>NC_040906.2:4030307-4694014 GCF_004126475.2 Phyllostomus discolor | reverse complement strand
CTCACAACTCGGTATCTGTAACATGTAGAAGGTTGGCGTACGAGGCACACCTTGTTTTCTTTACTTCACCACCTGTCTCTGTTGTTCGACCTTCAGCTAAAACGTGATGAAAGTACCATTACACCCTGAGACGAGCGTGGCCCTCCCAGAGGTGCAGGGGGACTGTGACAGGCGGCTCGGGCGGGGGACAGGGCGGCACGCTGCCCCGTAGGTCACGAGGCCGCGGTCACTCGCTCCGTTCTGCCCAGGCGTCCCCAGCCGTGTGCCCCCAGCAGGCGTCGGCACTGTGTGCACCGTCTGACGGGCACTCCAGGCAGCGGTGCCCGCAGGGCGTGCGGGGTCCCGCCGCCGCAGAAGGTGAGGGGCCCGGACCCCGTGACTCAGCGAAGGGGAGAGGAAGGACGCGACCTGTCGGAAGGGCTTTGTTCATGAAACGCCTCCTGGCTTTTCCACTTTTTCCATGAAAAACTCTTTGTCCTTTTGTCTTCTGCCACTGGCCCTGGTTATGGATGGGTGTTGATGGGATTGCAGTTTCCAAATTGGAAATTAATGAGGTGTTCCTTCCAGAAAGGCCTTCCTCCCCTGCTGTAAGGCAGGCCGTCCCCGGGAACCCCACTCCTGGCCTTCCTTCCAACCCTGCCCCCGCTGCCCTGCCCCCGCTGCCCTGCTCCGTGGGGCCGTGGGGGGCACCCTTCTCTGCCCCCGCCCCACAGGGCGGGTTCAGGCCAGTGCTCCTGGCCTGAGAATTCTTTTTAGTCCTGGTGTCGGAGCCATTCCCAAAGTCACCGGGCCGTGTTCAAACAAAGCAGGCTGGGCTCTGCTGCGGAGGCCACTGTCCCAGGGCTGGGAGGTTCTTGACGGCTCTTCAGAGCTTTCCCGTCCACCTTCGCGTGTTCCCAAAGCAGGCTTCCTGGGGTGCGGGCCACGTAGGGAACTTCTCACCAGCCCCGCCGTCTCAGGGCCGGCGGTGCCCTCGTGCGCTGGTGAGATGGGGGCTGGCGGCTGAGGAGACGGCCTAAGGAGCGGAGCGGGGATGCCTGCCAGGAAGGGGGGCTCACGCTGAGATGGTGCAGGTGGCACGTGCTGTTAGGGAGCTTCCATAAGGAGTGCAGGCTTCCCGGGTTGCCAAGCTGCAGATAATAAATTCCAGGAGCTGGTCAGGGTGAAACGTGGCTCCTGGTCGGGGCTCAGCACTGCCGTCCGTGGGTGCAGAGGGAGCGACAGAGCTCTGCTGAGGGCCTGTATTGGTTTCAGGGGCACAGCAGCACAGCAGTCAGACACTCACACACCTCAGAACGTGTCGCCCCCGGCATCTCCAGTGCCCGCCTGACATCACACACAGTTATTACAACACTACTGGCCACATTCCTAATGCTGTACTCTACGTCCCCGTGACTGTTTTCCCACTGCCAGTTTGTTCTTCTTAACCCCTTCACCTCTTTCCCGCAGTCCCCGAGCCTGCCTCCCCTCCGGCCACTGTCAGTCTGTTCTCTGTGTCGGTGGCTCTCGTCGGATTCGTCAAGTAATTAGCCCAGCAGCTCACGTGAAGATAGGGGCCCACCCAGTCATGGCGCGGATCTCTCTGGCCTGCGTGTGGTGGTTGCCTGTGTCCTCTAGGGCGAAGGGACACAGGCCCCAGGAGACCAGACATCCCGTGACCGGGACGCCTGAGGGAGTCCGAGAGAGGACCTGCACAGTGTGGGGGGGAGAGGGGCGGGGCAGAACGGGGCGGAGGGCTTTCCTGAGCGCACACTGACACAAGAAGTGGACTCGGGCAGGAGGAGGAGGGCTGACTTGGTTTGGCATGAGAGGGAGGAACGGAAACAGGCCCGATCTCCAGGGAACATCTTTGTGACCACAGAACCAATAGGTCCCTGCCTGTCAATGTAGAGGAGGTGGGAGCAACCAACCAGCAGGGCGTTTTCGGGAAACGTGAATGTGACAGAAGGGCACACGGCTCTCCTGGAGACCTGGGCGTGCCACTCCCCCCCTGGGATGTTGGGCGGGGCCTGGGCCCGGCTCTGCCGCGCCTGCTGGTGTCAGCACATGCGCACGCCCCCTGCGAGCCGTCGGGGCCGCCTGCCACGGCGGAGACCCGAGCATGCTGTTCAAGTTGCGCGTATTTTTGGAGAGGAGCAGTTCTTGGCATAATCCAGAAAGTGTAGTTTGAGTATTTTTATTTTAAGAAAAATGAGGGTCTGATATTACAGATCCAAGACTATTATAATGAGGCTCTTTGCACCGAATCAAAGAAAAATGCAGGTAGTTGCTACCGCTCTCTCCCTGGGCATGCTGGCTGCCAATTTAAGAGCATTGGTTCTTCCTCCAAGGGAAGGTGAGGGTGTCAGAGGCGGGGACAGCCCCTCTGCACTGGCTCTCCCCCGCCCCAGCGGGCACACCTGTGGGCCCTCCGGATACCCTTTTAGGGAAGCATTGTCTTGGAGCCTGCGAGCAGAACGGTTTGGCTGGTGGCAGGGAGGGCGGGGGGTGTGGCAGCCCAGGCCGAAAGGTTCCTCGCTGACTGGTTGCCCTCCCTTCGCCCCAGCCCTCCCTGCCACTCGCACACCCGGGTTCGCCTTGCTCCAGCATCACGCTGCCCTCGGCCTTGACCACAAAGCTTTTCTGTTTCCTCCTGCCCTTGAAGCCCACTCAGCCCGCTTGTTCCGCGCCTTGCACTTGACTCCGTAGGTCGGGACTGTCTGATCTGAGTGCTCTCGGGGCCCCTCCTGCCCCCTCCAGATCGCCTCTGGTGCCTCCCCTGCAGGCCCAGCCCCTCTCTCGTGGGTGGGTCACCCCCTGGGGCCCTCTGGCCCAGGACCTGCTTGTTCTCCTGCACCGTCAGTCTGCCTTTCGTGCTGGCTTGTCCCCTCGCCCTCCGAATGACAGCCCCCTGCCCTTCCGTCTTTGTGGGGTCCGTCATCTCCGTGTTGCCGTCTCCGAGGCTCCCGTCCCCCATCCTTCACCCCAGCTTTCTCTCACTTTGTCACATGTGACGCACACACAAGATGCTGCTATCTGAGTGGTGCGCACGTGTGTGTGTATGTGAGAGAGAGAGAGAGGCTGATGGGAGGCAGAGCTCTGGCTGCCCTGTGACGTCATCTCTGTGACCCATCCGTAGCGCATGCTGACGTCTACCCCCCTGTGCTACATGCCCCCCCCCCGAAATAGCCTTCCTAAGGATCACCAGTAAGCAAATGCTAAGTACAAGGACTTCTCCTTCGATCTCATCCTCCTCGATGTCCAGGTGGCATTTGACGTACTCTCAGGGTTCAGAGCATGGACCCCGGGGCTGGACTGTTGGGGTCCGTTGCTGGCTTTGCCGTTTGTTCTCTGGCAGGTGACATAGTGTGTCTGGCCTCAGTTCCCTCGTTCACAGAACGATGGTCGAATGCCTGCCCCGTGTGGCCCCTGTGCGTCCCACAGCTGCGGGCGGGAAGCGTGCGCAGTGCCCGTCTCACCCGGAGCGCCGCGGGCCGTCTGTGGTGCCCCTGCGGCTCCTCCCCTGCAGCCCCTTCTCCTGCTCCTCCTAACGTCGTCGTCATCGGGCACTCCTGCCTGTCCTCCTGTCTCTTTCAGTCCCTCGTTTCTGGTTCGTTTTCACCCCCCAGCTTTTCCTGTTGTTCCCTAATGTGGAGGCGCTGGTAGGCTGTTTAGCCTTTTGCTTGCCTTCTCTTTCTTTCGGCTGAGGTCCCGGAGACCTTCTCCCTGCCTCCAGCCCAGCCGCTGCCCCAGGGCCACACCCGGTCTCCCCCCTGCCCCTCAGGCCCAGGAGTCCCCCAGATAGTTCACTGTTCATTTTATTTTTGTTTTAAAAGTAATAAATGCTCCTTGTAGAAAACACAGACAAGTTGAAAGGGTCAAGTAGAAATCAGTGGTGATCCCGCCCCTGAGTGAGCGCCGCTCCTGGGCTGGTTGGAGCCCAGTTGGTGGGAAGCCGGGCCGAGCTGCCCCAGGGCGCGCCAGCAATGTCCGGAGGTGATCTGGGTTGTCGACTCAGGGGGCTGGGGCGAGGGCCCACTGGCACCTAACGGGCAGAGTTCAAGGGCATGGCTAAGCATTTTGCAATGCACATGACAGCCCCCAGCAATGATGAATCAGCCAGTAGTGCTGAGGCTGAGAAACCCTGTCCTGGGCCTTTGTGTCCGCATAAATGACCCCAAGAGAACAAGCCGGAGCCGACTTTCTCCTCCTACCCCCACTCTGCTCTCGGTTTCTGTCCGTGGCCCCACCTCTTCCCTCACCGGACATCGGGTCCGTCACCAAGCCCACGGATTCCCCACCCGTCACGTCTTTGGCCTCTAGCCCTTCTTCCCTCTTCAGCTTTGGCACTGATGACCTCGCACCCAGGCTAATGACAAAGCCCCCACAGGCCCTTCCCCTCAAGTCTCGTGTTCGGAGACCTTCCGTAGACCTTCCGTAGGCCTCCGTGCCTGTTAAGTCCACGTCTGATAGAGTCTGAGCTCCCTGCTGGCGGCAGCTTCCACATCAGTCAGTCTTGGTGCCCAGCCGGAAGCTGACAGCGCTCTGAGCAGAGAGTCCGTGCAGGGTGGTGTGGGGGTGAGGGGTTGCGTGTAAGCAGAACCTCACCGTCTGTCCCCCTGCAGATCCTTAGTGAATGGTTTGGCCGGACCGTCATCCGCTCCTGCACCAAACTGAGCTACGAGCATGCACAGAGCATGATTGAGAGCCCGACTCAGAGGATCCCGGAGGGGGAGCTGCCCCCCATCTCCCCGGAGCACAGCAGTGAGGAGGTGCACCAGGCGGTCTTGAATCTCCACCGAATCGCAAAGGAGTTACGCAAGCAGCGGTTTCTGGACGGCGCGCTGCGTCTGGATCAGGTCAGTGCCTTCCCCTTCTCAGTGCAGACAACGGGCCCGCTTGTGCCCGAGGCCAGCGTGCATGGGATGCGGCGTGCGTGGGATGCGGCGTGCGTGGGATGCGGCGTGCGTGGGATGCGGCGTGCGTGGGATGCGGCGTGGCACTCTCAGCCCGCCCCTGCGTCTCCCTTCCCCAGCCACTGCCCTGAGACAGTGTCCGCTGAGGCAGGCAGGACCTGACTCCCGCCCACCCTCCTGGCTCCCCAGGCACAGGAGGCCTGGCACTGTGAGCCCAGGCCGAAGGGCGGGGTCTGCCTTGTGGCTCTGAGACCCCAAACCCTGGCTGGCCCAACCCAGTAAGGCCGTGTCTAGCGTCTGGTCCTGGCCTCAGTTTCTACCTCGCATCTGAGGAAGGAGTTGACCGTATCTAATTGTGGGGTTTAAAGAAAAAATATTTCTTGTTATTCCTTGTCTTCCCAAAAGAGTTATATGTTTGCAAATCCGAAGTCACCAGCTCAAGAAGCAAGGAAGTGGGGAGACTGTGGGACGGTGGCTGTGGAAGGAAGCGGTGGCCCGCAATGGCACTGACGCTCCTGAGTGTCCCAGCCACACCCCCTGGGGCGCAGGCAGCCGGCACTGGGACCTGGCTGAGCCGCCCCGTCTGACAGTCTGACAGTCGGTGACTGTTAGGATCCAGGAGTTCCGTCGTCACTTGTCAGGACATACAGAGCAGAGCCTGTGTTCCAGATCGTGCAGTTTTTCTTATTTATTATGTCTCTCACGCAAATCCCGGGGCACTCGCTCTCCCTCCTGGTCACCACCTGGTGTGGGGACTCCAGGTGTCAGACAGAAGGAGCGGGCCCGCAGGCTTGGCCGGTGGAGCTGTTTACCAGACCAGTGGCAGAGTGCGGCCTCACCGAGGATTCTTTCTCTGAGCCCTTCCACCTGGAGAGGGCTCAAAGGCCTCGCTTTGAAAGCTTCTAGTTGAGGATTTCATATCATCCTGCCTTTGGAGATGAACTTGCACAAATGCTTCTCAGCAAGCACTGCAAGTAGCTGCTGCCGTGGACCTAGGAGTCAGGTAGCAGCTCTCAGGTGAGGGCTGATCTGTCCTGCCTGGGCTCGGGAGAGCCTGGAGTCGCCTGCGGCCCCTCCCCTGGCCTGGGCCAGGCAGCCCGAGCAGGCCTCTCTGCACGGGAATGCCAGCTGGGGGCCAGCAGGCAGAGTGGCCCCTGAAGGTAGGAGAGGGGCTAAAGCCATGCCAGACGACAGAGCCTTTCCTCCCTTCGGTGAGATCCTTCCGGGGGGTGGACACTTGCAAACTCTCACTCGCCCGTGGCTGCCTGGTGGTCAAGCCCAAGGATGCTCCTCAGCTCTCGCTTCCAGGCTCGGTCCTGCATTTGACCCTTTGAAGCTCACCGCTTCCGGGTGCTCTGCTTCCCTTCATTCATCGCCAGCCAGCCAGGTCTGCTGGTCCCCTGCAGGAAGCTCTTCCCCCGCTCGCCCTCTGAGGCGGCATTCCTTGGGGCCTACTCGCCCCCTTTTGTCCTGTACCCACACCCCCTCCCTGGATGGAGTCCTTCACCTCTTGTGGTTTTAACTGCTAACTGGGTGCTGATGATGCCAGACTCCCCGCCCTGCCCTCCCTCCCCAGGCTCCAGACGAGCCTCTGCGCCTGCCTCCCTACACATGTTGCCTGGACACCCTCTGGTCCTCTCAGCCTGGGCCCCCGCTCCTTCTGCAGGACACGGCGGCCAGCGCCATGGCATGCTGCACATGCCCGGTGCGGCTCTGTTAAATGTTAGGTGAGCTGGTTGAGTGAGAGCGTACAAAAGAAAGCCGCTGTTTCCGCGAAAACGAAATGGTTCGGAAAGACGTGATGAAGCCGAGTCTTCAAAAATCCTGCTGTGTGGGCGTGACAGTGATAGAAGAGTAGGGCACAATTATACAATTCAGGAGGAGTTCTGGACTCGGATTGCCTTACCAATGTCTAACTTCTTTCTTTTAAAGAAACAAAAACTATAAGTTATACACAATGAATTATTATAAGTGCAGTTTTTTTTTTTTTTTCAGAAAAAAAGTACGTAGAAATCCAATGAGCATACTCTTGAAAAGATTTACATTTCAGAGAACAGTTCATGGGCATCTCTCTAAGTTAAAACAAATGTGCAGCGACCCATG
This sequence comes from Phyllostomus discolor, assembly GCF_004126475.2. Lineage (NCBI taxonomy): Eukaryota > Metazoa > Chordata > Mammalia > Chiroptera > Phyllostomidae > Phyllostomus > Phyllostomus discolor. Next base: position 4,687,016 of record NC_040906.2, on the reverse strand, counting down.
TGTCTCTTCTGCGTGGCTCCCCTCCCCGGGCAGCTCCTAGAGCAACCAGCCACGTCTTCACGCACATCACATGAAAGGGCTTCTGTTACGGCGGTTCCGAGACCTCACCCCAGCAGACTGTTATGCGGCTTGATTGAATTAAACATGTGAAATGCTCTAAAAACTATAAAAGACCACTGGTGATCTCATCTCACATCGGGAGGGATGGAAGTCCACGGGAGAATGATCACAGGCTGACACTGATCTGCTGGCGTGTCTTCGAGCAGGGCTGTCACACCCACTTTTACCGGGGACCACGTCAGCCTCCCGGTTGCCTTCAAAGGGCTGCGAGAATTTTAGGGCTGTATAAATGTAGCTGCCCCTTAACTGCGAGGGAGCTGGTAAATTGATGTTACATTCAGTCCTTTGAAGGCAACCGCAAAGCTGGCGTGGCCCCTGCGGAAAATGAGTGTGACACCCCCGTCTTAGAAGCAGGATGGTATTGCTGAAAATACCGGTAGCTTTCGGTGTCCGCATCTCGCTAGCCCTCTCACTCTATAAATCAGAGAGCCGAAGCCCCGAAGGTTAAATAAGTTACTCACGTTGCAAGAGGTCCGTATAGCTAACTCTTGGTTCACTGTCCCTCCATTTACACCATGCTGACTTAAGAGAAAGGGTTTCCTTTAAAGTGAGAAAAACAAGCCCTTAAAAGTCCTAATTAGGTTCCAGTTAATGAAGGTTTGATAATAAGGGCTTTGCATCCTCCGGATTGATTCCTTGCTGCCCCAGGGGGGTATGGCACCCCGCTGCAGCGGCGGGAGGTGTGCGTCCGTCTCCTGCAGCAGGGGCGCCCGTGCGGCCCTCGCCAGCCGGCTCGGTGGCCTGCTCAGCGGTGCCCACCTGTTCTCACGTGCCCACTGCCCGCACGTGCCCTTGAATGTAGAACAAATCTGCCAACCCAGAAGTGTCACCTTCCCCAGAAGTCAGTGCAACCACGATGACCTTTGGAAAGACTAAGGTGGAGGACCCAGCACGGCACCTGTTTGCTGGGCCAAGGACTCCATGGTTTGGAGGTCACTGTGATTTCAGAAATGCAGAGTAACCTGGCCCCCGCCCCCCACCTGCCCCGATGACCACACTGAACACCCTCGAGCGGAGCTGCCCAGCGTCTGCAGCGGTGCGCCCTCGGCCCTCGCGCTCCCTGGCTCTGCGTCCCCCTGCAGCCTCCCTTCCAGGGAGGACGAGGCCGTTGCCTGGCTGTGATGTGCCGTTCTGTCCTAGCCACGGCCTTCAGAAGGGGCTGCAGGGAAGGGCAGCAGGGCGCTGAACAGAACTCCCAAGCAGCAGCATCTTCAGGACGTTGGCTGTTTTCGGGAAAGCTCACCCACACTCCCTGGGGCTCTCCCTCCGGCCGCCCTCCCTCGGGCTGGTGAGAGCAGCTGGAGGCCACTCGTCCTGAGGCTCCTGAAGACATGAGCCCGACGGGGCCCTCTTCTGGGTCCCCAGCAGGTGGTCACAGGATGGGACTGGCTCCAAACGTGACTTGCTGAATTTAGAGAAAGTTGTAATGAGGAAAATGTATTTTCATCTTCTTAGGCAAATTCCTCCCAACCAAAGGGGCCTTTACTAAATTCTCAGCTGAGTCTTACACGATTTCTACCTGCCACAATTTTGAAGCTCGAACTTGAGGTCGTTTCTTTGAGAGGACTTGATTGTAAAGGTAAACGTGTTCATCGAAATAATTTTTAAGTACCTGGGATCCAGGGTGCTGTGGAATGCTGTTAAGGATGACCTTGGCCTAGCCGCTCTTAAGTCAGGGGTCTGCAGACTTCTCTAGAAGGCCAGATAGTAACCATTTTAGGCTTCCTGGCCCCGGGGTCTGGCTCAGGTACTCAGCTGTGCCGTTGCGGTGTGGAAGCAGCCGGAGACAGACCAGCCATGCGTGCGGCTGTGCCGATAAAATGTGAAGGACACTGAAACTTGAAGTTCATGTAATTTGCATGTCGCAAAATTAATTTTTATTTATTTAGAAGTATAAAAGCCATCATTGGCGCACAGGCCATACGAAAGCAGGCGGAAGGCCGGAGCTGGCCCGTGGCCCACGGCCCCGCCGCAGTGACACGGGGAACGGGCTGGGGGACGGAGGACGGCTGTGCTAAGCCAGCTCCCAGGACGGTTTCATGCGATTAAGCAAATTATTCCCGTGGCTAGTACCACGCTTAGCAGGTCCGACTGGAGGCCAGAAGAAGAGGAATAGATCCGTTCAGCACCAGCTCCCTCGAGCCGTCCACAGCCAGGCAGCTTTAGTCAGCCTGAAGCAAAGAGAGCTGTGGCTCTCATTTCCCACCTCTGCTGGCAGCCTCTGCAGCCAGGTCTCCGCCGACCCAGCCCCTCGCCTGTCCCGCCCGGGGGGGGGGGGGGGGGGGGTGCGGCTCTGCCATCTTGCCGGGCACTCTGGAGGAGGGGACGGGCCCTGACAGAGCAGGGCTGTGTGGGGACTGCGGGGTCCCTCCCCTCCGCCCCTGTTGCTGTAGGCAGCAGTGTGCTCTGTTGCGTCACACATTTACAAATTACAGTTAAGAATGTTTCTCTTCCTTCGCTCCAGCACATTTGTGTTCAAGAAATGAGCATTCCAGCTCTCGGCTGTTTGGGTTTTGTGTCGGTGAGGAGGATGGGCGTGATCGTCCTGTCTGGCCCCTCTTTGGCCCTTGCCTCCTGTGCATAGGAGCTGTCAGGCACTGTTCGGGTCGGCCTCGCGTGAGCGAGCATAAGGAAACCTAACTGAACGAGGACGAGGAGGACGAAGCCACTCTTCGTAACCTGTGCCCCCCCCCCGCCCCCGCAAGAATCGTGATGTTTCTTTCCAAGGTAGAGACAAACAGTCCAGGAAGGCTTCTACCAGGAACGCAGGAGTTCGTCACTTCGAGTTTTCCATCTCGTTTATAAATAAGTCTGCAGCCACGGCTGTGCCCCTCTGAGCCCTGCAGTCCCCAGGCTTCTAGAATGGCCCCTGGGTGGGAGGGGGCAGCTGGAGCGGGGGCATGGCCGTCTTCCTGTGAGGGAAACAGAGATGGACTCAGCGATCCACTGGAGTATCACGTGGGATCGGGGAAGACGGTCCGTATTCACACACCCCACGGCACAAACAGGAGACAGGCTCGAAAACTTGACCCAGTTGTCTGTCGGGAACACTAATTGCAGCCACTTGTGTGCGCTGACCACCACCCGTGGCTTGTTGACATGCGCGTCAAGACCAACACGTGTCGCTGAGTGTCAGAGGGACCCTGCTGAGCGGCTTGTTGTTGTGACCTGAACTCTCCGTGGGCTCGTCCCACTCGCCCCCCCTTAAGGCGCATCTCATAGTCACCCGCTCACAACTTTCAGAAGTTAGCAGGGCCACGAGTGGTGTTGTTCTGGAAGTTGTTAAACGTACAGAAGCGGACCCGATTGCGGCCCTCGCTGCACAGGCATTCCTTGAGTCCCGGCTGTGTCTCAGATACTGCTCACAGTTCTGTGAAGGGGCCTTGGGCAGTGGAAGACAGACTTCCTACCCTAAAGCTGCACAGTGCATTTGGGAGGAACTCTGTGTGCTTACAGGAAACTCCAGTAAGACAAAACCAAGGGGCTACCTTTTCGGCTGACAGAGGGCTGAAGGAGTAGCAAACCTGGTGGTCCTGGGGTGGAAGAGTAAGTGAAGGAGGGCTGGCCTGGGCAGGGAATCCCTGGCTCCCAGGTGGTGCAGGGGGTACGACTGGAAGGAGAGCTGGAGGATGCGGGGCGTCATCCCTGTTGAGATTTCAGGGAGATACGATCGCCCTCGCTGTCCACCGGGGATTGTTCTAGGACACTCCACAAATACCCAAGTCTGCAGGTACGCACGTTCCTGATGTAAAAAAGTGGCATAGGCAGCTCTGGCTGGCGTAGCTCAGTGGATTGAGCGAGGGCTGCGAACCAAAGTGTCGCAGGTTCGATTCCCAGTCAGGGCACATGCCTGGGTTGCAGGCCACGGCCCGCAGCAACCACACATCGATTTTTCTCTCTCTCTCTTTTGCCCTTCCTTCCCTCTCTAAAAATAAATAAATAAAATCTTAAAAAAAAAAGTGGCGTAGAATGATACACACAGGCAGCCTTTCGTATCCACAGAGTCCCAGCCCTGGACTGAAAATAGAGTTGGTTGAATCTGTGAATGCAAAATGCTTGGGTTCGGAGAGACAAGGTATTTCTCCTCCTCCGAGTCCTGCATCCACTGAGAAGCAGACACACACATCACACTGAGATGAAGATCCTCTGGCTGCCACTGATTAAAGCTGAGTTAGAGAAGCAGCCTGAGCGGGTTCGGTGTTCCGCACAGAGCTCTGGAGCACACAGCCCAGGAGAAATCGGTGCTGTGGAAAGAAACCCTGATTAGAGAGCTCGGAGGGAGCGGACAGTGGCGAGGGCTGGGAGGGAAGCCTGCCCTCCGCCGGGCACTCTGGGTGCTCCAGGGACGGTCCCCGTGTGGCCCCTGCTCCTCGGGGCCCTGCCCTCCGGTGTGGTGGCTGCCCGTGAGGCCCAGCAGCCCTGCTTCTGCTCCGGGTCAGAATGGCCAGCACGGACCTTCGGCACAGCCTTGGAGGCTGCTTTTGCTGCACCTTCAGAAAGGAAACCGGGCTCCTGCCGCGCCCCCAGAAGCTTCGGTGTTTGCTTTCCAGTTTCTTCTGCCATCCTGTTCCCTGGGCTCGTTTGTTGTAGGTGGGGAAGCCCTCCTGACACCCTGCCCTGCCCACCCTGCCGCCCTGCGCTCCCAGGAAGCTGCAGAGGGGAGCTCCCCATCCCCCCGCACACGCGGAGGTCTGCACCGGTCTGCCCACCCACGCCCTCCGCCCGGGCCCCCTCGCTCTTTCTTTGCACCCGTCACTCCTCTCGTCACAGTCACGTTGCCTGGTCATTTTCCACGTGCTCCCCTGTCTCCTTCTCTAGACTGAGTTCCTGAGGGGAAGAACAGCCTTTCCCCCTCCGAATCTCCAGCCCCCACACAGTGCTTGCCTTCCAGAAAGTGGTTCAAGGTCTCTACACGGCTCTCTTTTTAAAGGGACGTGACAGTAGCTCGACTGGGAGCGGGACGGTAGCTCTAGAAGCGAGGTGTGTCTGTATAAGAGAATTAAGTGCACGTTATGAATCAGAGAGGTTTCCTCCCCCTTTGAATAAAAGGGTTGGGTGTCTGATTGCTTGCCAGGGCACCCAGGGTTTAGGAGGTGTAATGAGGACTTTCTCGAGGGGGAGCTGCCCGGACAGGCGCGAGGAGCCAGGAAGCCTCAGCGGCCCGGGGGGCTGGCGGTGCTTCTGAAGCATCCTGAGCAGTCTGTGCCCACCACGGGGTCCTCAGACCAGGCTGCGCCCCCTCTGGGAGGAAGCACAGAGACCCCCAGGGGGCCTCACCTGGAAAGGTAGGCAAGGCACCCAGTTCCCACACCCGTCTCTCGAAAAAATTCCCTGGGGGGTAAGCTAATATGAGCTGCTGTCCTCACCCCCGTGACAACGAGGAGACGATTTGTCCACTCTGGTGGGATCCCTCGTCGTCTGATGTCCCCTCTGGGGATTCTGATCAGGACCCGGTTTTGCTTCTAATGGAAATGGTTTCCACAAGGCGGGTTCTGGGTCAGTTGCTGCCGGGCCGTCTGGGAAAGGAACTCACATCGCAGTTCACAGTTGGGGCTGAGAGGGTGCCCAGATGACTCCAGTGGAGTCCCCCGTGTTTCCAGAGGGCAGTGGGGTGAGACGGAGGGCTCTCACGCTGACAAGGTGGTGTGTAGGGAGCTCCTGGGGGCCGGGCAGGGAAGTTGGCTCTTCGGGCCTGTCTTCCGGGTCAGGAAGCACTTAGACTCTCCCCCTTTCTTTTATTTTCTTTTCAGGTCAGTAATTAAAGTCCCAGAGTTACACGTGTTAAAGAAAGAAATGACACCCGTTCATTTCAGCTCCTGGCAGACGTTCGCCGGGATGATTTACAGACACTCCTAACTCCAGAACGCTTCGTTTCCTGAACCGCTAGTCCCTGCCTGCTCCGTGCTCCCCAGCGTTTCAGGCAGGGGTCCAAACTGGTCTCGGGGGGACAGGCCTGGGCTGAGTGTCAGCCTCTGCTTCCTCCGGCCGGGCCTTTGTTCTCCTGGCGGAGCACGCAGGCAGGGACAACGCTGGGCTCTCCTCTTTGCACTCACGGGACACTCGGCACGTCCCCGCACCGCCCCCATGTCACACCCCGCGTCACTCACCCGTGAGCCAAATGGCCCCGTAAGAGACAGGGAACCCTTGGACGTTAGCAAGACCTGCATGGGGGAGGGGCGCCCTTGCGGCCCGCGCTGAGATTGCCGCCATGACTGCCTCCTGGGCGGGCCTGGCTGGTTTCGAGTGTGTGGTTCAGCGAGCTGGGGGCTCTGCTTCTGTTCTGTTCGCCGTCGGCCTTAAACTCTGCTGCCGGCTTTCCCCGAAATGTGCTTTCACCTGTCACTCAAGATCCTACGGTTTCCGTGAGGTTCCGTGTAAGGTTTCCGTGAATATTCTGGGGCAAGATACAGGATTGCTAGGTGTTAACTTTGCCGAACAAGGACATTTTCCTAAAAAGCCAATTGCCATCTGCTATCTCCATGATTTTATCATTGAAAACATTTTAGCACCAAAAAAGGAAAAGATATAATTTCACAATATAGGACTGTCTTGTACTTTGTGCTTTATGGAAAACCTTTTTCTCATTTTGCTGATCTCCGACCAGCCTTTGAAAACTACTGACTCGCTCCATCTGACCCAAATGCCTCCTGGCTTTGGAGGCCCTCTTCGATGTGTCCGTGCTTGGTGGTCCCTGTCTCCCCATCACCCCTAACCCCCCCTCTACCTTCGTCCTGCATGCTTCCCCGCCTGGAGTGGCCTGGGCCCCCCTTGCTGCCCTGAGACCCATACACCCTCTGCCTCCGGAATCCTGCTGCCTCCGCCCTGCTGTCCTGCTCTGGGCGCCGGGTGGAGCACTTGGTAGGTGTGCATCTGCTTCATTTTGTAGTTTTGTTTCTCATTCCCCTCCTTCTCCCTCCCACCTGCATTCTCAATCACCAGCTGGGCAGAAGGCGGGGCCCTTGCCGTCCCTCCTTTCTCACTCATAAATCTGCGCGCTGGCCTGGAAGAGGCAGGCTGAGAGCTGTTCCCAGCTTTCCAAGTCACCCGAGGCCCATGGGTGCTGAGGACGTTCCGCCTGCCTTGCAGGCTAGCACCTGAAGGCGCGGTCCTGCTATTTCTCAAGAAATTCCCACATTTGTAAAGAATGCTGGTATTATAACAAGTTTGTGTTTTAACTTATACCATTCCCATTTTTTTAATTATTTATTTTTAGAGAGGGGGGGAGGAATAGAGAAAGAGAGGGAGAGAAACATCAGTGTGTGGTTGCCTTTCAAGCGCCCCCTACTGGGGACCAAGCCTACAACCCAGGCATGTGCCCTGACTGGGACTCAAACCAGAGACCCCTTGGTTCTCAGTCCAGCACTCAGTCTACCAGGCCACGCCAGCCAGGGCATCATTCCCATTTTAAATGACTCATGGCAGACATGTTTTTAACTAAGGAGAAGTGAAGCACCTTGAAATTATTTTGTGACTTCAGAATATCCCTTGTGACCTACCGCCCTGAGACCCCACGTAGTTTCTGACCGCCTGTCGGCACAAAGTGCACTGTGCAAGGGGCCGGTGACAAAGGGGAAATTAGAACACGGTCCCAGCCCTCGGTGTCCCAGCCCTCGGTGTCCCAGCCCTCGGGGTAGCGTAATGCCTGGTAGAGGAAGGGGACACACGGAGAGAGGCCTGGCCGTGTCGTGTGGGCTGTGTGGAAGCGGCTGTCCTGGTGGTTTACGTGGCACTGGCTGTGTATGAAGGAGCCACCTTAAAAAGTTGACTAGGGACAAGGTCATCCTGTTTTGAAAATTTCTGCAAAATACAAGTTAGCAATTTGCTGTAGGAAAATGCTAGAAATTCTGAAAATGAATTAGAAATGGTTTCATTGCCCCTGGAATTGTGACCTCCCGTGGTCACGGAGATCTGCCCTGTGGAGGGACACGAGTGCAGAACGGAGGGGCGACAGCGGGGAAGGAGGGGGTCCCAGCAGGTCGCTCGTCAGCTCGTCGGTGGCCGTTTTCCTGAAGGTGGTTCGCAGGCCACAGGGTTTGGGGAACTCTTGAATGGGGAGCTGTTTCTGAGCTCTGAGAGCGGGGGCTTGGCCATCAGGCGGTTTGAAACTGACTCGCTACAATCAGTTTCCTTCTGTAAATAACGAGGAGCTCTCCCCTTCCATTCCTGCCCCCACACCTGCCAAGTGCGGGGCTTAGCCCTTCCTGCACGCTTCCGGCCGGCCAAGCTCACCCTCTGGCCTGCCTCCCTGGCTGGCCTGCCGAGCCTGGTTCTGGGCTCACGCAGAGGGGGCAGGGCGCTGTCGGAGTGTGTCCCCTTCCCCCACCTGTGGCTATCCAGCTTCCTGGCCTGGATGCCTGGCTCCTCGTGGCCGAGGACTTCTTCTTGGTCCTCACGGAGATCCGTCCTGTGTGCGCAGGGTCCTCGCCCTGAACTCCTCTCTGGCACGTGCTTCTGCTCCAGACTGCGTTGGGCCGGGGTCCACTCCCCTGTTGCCACCAGCATCGAGTCAGTGAACAGTTAGAGAGTGCGGACTCACGAGCACAGACCCCGCCCCAGACGGCCAGCCGGGGCTCGCACCCCGTCGCATGTAGCCATGCGTCTTGAACTTCTCTGTGCCTCGGTTTCCTGCAGTGATGAATAAAATGAGATAACACGTTGTGAGGGAACAGTCGATAACACGGAAATAAACAGGGCCTGTGCGTAGGGCCCTTGTTAGGTGATGAGCGGGACCCATCAAACACTTAGAACAGTGCTTGACACGTAGCCAGCTCCCTGTGGAAGGGAGAGGAGCGGCCAGGTGCCGAGAAACGACCCATCTCTGTCCTCACAGAAGAGCCTCCTCCAATGGAGAATAAGCCGGCCAGGCATAGACAGGGCTGGTGGCACCAGGAGAAAGCACTTTGCCTCACTTGTGGTGTTTCGGATGGTCTGGGCAGAGGGGGGGATGGGGAATGCAGGTGCAGGGGTGAGGAAGGGAGCGGCCCAGGCTGCTGAGTGTGTGCAGCGAGTGCGGCAGTAAGAGCTCAGACTGGGTCATGCCTGCAGCATCAGGAGCTGGCACTGATTCACTCACCGGGGACACCACACAAGGTCCGTGAGCAGGAGAGGGAAGGAGAGGAGGTTTCGTACATCGCTCTCCAGGCCCTTCAAATAGGAGCTGCAAAATGTTCCATGTGCATAATTATACCATGGTTTAAAGAACTCCCCCCCCAATGTTGTTGTCATACGTCGTTTTTAGTTCTTGCTTTTGTGTGTGGTGTGCCGTTCTGGCTGGTGCGGCTCAGTGGACTGAGTGCCAGCCTGCGAACTGAAGGCTCGCCGGTTCACTTCCCAGTCAGGGCACAGGCCTGGGTTGTGGGCCAGGTCCCCAGTAGGGGGCGCTTGAGAGGCAACCACACATTGACGTTTCTCTCCCTTCCCCTCTCTAAAAATAAATTTTAAAAAATCTTTTTTAAAAAATTTAAAAAGAACTTAGAAATTAATAAGTAAGCCAAAAATAGCCATCGGTCACCCACCCATCACTTAGCAAGAATATTTTCAGAGCTTTTGGTGCAAACTGGCAGATAACTTTCCGGAAAGGTTAGACTAATTTAGGCTTTCCCCAGCAGGGAACAATACCGCATTGTCGCTGCCTCTCACCAAAGTGAGGGTTTGGGGGTTTTATTTAATCTGTGTTAATGTGACAGGTTGGAAATGGTGTTTTATTAGTGTTTCGACTTGCACTTGTTTTGTCATTTGTGGGCTCAATGCACCCCTCAGTCCCCTGTGACAGGGCAGACTTATACACCGTCGTGCCCTGCCCCCTAAACACTGCACCCCGCCAGCTGCGTTTTCAGCCAGAACGACTTTTTTCCCTAGTGAGGCGTAATTTACGCTCGGTGAGATTCGCTCTTCTAGTGCGCAGCTCTACAGGCTACACGCGCCGCAGAGAAAGCACGGAACGGCCCTGCCCTACCAGGAGATTCCTGCAGGCCCCCGAGTAGTCGGAGCTCTCCTGGAGCCTCGGCCCCTGCGACCACTGGTCCGTTTCCTCTGCCGGTAGTTTGGCCTTGTGCAGGGCGAGGTGCACATGGAGTCACAGTTGGTAGCCTTCGGAGTCCAGCTGCTTCCACACGGCATCATGCCCCTGGGGTCCCCCCTGTGCCTGTCGCATGAGGCCGTTCCCTTTACCTCAGGGTAGTTGTCCATGTGGGAGACGTGCCCATTTGTCCATTTTGCACCGGAGGGACACTTGGCTTGTTTCCAGTTTGGGGAGGTCATGGACAGTGATGCTGTAAACACTGGCCCACAGGCTTGTGCGTAACCATTAAGTTTTCATTCCACTTGGTTAAATATCTAGAAGGGGAGGTCGCTGGGTTTATATTTAAAAGGTCGCCAAGTGTATATTTAACTTTACGAAAAACTGCCAGAATCTTTCCAGAGTGGCTAGACCACTCACTCACCAGCAGTGCAGGAGAACTCCAGTTTCTTCGTATGCTCACCGGCACTTAGTATGGTCGTGTGTGTGTGTGTTCGAACCATGCTAACAGGTGTGTGGTGGTATTTCACTGAAGTTTTCGTTTGTATGTCCCTGATGACTAATGACACTGAGGACCTTTTCACATGCATATTTGCGATCTGTGTATCTTTTCTGATGAAGTGTCTGGTTGCAGCTTTTGCCCACTTTCTAGTTGAGTTGTTTGGTTTCTTATTAGTGAGTATTGAGAGTTCTTTTCATATTCTGGTCATAAATCCTCTATCAGACTTGTGATTTGCAAATATTTTCCTTTAGTCTTTGGCTTGTCTTTTCATCCTCTTTTGACGAGCAAATTTTTAAACTTTGATGAAGTCCAATTTATCAAACATCTTTTTTTTTATGGATTGTGCTTTTGGCTAAGAAATCTTAGACTAACCCAAGGTCATAAAGATTTTCTCCTCTGTTTTCTTCCAGAAGTTTTATGGTTTTAGGATTTACATTTAGGTTCTCCCTTCCTTTTTAAACACTTTTTTCTGAGGCCCAGAAATTTCTTTTCGAAAACAGTTCCAGTCAGTGAGGCAGACCCACCTGAGAAGATCTGGGATGGAGTCGGCCCCGGGAGCCTGGCCAGGCGCCGTGCCCTCCGGGAGCTGCCGGAAAGGGGTCGTCGGCATCGGGAGCTGCCCCGGAACAGCTTTTAACCAGATACGGGGCTGTACTGGCTTAAGACTTGGCATAAAAGTGGAGATTATCTCTCCCTGAAGGAGGGCGCTGATGATAAGAGGAAACCCCCTAAACTTTCTAGATTCATCCTTCCGACTGCTGCACGAAGTCGGGGTGGGGAGTGGTGCCGGCTCAGGACTCTGCTGATTACATGCAGACACCCATGTCGGTGACTCACCCCATCACACTTTAATCTCGTAACCGAGAGGCTTTTAAAAATCATGGTCAACAAGGCAGCTTGCTCGTTATGACTGCCACTGCAGTTGGGTTTTCCTCAGCACAGCTGGAGCGGGATGTGGTGGGCAGCGAGCCTGAAGGGGTGAGAGGCCAAGGACTGCTTGCCTGTGAAGGACGGGCAGCTAACGTTTGGTAGAATCTGTGAAATGACCGACCGCAGCCAAGCTAAGTAGAGGCCTGCCATCTCCCGTCCATGGGAAAGTGGACTGCAGCAAAAATACCCCGAGGAGAGCGCTGGCAGTCCGCTTCGTGCCGGTCACCGCGCAGCAGACAGGCTGCAGCCCCGTTGCCCAGATGCGTGGCCCTCGAGATCCGTGCCGGGCTCTGGGGGCTGGGAGAGGACTCCGGTGTAGGAAAGGGGAGCGGCTGACAGCCGGTTGGTGCAGGCAGAGCCAAGCAGGGGTTTGGGGTGTGCCAGGATGGGGGCGCTGTTGGCGTGCCTGCGTCCTAGGAAGGGCTTGTGGCGTCACGTTGGGGACTGTAACCAGAGGTGTGACCAGGGCCACCCTTGAAGGGCCTTGTTTGCTTTGCACCGAAGTGCGAGTATTTTGAATTCGCCGTTTAGAAAGATGTCTCTGGTAGCTCTATAGAGAATGAATTGGAAGGGGTCCAGGTGAACATCAAGGAAGCCCATTGCATGCCCGCCATAGCAGTCCAGGTGAGACCCGTTAGGCCCCTAATCTGAAGCCACACAGCTGACAGGAAGGCCCGGGTGAGAGAGGTACTGAGGAGCCACGATGTCAGGGGAGAGCCTCGGGCCCGGCATGACACTGAATTGGAATCCAAGTGGTGGGGGTGGGGAGGCATCTGGACCTTCCTGGGTTTCGCCGACCAGGACAGTCCCCTGCACCCTGGGAGGAAGAGAGGCATCAGTTGAGGACCCCCTGGGGGGAGGCATCAGTTGGGACCCCCCTGAGATGTACTGGGGCCGTTTGGTGCAAGAACCACGTGGCAGCCGACACAGAAGTCTGGCACCTCTACTGCCCCACCGCCGGGTCCTCCTCTGCTCGGTTACGCACGCTTTCCCGGAAGCACCAGGAACAGGTGCGCCTTCCCGAGTACAGGGAGTAGGGCCGGAAAGGCAGAAAGACCAGCGCAGGGCTGTGGTGAGCACGCTCAGAACTCTCAGAGCGACCCGTGGCACACCTGTCCCCCACCAGGAGCCACGATGTCAGGGGAGAGCCTCGGGCCCGGCATGACACTGGAGGAGAGCGGCCACCATTAGCTCTGGTCTTGCCGGCTGCCCTCCCGCCTACCCGCCTTCCCTCTCTTCCCAGCGGAGCCCTTCGTACTTATTAAAAAAAAAAAAAAAAAGAAAAAAGAAGAAAACGAATTCACTCCCGGTCCTTTTGAAACCCGACATGTCAGTGATCGATGAGGCGGTATTCTCTAACTTCAAAGGGAAAAGAGCGAGTGAGGGAATGTGGGCCGGGGGAGTTGAAAAGTCCAAGGGAACAGGAGACACATGGGGTGACCCCGCCATCAGGAGGAGCGGCCTCTGTCCCACCCCTGCTGGTGCCATGCAGAGGCACAGACAATACCACTTTTAATAAATCACGGAGGGCCCTGAATACCCGTTTTTGTCCGTTTTCAATGGGCCTTGGGCACACTGCGTAAGATACAGCCAGCCGTTTGTGCTGGGTTCCCAGCTACTCAGAGGGCTCTCCCGACTCTGTAACGGAGGCTTTGCACATGTGATTCGGGGGGAGAGTTCTTCAGATTTCCACAGCTAGCCACAGTCAAGGTGGCCTCACGGGGGGTGCGGGCCATTGTCACCCTTCACACGCGCAGCCTCTGAGGGGCGCTGAGCTTTGTGGAGCGCCCATGCAGCACCTAATTCGATCACTCATCTGACCCTTGCCTCCCTTTGGCACCGCCCCCCTCTCTGTGCTCGGTGTGCGGCTGGGGCCCCCACAGAGCCCCCCGCTGCCCTCCGGGGGCCTTGGGGCCGAGCACAGAGCCCTGGGCTGTTCCTCCCGCCTTCGCGGTCCCGACCCCCCCCCCCCCCCCCGGCCGGCGGCTCTGGCTCGGGAGTGGCTGCGCGTTCTCATGGGGGTGTGCGCCTGACGGGGCCTGTGGGAAGCGCCTCTCAAAAGCCCCCCGCTTGTTTCCCCAGGGGAATCTTGGGAAGCAAGGGAAGAATGACCTGGGGTCACCTAAGGGCTGGCGTGGTCATTGCCTTGACCGCCTGTGACCGTTAAGAGCCTGACTTTCTGTAAAGAGGCACAGCGGCTTCCTTGACATGGGATCGATAATGACACGGCTAGAATTCATGGGGCACCTTAGTTTACTAAGGCAGGCGCTTAATAATAATAATAATAATGCCAATGTAGTCCGTAAGCCTCAGACCCATTTTTACAGACGAGGAGACCGAGACTGGGCCTAAGTAACCGGTCACAAGTCACATTACTGGAAGAAACAAAATTAGGGTAGAAACAGTCCTGATTCTGCTTAATTTTTAAGTTTTTCTTGGTGGTGGTGGTGGTGGTGGTTATAAAAAATGGGTCCAGTCTAATCCTGGGATAACTTTGAAGAGCTATTTTAAAATACTGTTATGATTCCATTTATATAACATTCTTGAAATGACAAAATTAGGCAGCTGGAGAGCAGATCAGCGGTTGCCGAGAGTTCAGGATGGTGGAGGCCACTGTGGTGAGGGCGCAGTCCTGTATCCAGACCGCAGTGGCGGTCACTCAGATCTACACATGTGACCAAGGGACCCAGGACTAGACACCGCCGTGCCAGCGCCTATTTCCTGGGTTTGATACTGGATCACAGTTACCGAAGGTGTCACCTTTGGTACCAATGGGGTAAAGGGTGCACGGGAACTCTCCATACTGTCTTTGCGATTTCTGTAGATCTGTAATGATCTCAAAACAAAAAGTGAGTCTTTCTGTTCCCTTGGGCGGGATGCAGGCATCGCACCGGGGGAGAGCCCAGGCCTCAGCTCAGGGGCTGCTGCCTCTCAGAGAGCAGTCCCCATCCCATGGTTGTAGGTGGCCTAGGAGGAAACACCACCCCGAAGGGAGTCCAGGTGTCACCTCCGTCACATGTGACCTGAGGGTCTGCTGTCACGTGAGAAAGAACTCAGCTGAGTCAGGGCCCTGGGCTCCAATTGCGGGGCTGCCTTTGTGCGCTCCAGTCATGACCTCTGTGGCCCCCAGGTCCTGCACAGACATGGGAACGGTACCAGCACTGCCCCCCCCCCCAGGAGGCTGCTGAGAACACACGCGTGGGCTTAGCACGGGGAGGTTTCTTGAGCTCAACACACTTTGACAGTTGTTGTCACCATCATTGAAGGTGCTTTGTCTGCTCCCAAGCTGTACCCTTCACTCTACAGCCAGACCCCAGGACAGTGCGCAGTCACTCCCACTTTTCTGGGTTTGCTCAGTTACTCCTTCAACAGTTCTTTCTTTTTATTTATTTTTTATTGTATTTTTTTCTATTACCATTTAGTCCCCTCACACCCCCCTTCCCCCCCCAATCCCCACACTGTTGTCCATGTCCATGAGTCCTTTTTCCTCTTTGCTCAGCCCCTCCACCCCCTCACCTGTCACCCTGCTTGCCATCTGTGAGCCTGTTCCTGTTTTGCTTGTTAGTTCAGCCTGTTCATTAGATTCCATATATGAGCGAAGTCATATGGTATTTGTCTTTCTCTGACGGGCTTATTTCCCTTAGCATAATGTCCTCCAGGTCCATCCATGCTGTCGCAAAGGGTAAAGCTTTCTTCTTTTTTATGGCTGAGTAGTATTCCATTCTGTAAATGCCCCCTAGTTGCTTCAATCGTTACTTCTTGAGCACCTGCTTTGCCGACGACCCTGGTAGGTATTGGGGATGTAGTGATGGACGTGACTCGTGTGGCCTGTGCCCTCGGAGAGCTAAAGGTCTCAGCTTTTCCCATTACCTGGAACCACCAGGAAGACACCACCTGTGTCTTCCAATTCCTCACAGTCCTGGCAGACGCACCTCACGCCTCACCTACCCCACACGCAGGTCATTCTAGCAGGTCCTTCTCCGAGCCCCAGCTGCGTGGGAGGCAGTGTGACTCCGTCACCGATCCAGCCCCGGCTAGCCGTTTCCCCTCCTGCCATTTCTAGTGCAGTGCCCAGCACCACACGGAGCTGTGCCCGCCGGGGGCTCGCCCACTGAGCCCTGAAACGGGTAGCCCCGAGGATCTGCGGGAGTGCCTGTTCGGGGCTTCTGTTTCAAGAGTGATGTCATGGGCAAGGGCTCGTGACTTAAGAACTAGAAACTGGCTGTGTGACTCCCAGTCCACTTTTTCAATAGAATAATAATTGACTCTACGTTAATCTTACTTTTTTGTTACTGCTTTTTGAAATTCTGATTGCCTTCATGCCATCCGGTATTTTGACTGAGAGCAGGAAGCCGAGGCCCTGGTGCTAGTTTGATTACTGACGAGCCGTGCGGCAGAGCCCCGTGACCCGGGGGCAGCTTTGCTGAACCGGAGGAGCAGAGCCAGCCAGCCTCCCTTTCTCACTCGCTGTCGCTCGGGCGGGCTAACCGGGCAGCTGCGGTCTCCAGGCAGGGCGCTGAACCTGGCAGCCGCGCCCAGGCGTCCACTTCCTCCAGTCCAGCTTCTCCGCCTGCAACTGGGCGGGGCAGCCGTTCAGCCTCTCCCCTGGACGGGAGGAATGCCCGTGCCAGCGGGCCTGGGAAGGCTGGCACCTGGACGCCACTTGCTGTCCTCCGTCCGTTAGAATCCAGAGAGAGCTGTGAATGGTTGGAGCCCCCTGTTTGTGGGAGGAGAAACTGCAGGTGATGATCAGACTTGAGTTACCTGGGTCCGGGCTCTGGGTCCGGGCCACCCCAGGGCGCCTGACCTCGAGCAGACGAGTGACTTCATCCTCTGCGCCTCAGTCTCTGCACTTCCACACAGACGCAGTGGTGCGGGTACACGTAGAGCTTTCGGCACTGAGTCTGGTTGAGTACGGAACCTGTTGTTCCCACTGCTGAGCGCCGCGCCTGTGTCACGTGGAAGTCCTTTATTTGGTAAAGGCTTGTGGGGGATCCCAGGGAGTAAGCAGTTGGGGTTTTTCTGTTGGAGCTTATAATCTGTGATAGTTAAACACATGCTGGAGACATGTTCCAACTCGAGGATCAGTGAGAGCCTCAGACCGCGATAGAGGCATCCAGACCGCCAGAGAGCAGCCCGCTGTCGTGCTCTAGCAGGTCGTCATGGCCTCCCCTTTCCCAAGGAGAGGTTCGCAGACAAGCTGATGCGGTGCAGAGGTACCGGGCAGCCTCCGCGTTGAGGCATCCGCCAGCCTGGCAGGGCCTTGGAGCTTCTTTTTGAGTGGCAAGCCTCAGTAGGGCCCAGCAGCCCCCACGCCCGCTGCCTCCGGAGACCGGGTCCCAGAGAATACCGTGGGCGGCGCCACAGGGGCTGAGGGGGCTGTCCAGGCACACAGGTGGCGCTCCGAAGCATTGAGTCCCCCTGCCGGGTGCCGCGGGGGTCCTGCACACAGAGCAGCGTCTCCCCAGGCGGCTGCTCCAGCTAAGACGGGGAGCCCTTCCGGTCCGGGCAGCTCCTCGGGTTGTAGTGCAACCGCACCTGGGACCACCCAGTCCCGTCAGCTCGTCCCAGGGTGTCGTCGTCTTCCAGGTTTCGAGCTCAGCTCTTTAGAAGAAAGGAATCCGGGCCTCGGTACGTCAGGAACATTCGGAGAGTGTGTGCCATCGCCAGGTACTGTCCTGGTATGGTTTCCGGATGTAACTCTCGCAGCAGCCCTACGAAGGAGGTCCTGTCATTGTCCCCGTTTTCCAGAGGGGGAAACTGAGGTACAAGGGGGTGCATGCAGTTGCTTGCCTGGGGCTGTACAGCGAACAGGAAGTGAAGCCAGGAGGCACAGTCAGACGGCCCGGGAAGGCTGTGCCCGTCCTTCTGCACGCCCCCCCCCCCACCCCCAGCACTGGAGGTTGTGCGCTAGTGCGCCACTAGCGTCTCCGTCCTCACGCGGGAGGCCTGCGTCCCGGGCGAGGGGGTGGCAGTGACTGCACGGACTCGTAGGAGAGCTGGGAGGAGAACATGCGCAGTCCGATGGGCAGAAGGTCAGACCGGAGGGTCCCCAAGGTCTCTGCAGAGGGTGAGAGCCCCCACTGTCCCTGAGCGCTAGCCCAGGGCCCCCAGAGAGAGGGCACAGAGGTGGGGAGGGAAGCAGGGCTCTGCCTAATGAAAGTGTTCCCCTAAGATTCCTGCAAAACTTACACTTTAACATTTGACATTGTATCTAGTTTCTTAAGTGTTTTGCAGGTATGTTTGGTTATCCAGCAATTCTCTGTTTGCCAAGGCTGATTTTTCGGTTAGCAGGGCAAATGGCAATTCTGTTCATTTTCAACTAACCTTTTTACATTTTTTTTTGTTTTTGTATTTCAACTTAGCTATAAACTTCTTTCTGTGCTTTCTTTAGACTTCAAAATACCTACATGTTCTTTGGTTTTTGCCATAATTAGAATGGTCTCTATTAGATAAAAATGTTGTTCCATAAAGAAAAAGGCTATTTAAATTATTTTGGAACCTCAAGTAACCCCAGGTATGGGCCTCCTAGATAGCCCTTCCAAATTGTTCTGAGCAGTTCAGATCAACGGGCATTTTGTGACTGGATGCGGGGGCGGGGGGGCCAGGAGGTGCTGCTAGTTGAACCCAAATTGCGGAACCAGAAAAAACCTTCGAGTGGGGTCCTGGCATATGTTGCCCAGACATTTGACCTTGTCTGGGAGGAAGGAAGTAGAATTAGCGTGGCATCGTGTCATGAACTTTGACACTTGCTCTTGGCTACATAGACAGCCTTGCATAGTAGAATTAATTCTCAGCTGTTAACTTCGTTCTCATTAAAACATCTCAAGATGTGAGCCCTGGTCCTTCTGAAATCCTCCGAGCTTCTATTCTCACAGATTGAGCAGGGACATATTACAATGCTTTCTTCCAGTAAACCCAGAAAACAGCTCACATTCATCCACAAAACAGGCCCCAAGAATGACCACAGAGGAACTGAGCTCCATTGTACAGGTGGAAGGGCTAAGGCCGGCAGAGCCCCGCCGCCCTGGAGCCCGGGAGGGAGCGGCGGCAGGCCTGGCGCTGCTGGCTCCCAGCGTGCATTTACGTAACTCCCGGCTCCTCGGGTCCCTGGAAACTGAGGCCAGTTCCCTGGAAGATCATTCTGTTCTCTCCCAGTTTTTCGACAGCAGAGCCAGCTTGATGAGGGCTCTGAGGACCGCAGGAGACTACCCCACTTCCTCTCTTCCGTGGACGGGGAGCCTTCCTTCACGGTCGTGGTTTAACAGGCTGCGTTCAACCTGCCTCGCTCTCAGTTTCATGTACGCTTGGCTTATATTTTGAAGGCCCTTATTGTATTTATGCACACCCTTATCTGTCTCCAAAAAGGATTTGAGGAAACTCACAACAAAGGAAATGACCGTGAGATGAGTGCAGTAGAAAGAAGGACAGTGGGAACAGGACAAGGAGGCGGAAGCATCCTGCTTTGGGGGCGGGGGAGTGGAGGGTTCTCGTGAGGTCATTTCTCACAACAAACCTCGTTGGAAGTCAAGGATACTTTTTCCAGCTCTCATGCAAGGCTCAATGTTGGAGACTTAAATGTTATAGTGGACAGACTTTATGGGGAATGAAGAAAGGTTTTATAAGGCTATTTCTTAAACTTTGGTGAGAATTGAAGGGTGATTAACGGCTTGAAAAAGGCAAGTGAGCCAGTGAACAAGCTGGTGTCGTCCACGGACGTGACTTTCCCGTGGCCTCATTGGACTCAAGGATGAGCTGAGAGCGTCTCCCTGAGTGGGCAGCTGGCCTCTCACTGGGCTGCTGCGGACACGGTTCCCCGTTCCGGGCAGCATGTGGAACAGAAGCGAGATTCAGACTCTGGCAATGGAGGCCCTGTGAGGTGTGTGGTGGGGAGTCTGCCCCGTGTGGGGCGGGGCCCCACGCTTGGGAAAGCAGAGAGCTAACCAGCAGGGCTGGTATCTCCTAAATGCAGAGGGACCCAGGTGACATCTCCCCCTGCCGGGGGCCAGGTGTGTCCCCGCAGTCGGCACTGTGGGCGCAGCTTTGGGCAACCCTGGCCTCAGCAGTGGTTGTCCTGAGCCCCAGAGCTCTGAGCGGAGAAGGGTCTGATCTGGCAGTGTGCCAGCACAGCCACCCTGTCCTTTGGCCACGAAAACCTTCAGAACGGCTTCAGCTGTGAGTAGGAGGAGCCGACAGGTTGCGAGTCCCTGCCTCGGGCCGCCTGTGGCCCATGCAGACGTGCTCACCATGCTTTGTCGTCCCTGTTGTCCCATCGCCCAGAAACGTGAGGGCAACAGCGTGGCGCCGTGGCCAGGTGAGGCCTGGTCAGGACAGCTGGGGCCAGGGAGCGCCCGTTCTGCTGGAGGAGACCCCAGGGTGGGGAGTAAGCGATTCTGGGTGGTCCTCAGCCGGTAACAGAGGCAGAGCTGCTGTGGGGCAGTGGCCAGTGGAGCTCTGCAGCCCCAGCCTCGCTGCTGAGCGACGAAATAACCCTCCGAAGGGCAGGCAGCCCGACAGGCGGGCAGGGGGAGCCAGGCCTCTCCTCCCCAGGGACCGGCCAGTGGACGGGGGTAGACAGGCGGTGTTCCTTCCCAGCGAGTGAGGCCTCAGCGCTGAGGGGTCCTTGTGCCGTCATCTCTGACCTGAATGAGAGCAGAACGAGCCTCTGGAACAGGGCGCCGTGGAGCCGGGAGAAGCGGCCCTAAGTGAAAACACAGCCGCGGGGCTTGCGGACGGGGCCGCGGGGCGGCGGCGTCCAGGGGGAGCGGCCAGCCCCACCGGAGACAGTCCAGCACTGATGAACCGGGGACTCCATGCCGCACAGCCCCGAGCTCGGCGGGCCCCTGTGCCAGCGGGGGGATGTATTTTTCTTGAAAGACCGGGGTGCCAGAAAGCTCCGTGATTACGTTACTGGAGCGAGGTTCTGTTTTGTGGTTTGCGAAGTTGAGCGTCAGGGCTGCAGGGTTCTCTCGCTCTTTCTACTCTTATTTTTTCCAGGTCAGAACCAAAGCCCGGGGTGGGGAGGAAAATCCTGCTGAATGAGCAAGTTCTTTCTTAAAAAGCTCTCTCCAAGTCCAAAAAGACTTCAGTGGACTTAGGAGGGAGAAACCTAATACATTGCCATAGAGTCGTTGCACGCCCGGTGAGAGCCAAGTCCACAGCATCTTTGTCTTATAAAAGAAAGCAGAGAGGAGATGGGAAAAAAGAAATAACGCTCAGGGAATCCAAACCAAACAAGGAAAACTGAAGAAGAAGAACCAAAGATCACCTCCGAGAATGTGAAGAGTTCCTTCTAACGAGACTCTCAGTGACAAAACCAGGCTCAGGTAGAAGTGGCCTTTCTCTCCGTGAACAGCACACCTGAAGTGTCTGAGCCGGGCGGGACCTGCCACTTGCCTCGGCCGGAGAGAGGGCTGCGAGGCCAGCGCGCTGTGCGGGGAAGAGTCGGCCGGCTGTGCAGCGGCTGGAGGCCTCCCAGGCTGGTCCCTGACCTGCGTTTGAACCTTGGTCCTAATAGCTAGCAGATTGGAGCAAGCTCGCAGGCCCTCCCGGAGAACCCAGGCCGGTCTGAGCTCGAGCAAGCCTGGCCGCAGAACTGTCGCTGTTCTTTTACCAGCCCCCTCTCCCAGGCCCCCGTGAGAGGGACTCAGAGCCATCCAGGCCATGGCCAGAGGCCTGGTTGCCCTCCAGGGGTCACCTTGGAGCTTTTGTGGACAAGACAGGCAACTCCTAAACCTCTTAATGCATTTGTTTTTTGCCTGTCTGAGGTCAGGCCAGATGTTTTCAAAAGCAGCAGCAGCAGCAGCTCCGAGCTGGGCCTTCCCTAGCCGGTAGGGTTCAGTGCGGGGAGCCTGGGTGTCACATTCTCCGGGAATGTCGCTGTTTGGAATGCCAGCCGTGCGCCTGCACAGACAGAAGACGGACATGCTCGAGAGCCCAGGGGGACACCTGGCACACCACCCTTAGCCACCTGTCCTGTCCCGTCCCGGCACTCTGTTTTGGTTAGCCTCATGAATGTGATCTGGCCCATGTGGGCTGGCCTCCAAAGTAAGGTCACATTTCCTTTCATAGTGACATTCAGTGACTCCGTGCACCCCTCTCCTGCTTAGCCCGGGACAGCTGTTCTTCCCCTTAGGCTCACCTGAAGGGTCTTCCTCAAGCCGTGCCCGAGAACCCCAAGGGAGGCTTGGTCCTGAGTCGGTCGCACTGGTTGCTCACCTGCTGCTGCCTGCCGGGAGGATGGCCCTCCTGCCTCTCTCGTCCCCCCCAGCCCGGGGGTGCTGAAGGGAGGCCTCTGGTGGTCCTAGGAAACCCCAGCAGGGCCTAGACCTGCGTACCCACGGCGCATGGGGAAGGGCTCTGCTCCCCGAGGGCCCTGTAGCCCGTCCCACTCACCCAGATGCTTCGGCTCACCCACACTGCCGTATCCCTGGGCCCCCAGAGCAGGAGAGCTGGTCAGAGCGGTCCCAGCAGGCCTCTCACGCCCCTGCTGCCCCGGCCTGCCCTCCTCTGTAAGCTGGTGTGCGTCCCCGGAAGTGGAAGGCTCTTCCCTTCCCTGCCCAAGGGGGTGGCCTGTCCTGTGTCCAGAGGAGAGCCTCTCTTCTGCCCGGACCCACCTGGAGGCCTCCTTGCTCTCGGGGCCCTTGGGCCCTTCGCTGCCTCCCGGCCTCTCCCAGTCCCAGGACTGTGGTGGCGTCGGAGCGGGCTGGTGGACGCAGCGGCTGCCTCTGGGGAGGGAAGCAGAGACCGCATGATGGCTCAGGCGGCTGTCACGCTGCAGGCTGCCTTTCCAGGCTGAGCCTCTCCGAGGGCGGGTCCCCGCAGGCCTCGGTGAGAGCCGGCACCCACACAGATGCAGCCCGGGCCTGCCTGCCTGTTTCCTTGCCGCGCCTGGCTCGCAGGACGCGCTCAGTGACTGCTGCTGGCAGAGGGCTGAGGGTGCCTCTTCAAAGGCAAGGCGCTGGGGAGATGGGCCGCCTGGGCCCGAGAGAGTTGGAGCCACTGCCTGTCGTCGGGTGGCAGTCACTGAATGGGGGCCGGTGTGCGGCAAAATTTCTTCCCTGGAGTGAGAGGAGGAACGGCACACTCGGCGGCGAGACGGAGTGACCGGGGATCTGTTCGGCCAGGTCACGGTGCGCCGCGGGGCGCAGACGCCTGCGGGGGGCGAGCCTGTGCGTCTGCGCATTAGGTGCCTAGAGGTGGCAACAGGTGGACAAAGTGTTCTAAACCTCTATGTGCGGTTCAGCCCGCCGACCTGCATGGGGCACCCGCCGTGGCGGTGATACGGCCACCCCAGAACATGCACAGACAGTGTTCTGGGCACCTGGTAAAGCTGCCCGCCCCGAGCCCTTGGGCTCATGGGGAGAGGCCCTGGCTCCGGTCACCGGGGCGTGAGGAACAAAAGACGCACTTTTACAGGAGCTCTAAGGATGCGTGGGGCCCTGCTGGGGTGGGCAGGAAGGCGCTCCTGGAAGCAGTCTCAGCATGAGGAAGGTCACCGTGTGAATGTGCGTAGCCCGGCCCAAAGTCCTGCTGCGAGCTGCGGGTCATGGGAGGGGTGCCCAGCGCTCTGCAGCGGGAGGAGGGTGGGGCGCCCTTTCCTGCCCAGCAAACTCGTGTTTCCTCTTCAAGAGTCCCGTCTTCTACTCTGAGGTCCTCCTGCACGCACGCCCTCCTCGGTGCACGCCCAGCTCACGCATCTGCCCGCTGCAGTCCGTGCGAGCCGCCGACCCCGCAGAGCCCAGGCTGTGTCTGATTCCTGTTGACACCTGACGTACGGACAGCAGGAAGCCGTCCCAGGGACTTGAAGAGGGCAGTCCTGTCAGGCTTGTGTTTCAGAAAGGTGCTTGGCCGGTTGTGGAGCATGAAGTAGGAAAGAGCCAAGGGAGTGGGTGGACATGAGCATGTGTCACCGTCCTCAAGAGGAAGGACGTGCCATCACCAGACAAAGCAGCGGAGGTCCTGAAGGCTGGCAGGGACCGGGCACCGCTTGATCGAGGCTCTGGCTCTGCTCGTCAGCCAGCTTCCTCTGTGACTTGGCTTCTTTCTCAGGCTGTGACTGAGCCACCTGCAGCCGGGCTGGTCCCCGTGCCCAGGGGCACCCAGCAAGCATCCCCTTATCTGATGGGTCCCCGTTGGGTCACACAGTCGTCCCCGGGGCCAGGAGATGCCACACCCAGATTGGCTTGAGTTTCTGTCAGTTACTGAAAGGTGTATCATTACCTTAGAATAGTCAGGCCCAGCCTTGGAGGCTGGATCTGCATCCTCCAGGAGCCCCTGGGCTGGGGCGGAAGGGCGAATGGCAGAAAGAAACGAGGGTGTCGTTAGGAAGGAGGGCGTGACTGCTAGGTGAGCGTCTGTGTTTGCCACCTGGGCCAGCTGGACTCATTCATCCATCTGTTGAAACTTCCACGTGGTGGGCACCCACACACACCTACACTCGTGTAGGGACGCACTTCGTAGATGGTTTACCTGGGGACATCGTCTTCCCGGGTGAGTTTCAGACCTCCCGTGGAGGACCCCCACGCCCCCACACACCTCCAACTCTCCATTCCTTGATTTCTCCTCGGGTCTCGTGATTAGCTGTTGCATCTCCAGGGTCAGACATGGCGTATTCTCCGACCACAGCCCCCAGCCCCTTCCACCGCCTTACGCAGGGTCTCCCACGGCGCCTGTTCTTGACCTCATGGTCACCTAGCAAGCTAGCATAGACCAGTGGTCAGCAACGTGGACCACGCTTCATCTCTGCCGCTGACTTGCTAGTTTGGGCCAAACACTTGAACACCTCTGTAGCGTGGGGACAGGAGACACCCTCGCGGGCTGCTGGGAAGGTGAAGTCAAGTCACGTGTGGAAGTTGCTTTGGGCGGAGGACGTGCCCAGTATCAGCTCCGTACGAGACATCTGTCACCCAGGCCTTCCGTTTTCCTCCAGCAAGCCCCTCCCAGTTCCGTTTCCTGCCTCTCCCTCTCAGGGTCCCTGGTTCGTCTGTCGCCAGGGTCATCTGTCCACTCCCTTGCCCCCTCAAACCTTACTCTTCCCTCACACCTTCCTGGCAAATTCTCCGCTTTGGACCAACCCAACTTTCTTCACTCCAGTGTCTATGCGGCTAGAAGAAACCAGCTGGGCAGACGGCTGCTACACTGACCCCGGCCCCGTAGCCCCCGCCGGCCCCCCAACCCCCGGCAGCCCTCCTGCTCCGCCTGCTCAGCTGGCTTCCCTCTTCTCCAGAGAAGCGGCCGCAGACCCACCGCCGCCCTCCGACTCCCCCCCCCCCCCCTCACCAAACCCGCGTTCCCTGCAGACAGTTGCACCTCCCAACTCTGAGGAGAAACGAACGAAACTCAGACTGGGACGTTCCCACCCCCCACCGCCGCCACATCCAGAGATCGTCCGCATCCCTGCGAGCCTTCCCTGCCCCTGCGGTGGGGACAGGGCGTCGGACTGTCACCTCAGACTCCGAGACGCTCCCCTGGTCCCCGTCTAGCCCGCATTTCTGACCCCTCTCTCTGGGGGGCTCCCCCTCAGCGTCTGACAAGTGCTGGTCATCTTAGAGCACACTCTCCTTCCGTCCAGCGTCCGACCACCCTGCCCCTTCCATCCCTCTCATCGCCGCCTAGTTTTCTAGAAGGGTTGCACACTCGTAACAGAAGAGTCCACGGCCACTCCTCCTCGGCCTCCGTCGTCCAGCTTTTCCATGCTGCTGCCTCGCAGGTCTGTCCCAGACCCCGTGTTGACTCTCCACGCACGCTCAGGACCATCTCATCCACTCCAGGGGCTTCGGTGGCCATTCCCTTGGCACCCGAGGGTCCCCAGACTTGCGCCTCCAGATTACCCTCTCCCTCACAGACCTCAGGGTCCTTTGTGCAGCTGCCTGCTGGTCGTCCCCACTACAGCGATGTTGTAAGGTTGGTGCTCCCAGACGAAGCTCAGGCCCTCTTCCCAGACCCACTGTCCCCGCTCCTGGCGGTGGCAGCAGCATCCGCCCCGCTGCCCTGCCCAGGGCGCACAACTCCTCCCTCGCACCGACTTCACAGCCAGACCGACACCAAGTCCTCTGTCCTGGCGAGGTGGAAACAATGTGGGTGCTGGTCCGAGCTCCTACTCTCATCGTGGTTTGGACAAATTGCTCATCCTTTCTCAGCCTCGAGTGCCTCGCCTGTGAAAAGAAAGCGGTGACACCTAATCCGCACGGCTGTGGTCAGGGCAGAGGAAATACTGGACTGGGGGGCACCCCGTGACCGTAAGCTCTCCATCTCCATCCAGGAAGGGGGAGCTCCCGGCCATCCCGTCCCTCTGTCCCCTCCCTGGCACCGCCGCTGCCCCCTTGGCTTTCTTTTTGAATCAGTGTGTACATACTCTCTCGACCTTGAGAATCGCCCTGGAACTAAATTACCCATAATTCCTTCATGACCAAGGACTGCAGTTCGTAGCTCATCGTGCACAGCATGAAGAATTTGGAAAATGCAAAGAAAGCCAGACAATTGCTCTCGCCCTTTTGATGTTCCTTCCGGTCGGTCTTCTGTGCAGTCTTTGTTGTTAGTTACATAGTTTTCCTATACACAGTAAGTGTACATCCTGGGTTTTTTTTTCCGTCTAATCCAGATCTTTTTCCCAGGTTAATAAAAACCCTTTGTAAGTAGTGTAACGGCTGCACACTATTCTTCAATGGCTGCGTGCTCTTCTGCGTGTGACTCTGGTCTGGTTTGTTTAACCGTTCTGCTCTTGCTGGTCTTTTAGATTATTTCCAGCAAATAATACTAAGGTCTGAGCAGTTTTACAAAGACAAAAACTTTTCCTCCTACATTTGTAATAATTTTTCTAAGCCATAAATTCATAATCTGAATCACTGGACCAAAAGATTTAAAGTTTCCTAAGCAGCCTTTGAAACAGACCAGATGAATGTAGGCCTGACCTCAGCTGCAAAGGTGGGGGAGGGTGGTAAAGAGAAAAGGGTTATTTTAGTAGGTTTTTAAAAATAATTATTCCTGTTTTACCGAAGGAGGGCTGGGAAGAACCAAGCGGTGCTCTGCAGGGAAAAGGCGCCTTTGACTTGGAGTTCTGGCCCGTGGCGGCCAAGAAGGGCTTGCTCATGCTTCTGCATTTCCGTCTGGGCCAGTAAGAGGACAGGCCACTCCCTCAGCTCTCTAAGGAGGAGAGAAATCGTCCAGCACCCAATGATGCAGATCATTAGCTATGCTAACAGCCTTGCAGTTAGGGGAAAAAAGTTATATTAATGTATCCTCCTAATGTGCAGTTAATTTTAGTGAAAATTTCCCTAGTGACTTGAAAGTCCAGTGACTTTGTAAATCTAGTAACTGGCTCTGCATTTGGAAATGTTAACGTTGCCATAGCCAGCTGGGCTCCGGAGTGAGGCACACGGGACCGCCCTGAGCCCTGGCTTCCCGGTGGCACAGACGGAGTCCCACACTCACCTGAGCCTCCCTTCCCCACCCTGGCCCCCCTCGGGAATCCGGAAAGAAACTGAGACCTCGTTACCAGAATTCTTTTATTTTTATTTTTTATTTTTAGAGAGAGGGGAAGGGAGGGAGAAAGAAAGGGAAACATCAATGTGTGGTTGCCTCTAGCGCGCCCCCTACTGGGGACCTGGCCTGCCACCCAGGCATGTGCCCTGACTAGGAATTGAACTGGTGACCCTTTGCTCCGCAGTCCCATGCTCAGTCCACTGAACCACACCAGCCAGGGCTCATTACCAGAATTCTTGTTCGAGATCTTTCCTAATCAGAGAGAACTAATGTGTGCTTCCAAGTTAACATGTCCAAAATCAAACTTTTGACTTCCTATGCATATTCAAGTTCAGACTTCCCGCCCAGCAATGGAACAGCCACCTGCCTGGTTGTTGAAATCAAAAAATCAAACCATCATTGATTTCTCCTTTTTTGTCCTCACCACTCCCCAACCTCAAATCCGTCAGTGTATCCTGTCGATTCTACTTCTAAAAGTTCACTTCAAAGATAAACCTCAAATTGATCATTTGTGGCCCTCTTGCCTGCCCGCCCTCCCCTCCCAGCCTGCATCATGGCTTGCCTGTTTTTCTCAGTAGCCTCCTGCAGGACTCCTGCATTGGCGGTCTCCCCTGCGATCTAGGCTCGACGTGACAGCCAGAGGGATCTGGCCAAAGCCTAACTTTGCCTGTGTCATCCACCCCTAACGTAGAACGTGTCATAGTCCTTCCTTCCTTTGCTATTAAGGCGATGCCAGAACTTCTCATGTAGCTAAGAAGGTCATGCATTTTCTGCCTTGGCCTTCTCCCCACCGTCACTGCCCTGGGGGTAGCGAGCGCCGGCTTACCAGCCCTCCCTCAGCTCTGCAGCTCCTCCTGCACCAGGCCCTCTGCTCTCTGCCGAGGAGAGCCTTCTGCCCTCCCCGCCCCCTCCCCCAGGTCCAGGCAGCTCCCCCTTCCCTCATTCCCAGTCTAGGTCCACTCATTTACTTCTGGAGAAATGTGGGAGGTTTGCCCTGCTCCAGGGGACCTATTGTAACTGGAGGTCATGTATATTCATCCATTAGCTTATGTGATCATTGCCGCCCATCTCCTGTGCTGTGTATAGACTGTGAAAGAGGCCGCTTTCTGCAGCTGGTCACCGTTCGTTCCCCATCAGCCAGCTCAGGGTCGCAAAATAGGTGCTTCATAAGCAACAGGCGGCGTGCTGACTGAGCAGGTGGAGTCCCGGTAACAGTCCTTGCTGCAGCCGCTTCCCTGTGAGGCACGGGCTCTTCCCGGCGGTGGCTCGCCCGGGCGCTCCACAGCGCGTCAGCTGGGGGGGGTGTGATTTTGCTTCTTTTTTTTTTTTTCTTTTCATTTCAACTGTCACAATGGACAGAGCATTCTACCTAAAACTTACTCGTTTTTCTCTCTTCTCTTTGCTCAGCTGAAGCTTGCTTTCACCCTGGACCACGAGACCGGACTGCCGCAGGGCTGTTACATCTCCGAGTACCGCGACAGCAACAAGTAAGCCCCTCGGCGGGAGGAGCGTCACCCTGCCCTGTCCCGCGGGGGGAGCGCCTGTGGGCTTCCTTCCCCTGCGCTCCCCCTGCAAAGGGACCGGCAGGGAGGGAGTCCCAGTGTCTGTGACTGTCCCGGGAAATAGGTGGCAGGAGAGTATTTCTCCCGTGCCATCCCTTTGGGCCCTGAACAGAGAGCTCCAAGTGCCTGCAGGAGAGCAGTTGTGAGGTCCGTCCCAAAGCAGACCTCCCTGCCTGGGCTCCCGCTGTCCCCCAGCCCCGCCCCCACTTTGTCGTCCCCCGCCCCCCGCCCCGTGCCGGCTGACTGGGTTCGCCGTGGGACTTGGCTTGCGCTGCAGTTCTGTGGGACTGCACTGGAGCGTACGGGCTCTGTGGTGACCGTCCGCCTTGTGAATTTTGTGGTTGGAGATTTCTGGGTGCTCCTGGAGATTTGGCCCAGAGGCCTTCTGGGGAACACGGCAGCTGGCCTAGGTCCCTAGCCCCACCGTTCTCCCTGGCACCGCGCTTCCGGGACAGTGTGTTTTTGTCCCTGAGCTAGGAAAAGTGGCAGTGAGGGAGGCAGAGGGAGTACGCCCTGAGGATGGCAATAACGATGGCAGCGATCATGAATAATGACGACGGCCAGCACTGAGGACCTCTGCTGGGTGTCAGGCGCAGTCCTGGGACATTACCTGTCGCTGTCTGGTTTATCATCACTGACGACCGGAAGAGTCCCCTCGCAGCACAGGTGCTGCCGGAGCCGGCACTGGGGTTTGCTTTCGCTGCTGATGTGTTTGCAGAAGCCGAGGGTTAGGGGACTAGGTCACAGTCACTGGCCACAGCTGTGTGAGGCAGTGGCAGCATTATCGGCTGCCATGCCAGCTGGCTCCCTCTGGAAACCCCAGGCAGCGGCGAGAGTAGTCCCAGTGCAGACCGAGGACAGCACGCCTGGTCTGCACGTCTCAGTGTCCAGGCCTCTCCGTCTCACCCGGCGGAGGAGCTCAGCAGGCACACGCCGGCGGGGCTGTGCGTCAGCTGCCAGAAGAGAAACTCGTGTCTTTCCCAGGAACTCTCGCTCTGTTCGGGGTCGAGATGGTTCCTGGGTGCCTTCACGATCAAACCCCCCACGTGGGGTACTTTCAGGGCATCGCTGTTACCCGGGTGGTCATCTTTAGGGGGAGGTCCCGGCGAGCTCGTGTGCACCCTCAGCTCCCACCAGCCAGTCGTTTAGGAAAGGCTGGCTGCGCAACCTGAGCACCCCACTCCGCCTCCAGGTCAGCCTATCCTGCCCTCTCAGCTTCTTGTCACCCCCAGAGACGCGGGGCTGGACTCATCTGGGGTCCAGGGAGGGCAGGGACAATGGAGCGAGTGTCTGGGTGCCGAGGGCCGGCGAAGAGGAGAAACAGAAGCCGTGTGTTGCTTGGTGTGCCGCCCTGCCCGTCAGCGCCGCCCTGTGCTCCTGCTGCCCTGAGCCACCCTGTGCTCCTGCTGCCCTGAGCCACCCTGTGCTCCTGCTGCCCTGAGCCGCCCTGTGCTCCTGCTGCCCTGAGCCACCCTGTGCTCCTGCTGCCCTGAGAAAGAGCGGGCGGGGAAGGAGGGCCGGTGGGCGGGGCCTCGGGATCCGAGCAAGTTGTGGCCAGGCCGGTGGTGCACCCTCAAGCCCAAGCTGCTGGTTGGAGGAGCTTAGAAAGGAGCAGTGGGTGAGCCAAACTGCCACCTCCATCCTCCTAGTGGAATTCGGGTCTCAACGGTCCTCACCCCGCCTAGCGCCTCAGCAGGTCCCGGCAGCTCGGCTGGGAGTGTGGCCCAGACCTTCAGGGCAAGGTCTCTGAGCCCCTGGCTGCCCTGCCCCTCTCAGCGCAGGGTTGACACACACGTCTGTCCACAGTGGGGCAAGGGGGTACCAGGAGGTTCGCCGGGGTCCCCCACATCTCCCTCCCTGCCCCTCCTCTGGCCTGGCTTGTCACCCCAGGCAGCTCCCCGTGGTGACTCCTCCTCTTGCCTGCTGGCCCCTGGACACACACGCGCAGTCAAAGAACCCTGGAGCAGCCATCCCTGGCAGTCAGAGGGGCCCCTGCCGTGCTACCTCGGGCCTCCGGTGTCTCAGGCTCCGCCACCCCCTGAGTGCCAACGAGCTCCCCTCTGCGGCCGCCTCCCCCGCCGTCCTCTCTGGCCACAGAGGAACGCCACCACCAAACTCCGTGATGGTGCGGGCGTCTCCCCGTGTGTTTCCGACGGCCCTGCGGCGGGGGCTGCCCTGCAGGCCCTCTGTCCGGGGGCCTGCGGACTCAGTGGTGCATCCGTGCCAGCCTGGCTGCTTCCCCGGGCCTCTCTGTCCCCGCACTGCCGTCTGCCGGGGCGGCCCACTCCTCCCACTCGGCTCGGCCTCGGCCACCACTTTCTCCAGGCTTCTCAGGGCCACCCAGCGGCAAGTTTGCCCCGTGCCCTGGGGTCTTTGCCAGGGTGCTGAACCCCACATCTCAAGAAATTACCCCCAAATCAATGAACTGTTGCTCATCTGCTCTTATTTCCTGGTCCCCTTGATCAAGCCCCTCAATTAGCAACTAATCATTCTCACTCTTGGTGTAAAATCTTGTTCATCTCCTGTCAGGCCCTGCACGTCCCCGGCTGGGTCGTCCAGGCATTCGGCCCTCGTTAGGGGCCAGGCAGCTGCAAAGCAGGTTGGGGAGGCTCTCGACCACAGGGAGAGACTCCTGCGTGCCTTCTAGGACGAAGGGGCATTGCTAGCCTCCAGGGGGACAGTGGGGGACGGTCACTGTGCCCCGCTGGACACTGGCACGCCTCACAGTAACCAGCCAGCTCCACGGACCTGGGCCTCCCGGGCATTCGGATGCTTCGGTCATCACAGAGTGATCGAGGGCTCTTCCCCAGGTCCCCGCCAGTGACTCTTTGAGCAGCCGGGACCCTGCTTTGTGCCAGGGACCCTCCGGTCCCCACATACCCCTCCGAAGAGTGCCCCCTTCGCCCACCAGGTAGTGAGTGAGCCAGTCCCAGATTCCGCCTCACTGTCCGATTTCTCAGGTCTACTCCAGTGCTGCTTGCGGGAGCTCAGGCCTCCCGAGGAGCAGGCGCCAGGACGGGATGAGACGTGCAGGGGGGTGTGCTGAGGAGGGGGGCCTGTGGGGGGCGAAGGGAGGAGAAGGAAGCCGGGAGAGGGCCTCCAGACCCCCCACTGCCCCCGCTGCCCCCTGAGAGCGAAGGGTGCCTCTCCCGGCTCAGGAGAGGGGGAGCTTGAAACCAAGGAGAGGAGGGCTCCGGGGGGTATTAGAAGCAATGCAATTAGAGAGGCCGTGCAGAAGCGGCCTCGTGGGAGCGAGCCTGCCGCTGTAACGTGCGTGTTGCGTCGGCCCCTCGCCGTGCGGGTGCGAGCCCCCTGTTGCCCATCACGGCCCTCGCTGCTGGGCGTCGCCTGCCCGGGTTGCCGGGATCACGGCGGGGATCCGTGAGGGATGTGTTTCTCCGCCCTCCCCCCCACGTAGAGAGAGCATGGTGGCTCTTTGTTCCCTCTCGTCGCCTCACTCCATGCGGCGACAGTCATGATACCTTGGATGAGAAAAGGCTGCGCTCATTTGACTCAGTTTTGCCCACAGGAAGGGACAGAGAGAACGCTTCTGTAGAGCGTTTTGTGGAGAGGGCAGCGATTCCCGAGAGGTGCCCTGCCCGAGGCCAAGCTGTAAACTGGAAGTGGAGCCAGCAGCCTCTCCCGGGAGGCGGCCCTCACCACAGGACACTGAGGGAGCCGGCCTGGGACAGCTCCACAGAGCGATGCGCAGGGAGGGCCGCAAGGCCCGCGTCAGCGTGCTGCCTCCCGCACCCCTTGCATTGCCCTGGGGCTACAGCGACCCAGGCTCCCGCAGATGTCAGGTGGCCGGGGCAGGGAGGAGTTCTTCATCGGCTGTGTGCATCACACCCTCGCCCTGCTGCCGGGAGGAAGGGAGGGGCGGAGCCTGAAGCCCTGAGTCACGGCACTGGACCGCCCTCGGGAAAGGGTTCCCAAGCTGCCGGGTGAGGGTGCCGAGCCCTCTGTGGCCCTCACTGGCTCCTGGGCTCCTGCTGGCTTCCTAAGGCCAGGGCCGACCAGAGTGTGAAAACTCGGGGCAGCCCCGGCAGGAGGACGTGCTGGGTAGAAACCACTGCAGACACATGGGCGCACGGGCAGAGGTGCCCTGCTCTGAGTCTCTGCGAGTTTATGACTCGACGTCCACCCCGCCCTTTCCTCCGAGGTGCGCACCCAGGGAGCAGACTGGGCAGCAGCCTCGCCTCTGTGGAGCGCGTCTCTGAACGATGACGCACACAGACGGAAGCACACGAGCCGCGTGCACCCGGTGCACAGGGGGGCTGGAGTGAACGTGGCCTCGGGACTGTCCCCCGGATCGAGCAGCAAACATG
Source organism: Phyllostomus discolor (assembly GCF_004126475.2). Lineage (NCBI taxonomy): Eukaryota > Metazoa > Chordata > Mammalia > Chiroptera > Phyllostomidae > Phyllostomus > Phyllostomus discolor. The sequence continues at coordinate 4,654,073 of NC_040906.2, read as the reverse complement.
TCAGCACTCTGGGAGCTCCCCTCCGTCTGCTCTCTCTCTCTCACCCCTGGGGAACCCGCCGTTTAACTTCAAACACTGCCACTGAGCTTCGCCTGGTTTTGCGCTTTACATGAATGGACGGTTCAGGCCGCTCCCTTTGTGTCGGACTGTTTTCTTCAGCACTGCGTGCGTGGGAAGTTCTCTGTTGCTCGTTGGGCGAAGGCCGCTCGTTTTCACTGCTGCAGGACTCCCCCGTGGGCACACGGAGTGGTGTGTGCGGCTTGCATTACCTCGGCCAGCACCGGGTTGTGTCCCGCCTGGAGCTCTTACAAAGCCGCTCGTACCTGCTTCTCCGTGCACGTGTGCACGTGCTCCTTCCTGAGCACGGAACCAGGGGTGAGACTGCCGGGTCACGGGGACGGTGTCCAGCTGCACGGGTGCTGCCGAGCCGCTCTGGCAAGGGCCGTGCCAGCGGCAGACCCCGCCTGCAGCGGGTGCGGCTTCGTGTTTCCTGGCCGTTCGTGCCGCAGAGCGCCTTTTCCGGTTCCGCGCCTGGGTTTGCACTGGGTTTCTGCTTTTCTTGTTCTTGACAGTTCTCTTCGTTCTGGATACGGGTCCTTTGTTGATTTTACCTGTCGCAAATATCCTCTACGTGGTAGCTTGCTGTTTTTACTCACTTGGGTGGTGTTTCGATGAACAGAAGTTCTTCGTTTCAATGTCATTCAGTGTATCAGATTTTTTCATTACAGTTAATTCTTCTTCTATCCCTGTGAATCCTGTATTAAGTCCCTTGAGAAACCTATATTAAAATCCTGAAGACATGTTTATATCAGTCAGGGTTTTCCAGAGACACAGGAACAGTCGGATATATATATACAGGGTCCGGCCCAAACGACACCCCTCTTTAACTACAAAATCTTTTGTTACAAAAATCATAAGCATGTAATTCTGTAACATAATAACATCACACCCAAGCACACCGTATGACATTTTAGGTGAAGTTTTCAAAGTAAAACTACAACTTATTACACCCACATCATTATTACCCTAGCCACCACACTCAGACAAGCCTTACTTCTGCCGGACCCCGTGTGTTGAGGAGCTTTGTCTTCGGGACGCGGCTCCTGCGGCTCCGGAGCCTGAGGAGTCCCACGCCGGGCGGGGAGGGCCGCCTGCCTGCCTGCCTGCCTGCGCCCACTGGCTCAAGTGCTCGTCGACACACCCCAAACACCCTCACAGACACACTCGAAAATAGTGTTTGATCTGGGCACTCCTGGCCAGTCTAGTCGACACATAAAATTACCCATCAAATTCTGCTTCATTATCTTCTACAAGCTCTGTTACATTACCTTTTACATTTTATGCCTCTAATCTACTCAGAGTCGGTTCTTGAATATGGTACAGCAAGTTTCTCTGTTTCCCGTATGGATATCTCATTGGCCCAGCACAGTGGTTAAAAAGGCTTGGCCACCAGTCCACAGCGCCGCCTGCGTCAAAAATGAGGCGCCCACGTGAGCACGGGGCTGTTGCTGTGCTGTGTGTCGTTTCACTGATTCTGCCGGTCTGTCCTCGTGCCAGTGCCACGCTGCCCTAATCCTGTGCCTCTCTTGAATGCCTGCGGTCCAGCAGGGCTGCACTTCCCGCCTCCCTCCTCTTCTCTGAAGGGCGCCTGAGCTATTCTGGGCCCTTTTGATTCCCACATAAATTTTAGAATCAGGTTGTCGGTCACCACACACATGCACCAAACTTTCTGGGACTTATATTGAAATTGCTGTGAATCTATAACTCAGTTTTAGAAAAATTGATACTTCTATGATAGTGAGTCTTGGACCATACAGACATGGCATATAACAGTCTTTCTGGAGGTCCTCTTTAATTTTTCTCAATAATGTTTTGTAATTTTCTAGGTAGAGGTCTTGCCCATCTTTCTTTAGACTACTCCTAGGCATTGGATATTTGTGATACTATTTTAGATGGTATTTATAAATTTCCTTTTCTCTTTATTGCCGACATATAGAAATATAACTTATTTCTATTGACCCTGTTTCCAGTGGCCTTGCTAAATGTATTTATCAAAGTCAAATAATTTATTGGTAGATCCTTTTTTATTTTCTGTATACCCAGTTATGGCATCTGCAAATAGTAACAGTTTTACTTTTTCCCCCCCTAGTTCTCACACCACGTATTTCTTTTTCGTGTCTTATTGCACTGTGCAGCATTTAATGGAAGTGATATCAGCAGGCATCCATGTCTTATTCCTGGCCTCAGTGAGAAGGGTTTTTACCACAAGCTTATTTTTAGGTGGTGAAAATTTACACTGGAAGTTTTGTTAGCACACACTTGATTTTGCTTGTCCCCAAAATGAGCTCTCACTTTGGGGATACTTTTAAGTTTGAAATGTAACAGTGATGGTTTGTAGGCGAGGAGCCAGGTGAATAGAATCAGTTTTTTATCTTACAGAAGAGGAGCTGGTGTTTATCACAAGACTGTGGCTCCTTATTTTAACCTTGTGAAGATTTTGCCCTGTCCGTTTTACAGAAGGATCTCCTGGCTGGTACAGCCGAGCAGGAAGTCAGGGAGATGTATTGGACCCAAAGCTCAGGCTGTTCTTACTGCGCCCCAGTTTCTTGGAAGGAGGTTGAATGTGTGGTCCCCAAGGTCACAAAATTATCACTTTTGTCTTCAATCTCCAAGAGAAAAGTTGTCAAACTGCTTCATAGGTGTATTTAACATCTTTTCCTTCCCCCTCCTTCAACCCTCTTTATATAACTGTCGTCTGCCCCATCCCATCTTTCTCGGATTTCCGTTGCCATGGAAGCAAACCTGGGCCGTTGTGAGCCTCACGGGAAAGGAGCCCTCCCGCCTCCCCGGGATCCCGAAGGGCTGCACCTGCAGCCCTCCTCAGCCACCTGGCGGAGCCACCCAGCAGGCCAGGCACAGGGTCCCCCCTAGTGTCTGCTGCCATGGGTGCTCTCGTCTGACGCCAGAGGGTGGGAGGGGTGACTGAGAGCTCCCCTCTGGTCAGGATGCCTGGGCCACGGCTCCTTATAACCTCCGCTGTCCCAGGTTGAGGATGGTGAATCCTGTGCAGGTACTCAGACTCTTGCCCTGCTGATATTCGGAGAGAAGGAGGAAGAGTACAGGGAGGGTAGAGACCCGAGCCCGAAGCCACCCAGCCGTGGGCTGCCCACGCGAGGATGTCCTTGTTATTCTCACACCCTCCTTTGCAGACCAAGTGACTTTCCAGGGATGACCCAAGAGATCTCCCTGCAACACAGAAAATTCTGGGATACCGGGAGCTCTGGAGACTAAACACTCGTGATTCTCAAAGACCTCATTAAAGAAAGTGTTTTCTTCGTTGATTGCACACAGGGTTGCATTAAGCACACACCTTTTTTCCTTCTTGAGTTCAATCTCTTGTGCAGTTCTGCCTCTTTCTTTCCTCACCTTTCTGCGGTGCCTGCAGTTCCCTTCACTCTAGGGGGGCCTCCTGGGGCTGCAGCGGCCCAGTGCGACTGGGCCCCTCTGCTGCTGTCTCCCAGATGTCGTCAGCACGTGGCAACATGCTCTGACCCACAAGGGAGGATGGGCAGGATTAGCATACTTGTTTCCTCTGTGCCTCTGCCTGCCACATGTGTACCTTTGTCAGAACTTCCTTGGCAGGAGCCGTGTCTCTTTTTCTGCCTCTCTGGGTGTCTGTCCATCCACAGGTTTGTATCCGGGAAGACTGCTCTTTGGCCCCTAAGGTCAGCTTTTGGAGCAGATGGCTCAACTGGGCAGTCTTCAACCCCAAGGGGCCGGCCCCTCTCCCCGCCTCCCAGATGAGGCTGCTGGTATCCAGGCCACTCCCCTGCTGGAGGGACAGGCCCGCTCAGCTCCCAGCAGGTGGACGAGTCTCTGGCCCCCTCCGTGCCGGCCTGTCACACCAGACACCAGGGCGTGTCCGGATACTTGGAGCAGCGAGCCCCTTTGCACAAACACCCTCTCTCGGGCCCCTGGGACACAGAGCCTGAGACACTCTCGGGGAGGGAGGGGAGCCCACACGGGAAACGGGCCACAGAATCACGTGTGCTGGCTCCGAGCCCGAAGAAAGGTGCCTATGGCCCTCGCCTCCTGCAGCTGCCTGGCCGGCAACCAGAACGTGCTTGGCGCTCCGCTCCTGGCTGTGCCGTCTGCGGGGAAGTGTTTCAGGTCTGTCTTCGCCGCCACTCCCCCGCCCTCCGGGGCATTGCGGCTTTTCTGGGTGGCTGGGCAGGAAGCCTCCGGAGCCGGGAGGAGTTGCTGCGCTTGATGACAGAGGCCATCCGTTGATCTAAATCACCTACCAGCTGCTTCATTTATTAGAGAGGAATCGGGCACAGCCACCCTCTCTTCTTGGCGCACTTCTCCGGCGGTCGGCACCCAGGTGAGCCGAGCCCTCGCGGGGGGACCCGGCAGGCACCGGCCCGTGGCCATGGGGTCAGGTGAGAGAGAGGCTGGGCTCGCGCAGCCGCTCTGACACCCAGCAGGGCACAGCCTAGCTGAGACACGGGACACGTGCCACCCCGCTGGGCCCTGCCTGCCCCAGGGACGTGCCCGGCGCGGCTGGGCCGGGCCCCAGGCAGAAGGTGAGGGACACGTGGTCTCCGCCCTCCACGGCCAGGATGGCCGGCGGGGGCCGGTGCCGAACGTGAGAGTGGGCTGGGGTGGCAGGGGAGGACTTGCTGTCATCACCGTGGGACTGAAGGGCCGTGGGGGCATGGAGGAGTGAGGCCCCCCACAGCCCTCTTCCGCAGCTCCCTCGCGCGCCGTCCGGTGGGCTGCGCTCCGCGTCTCACGCAGCGGGGGCCAGCCTCGGTCGGGTCGTTGGTCCGGCCCTCACCCCTCACCCCTCACGTTGGAGCGTCTGGAGCCTCAGGGAAGCAGCTGCCCTGCAGAGCCACATTTCCACCTGGAAGAGGGCGCGTCCTCCCACGCACCGGGACTTTTCACGTAGACACCTACTGTTCGCTGTGGTAGTGTCAGCTGGACGAAGCACGGCCCCTCTGAGGACGCGGGGTTGGTTGTTCGCGGCGTTTAGGCCGTGGCACCTGGGACTTCCCTTGTGGGCCGCTGCGCCACGCAGCGGCCTCTGCACCACCCACACCGAGCGCCCCACGCCGCCCACCCGGTGTCTTCAGTCGACTTCACGAGGCCCCGCCCCACCTGCCCATGGCCCCCTCACGGTCCCTTGTCACTTCCCCAGAGTCGTGCAGAAGGAGCTGACGGCGCCCTCGCTGGGCCGGTGCGAGGGAGGCCCCGGGGGTGCCAGGTCAGGCAGAAAGCCCCGTGGGGGGTCAGACCGGCTGGAGAAGAGAGGAGGCTCCGAGTGACTCCCCTGTGAGCCCCGTCAGCGCCCGGCTCCCACGCCCGGGTGGCTGCCCCGGTCTCTGTCGCTGGGTTCCGGGCCCCGCCCTGCGGTTCAGGTGCCCCAGGCTGCGTGCAGCTGGGCTCCAGACACGTGAGACGAGGCCGCGCTTTTTAAACCGACTCTTGAACTGAATTGCTCCGTGCACCCGTCATGTTAGAAGGTCCCCCTGAGTTCTGAGCAGCCCTCTGTGGAATCTAGATCTGTTCCCCTCGTTAGCCGTCAGGGTAGACCGAAGAAAGACCAGTCAGCTTGTTGCCATCCTCGAGTCGTGAATATTCTAAGAGACCGTCGGATCTTCGGATCCTGTTCTTGAGGCCGAAGGCACCCTTCCGCCCGTAGGCCTTCCCCGTGGTCCGCGCCATCGGACGTCACTCCTGTGCTGTCCATCTGCCCTCAGCCCCCCCCAGGACCCCCGAGGGCCCTGAGAGCCAGGCTCCGTCACTGGCCTCGCGGAAACGTCGCTATGGGTAAGGGGGGGGGGGGGGGCGGGGGCGAGCGTGAAGCCACGCTGCTTAGACCACCCGAGGGCTCCGCTGCCCGAGGCACGGAGGACACCTCGGGGGAGTCGGGACACAACGCCGCAGGAGAGCCAGCTCCTGACTCGAAGGAAAGTCTGCTGGGGGGGGGGGGGTGAGTGCGTGCCCGTCTTCTGAGCCCCTGTGCCCGGGCAACGGTGGCGTCTCTGGCCCAGCCCCAGCGCAGTGCCCGGCCTGCCCGGCAGGTGCTGGCTGAGCGGCTCCAGGGAGCAAGCTGCCTCTGCTCTTATCCCCTCGTGGTCTGTAGTCCTAACGTTTTTCTGTTTTTAATAACATGAGACTCTCGTCACCCTAAGGCTTTCATAATTATAATCACGAATATGTGTGGGATACATGACACCATGCCGGGCCCAGAGATAAGGGTTCTCCACGGGTCCCTCCCTTCATCCTGACGGACGAGCCAGCGGGTAGGTGGTGGAGGTGGAGCGGCTAACCGGCCGCGGTCGTCCAGGCAGCGCGTGCTGGACAACTCCCCACCTTTCCCTCGCGGGAGTAAGCCAGCACACAGGGGGTCCCCGAGGGAGAGCCGTCTCCTGCCCTCCTTGTCGGTCCTCCCCCCAGGCCAGGCCTGTGGGGGACCCAAGGCCAGTGCTGCTCGGAGCCCCGGTGGAGCTGGGCTGCGGCAGGGAGCCACCAGAGGCACGTCCCGGGCGGCGTGTTTCCTGCTGTCAGACTTAGAGGGTGGCCCCCGGGAGCTCCTCCGTGCGAGCGAGGAAGGGCCCGCAGGAGGGCTGCCCACGTGCTCTGGGGGTCAGAGGGCCAGCGGCCGGTGTCGTCAGCACTGACCAACCGAGACCCGTTCCTTTGCTCGCCCGGCACACCTTATTGGATGCCCGCTTGTGCCCGTGCTGCCGAGTGTGGGTGACGAGACAGGCCCCCTGCCCTGCGGCGCTCAGCCCGCTGGGGAGGACGTGCGTGAAACAGCATTTGTGGGGTGACGAGGGCCGTGGCGGAGGCGTGCAAGGGATGCGGGGATCCGGCTCCCAGGGACGTGCCCGCTGCACCTGGGGAAGCCCGTGCCGCTCGATGCCTGTGTGCTGGTTGGCTGTCTCCCCTCGCTGGGGAGTCGGCGTGGGAGTCCCACCCCGCCCAGGGGAGGCAAGTGCTCTCTGGCAGGTGGCAGGGTGGGTGCAGGGGGCAGAAGCTAGGAGAGAGGAGGCGGGCCGGGCCTGGCGAGCTGAGCTCCGCGTTGAGGGCTGGCTCGTAGGGCCCTGCGTTCTATGGTGCCAGGCTTTGTTGGAGTAGAGCGACCCGCTGAGGACCATGGATGGAAGGAGAATGGTTCTCTCCACCCCAGCCCTGACCACCTCTCCCTAAAACTCCAGGAGCGGTATCCCAGATACCGCTTCCATGCGCACACCTGTGTGCCACGGCCACGTCTGTCTCAGCACGCCTCGTGCCGGGGTGTTGGGCACAGCTTGCCTCAGCCCTCCGCAGGGAGCGCCCTGCTACCGTCACATGGCCGCTGCAGCCGCTCCCAGGCAGAGGGGCAGCACCCGGCTCCGTGTGAGGCTGGCAGCGGATGCTGCTGAGCTGCACGCTGCCTGTGAGAGGACGTCCTGGCGAAACCAGTGACTCGGCCTCTCTCTCCACTGTTGCACACGCCCATTTGGCAGTAACCCCTCTGGCACCCAGATGCATCATGTGCGGAACTGGGCTTGCGGGTCACACAGACCGGCTGGTGCAGGGACTGGCAGAGGCACCATTGAGGGGAGCACATCACTCCCCCCACCCACCGCGGTGACTTCGTGGGAGCCACGAGAGGCCAGATCGAGGGCAGACAGCTGCAGCCAGGGGCCCAGAGGGCCCAGCAGGGCGTCAGGCAGGGCCACCACCCGGGTTGGGGCAGCCAGGCTGAGGCCAGAGAGCCCTGGGGGCTGTGGCCTCCGCCAAGAAGAGCGATGCCCACCTGAGGGCGACCTGGGTAGAACCAACCAGTCCTCCCGTCATGGATGGCTACCCAGCCCTGGCCTGAGTTACCTGCGCAGGCCTTTGCTGATGCAGAAATCCGGTCAGTGTCCAGGTGCCCAGCTTTCCTAAAGCATCTCTAAGTCAAGGATAAACAGGACTCCCCTCTGCATCCTGGGCTGCCCTAAAAGATGAACTGGGAGCCGCTGTTCAGGGAAGCGGGATGGTGGGGTCCAGTCAGGCATTGGCATTCACTGGCCTTGCAGTCGGGCTTGCATCGACTCGGCTCACCTGGAGGGGTGGAGGGCCTAATCCAGGTGGCTCTGGCCTTGGGTCTAAGGTGGAGAGGAGGGGGGCACCCTGCAAGGGCTGCGTCTTCACACAGCCCGAGTCTGGGGGCTTTCACCGGCCAGAGGCCCAGGGGTAGAGATGGGGTGACACCAGCAGTGCCCCTTTCTGTGTGCCTTGGTGTCCCCTGGACGTTGGCTGTGTGCGTGTCTGGGCAGGGACACGACAGTGTTGGGGAGCCCGAGGCTCCGGGTGGAGACATACCCATTTCAACCACTCTGACCCTGGTCCATACAACTGTGGGGCAGGGCTTTACCATGCGGCCGAGGAAGAGCGGGGCCGGACTCGGCACACTGCATCGCGGTGGGCGATGAGACGCGTGTTGGCTCAGCGGAAGGCAGCCGAGGAAGAGAGCTTTTTCACAGTCAGCTGGGTTCCGTGTTTGCTGTGGGGTGGGCTGCCCTTGGACAAGAGTGCCCATGGATCAGGTGGCCCACAGATGAGCCCCGGCACACCTGTCTCCTGTGTGGGATAGAAGCGGTAACCTCCCACAGGCGAGTAGGAGTTTCACGCGAGCAGCCTCAGTGAGTCCCACGAGGCTGGCCGGAGTTCCATCCCCGAGTTCTGTGTGTGCCCGCCTCCCAGCAGGAGTGAGCTGAGAGGAGCTGCGGCCCCCAACCGCCACTCCGAGGCCCCGGCCCCAGAAACAGGCCCCACTCTCCCCTCAGCGTTTCCTGTGGTGACCAAGCACATGGTGTCTCCCAAACTCCTCTTTGCTCTTGAGCGCTTCATCAGCACCTCCACGTGCCCTTGGCCCTGGGGTGCAGAGGTGAGCGAGGCCGGCTCCCCAGACAGGAGAACTGGCAACCCCGTGATGAGCTCTGGTCCTGAGCAGGGCCTTGAAGACAGCGTGGCTGTGCGGAGAAGGTGGGCGAGGGGGTGGAGGCAGAGGGAGCAGAGCGGGAGCCCCGGGAGGGAATCCCGGAGAGCCTGCGTGCCCGTCAGCCCAGAGGAGGCCCAGGGTGTGGAGGTGCCAGCGTCCCCATGGCTTGCTGGGAGAGCTGGGCCGAGGGCAGGAGCTGGCCGGCAGGAGCCTGCGGGGCCGAGGGAGCTGCAGCCCTGGATGCCAGAAGCCTCGTGCCTAGTGCAGAGAGCCTCCGCAGGCCTTGCGGCCTCAGCCAGCCCCCTCCCGGAGCCCTGCAGCCTCTGCAGGGCTCAGCTGCCGGGGTGGGGGAAGACATGGAGACGCGGGTTCCCTCCTTATGGCCAAGGAGCCACTGTGTAGCTCAAGAACTCAGATTCCTGTTTTGCCCAGTCCAGAAAACCCTATTCTCCTGGACACGGCGCCTTTCCCTCCACTTGCACCAGAGAGGCCTGGGCCTCAGCTCCCCTGGCGGACCCTCCCCCGGCGCCCCCGTAGGCTGGCAGGCCCCAGAACACAGCCCAGCCGCGGTCTGGTTAGGCAGCCCGTGTGCTCACCGCCCTTGGCCTCCCAGACACTCAGTGTCCCTCTGTGCAGGCCAGGCCCAGCACGGCTTTCCCTGGGCAGGCCTTTTGTGGGGGCTCTGTGAGGTGCCGCACAGACAGCCCGGCCCGAGCCCCCCAGCTCTCCTTCCCCCCTTGCAGCGTTAGTGGCCATGTGCCTGGGGTGGGGGCCCTGCTCAGTGGGAGCTGCACCCAGCGCCGTGGGGCCAGGGGTGTCCTCGGGAAGGCGAGCAAAGCATGCTCCAATTTGCAAAAACCAAGCGGCTTGAGTTCCCAGGAGCACGGGTCTCGTCCTCCCTTATCTAGCTGTCTTTTGGGGCGGGGGATGCGTGTGTGAGAGAGAGAACAAACACCTGCGTACTCCTGCCCACCCTTCTCCTCTGTCCTGACGCCCAAAGCCTAGCTTTAACATCAGACTGATCCCTCCCAGCGTCAGTGGTGACCTAGCTGGCCCCGCGGAGCTTGTGCACAGTGACAGAACCCGCCCCCCTGGTTGGGCTGGAATGTGAAAGAGACCCGTGGTCCCAGAGTCGAAGCCGGGCAGCAAAGCTGTTGGGGGCCCCACGGCGGCTCCCAGAGATGGCTGGGCCTCCGTGCGTCCTGGCCACGCCTCCTCTGGACAGCGGCTCTGATTCCAGTTGGACAGCGGCAAGAAGTGGGGAGAGGCATGTGTGTCAACACCCTGGCCGAGCCAGCCAGCCCCGGTTGCCCAGCTCTGCGAGGCCGCACAGCAGGAGCTGCCACCTGGTTCTGCTTAGGGGGAGCTCTCTGCCATGAGCGAGTCCGGGCGCTGCTGCGTGCAGGCCTGCCGTGTGCCTGCCCCCCGAGCAAGCCCTGAACCTGGGGCAGGCGGCGAGGCTGCTCTTTACGCTGACGAAGGGCTTTCTGCCTGTCCACCCGGCTCCTCGGCGAGCCCCCCCCCCCCCCCCCCCCCCCGCCTACCGCAGCCGCTGGGCCTCCCTTTGGCAGGGCCTGAGGGCCCGTGCTCTGGAGGCCTAGCCTCTGGAGACTTCCTTACGAGCTAGAAAAACAAGCAGCTGAGCCGTTCCTTGCTGCAGCTGGGCCCCGCCTGCCGAACCTATAGAAAGGCCTGGAGTGGGTTCAGCCTCCCAGAAGAGGAAACCTGGCTCCAGCCTCACCCACAGGGCCTGTTATGTCTGGCTGCAGAGGCCTTCTCCTCTGGGGTTTTCCATGCCTGTGAGCGAGGCCCCATTCATTTCCCTGCGGTTTCGTGGGAATGTCCAAAACGCTCAGCAGGTTGCAGCGAGCCCCGGAGGAGAGGGGTCAGCAAGAGGCTCGAGCTCTGACGTGTGGGCAGCCCTGGGGCTGCAGCACCCTCCACTCAGATGCTGGACGTGGGGTGCCCAGTCGGCCGTGGGTGGGCGCCCATCACGCAGCCTGCTGCACTTCCTCCCGAGGGCCCCCCACCCACCCTGGCCTAGCTCCTCTGCCTGCAGCTCCCTCTCTCCAGGCCCCTGCTTTCCAGCTCCCAGGCCACCAGCCCCACCCTGGCCTGGCCTGGCCTGGGAGGGAGCTGCCACAGGGAGCTCCAGCTGCTCAGCCCGGCAGCTCCCACTCCAGTGCTCCTCAGCCGCTGCCTCCCATCGTGCCCTGGCGCCCGGGCCCTTGCAGCTTTCCGCCACACGACACTCAGCTCGGGGCGAGGCGGTGCCCAGCGGGGAAGCGTGCCCTTAGAGCAGACGGACCTGAGACCGGCTGGGAGCCGCTCTCGTCCGACGTCCCGGGCAGCAGAGCTCACGCAGAGCTAACCGAACGATCCCCGTGAGTGGCCCAGTGCCCTTTGCACGAGACACCCACAGACCGAGCTGTGACGAGCGCCCTGAGGGCTGAGGGCAGCAAAGGCCCCCTCCGTCTCTCACTCGGCTCTGGTCTCTGAAAATGGATGTGTTTTCAGGTTTGGGCAGCGGCCATGCCACTGCCCTGGCTGCCCGGCTGCCCGGCCGCTTCCAAAGCCACTTTCTGAGTGTTCTGAGCATGGGAGGGTGGGGCCGGTTCCTCCTCTGGTCCAGCTGGTAAAGTGGGTCTGGAGGCGGAACATCCTCGGGGCCCAGCGTCTCTGGCCAGGCGGGGTTGAGAGGGTAGAGGCAGAGGAGCCGAGGGCCCTGAGCAGGCGCCACCCCGGGCTGAGGAGAGACCAAGGCCCCCAGGTCTGCCCGGGAGGCGGCCCTTCCCCGAGAGCCCCTTCCCCCTGCAGTGCGGGCTGGCCGCACGCTCAGCCCCAGGCTCTTCCTCGCTCACATTGGCTCCTCAGCCCCTGGGAGCACGTTCGGACCTTCCCAATGCAGGCAGCAGCGACCAGAAAACAGCAATAACTCCTGCTGAGTCCACCAGCAGACGTACTGGGGTTGTCTGCCCTCGCCGGCCTCGCTGGCTCTGCAGTCTTCAGGTTTCTGAATCCACTTCCCCAGCCCCGCGGCCATCGAGACTGGGAGCTCCTGCCTGCCAAACCCGTGGGTCTGCAGGCCCCTCCCCCTCCTCAGGACAGCATGGGCCCGCGGACACCCTGCAGGTGCAGCTCGGCCTCATTCACTCCCCTCGAGCCGCTCCGCGTCGTGGCCGCTGCCTCGCGCTCTGAGCCCCTCCTGCTGACCCTGCGTGTGTCTCTGCCCTCCCGCTGCCCCTGGCTGCCGCTTGGCGGCCCTCAGACTCTGCAGCTTCCACCCCAACCGCACCTGGGCTCCGGTCCCTGGGTCCCACCCTGCCTGGGTTCTTCTCCTTCACGTCCATCCAGGGTTCTACACCCGGGCCCCGCTCCCATGGAGTTCCCACTGCACAGCCCTCCTCTGCCCTCAGTGCCGCTTCTTCCAGACAGGCCTGCTGCTGGGGGGTTGGGGATTGGGGGCACCTTCACACTTTTACTGTTTCATCCCTCTGTGCAAAGGATTGCCATCTCTTGGAATTGACCTTGCATTTCTGGACATATGTCCTCCCACGGCTGAGGCTCTCTGGTGGCGGCAGGGCCCAGCACGCCGCGGATGCAGTGGGCCTCGGAGTCCCACAGCCCCGGTCCTGAGTCCCAGCTGCTGCTCGGGGAGGAGTGGGGCTTGTGCCCACGCGCAGAAAGGGATTCAGAAGGTCCCCCGGGCCTGCAAGAGGGTTGAATGGGCTGCACCTACATGTGGTGTCGTCTGTCACAGGGGCTCGCTTACAGGGCGCCTTGTCCCTCACCCGCGGCCCTGGCCCGCAGCGGCAGCTCGGGGCGGTCTGAGGGTGAGTGAGAGAACAGAAAGAAGCAGGGAGCTCCGGGCGGGGGGTAGGGCAGTCTGGCCTGTTTCGAGTGACAACGCTGCCGGCTTGCTGTGGGCGCCCTGAGCGAGGGGGAAGCGGGGAGCGGGCTGTGGCTTCTCTCCGGCCTTGTTCGGGGATGGCCTCAGTCACGCTCTTTTCTTGGGCAGAGCGTTACACCAATGACAGCCTCTGGCGGTGAGCACAAGGAGTCAGGAGGGTATGTGTGAGGACCGTGTGCCCGAGCAGAAAGGGGCGCGGTGGCAGGGACCTAGCCTTCCCCACTCCCAGTGTGCCCCGTCCTGTGACTGCTTCCTTCTGCACGGACTCACCGGGAGCCTGCGCGTGCCAGGCCTTGCTGGGGGAGCAGGGCAGGCAGCCCACGGTCAGAGGGGCAGTCGCAGTAGTGTGGGCTGAGTGCCAGCCAGTGCAGGCTGGGCATCTCGTGCCGCCTACGCAGAGGAGGGGACGTCTGAGACAGGGAGACAGGAGAGGCATGGCCCGGGACTCCAGGCTAAGGGGACAGCAGTGCAAAGAGCCGTGAGAATTCAGGATGGTCCAAGTGTGAGGGCTGGGGGCAGGGAGCAGGGAGAGGCGGTTCCGGGCATGACAACAGCTTGGTCAACCTCATTGACCAGGAGGTGGGACTGTCTTGAGGGCAGTGGTGGCCGCTGAAGGCCTTCAAGCAAGAGAGGAAAGTGACCAGATTGGCCCTCAAGAAAGAATACACCGCTCTGGGGTGAAGGGCAAGACGGAGCAGGCGCAACTAGAAGTAGGGAGTCCTGCCTGTTGGTGAGAGATGGAGGCCTGGACCCAGGGTGGGGGTGTCACTGTGGTGGGAGGGCTGCAGAAGCCCTGAAGCCTCTTGCCGTGTCCAGCCCAAACCCTGGGGCTGCCCAGCTCAGTCACGTCCACAGAATGCGTAATCATGTTGTCATATTTGATTAAGGCCAGGCACTTGCATATTGCATCCCATTTTTCGTGTAAACTGAGATTCGGAGCGGTTAAGAAATTGATCTGAAATTGCACAGCTAGGGAGCAGTAAAGCTGGGGTTCAGGGAACACCGCTGAGCTGGTAAGCGGCCTCCCCTCTGCAGGCAGCGTGGCCTGAGCGAGGAAGAAGGGTCGGGGTGGGGGGTGGTGAGGGCAGGAGCCTCGACCAGAGCAGGCCTTGTGCAGCCACAGACACAAAACAGAGCCCCGGCCTTCCAGACGAGCCGAGGGGCGCCTGGTCCAGGTCCTTGACAGGCGTGGACTGGCAGCACAGACAGGTGAGCACAGACAGGAGGTGCTCAGTCACCGGTGAGCAGCAGGTGCTGCGCCCAGCACCTCCTCCCTGTACAGTCATGATGCAGGGCACGCTGGCGTCTCAAAGGCACAGCAGTGTCCGTAGTAAAAATGTCCAGTAGAATTACCTCCAGCACTGCCTATGTGTTTACGCCTTATTCTTTCAGTGGCAGTAACACCTCTGAGCAGTGTCCATCTGGGCCCAATGGGCGTTGTTGTGGGAGGGGTACGTGCACTTGTGTGGGGGTCGCTGGTGGTCTCACCTGGCGTCCGCCATAGCAGGTGAGGGACCCTGGCACCTCTGGGCTGGCTCAGCCCCTCCCTGAAGTGAAGAAGCCTTGCACCGGCCCTCCTGCCTCTGCCTCCAGCACCTGGAGGCCCAGAGCGCAGGCAGGCAGGGTGCCGTGAGGGAGCACGCGGCCCGCGGCTGGCCGTGCAACTGTCCGTCACCGCGGAGCCCGCCCCAGACCTCCGGCGCAGCGGACCCCCGGTGGCACTGGCTCCAGATGCTCAGCAGATGCCAGGCGTGGGACCGAGGCCTTGTCTCCGAGGGCTTGGCTCGCTGTTCTGGAAGGTAGTCCTGGCTGCCGGCCACTCCGGAGCCCCTGCCTAGAGCAGTTGTCAGGCAGTTGCTGAGTTCCTGCTCCGCTCCCCCCCTCCCCAGCAGGACGATGATCTCATGTGTCTGCTACGCCGGGGGTGGGGGGCTGTCGGGGGAGGGTCGCCGTCCGAGGCCAGGGCAGCACGCAGGCTCCCACCCCCTCGGGTCCCCAGACCCCCGTGCGCAGCTCGATCTCAGAGGGGCACCCCACCCACCCAGAGCCGCTTGGGCGCTGACTGAGGCCTGGCTGGGGGCCAGCGCCTGTGCACTGCCCCCAGAGGAGCGAGGCCACAGGGTGAAACAGTGCTTGCTTGCTCTCAGGGGGGCCCCTGTCGGAGCTGCTCTCCTGACCCCCCTGCGGTTCGCTTGCCCTGGCTGAGCGCAGCCCTCCGGCTCCGGGGAAGGAGGAAGCACTGAGTGGGGAGCCCGGAGACCCCGGCCTCGGGCTGCGGGGCTGCCGCTCGGACACTGAGGCTCCTCTCTCCTGCCCAGAAGTTCCTGGGTTCTAAGCTGCTCCTGCCACGTCCCAGGTCCCTCGGAAGGAAGACAGTGGGGGCCCCCTGCTGGTCCTCCCGGCAAACCGGCCTGCAGGCCTGTCGACGTGGTGAGAGGGGCCTCGGCTGGCCCCAGAGGAGAGCTGGGACGCTCACCCCGCCCCCCGCCCCTGCTCAGCTCTGCCTCCCAAGGGGCCCGGCCAGGTTGCTGACGGTGAATCCTGAGCTCTGCAGTCTGGTTGCTGGCTGCTTGGCTTTTCCTTGGCCCTCCTGTCCCCGAGCTCCGTGGGGACCCAGTCCTGTCTGCACTGTGCCCCTCCTGCAGGGCGCTCCAGGGCCCGCCCCGGGCCCCAGGCTCACACGCTGCCAGGGTCTCTAGCACCACCCCCCCACCTGCCGGTGCAAGGAGGTGTTGAGGACAGGTTGTGGGGAAATGGCCTGTGCAGCCCTCTGAGAACACTGGCCCGGCTCAGGGAGTCGGGCTCGGGGCTGCGCTGCCTCCCGGGTTGGTGACACCGGCGTGTTTCTGGGACGAGCGCTCAGTATCAGCAGGCGGATTCGGAGGGGGGTCCGCAGGCTGCCCTCCCAGGCCCTGCCGCCCTGTGCAAGGGAGAGGTGAGACACACAGGGGAACCGGAGCCTCCCGAAGGCACCTGGGGAGGGGCCTGTCCAAGGTCAGCCTCCGCGTCCAAAGCTGCACCAGACTTGGCTCTCAAGGTCGGTAAGAGCACGCTTGTTTTTCTCTCACCAGCCCCAGACAGCTCGCAGCACTAAACCAGCCGTCCAGGGGGACAGATAGTGGGGCCACTGGAGAAGCTGCTGGACTGGGGTCTGTTGTCAGTGCCTGGGGCCCTGGGCGTGGGCCCCCCCTCCCACCCCTTTTCTACCCTTCTCCTCTCCTGAGACCCTGAGAGGTGAGGCAGGAACCGGGAGCGGGAACGTGGCTCGGCCCGGGGAGGCTGCCCAAGCATTCCGTTCCTCTGACCAAGCAGGGTGGGGGGGGACGGGCAGAAGCCACCGTCCGGCTCAGCCGGGCTACTTAGCCCTGCCGCCTGACCACAGCCCTGTTGTGGCGTTGTGCTGCCCCCTGCTGGCCACGCTGGCAAAACGCAGCCCAGGGTCTTCACCCTGGCCTGCCGCTGGGCTGGAGACTGGGGGGGCTCTGAGAAACACGTGTACCCCCACCCCCAGGGATTCTGGGACTGCGCAGGGAGACAGGTCTAGACCTGCCTGGCACACAGTCACGTTTGCTGAGTGAACACACGAATGAATGGCCGTATGCGTCTGAAGCATGTGGGTGGCGATGGCCTGCAACGCCTGACTGAGAGCAGGCGATGCATCGAGCCGGACACTCGTGGGCCGGGAACTGAGACTCCTCCGGGCTGACAGGCGCTGAGAAAGGAAACCAACCACGAAGAGTTAGATGATGCTAGCCCATGACGCAGGTGACCCCAGAGCAGCCCGGGCCTCCGGGAAGGCCCGGGGAGTGGGGGAGAGGTGGCAGGGTGGGAGTCCCAGAGCACTCTGGGGAGACCCCAGGCGGCCAGTGGGCGTGGAGGGGAGGGCAAGTGGGGAGAGAGCGCCCCTCCCGTCTTGAGGCTCAGGGCTGGGCGGGCACAGCGTCGGCCCTTGTTCCGGAGGCCTCCGCAGCCGCTCTGGGAGACGGGCACTGCTGCTCAGTGCTCCTGAGCAGGAGGGGTGGGGGGGCCTGTGACCCCCTCAGGGTCCTGCAGCAAGAGCCCGTGGAACCAGGTCCAGACCTCGTCTTGGGGGGTTTTTGGTGGTCGGGTTCAGGGGCTTGAACTCGAGGGTTTTCCAATAGGAAGTGCTGTGCTCAAGGGCAGGTGTGGGGAGGGCAAGGGTCTGGATGGCCACTTCAGAGGCTCTTAGGGCATCCTGGTGGGAACAAAGAAACTCCTCATTCCCGCTTCCTGCAAGGTGCTCGGGCCAGCAGAGGCCCAGGCTGTCCCTGCCCCGCAGTGGGCCGTGCAAAGCAGTCCTGTAGAGGAGGGGCTGGGGTGTGGGGCTTGTAGGGAGGGCTTCTGGGAGAGGTAGTTGCGCCGTGGGGACAGCGTGGCAGAGCCGTGCTTCTGCTGAGGCAGGCCCGGTGTCGGGGGAGGAGGGGCCCCGCACACGGAGCTCTCGCTCTCTACCCCACTGCCCACTGCACCCCCCCGGCTGCTTCTCTTTGCAGGGGCTTGGCGAGCTGACCGGGCCGACCCTGCAGCTCCACCCACACCTCTAGGAAGGGAAGTTCGTGCCGGGCGTCAGGCCGCTCCCTGGCCTGCTGGAACTTCCTCCCTGCCCTCTCCTGCCCTCGCAGGAGAAGCACGGGCTGGGCATGCCGCCTGGGGTTCCGATTAAGGCAGGGGAGAGTCGTTCCTGTCCTGGGCAAGGCGCTCTCTCCCCACTCAGGGTACCCCGGCCACCACGGCACCAAAACGCGCCTGAGGCCCCCCAGAGGCTCAGCCTTGTGCATGCGTGTGACCCATGGAGCCCCAGGCCGGGCAGCGACACGTGGCTGCCCCAGGTTGCACTGGGGGGGGTCACTGACCCCAGGCCTCTGAGGTCCAGCCTCCCACTTGGCCCGTCGCCTCAGCTCCGGCCCCTTCCTCCATCTGCCATCGGCCCTCCTCCCCCAGGTCCCTGGCGAGCCGCATCCATTTGTACATATTGGTGACTCTGATACACACGAGTGAGGCAAAGCCAGAGCGCCAACCCCTAAGAGACTGACCGTCTGGGGCTGGAACACCCCAGCGGCACCTTGGCCTCGTCCCACGATGTGGGTTTCCTCCTGCTGTTTGGGACGCTCCCGCTCAGCCACAGAACCTCTCGTGCCCCGGGGGGAGGGGAGCCCAGCACTCCCGGGGGCGGAAGGGCACTGGGTTGTGGGCCCACCCTGTGTTGTTACAGCTGCGGTGCCCCTGGGTGTTCTGGGATGCTGGTCACTCACCGGGGGTCCTCCCTGGGCACCTTCTGCGCTTCAGGCAGGTGAAGCCCTGGGGTGACCACGGAGAGTCGGACGGACCCCGAGCCTGCTCTCCGGGGGCCCCGTCTGGCGCGGGGGGAGGCGGCGCACAAGCCAGCGCTGCAGAGAGGAGCCGTGCGGACTGGTAGTGCGGCGCGGGGTGAGCAGGGGCGCGAGAGAAGGCGCCCCGAGGAACCACATAGATCGGACGGCAGGAGGGCCTCGCCAGGCTGAGGCCAGGGCTGCGAGAAAGCCTGCCAGCAGAGAGCCCGGGGCGGAGAGCGGGGGTGTGGCCCCTGACCGGCTCCCCCACCCCCCACCCCCGCAGGCTCGTGGAGGAGTTCATGCTCCTGGCCAACATGGCGGTGGCGCACAGGGTCTACCGCTCCTTCCCGGAGACGGCGCTGCTGCGCCGGCACCCCCCACCCCAGACCAAGATGCTCAACGACCTGGTGGAGTTCTGCAACCAGATGGGGCTGCCCATGGACTTCAGCTCCGCTGGGGCCCTCAACGTGAGTGCCGGGCTCCGGCGGGTGAGAAGAGGCCAGGAGGGGCCCCGCTTGGGGGAAGCGGGGGAAGGCCTGGAAGTTGGGGGTACAGCAGCCTCTGCCCCCCACCGGGGTCTGTTCCCTCCAGCCAGGACCCCCCCGCAAGAGAGCGAGGAGGCCCTGAGGAGAAGGCCTCCGAGTCCCCGAGGCCCTGGCGGTGGGCCGTGCTCACCCCCAGCGCCAGCGAGGGGCGCCACCGGAGGCTCAGCTGCGGGCGGGGGTCCCGCGGCCGGGGTTGGGCGGGCTCGTGGGGGCCAGAGCGTGTTTTTAATGGCGAGCGGCGTCAGCTGTGCACTGCGTGGAGCTCAGCTGCAGGGAGCGCAGAGGGCCGTGGCCTTAGCCCTGCCCCCGGGAGGGAGACTCCTCCCACCTGGGCCCCGGGCCCGGGCGGGTGGGGTGCCTTGGGTCAGACAGCCGGAAACGGCCTGTCCAGGCCAGCCGCCACGGGAGAAAGGCCTGGCCTCCGAGCCGTCGCCCCTGAGGCAGGCCCAGTGGGGGACCCAGGCTGGGGGCTCGCCGGCCCCCGCGCACCTCGCCCACGGCCACCTGAGCAGGCTGGGCGCCTCCGGTGACCCTTCCTCCCTAGAGCCGGGTCTCAGAGGCCCAGTGGGGGACAAGGGCCACAGAACCTCTCCCCAAGCCTGACCACGTATCGCACGGGTTTGCTTCCAGGAAAGTCTGACCAGAATATTTGGAGACGACAAGTACTCCCTGGCCCGGAAGGAGGTGCTCACCAACATGTGCTCCCGGCCTATGCAGGTGAGGGGGGCCTTCCCCCACCCACCCCCTTCTCCCGGGAGCACCCGCGATCTCTGCACACACAGAGGACCTGAGGGGAGGGGAGGGGAAGACGCCCCCAGGCGACACCTGGGGCAGGTGGGCCCCGGGCTGAGCCTGATCTGCTCCTCCAACTCAGTCGTACCTGCCTCACCTGCTCCAGGACCGCGTGTCTGGGCGGGTGAGCGGCTCCCTTTGGGCCTGGCTGCCCTCCGCACGGGCTCCAGCTCTGTGTCCCGGCAGAAGGCAGGGGGCTACCGCCGGGCGCGCACCGAGTCCTCAGCGCCCAGTCCCCGTAGGCCAGGCCAGGTTGGGGAGGGGACGGGGGGTGGTCAGCAACTCAGGGCCAGACGGAGATCCTGGAGGGGAAGAGTGTTCCCTGTAGCAGCCACGCGGGGGGGGAGGTCCCCAGCCCCCACTGTGGCCCGTGGGCCCAAGGTAGAGAGCTCTCCATCTCACCGGCTGGGAGAAGAGGCAACAGGCCGTGGGCCCGCGTCTGCAGGAGGGATGATGGGCGGGCAGCCTGGGGCTAGGGGATGGCTGGCTCCCGGCAGCCTCTCAGCCCCCGAGGCTGAGCCTCAGCCCCCGCCACCCGAGCACCCTGGGGAGGAGCCGGCCCGGTGGCCCGTCAGACTGGTCAGGCCGGCAGGAGCTGCAGGTATGGGTGCAGACGCGGCCAGCTCCGGGCTGCAGCCCGGCTGGAGCGGTGACAGACCCTTCCCAGGGGCTCCACCGCTCAGCACGGTCCACCTTCTTCTCGAGAGCCAGATCGCCCCATTGGCCACAGCTGGCTCTCTCCTGGCAGCTCAGCGCTCTGCCAGGGCCGGAGCCTTCAGGGCCCGTTTGGACTGGCAGCCCTAACCCGGCCCAGTCGTTATTGTGCCTTAAACCCCACACCGGGAAGCGGGGCATGCCTGTGGCCACTGGGCCCGGCACTGCCCTGCCCCCAACTGCCCCTAGGTCCCAAAGAAATGCTCCCTGGCTGGGCCATGCAGGCCCCGTGGGTTCCCCATCCCCTGCCCCTGGAAGCCGTCCCCAAGGTCACACCAGCCCTGGAGCTCCACGGACAGGAGCCTTTCCCAGAGTCACCCAGCGCCTGGAAAGGACGGCTTCTCCTGGCCTTTCCTGCCGGTGACCTCGGAGGCCTGCCTTTGCCTTGGGATCCGAGGGCAGGACAGAGACAGGGCAGGTGGCAGCAGTGCGCAGGGAAGTCCCGAGTGAGCTGCCGGAACAGGACACCAGGGCGGCCCCGGGAGGGCCGGTCTCTGAGGGAGAGCCCTGGGCCCCACCGCCCCACCCAGCCCAGAGACGCCTGCACCGGCCAGGAAGGGGGCCGGGGTCCTCGGCCCTCCTCACCCCGGCTCACGTGGGGAGCTGGGCCTCCTCTGAGAGCAGAGCCCAGACGGGGCTCAGGGCGGACGCAGCTGCCACCTCCCCCTGTGCCTTGCCCCGGACATAACCTGGGGCCCCACGGGAGCTGGAAGAGAAGCCGGGCCGGGGAGCCGGGCGGTCACCACCAGCCCCAGGCCCAGCCCAGAGCAGACTAACTGGAGCTGGCTGTCCACTTGGCTGAGCGAGCGCACCGAGAGGCGTGACCCTGGCTCAGGACACCAACCTGTTCGTTGGCTTCCAGGCCCACGTGCGTCCTCAGTTCCCAGCCTACGAGCTGGAGACGCAGGGCAGGCAGCTCCGGGGCCTGGGGCCAGGACACCCAGCGCCACAGCTCTGGGGCCGGCCGGGGGCTCTTCGCCGGGCCCCGGGAGCAACTCCGTGTCCCTGCCTGCGCCCCAGTCACAACCCCTGCCCCGCGGAGGGTCTTGTGAACCGGACCTGGGTCTGGGCCTCGGGACGGGTTATCGGGGGCGAGCGGGGCGGAGGCGGGCAGGGTGGCGAGCCCCCGCGCGGCCCGGCCGGGCTCTGAGACTGCCCCGCCCCCCCAGATGGCCCTGTACTTCTGCGCCGGGGCGCTGCGGGACGAGGCGCAGTTCCGGCACTACGCCCTCAACGTGCCGCTCTACACGCACTTCACCTCGCCCATCCGCCGCTTCGCCGACGTCATGGTGCACCGGCTCCTGGCCGCCTCGCTGGGTAAGGGGGCGCGGGGCTGTGCGGGGGCACGGCTCTGGGACGCCAACCCCCCGGTAGGTGACCAGGGGGGCCTCGCTGCTGGGGCTGCGGGAGCTCCGAGGCAGCAGGGAGCCGGGGCCTGAACCTCAGCCTCCGGGAGCCCCTGTAGGGGAAGCCGCGTTAGGGCCCATGGAAACCCAGACCTGACCAGCGTGGCTCAGTGGGTTGGGCGTCCTCCCGCAAACCGAAAGGTCTCTGGTTCGATTCCCAGTCGGAGCACATGCATCCAGGTCCCCCGCTGGGGACATGCAAGAGGCAACCAATCGAGGTCCGCACATTGATGTTTCTCTCCTCTCTCTCCCTGCCTTCCCCTCTCTAAAAATAAATAAATAAAATCTAAAAAAAAAAAAAAAAGAATGGCCGGGGTCCGAGGCCCTGACCGAAGCAGCCCCACTGTTCTCGGCCTTGGCAGCTGGGCAGCACCTTCGTGCTGTGTGGGCCTCCCAGGCCCCACCTTGCCTGGTCGGGGGCTCCACGCTGCCCGCCACCCAGCCGCGGCCGGCGCCCACAGAGCACCCTCTCTCCAGGCCACAGCGCGCCGCCGGACCTGGAGCCCAGCGAAGTGCAGAAACAGGCCGAGCACTGCAATGACCGCCGCATGGCGTCCAAGCGCGTGCAGGAGCTCAGCACCAGCCTCTTCTTTGCCGTCCTGGTCCGGGTGAGGCCGCCGCCCTGGCTCCCCGTCCCCATCCCCTTCCCCTCGCCCCATCTCCCCTCCCGGGCAGCTGCTCACACGGGGGCCGGGGGGCCCTGGGGGGAGGCCGTGTCCCATGGCCGAGCCTTGGAAGGAGCCCTGCCCTGCAGGAGAGTGGCCCCCTGGAGTCAGAGGCCATGGTGCTGGGCGTCCTGAACCAAGCCTTCGACGTGCTGGTGCTGCGCTACGGGGTGCAGAAGCGCATCTACTGCAACGTGAGTGTGCGGGGGCGCCCAGGCCGGAGTTAGGGCCCTCTGGGCAGGCGAAGGCCAGCGGTGGGGTGCAGAATTGCGCCAACTAGGAAATGGGTGCCAGGGCCGCACGGGTCCCGTGCCTCCCTGCTCATGGGCTCCGGGCTGCAGCCTCTACACACTCTGCCTGCCTGTGCCCACCCCCTCTGCTGGGGTCTCCACCACAGTCCCCACATCTGGTGGGGTCCTGGCCCGGGGCCAGCCCTCCGTGGACGCACAAGCATGAGGACAGTGGCACAGGCCGAGGACCCTGCTGTCCCTGTCCACTCTGGGGGATCCAAGCCGCGCCCTTGCCTAGGTGTGGGCCGCGTTGGCACAAGGTGGCAGAGGGTAGAGACGCCTTGACCTTGTCCCCCAGCCCCACCCAGCACCAAGCCCACCCGTGGGCCCTGCCAAGACACCCAGCTGCACCTGCTGGGATGGGGGATCCAGGCCAGGGGTCAGGCTTGGGCCTCTTCTCCAAGGACCCGGGCGGCTGGAAGGCAGGTCCCCCCATAACCAATGCAGGGCGGCGGGGCGTGCAGGCTCTGCAAGAGCTTTTTATAGGAACATGGAGGAAGGAAAAGCAGAAAGAGTGGTCCACGGCCACTGTGGAAGCCATGTCCCCAAAACAAAAGGAAAAGGCCAGCCTCTGGCCTGGGTGGCTGTTATTCCAGGTTCTTGGTACCTACGGCCCCCTGGCGGGGCTGTTGCAGCCGACCTCGGCCCCACCTGGTTAGCAGGTCACCACCTGGCTCCCAGCCCTGGCTTTGAATCTCTCAACATCCAAAGCACATAGTATGGAGTAAATATGATATCGACAAAACGGAGTAAAAACTTCTAGAAGAGACAGAATAGGGCCCAGCTGGAACCAGTCAGGGTCGTCGTCCTGAGGTCCTGAGGTCCTGAGGTCCCTTGAGCAGGACAGAAGTTCAGGTCTAGGTCACCTCCCAGACAGCCCAGCCCTCAGTGGGTGCTAACAGACCCAGCGCCAGCAGGGGGCGGCAGCGCCCCAGCCTCAGGTGCCTGCTCCCCCTCGGCCCACGTCCTGGTGAGCTGGGCAGACCCACCGCTTCCCCCGAAGGACGAACACGCCCGGCCCCGTGCGGCCTCCGCCACAGAGGGCCGGGCGGAGCCTGCGGGGAGCTGGCCAGAGGCGGTGAGGGCGGGGTGGTCTCCCCTGGACAGTCGAGCAGCCAGCTGCCGGGCTGGGCTCAGGGCAGGGAGCTCTCTGGAGGCCAGTCAGAGGTGGGCCAAGGCAGGAGGCTGCTTCCCAGCGTCAGGGCTTGGCGGGGTGAAAGGTTAGGAGGTGGCAGCCGGAGCCCAGGGCCTGACACCCAGGTGTGCGCACCCCTAGGCCCTGCCCCTCCGGTCCCACCGCTTCCGGAGAGTGGGCAAGAAGCCGGAGCTCACGCTGACCTGGGGACCTGTGGACACGGAGCAGGAGCCGGTGCAGCAGGTGGGACCCAGGACTGGGCAGCTTTCCCCGAGCACCCCTGCGCCCCTGCCCAGCCCCGGCTCTGGGGGCGCCCTCCTCCTGCCCCTGGGGCACACACTCCCCCGGCCTCCCGGCACTCGGCTCCAGCTCACCCACGGCCCCCCACCCTGCTTACCATCATCCCTCCCCGGGGACGCCTGCTGTGAGGAGGGGCAGGCCGTGGGGAGGCCCCCCCCTCTCTCTAAAGCAGGGCACTTAACTTTGGGGACCTTTTGAGAACCTGACAAAGGCCATGGCCCCCCTGCCCACAGCATCACATAAAACAGTTCTTGCCCACGGTGTGCTCCAAGGTCAGCCCAGGCCCCACTTCTGCCCCCGACGCCGAGGGTCCCCTGTGCACGGGGCACCAAGACCCCGCGGCCTCGGTACCTGAGTGGGCTCGGCTCTCGGACCGTCACCAGAGAGAGGCCTCAAGGGGCAGAGGCAGTGGTCCCGGGGCCCAGCTGCACAGAGAGCACCCGCGGACCCCGGCCCCGCTGTCCCGTGGGCGCCCCCCCCCGCCCCCACAGACGCGCCCGCGTCACCGCGTGGCTCTGCTCCCGCAGGTCATCACCATCTTCAGCCTGGTGCAGGTGGTGCTGCAGGCGGAGGCCGCCGCCCTCAAGTACAGCGCCCTCCTCAGGCGGCCGGGCGCCGGGGACCACTCGGACCACCTGCGGGACGGGGAGGAGAGCGACTGTGACCTTGAGCGGGAGGACTGAAGGCAGCGTCCCCGCACCCCGCTTACCTCGCGCCCCGCCCGCTGGCTTCCGGAAGAGGACCTTTTGGCACCAAAGGGGATTTTTAATTTGGTTTTTAATAACTCAGGGTTTTATTTTTATTTTTTTTTTCATTCTATTTTATTTTTGCAGCTCAGTTTTTAAATGAACTGGAGAGGAGGGGGGTGCTGGCCGGGGGACTGAGGCCTGGCCCGCGCTCGCCGCGGCAGAGTGGTGCCTGCCGGACCCCCGGGAGGCCAGCCCCCCTCTGCCGGGCCCCCACGGCCTCCCCCGCCCCGGGAACGGGCTTTGCAGCGAATCAGTGTCATGGAATAAAATCAGATGTGAAGGGCGGCCTGGTGTGCGAGGCACCGCTGCCGGGAGACCAGGGCAGCCGCGTGCCCCTGGGCCTGGGGCCAGAGACACGGCTCAGGCTCCGCCCCCACAGCCGAGCTGGGGTCGCCGCCCTCGGGAGACCCCCTGTCAGTTCCAGGGCGATGCACAGGGCTGGCCCCAGGGCGGACTGGTGCCGGCACCTTGGTCCGGCTGATGAGAAGGGTAATCGGTGTGCAAGGGGCCAGCTCGCGCCCCCCCCCCCCCCCCCCCCCCCCCCCCCCCCCGTGCTGCTGCAACGGCTGTGTCCCTCCCTGCCACACCGCTTCCTCTCTGCCTGCCGGGTGCTGGGCCGCTGGACCGCTGGTCCACAGGGTAGGGCCAGGGTCCTGTGAGACCCCTCCCCCTCTTCCGAGGCCAGGGCCCCAGCCCCGGCCCCACCCCTTGTCCTGAGGGAACCTCAGAGCCTGCAGTCCTGATCCCGCACCCTGGCCACACCCAGGAGCAGGGACAGAGCGAGCTGGAACCTGCCGGGTGTGAGAGGGGCCCTCAGACCGGCCTTCCCAGCCGGGGGTTGCGGGAGGAGCGCGGGCCCCTGGCGGCCCGGCCTGGCCCAGCCACTGCTCTGGCATCCTGACATCCACTGTCCCACTACTTCAGGGACGCGGGGACAGACACGGTGGGTCTCTGGACAGCACCCCCTCCCCGCAGGCCTGACCTCAGCCTGTGCTCCTTCCCCAACAACCTGGGGGGCCACAGGTTACAGGTTGGCGTCCCCAGGAGCTGCCAGAAACGAGCATGAGAACTGGGGTAACCAGGGGCCTGGGGCTCACCTTGCCTTTTCCAGGGGGTGGTGTTACCAGATACAAGTCCATCTGGTCTAGTTACGGTGCACTTTCTTTTCTTTTTTTTTTTTTTTAAGATTTTATTTTCAGAGAGAAGGGAAGGGAGGGAGAAAGAGGATAGAAATATCAATGTGTGGTTGCCTCTCACTCGCCCGCTACTGGGGACCTGGCCCACAACCCAGGCATATGCCCTGACTGGGAATCGAACTGGCGACCCTTTGGTTCACAGGCCGGCACTCAGTCCACTGAGCCACACCAGCCAGGGCTATAGTGTACTTTCTTCAAAGAAAAATTCGGCACACTGGGCCATGACCATGACCCAGACCAGCAGGCTGTGGTCCACTGTCCACTCGGCACCGGGCTGGTGCCACAGGGGACAAAGGACACGTGACCGTGCCTGCCTCCGGTTCCTCCCACACCTCGGTCAGCTTTCAGGCCGGCCATCCTGCCGTCCCCAAGGCGTCCGTCCCCTTGCTGCTCCTGTGCCCAGAGCCTTCCAGAACCAAGTACCCGGGAGAGGAGCGATGAGCGTCTGGCCGTCTGGTGTTTGGATGAGGGGGTTTCCGGGCTTTTATATCTTGCAACCCGCCCGCCTGGGAGAGAAAACTGGCCCCCCTCCCGTTCCAGTGCAGAGAGGCCCCGGTGCAGAGACAGCCCGGCGCGGAGTGGCAGCACCTGGGCCCGCGCAGCTGGGAGGGAGGGGCGGGCGGGGAGACCGCGCAGAGGCCCCATGCGGCTGCTTGGACCACGGGGCCACACGGCCACGGGGCAGGGCGCTGCCGGCCAGGGTGTCCAGACCGCTGCCACGGGGGCACGGACGTCACCGACCAGGGCGGCTCCCAGCAGCAGGCAGGGCGGGGAGCCTGGGGAGGGGTCGGGGACGAGGAGGGGCAGGGG
Source organism: Phyllostomus discolor (assembly GCF_004126475.2). Lineage (NCBI taxonomy): Eukaryota > Metazoa > Chordata > Mammalia > Chiroptera > Phyllostomidae > Phyllostomus > Phyllostomus discolor. Next base: position 4,627,245 of record NC_040906.2, on the reverse strand, counting down.
CTGGACGCCTGGGGGCAGCGCGGCTCCGTGTTCCCATTGCCGTCTCCCCCTGCCCCCCCCCACACACACACCCTCTCAAATCAGTTCTTAAAAAACCCTGAAAAGGACATCCTGCCACTTAGGACACCACGGACCAACCACAGGACACTGCGAAGTGTCACAGGCCGAGCACAGAAGGACAGGGACCGTGTGTCCTCACGCGGGGCCTCTGGCCTGAAGTGAGGGCCGCAGGACGGCGGTCCCCGGGGCCGGGGAGGGCAGCGGAGTCCGGAGACGTAGGTCGGGGGCACAGGTTTCGGTCCGAAAACCAGTGGTTCTGGGATGGAAGGTGCGGCGTGGAGGCACAGTTAACAGTTCTGTTTCGTGCTTGAAATTCGCTGAGGGGTAGATTTTTTAAACTGGTTTTAAGGGAGACGCACATTGATTTGTTGGTCCCCTGACCTATGCACGCGGTGGTTGGTTCCTGTGTGTGCCCTGCCCGGGGGTTGAACCCACAGCCTTGGTGTACGGGGGCGATGCTCGGACCCGCGGAGCAACCCGGCCAGGGCAGGAGGGCAGACCTTAGGCGTCCTTACCACAAAGACGGCGTGGTGACCACGAGGCTGGCGACCACGAGGCGGGTGGCGGGTGTGGTGATGGGGTTGAGTACTGTGGTCCTTTCATGGTGTGCACCCAGACCGAAACGCCCGTGTTTCCCTCCCTTCCTCCCTTCCCCTCCCTCTGAAATAAAATCTTTTGAAAATCATTGACTGTACATCTTAAATATATAAAATTCCTAAATTAAATAGAAACAACCTGCATCCCCTCCCTTGAACCCGGACAGGCCGTGTGGCCGCCCATCGGCTGAAGCGTGCAGAGTGACGCGGGCGGCTCTCCGGGCCCAGGACTTAGAACACCGGCCGCTCCTTCCCGTCTCCGGAAGCCAGCCGCCCTGTGTTGTGAGGAGGCCAGAGCAGCCCGTGGAGACTCCCACAGGGGGAGGGGCCGGCGTGACAGCCCCCCAGGGGGCGTGCACCCCAGAGAGCAGGCGCAGTGGCCCCCTTCCAGCGGGCGTGTGGCCCCGGCCGTCCGGGTCGCTGCTGCCAAGGTGGCCAGGGCGGCTCCCTGCACAGCGGCAGGTCCCCACCCGGGGCCTGCAGCTCAAAAAGGAACAAGGGTGTGTGATTCAGGAACCGGCTAACGCGGAAACAATAGGCCGAGAGAGGGAAGGTGGTTGCTCCTGCGATGGGGAAACGGAGGAGGGCCTGCTGGTTGCTCTGTTGGAACAAACGTGGGTCTCTTCGACACTCTACATCCATGTATGACTTAGATACACATTAAAACTAAAAAAAAATTTTTTTTTCATTAGCGAGAATGGATCTACACCGAGTTTGAAAGGCTTCCTGAACAGTCAGCAACGGGTACATCCAACTCCATTATTCCAGTAAATAAAATTTCTGCTGACAAGCGACCTGATATTCCACTCGGTTAAAGTGCTGCCTAAGGCTTTCGGCTGGAGGACTCGGGTAGCAGGGCAGTGGTCTCGGCCTCGACAAGCCCTGGTTGCCTCTGCGCAGCCCCTGGGGACCGCGCTCATTGCGCCTGGGCCCAGACCAGGGAGTGCAGGGTGAGGGGCGGCCCTCCGGCAGCCAGGGGGCCACAGCGTGGCGGCCGGGGAGCGCAGGACCGCAGACCAGGCCGCCGGCCCGTGGGGGCAGCTCTGCAGAGGGGCGGGCCCCAGAGGCCACCTGTTTCCGGGGTAATTGGAGTTGGGAGGGGTGTTGAGCAGATGGAAGATGGGTGAAAGGCGGGCCGGGAGGAAGAGGAGAACCACCGGTGCCCCTCACACCCACAGACGAGGGTCTGGGTGTGGGGGGAGGTACGTTCCACACTGGGGATGAGGGGCCTGAACACACACAGGACCGAGTGAGGCTGTGACTTTAAGGCCTTCCTGTGATGTGGCCTCTCCGAAATCTGTCTGTCTGTGGCTTTTGTGGGAGTGTCGCATGTCTGTTTTCACGTATGGACAGTGTGGGGAGGAAGAAACTTCACCCTCAAGGTCCCAGTGGTCAGACAGGGGACAGATCAGCTGGGGAAGACACCAAGTGTCATGCCTCCCTAGGCACGCGCCCCGCAGACACTCCGGTCCCAGACCCTGCCTTGGCCAGGGGTTCGGAGACAGACAGGGACGTGACCTTCTGACCTAGGGGCAGGAAGGTGCCTCGGGGGCGTCCCCGGGCCCTTGCAGGAGGAAAAGCTGAGCAGACGCTTAGTAAACAGAAATCCGCCCTGCCGCATGGGTGGGTCCACAGGAGGTTATAGCTGATCCTCTCATTTAGGAACCAGACCCCTAGATTCCGTTTCTGCTAGGGAAGGGGAGTGGCGGGGATTTCTCTGGTGCCCGAAGCTGAAACTGCTTTCAGCGCAAAGCACTACGCACAGTCCACAGAAGCACGGCTGGGTGTGCCTGGTCTGAAGCCCCACCCGGAGGCTTTAGCACAGCATGTGATGCTTTTGGGGGCTGCGATTTTTCCCGGTAACACCTCCTAGACTCTGGCTGGTCTAAGGAGCAAGTAGACACGAGACAGGTGAGCAGCAGAGAACAAGTTAAAGTTTAAGAACATGTACCCCTCCTTTAGACAGGGGAGAAACCCAGGGGCAACCGGGCGACCCTCCAACACGGTGGGAGCCAGTCCCTGGAATACCGGCGTCCGCGCACGAGGACAGCAGCGGCCTGCGGCGGGGAGTCTGTCACGGGAGGTGCGGCCCAGCCGAGCCGGGCTGCTGTGCCGGCGGAAGGGAGCGCCTGCCTCCTCCTCGGGGAGTCTCTAGGAACGTAAATAGGCTGCCCCTCCCGGCACAGCGAGGAAACTGCCCTTGCAGACGGGGGTTTCCCTCGCTGACCTGCACGTCCTTTTCCCAGGAGTAACTTCCTCTTGGTTCCCAGGGCTCCTCCCACGGCTGCTCTTCCTTAGAATGACCCAGCCCAAAGGGATCAATACCCCCAGAGAGGCGCAGTCCGGGCTGGCAAACGCTGCCCCCTTCCACGGGGGGACAAGGCAGGGAGCAGAGGGGGCCGCCGGTGGGGCCGGTGTGGGGGGAGAGGCCCGACCGTGAGAGTTTCTCAGCAGAGTGAGGAGGACCCGGGGAGACTCCGCAGGCGGGGAGTGCGGCAGGGGGTGCTGGGTGGCGGGAGCAGGCACCCTGGGATTTGGGGGCCAAGTCCGCGCTCAAGGGGGTGGGAGACCCGGTGGAAAAGGGGGCTACTGTGGTCTGCTGGGGGGGGGGGGGGGAAGGAGCTAGGAGGAAGGGTCTTTTTAAAAAAAAATACGGTAAAAAGTGCAACATAAAATTTACCATCTTGACTATTTTTAAGTGTGGAGAGTTCAATAGCTAACAAGATTATGTGCCCTCTTGAAGGTTAATACCCTCTTGGAGAGGTATCACCTGTGGTATTTCAGGGGCGCGGCTTAAACCCTCCCACTAGAGAGTTACAGGCCTGGGGCATGACCACCCAGCACGACCTGCCCCCAGGGATTCCCGGTCAGGTGGCCCTGGCAGGTCGCTCTCCACAAAACCCTCTTGCCACCCACGCTGCGTTTATCCATCTGTTCACGGACACCGGAGTTGCTCACACCTGTCACCGAATGGAGAGCCCCCGTCTATCCTGCAGTTCTGAATCCTGGACTAGTAATAAAGTAATAACAACTGACACGAGACTAGGTTCACGGGGTGTTGACAAACATTCCGGAACGAATGCAGGTAGGATTTGCATATCAGGGGCTCCACAGTGGAGGGGACGCAGCCCTGACTGGTGTGGCTCAGCGGTTGAGCCGAGTCTCAAAAAGCGACCGATTTGATTCCGGGTCAGGTCACATGCCCGGATTGTGGGTTTGGTCCCTGTTTGGGGCACCTGCAAAGGGCAACAGTCGATGCTTCTCTCTCACATCAATGTTTCTCTCTCCCCCACCTCTCTTTTTTTAAAGATATTTATTTATTTAGATGGAGGGGAAGGGAAGGAGAAAGGGAGGGAGAGGAACATCAGTGTGTGGTTGCCTCCTGCACACCCCCAACTGGGGGCCCAGAATCGAACCGGTGACCCTTGGGCTCGCAGGCCAGAGCTCAGTCCACTGAGCCACACCAGCCAGGGCCCCCTCTCTCTAAAAATAAAATCCTCAAAGTCAGGGGGCATAGAGGAAGTTTTCTAAAGGCAGAAGTACAGGAACTGCTGATCACAGAGATGAGTGACACAGGAGCAGACGACCACCCGTGTACGCCGTGGGTTCTCTGGCAGGTGGGGCTGCTGGGCGGCTCAGCGGGCTGCCAACGCCCTGCGGCAAGCAGGGCTGCGGCAGAGCCCCGGGTGGCACGCTCGGCGCTGGTCCAGGTCCTGGTTCCGGATTGGCTCATGGAACGAAAGCGCAGGCCGATTCCCAGGCCTCTGAGTCCGGCCTGTAGGCAGCCTCAGAGTTCAAGCTGCAAAAATCCAAATGCTCGGACACAAGTTGTGATAAAGTTCTTGTAAGTGCTGGAGGAGAAAAACCAGTTGAATGCATGCTCACGGGAGAATCGGTGTGACTGGTGCTGCGATGGGAAAATGAGGCGCACAGGAATGACCGTGCCCAGCACCCCTGCGTGCGCTGTGGACAGACACGCTGGGGGGAAAGCAGGAGCAGGGAGTCGCTGCTCCCCAGAAGGGCCGCCTGCGGTCCCCTCGGCCTTGAGAGGAGGCTGTGTCTCAGCCCTCGGGGGCAGGGAGGGCGCCCTGGCCCGGGGAGAGTTCCATCCTGCTCTTAGGGGCACAGCCGACCCCCGTCTTCCCCGGCCACTGTGGTTGCAGGAGGTCAACGGCCCTCCCTCGTGGGTCATTGGGAGAGCACGGGGCGGCCCGCCCGGGCCCCCCACACCCCGGGCAGCTGCGGGACAGGGCTGCTGTGCAAGTGGGGGGGGGCGCAGTTCCCCCTTAGAGCCCCTGCTGTGGGTTCTTTGGACGCCCAGAGCGTGGGAGGGATGCTTCAGAACCCGGCCTGCGGCTACTGTGAGCCCCTAGTGCTCAGCTGACGCCTGGGCTCCAGCCCCCTGTCCAAGGGATCAGAGGTCCAGAGTGTGCCAAACCCAAGGCCCCATGCCAGCCTGCCCCCTGCAGGCACACACACACACTACAAGGCAGGCCCAGCCCAGCCCAGCCCAGGGTCGTTGGACACGCCGACCAGGTCCGCACTCTGTGGTCACCTCACCAGACTCACCACCTCACCACCTCACCAGACTCTGGGCCCAGGCCCCTGGGCACCCCCTCTAGCCCGGTGCCTGTCCACCTGCTCAGCCAACCTGGTGAGAAGCCATGTGTGTGGCAGGGTGACACGGGGAAGCCACACCAGGCCCTATGCCTGCACCCTATCACCCTCAGCACCCAGACTGAGCCTGGGCCCAACCGGGTGGCAGAAAATACTGAACAAATCAAGTGAATAAAGGACAGACAGGTCCCCCGGGACTGTGGACGCAGAGGGTGGAGGTGGCCGCATCAGGACTCCTCACCCAGCGGGCTTCTGCCGCTTACTCCCACCCTACCCTGGGGAGACACCTGGGGCCTGTTCTGTGCACATGGTCCCGCCTGCTCAGGACCCCGCCCCAGGCCCACACACCCAGCTAAACCCCTTCTACCCTCCGGGAGGGGGCTGACTAGGGTGGTCCCCAGGGGCACTGGGAGGGACATGCAGCCTTTTAGGGCCAGGAATAAAGTCCTCCGTGATCTAAGCCCCAACAGCTCTTACCCCAGCTGGTCCCCTGGAGTCTCAGCCTCACCCAAGTCCCAGCCTCACCAGGGTCCTGGCCCCTCCGGAGTCCCAGCGCCCCCACCTTGCTGCCACCCCACAGCCATGCAGGGCGCCTGGGGGCTGCTGCTCCTGGGCCTGAGGCTCCAGTTCTCCCTCGGTGTCATCCCAGGTAACGGGGAGCTCCCCGCCGGTCCCCACATGCTAGGAGGGAGGGGACGGGAACCTGGAGGGCAGATGCAGACTTGTGGAGCCTGTCTGACCTCTGACCTCCCCCGAGCCGTGGAGGCCAGCATCCCGCAGCGCCCGCTCCTGTGCGGCTGCCCACCCGAAGGCCACATTTAAAAGAATTCCAGAAGGGGGCCGTCAGCCACAGCTTCCGCTGCCTTCTCACAGAATCACAGATCCCCGTGTCCGTGCACAAAGGTGCAGGAGGCCACCTGGCTCTCAGGGGACAGGTTAACGGGACTGAGCCTGCCTCCTCTTGGACTGGCATCTTGACCGAAGGCAAACGTCCCCTGGAAGGCCCGGCCCTCGGGGCAGTGGACTCCAGCCCTGGGTCTCAGGGGCTGTCACGGGAGTGTGGGTGCGCGGTGAGAGGAGGGTGTCCTGAGCCTGGCTGGCTGAGTCGCCACCCCGGGAACTCGGGGCACCGACCACGGTGGCTCCCGTGGGAACGCAGCTGTTATTTCTGTCCTCCTGGGGTCAGTCCACTGGCCTTACCGACCAGCAGGAGGTGCCACGACGTGTCTGTCTGGTCCACAGGTGGACCCGAAACCAACGGTAACCCTATATTTTAAAGCTCCCAGGTTTTAGAAACAGATTAGTCTAGAGTTAGTGGTGATGGCCACACAACTTCAAACATTCTAAAAAACATTGAACTGTGCAGTTTAAAGGGTAAATTTTACACTGTGTAAATTGTACTAAATGTTATTTATTTATTTTTATTGATTTTTTTAGAGGAGAGAAAGAGAAACATCGATTTATTTTCACGTATTGATGTGTTCATTGGTTCTTGTATGCGCCCTGACCGGAGATTGAACCCACAACCTTGGCTCATTGGGGTGACGCTGTAACCAGCTGAGCTACCCAGTCATTTTGTCTCGATTCCGTAATACAGTTTCCGCTTCCAAAGTTTTTTAAATGTGTAGGTTTGACGGGGGTTTTGTCAGACACATTGTTGATCGCAAAGTCGTGGGTCCGTGGAAACATTCCTGATGCCGGTCTGGTCGTCTTTACCCGGAAGGGGCAGGCCCACGGGGAGTGTGGGAAGCTTTTTTGTCGGGCGCCTAAGGCTGGCCGGCAGCTCCTGTCACCCCGGGACACGTCAGCGCATTGGTCTTGAGAAGCGGGGAGTTGGGAGGAGCGAGGAGAACTCCTGGCAGCCCTGGTTCTCGGTCATCTGGAAAGTCTCCGTGGTCACAGACGACCTCGTGACTGTGAGCAGGACCCTCACCGGCTGAGCCCTGCCCCCAACTCCCCCACCCCCACCACCGAAACTGCTCAGTAGAAGGGTCCTGGGACCCCTCGCGGGAGCCGGCATTTCCCCCTTGTGGCCATAAATCAGTCCAAGGGGTGCATCAAGGGCCAGCCTTGGGGGCGGACAGTGAGGTCTCGGCACTGGGACGTCCTGTTCCTAGGACGTCTCGGCACTGACACCCTCCTGCTGGCCAGTGGGGACGGGGCAGTCCTGTCACCGGGGGATGTCAGTCCAGGCCGAGTTTCCCCGAAGAGGGCAGGGCAGGTACACGGAAGGCAGTCAGGTCGGATGGCCTTCGCTGTGAAAACCACCTGCATCGTGCCCGCCCTCGGACCTCCCGTGGTCCTGGCTTTGTCGTCTGTCTCGTTTTCCCTATTTCCATCTAGAGCGGCAGTTACATAAGCCATAAAAAAGGGTGTGAACAGTTATCTTATAGGTGGTCAGCAGTCAACAGTTAGACTGTACAGAGAAACCCAGAGAACAAGGGTAACCAGTACTATGGCTGATATCGTTGGCAGACAGGTAAAGACAATCAAACAAAAGGGTTTCTGAGTTCGCCATCCACCCGCAGGTGCACGGGCCTTGTCAGTGTCTCGGGACAGCTGTTCCCCTCTGATGCTAGCAGCCCCTCATCCTAGAGGAGTCTCTGATGTCCCCTGTAGGTGCAGGCGAGTGCCAGGGACAGGCAGGTGTCCACTTGGTTGGGTACATTTTTTAGATGAGGAACGTGAATCCGTGAGTCAACTCCCTTAAGTGTAGTTGCACAAACAAACAAGCAAACAGACAAGAGCTCAGCTGCTCGGGGAGCAGCTGGTAATTGGTGCCTGTTTCGGCCTGTCCCAGGGAGGCCGGAGAGAGCCTTCCGCCGGTGTCTCTGCCAACGGCACGCCGCGGCCGCTCAAGTCTTTGTTTCCTGGGAGCGCGGTATGAAATGAATCATATGCTAATTTATCAATTTCTTTCCACAGAATCTTTTACTGATTTAGCAGGGAGCAAAGAACATTCCTGGGTCCAGATCACTGGATTGCTTACCTCTGCCTAATAAGTTGCAGCATCAGCTAAGTGATTTCTTTTTCCTTCCAAGGAGGTAGCTTCAGAATGCCCTGGAGTCTTGAATATTTCTGATTGTCTTGGTAGCTGTGTGTCACCGAACAGCTCCACACCCTGCTCTCCGTTGTTTACAGCCTGCCGGGAGACGGCGCGGCGGCCGTCAGAGCCACGGTTGGCCGTTTGATCTTTGGCCGATGGACAGGCAGGAGTCAGAGCAATTAATTTGGCTTATTGATCTCATTGCAGGTAAACAAGAACTTCTAAGTGCATCCACCAGGAAGTTACTGCACACCCAGCTGAGTGAGTCCCTGTTTGTCTTTGAGATAAGATCCGTCTGCAAACCAAAAATAAGTCAGCATTATCAATGGGCGTTTTCTTTTTCTTTTTTAAAAATTATTTTATTGTTGTTCAAGTACAGTTCTTTGCATTGACCCCCATCACTCGCCCCCCACCCCAGCCTTCCCCACCTCCCCCCACCCCGGCTTCTACACCCCCTCCCCCGGTTTTGTCCATGTGTCCTTTATAGTTGTTCCTGAAAACCCTTCCCCTTTTGCCCCCCCATTATCCCCTGCCACCTCCCCTCTGTTGCCGTCAGATTGTTCTTAATTCAACGGGCATTTCCTGTGAATCGTTCCCAGGAGCAAGGTGGTCAGACTTCCAGTCAAGATGGAGGCATAGGTAGACACACTTCCCTCCTCACGCAACCACAGAGAGAAGAAGTACAACTAAACGTCAAAACCAATAACACCCAGAACTGTCAGAAAACCAAGCCGTATGGCAGTACGACAACCAGGGCTTTAAAGGAGCCGTGTTCACCCAGACAGGTAGGAGGGGCGGAGGCACAGATGTGGTGGAACGTACGGTCCCACACTCACGTGAGGGGGATAAAAATCGGGAGGGACGCCTTGGGAGGTGGACCCCAGCCCCAGGCCAGATGCACAGCCCAGGGTTCCAGCCCCAGGAAGACACATCCCCATAGCTCCTGGCTGTAAAAACCAGTGAGGGGTTGGGGCAGCAGAAGAGACTGCCATATCTTCAGGAGAGTGCATTTAAGGGGCACACACAGACTTAGAACATGGGCAAACCCACCCACTCTGGGAATCAGCGCCAGGGCAACAGCTGGGAAGGTACCAGTGGCATACAGGGAGTGGGCGAAGTAACTGGAAATGGGGTGAGTGCCGGGGAAACCTCCAGAAGCCAGGCAGCAGCACTGTCCCCTCTCTGAGCCCTTCCCCCAGCACAGAGCCACAAAGCAGTGAAGCAGGTGGCCCCACCTGGTGATTACCTAAGGCTCCGCCCCACACAATTTACAGGTGCCTTTTCTAAGACAGGGAGTCAAAGCAGCTCTACCTAATACACAGACACAAACACAGGGAGGCTGCTGAATTGAGGAGACAAAGAAATATGGCCCAAAGGAAAGAACAGAACAAAACCCCAGAAAAAAAAACTAAACGAAATGGAGATAACCAACCTATCACATGCAGACTTCAAAATACTGGTGATCAGGATGCTCCAGGAACTCACTGAGTATGGCAACAACATAAGGGAAGAAACGAAGGTCACACTAAGCGAAATGAAAATCTACAGGGAACCAACAGTGCATAGGATGAGACCAAGGATCAAATCAACAATTTGGAAGGCAAAGAAGGAAAAAGCATTCAATCAGAACAGCAGGAGTAAAAACGAATAAAAAAAAATAAGGATAGGCTGAGGAACCTCTGGGACAACTTTAAACATTCCAACATCTGAATTATAGGGGTGCCAGAAAAAGAAGAGCAAGAAATTGAAAACTTATTTGAAAAAATAATGAAAGAAAGCTTTCCTGATTTGGTAAAAAAAAAAAAATAGACATACAAGTGCAGGAAGCACAGAGAGTCCCAAACAAGTTGGACCCAAAGAGGAGCACACCAAGACACATCATAATTGAAATACCAAAGGTTAAAGATAAAAAGAGAATCTTAAAAGCAGCAAAAGGAAAGCAAAGAGTTATCTACAAAGGAGTTCCCATAAAACTGTCAGCTGATTTCTCAAAAGAAATCTTACGGGCAAGAAGGGACTGGCAAGAAGTATTCAAGGTTATGAAAAGCAAAGACCTACAACCTACATTACTCTCTCCAGCAAAGTTATCATTTAAAATGCAAGGGCAGATGAAGGGCTTTCAAGATGAGGTCAAGTTAAAGTTCATCATCACCAAGCCCTTATTATGTGCAATATTAAAGGGACTTATCTAAGAAAAAGAAGATCAAAACTATGAACATTAAAATGGCAACAAATTCACAACTATCAGAAACTGAATAAAAAATAAAAATAAACTAAGCAAACAACCAGAACAGGAACAGAATCATAGATATGGAGATCATTTGGAGGTTTATCAGCTGGGAGGAGGAAGGGGGAGGATGTGGGAAAAGATGCAGGGATTAAGAAGCCTAATTGGCAGGTACAAAATACAGGGAGGTTAAGAATGATATAGGAAATGTAGAAGCCAAAGAGCTTATCTGTATGACCCATGCACATGAACTAAGGGGAGGAGCGATTGCTGGAAGGAGGCAATGGAGGAAAAAATTGGGACAACTGTAGTAGCATAATCAATAAAATACATTTAAAAATAAAAGAAGGTGGTCGGCAAGTAAAATGCAATCATGGGTGTTTTCATTCATCCTGTAAAGAAGGTAGTAAAGTTGCTGGGTTAAGATTTACACTGAGCAAAAGTAGCACTGGGTGCCGTGGCTGGCGTAGCTCAGTAGATTGAGGGAGGGCTACAAACCAAAGTGATTCAGGTTCGATTCCCAGTCAGGGCCCATGCCTGGGTTGCAGGCCAGGTGCCCAGTAGAGGGCACGAGAGAGGCAACCACACATTGATATTTCATCTCTTTCTTTCTAAAAATAAATAAATAAATAAAACTTAAAAACCTAGCATTAGATACAGGAAACAGGAGTACTTCATAACAAGCCAGTCGAGTAATGCTGAGTGTGGTGAGAGTTGAGCAAAGATTGGACGGAACAAGGAACATGGGGGAGTAAATGTCTGTTTGTATACTGTGGCTCGGGCACAGGGGTGGCCCTCGCGCAGGGAGAGAGCCCTTCCGACTGCGGGGCTCTGACGCCCTCTGGCAGCGGGGTGGCCCCCCCAGGTGCCCGAGTCAGGGCTCCTGCGGTGCTCCCTGCCTCTTCCTGTAGAAGAGGGAAGAAAGGAGACTTGTAGTTAGGGGGTCCCCGAGTGGGCGCTTCCACTCGTCCTTCTTCTAGCGGGGGCATCCGACCTTTTGCCGTCTCCCGGCCACACTGGAAGAAGAAGGATTGTGTTGGGCCACACATTAAATACATTTCAACACGGAATCACACACAAAAAAAAACACTCAGGTTTGAAGTAAGTGCATGATTTTGTGTCGGGCCCCGCTCACAGCCATCCTTGGCCACAGGTGGCCTGCGGGCCGCAGCTCGGACACCCCCCTGCGAGCTCCCACACCGTGCTTCCCTTCGGGGTTCCGCTGGAAGGGACCCAGTCGATGTGACTGTGATAAGGCGTGTAGAGGTGGAGCCGCTAGTGGGAAAGCTTGTGACGGTGCCCGGGCAGCCCCACGAAGGCCCTAAGCTGTGCCTCAGGTCTTGGAAGGGAAAAGGAGAGGGTCCCTCTGAGCCTTCCGGGGTCCCTCAGCCCCCTGTCTTTAGGTGCAAGTTGGCCAAGGTGCTTCACCTGCGGCAAACAGGATGCAGGCTCGTCTTTCAAGGCCTTACACCCCTCGCTGCTGTAATAGGTCAGCTGTGTCCTTTCGGGGGAGTCTCGTCGTGTCGTGTGGAATCATCCACACGCTGGATTAGGGCGAAATCTCTGGGAAAAACCAACATCGTTTAAATCAGCCTTTGGGATCAAGGGAAACGGGTGGGACTCTCCACGTATCTCTGGGCATTACAGTCCGAGTAAACTCGAGATTTTCCCGGCGATGGCACAGAAGTGCTGACTGTGTCTTTCTACAGAAACGCCGCAAGAGGCTCTACGTAAACCGCATGAGAGACACTGGTAGCCCAAGCAGTGGCTGATGGCAGGGAACCTGGGCTGGAGACACGGGATGCCTGTCATAACTTCTGCTTATAGCTCTGGGATTCTGTACAGAGCTCCATCCTTTTCCGTTAGGTTTCTTTTATTCATTCATTTATTTATTTTTAGATTCTATTTATTTTATTTTTAGAGAGGGAAGGGAGGGGGAGAGAGAGAGAGAGAGAGAAACATCAATGTGTGGTTGCTCGGGGTCGTGGCCTGCAACCCAGGCACATGCCCTGACTGGGAATCGAACCAGCGATCTTTCGGCTCGCAGGCTGGCCTCAATCCACAGAGCCACACCAGCCAGGGCTCCATTAGGTTTCTTTAATGGAAAGATGGGAGAATTACAGGGGCTCCTACATGGTATTACAAACCCCTTTCAAAGTAACCTCGTACAATGGGCTTAATTCCAGCCAGCCCGTCAGGACTCTGGCAGGCTGGCGGCTGCCGCCGACCACCAGCCTGCTGACTACCAGCCTGCGTCCGCCCAGTGGCCCTGGGCGGGCTGGCTGGGAACCCCGCAGCCGCGCCAGCGCAGTGCCCACGTAACTCTGCCCAAGCCTGTAGAGAGCTTCCGTAAAAAGTACCTGAGCTACACCAGGGGACATCCGGAGGCAAGGTCTCAACGGGCTGAAAACAAGAATGCTTCGTAGAGCAGCAGTGCGCAGCTCCTTTCACGCGTTTGGAAGTAAGGAGGAAACTCCAGGAAGACGACAGGGAGGTGGGAGAAAGCGGGGGGGGGGGGGGGGGGGGGCGGGGCGGCTGCGGGGGACCGGTTACCATTACGGAGGGCTGACAAGGCCCCGGGCTCTCTGGAGGGCGGTTTTGCTTCTGAGGGGTGTGAAAAGACACATTTCAGAGGTGAGTTAACTTAGGCGCCCAGAGACAACTGGCAGGACTTGCTCCAGGCAAAGATACACCTTTTGCTAAGGAAGTGAGTGCTTGCCAGGAACTGCCAGGTCGTGGGTTTATGACAAGATCGCCCTGTGAGGTTATGACCCCCTGACTGCCCCACACGCCCCCCCCCACCCCCCGCTGCACCCAGAACAAAGCCTGGCCCATGGGCTCAAAGAGAACACAGAACAAGATGAGGTGGTTGGAAGAAGGACGGGGCTGCAGACTGCAGGAGCAGGGGCAGGGGTGGCCCCATCGGGCCTCGGCACACGCTTCTCACCCGGAGGGCTCCTGCCCCTGTCCCCACTGTACTCTGGGAGACACCTGTGGCCTGTGGCTGCAGGGTGGCCCGGCCTGCTCAGGAAAATGTACCTGGAGACTTAGTCACACCCGGCCACCTCCCATCTGCCAGCGGGACAGGGGTGGGGTTGGAGTGGACCTGGGCACTGGGAGGGACATGCAGCCTTTTACGGCCGGGGATAAAGTTCTCCCTGGTCTAAGCCTCAACAGCTCTCACCCCAGCTGGTCCCCTGGTGTCTCAGCCTCACCCAAGTCCCAGCCTCACCAGGGTCCCGGCCCCTCCAGAGTCCCAGCGCCCCCACCTTGCCGCCACCCCACAGCCATGCAGGGCGCCTGGGGGCTGCTGCTCCTGGGCCTGAGGCTCCAGTTCTCCCTCGGCGTCATCCCAGGTAACGGGGAGCTCCCCGCCGGTCCCCACATGCTAGGCACTCCCCCAAGGCTGACTTGGCCTCCCTGTCCCCTCGGCCAGCTGAAGAGGAGGACCCAGCCTTCTGGAACCGCCAAGCAGCCCAGACCCTGGATGCCGCCAGGAAGCTGCAGCCCGTCCAGACGGCCGCCAAGAACCTCATCCTCTTCTTGGGGGACGGTGAGTATGCATGGGCGCCCAGCCCCCAAAGCCAGGCCCCCAAGCCCACCTCTGCACACAGCCATCCCTGGGGACTTGGGCCTGACAGGGTCTGTCCCTCCAGGGATGGGGGTGACCACGGTGACAGCGGCTCGAATCCTAAAGGGACAGAAGAATGGCAAGCTGGGACCCGAGACGCCCCTGGCCATGGACCAGTTCCCATACACGGCTCTGGCCAAGGTAAGGGCTGGGGGCCTCAGGCTGCCCCACACCACAGGGTGGGGTGGCCCTAGGGTCTGGCAGGAGGGAAGGCCCCGGGTGGGAGGAGGCCTGAGGTAGGGGCTCGGGGCCTGGTCACGATCTGGGCGTCTGTCCCAGAGTGGAGCCGAGGGCCTCTCTGTCCCCAGACATACAATGTGGACAGACAAGTGCCAGACAGCGCGGGCACGGCCACAGCCTACCTGTGTGGAGTCAAGGCCAACTACCAGACCATCGGTGTGAGTGCGGCGGCCCGATATAACAAATGCAACACCACATGGGGCCACGAGGTCACCTCCGTGATGCAACGGGCCAAGAACGCAGGTGCGCTGGGGGCTGCCGAGGGGGCAGGGGTCAGGGTCAGACACCTTGTGGCTCACCCTGCCCCCTGCCACCCCCAGGGAAGTCAGTGGGCGTGGTGACCACAACCAGGGTCCAGCACGCCTCTCCAGCCGGCACCTACGCACACGTGGTGAACCGAGAGTGGTACTCAGATGCGGACATGCCCCCAGAGGCGCTGAAGGAGGGGTGCCAGGACATCGCCACGCAGCTCATCTCCAATGTGGACATTGACGTGAGTCACGAAGGGTGGTGGGGACCTGGGCGGGGGACAAGGGACCCACACAGGCCACAGTCCCAGGCAACCCCAGCCTGAGCCCTGGGGCCTGGCCTCAGGACACGTGGGATGGTATAAAGGTGCAGCCCAGCCAGGTCACCGCCACAGACCAGGCAGGGGACCCAGGGCTTGTCAGGTCAGGGGCAAAGGGCCAGCCAGCCCCAAGCTCACCTGCCCTGATCCCCGGGCTCCAGGTGATCCTGGGTGGAGGCCGCAAGTACATGTTTCCCAGCGGGACCGCTGACCCCGAGTACCCCGGTGAGGCTGCGCAGAGAGGGGTCAGGCTGGACAAGCGGAACCTGGTTCAGGAGTGGCAGGACAAGCACCGGGTGAGGGGGCTCGTGGGTGCAGGGGGCGGAGCAGGGACGAGGGCAGGGCCGCTGGTCCTGGGGCGGTGCTCTGAAGCCTGGGCCTGCCCCTCCCAGGCTGGCCGGTACGTGTGGAACCGAACGGCACTCATCCAGGCCTCCCAGGACCCCTCTGTGACTCACCTCCTGGGTAATGGCCCCGCCCCCACCCGCCCCCCCGCCCCCAGCTCCCTGCCCCGCCCCCCGGGGCCTTGGCTGGGGGAGCTCCTGTGCTCGGGTGTGTGCGGGGGCCCCCACCCCACAGCGGCCGGTCACCCGGCCCCCTGTGCCCACAGGCCTCTTCGAGCCGGGGGACATGAAGTACGAGGTGTACCGAGACCCCGTGCAGGACCCGAGCCTGATGGAGATGACGGAGGCGGCCTTGCGCGTGCTGAGCAGGAACCCCCGAGGCTTCTACCTCTTTGTGGAGGGTGAGTGGGTGGCAGCAGCCCTGGCTGGGCAGGGCGGGGAGGGGACTCAGGGCAGGTTGCCCATCAACACCGCCCCCCCCCCCCCGCCCGTGGTCTCTCTGCAGGGGGTCGCATTGATCAAGGTCATCACGAAGGCAAAGCTTATCTGGCACTCAATGAGGCTGTCAGTTTTGATGACGCCATTAGCAAGGCCAGCCAGCTCACAAGCGAGAAGGACACGCTGACCCTCATCACCGCCGACCACTCGCACGTCTTCACTTTTGGTGGCTACACTCTGCGTGGCAGCTCCATTTTCGGTAGGCCGGCTGGGGGGGGGGGGGCGGCAGCCGATGCGCTGAGCCTCAGCTGGCTCTTTTGTCAAAGGGGGTCGGGATAGCAATGAGGTAGCAGGGTTCTTGGGCAGATGAAGCCACTGAAGAAGCATGCAGTGCCGTGCTTAGCCCACAGGGGGCGCTGCAGGGCTGCGGCGGCGCCACTCCAGTCCCCTCCTCCCCGCAGGCCTGGCTCCTTCCCTGGCCAATGACAACAAGAGCTACACCTCCATCCTTTACGGCAATGGCCCCGGCTACGCCATCAGCCAGGACTCCCGACCCGACGTCAACGACAGCGTGAGCGGTGAGTGCACCGTGTGGGGCGGGCGAGGCGACCACGGCGGGGAACTCCCGGGGTGGGGGGGGGGGCCGCCCGCCCGCCAGTCCTGAACCTTCATGGTCCGTCCAGGGAACCCCCAGTACAGGCAGCAGGCGGCCGTGAACCTGTCGTCCGAGACCCACGGCGGCGAGGACGTGGCGGTGTTCGCGCGCGGCCCGCAGGCGCACCTGGTGCGCGGCGTGCAGGAGCAGCACTTCGTGGCGCACGTCATGGCCTTCGCCGCCTGCCTGGAGCCCTACACGGCCTGCGGCCTGAGCGGTGCGGCGCGCCCCGGGCCCTGTGGCAGCCCGTCGCTGGTCCTGCTGGCCGGGGCGCTGCTGCTGCTGGTGCTGCTGGGGACCGCGATGCCCTGACCGCTCCCCGGACCCCGCCCCCGGATCCCCACTCCTCCTGTGCCCCCAATCGTGGTTCTGCTGCACCCGTGTCCAAAGCCTCCAGACCCAGGACCCACCTCTGGCCCCTGCGTCCTGACCTTTACATGTTGGCAATAAACGGGCCTCAGCTGGTGTGGCGCTGACCCCACCCCACCCCACCCTGCTGCGGCACCGGACCTTGGGGCGCCCTGAAGGCTGAGGCAGTGATGCTCCTGCGGCACCCAGGGCCATCCCGGTCTTTGGGGCTCTCCGCCCCCAAGCTAGGCGGCCTGACAGTGGCTGCCTGGCACCCTGCAGCCAGTGAGGGCACCTTGTTGGTGATGGAGGCTGCTGGGGTCACCTGTTTGGAAGGTGGGTTGGGGGAGGGGCTTTGACAGTGTGGAGGGCAAGACCAGTAAAACGGCGGTGGTCGGGTTAAGACAGCATGAAGCATATAAAACAAAGTGGAGTCGCTTATGCTAACTGAAACGGCTGTCTGTCGGCCATGACACTTCGGTTCCAGAGGAAAATTCCCTAAGTCAGAGTAAGCGCTTGTGGCAAGGAGACAGGTCTGCCCACGTGGTCAGAGCAGAACTGTGTGGCAAGGAAGTGTCGCAGGTTTGATTCCCAGTCAGGGTACATGCCTGGGTTGCAGGCCATGACCCCCAGTAATCGCAAATTAATGTTTCTCTCTCTCTCTCTTTCTCCCTCCCTTACCTCTCTAAAATAAATAAATAAAATCTTAAAAAAAAAAAAAACTGTGCGGCAAGGAGGCACACTACGGTATCTGCACACGTGGTCAGAGGGGCTGTGTCAGCGGAGCGGGACCACCCACAGCTAGGCTCCTGGGCACATCCCCCACTTGCCGTCAGGGGTGCCAAGACATTTATTGAGAGGACCCAGAGGGGTGGAGTGCACCACTCTCAAGGTATCACTGAGGCAGGCTCCAGACCGCTGCGGAGACCGCCGAGCTCCACACCCCAGGGTGCAGCTCCCCCGCCACGCCGACCTCCCTTGGCAGCGGCCGCCGGAGGCTCTGCCCTGCTGGACCGAGGACGTCGCCAGCCCTGCTGCCCACCTGGCTCTGGGGGTTCTTCCCTGCAGGACGCTGACAACTCCCGTGCCCACGGTGCCGACCCCTGGACCTGCAGACGGAGACCCTGGGACTCGGGCTCCTTATCCCCCTCTGATTGCCGTGTGTGTGTGTTACATTCCTCTTAGGTTGTTAGCGTGTGAGTAGGATAGTAATGTACACTGATGGTCTACTCTGAGTGACCCTGCATTCAGTAGACGCTCAGTGAACAGCGTAGTTACTGTGCGTGACTCTGGTCTATTCCTTGGCCGAGCAGTTGCCCGGCTGACTTAGAGGAAAGACTCTGTCACCCACAGATGCTCGTGACAGACAGAAGCACCGGGCCTGGGGTTGGCACCATTACTTGGAAGAATAGATGGAGACACAGAAAAGAGCGACCTGTCCCAAGTCACTCAGCTACGGACACGATCATTCGCAATGTCCGTTCAGGCTAGGAGAGCCAGGAAGCTCTGGGAAGCCCAGAGCAGCCCTTGGCCCCACCCCGGGGTCATCTGGGCTCTCGGCACAGGTGGTGACCAGGAGCTTTCCTGCCCTCCAGGGGCCTCTGTTCTGGGAGGGACCAAGGAATAATGAGCTAAACTGTTATACAGTGTAATGCTGGTGCTGACATGTTCTAGAAAGAACAATCATTCGTGTGTGGGAGCACACACGTGCATGTGGGAGCCCGTATGTGTGTGGTCAGGGGGCTACAGAGGTGACTGGTCGGGAGGCCTGGGAGCAGGGAGGGCACCCTGAGGGGCGGGCAGGTCCGCCAAGACGGAAGACGGCAGGGCTGGAGCAGGTGCAAATGCGGCCTGGCCGAGGCCCCGCCTGAGGCAGCAGTCAGGGCCGATGGAGGCAGGGGAACCTGAGGGACCGGGGAGCAGCTGGCGCTTCTCCCAGAGTGCGGCTCGTGGTCAGGAGGCTTGGGGCTCGGGCACGACGGGGCCTGACTCCGAAAATATCACCTGGCCGCTGTGGGGGAAAGAGTCGGTTCTGTTCCGTCTCACTTCCCTGGAGGGGTGGGGTGGAGGGGACGGGAACCTGGAGGGTAGGTGCAGACTCGCGGAGCCTGTCTGACCTCTGACCTCCCCTGAGCCGTGGAGGCCAGCATCCCGCAGCGCTGTGCCACTGCCTGTTGGGAGCCACCCCGCCTGGTTTCCGGAGCTGGAACCGCCCCCAAGGCTAAGGCTGAGTGAGCGACCCTGGGACCATAAGCCACTAAGGAGACAAAGCTTATCTCCCTGGTGGGGACGGAGGTGCCCCTGCCTCTTGTGCTTCACCCTGCCTGGCCCCCAGTGCTTGGTGGGTCAGCCAATGACAGGGAAGATTCCTCAAGGGGGGGGGGGGGCCTAAGACAGGCATGATCACGAGGGGGCCCTCAGGGAGGGACTTGGGGGGCTGTAGCAAAAGGGTATGATGGACCCTCGCCCCTTGGCTTTGACACAGCCTGAGTCCTCATTCTGTCTGCGAGAAGTTTCCTAATCTCTTGGCTGCCTTACTTCCCCTGCCTGACCTAAGCCTGAAACAATGACAGAGGGCGGTGCAGCCCTGTGCTGGAAAGGGCGGGTCCCCTAGGGCAATCAGACCTGAGATAGAATATGTAAAATCCTGTGAAACCTGCTTTGTTTAGAATGCCCTCAATTAAATGATAAGGGTCGGAGCAGGAAGTAACTTTGTTCCCCAAAGTTTTAAGGCCCTTTAGCTATCTGACCCTGACTCAGAATAGGCCCTCGGAGTTCTTTGTATGTTATCTATTGTTTGATCCTCACTGCCTGCTAATGATTAATGAGCTTTATGTATACACCCGGTATTCCTCTGCCAACTGAATGCAACGAAAGCTTCTCCAGGCAAGGGCTGGGGCGCTCTCCCCTTGAGAGGGAAGTCTCGCCGTCCCTTTCCTTGCACGAGACTCGGTAGTCCGTGTGAATTTACTGCGTCTCACCCATAACACCGCCTCGGACACTGCGTGCCGGTGCCCGCGTCAGCTGCCCTTGCCAAGCATCTAACCCACCCGAAGGCCACGTTTAAAAGAATTCCAGAAGGGGGCTGTCAGCCACAGCTTCCGCTGCCTTCTCACAGAATCACAGATCCCCGTGTCCATGCACAAAGGTGCAGGAGGCGACCTGGCTCTCAGGGGACAGGCTAACGGGACTGAGCCTGCCTCCTCTTGGACTGGCATCTTGACCGAAGGCAAACGTCCCCTGGAAGGCCCGGCCCTCGGGGCAGTGGACTCCAGCCCTGGGTCTCAGGGGCTGTCACGGGAGTGTGGGTGCGCCGTGGGAGGAGGGTGTCCTGAGCCAGGCTGGCTGAGTCACCACCCCGGGAACTCCGGGCACTGACCAAGACAGCTCGCGTGGGAACTCAGCTGTTATTTCTGTCCTCCCGGGGTCAGTCCGCTGGCCTTACCGACCGTCGGGAGGTGCCACGACGTGTCTGTCTGGTCCACAGGTGGACCCAAAACCAATGGTAACCCTACATTTTAAAGCCCCACAGGTTTTATCACCGGTGGTGTGGCTCCGTGGACTGAGTGCTGGCCTATGAATCAAAGGGTCGCCAGTTCAGGGCACACGCCTGGGTTGCGGGCCAGGTCCCCAGTGTTGGGGGCGGGGGGATGTGACGGGCAGCCACACATGGGTGTTTCTCTCCCTCTCTTTCTCCCTCCCTTCCCCTCTCTCTAAAAACTAAATAAATAAATCTTAAAGAAAAACCAAAACTCCGCAGGTCTTAGAGATAGATTATTCTGGAGTTATCGCTGATGGCCACACAACTTCAAACATTCTAAAAATCACCGAACTGGAATACACTTTAAAGATTTTGTGTATTTCCTTTCAGAGGGAGGGGGACAGAGAAAGGAGGGGAGAGAGACACCCACCAGCTGCCCCTTGTGCGCCCCCAGCGGGGGAGCTGGCCCACGGCACCAGCCAAGGCATGAACCATATACACGCAAAAGGGTGAATTTTACAGCATGTAAATTATATCTAAATTTTATAATACACTTTCTACTCTCAGGTTTTTTAATGTGGGGTAGAACGGGCTTCACTTGCAGGGTGGCCACAAGGTCTCGTGTCCGGGGACATGTTCCTTCACCTCCATGGGGCAGACCCACGGGGAGTGTGGGAAGCTTTTTATCGGGCGCCTAAGGCTGGCCGGCAGCTCCTGTCACCCCGGGACACGTCAGCACATTGGTCTTGAGAAGCGGGGAGTTGGGAGGAGCGAGGAGAACTCCCGGCAGCCCTGGTTCTCGGTCATCTGGAAAGTCTCCGTGGTCACAGACGACCTCGTGACTGCGAGCAGGACCCTCACCGGCTGGGCCCTGCCCCCAACTCCCCCACCCCCACCACCAAAACTGCTCAGTAGAAGGGTCCTGGGACCCCTCGCGTGAGCCAGCAAAGATGGGAATTCTCGCCGAGTCCGGCTCCTGGTCTCCACCTGCAGAGCGCACGGAGGCCGAGCAGTGAGCGTCCTGTTCAGAACGAAGACGAGGTGGAAATACCTGTGGGACTAGCTCTTTGGACACGGGGACTATCGGTTGTTTGGAATGAGTACTCTTAGTTTTGTTTTGTTTTGTTTTGTTTTTGGCCCTTTCCTCCCGGGGTCCCAAGGACTTGGCACGTCTGTCTGTCTGTCTACCCGAGACCAGCAGGCTGCCAGTTCTTTCTTTTCCCCCTCAGAGGGAATGTTCTGGAAGATAATAACCTCCTCACTCTCTAAAGGCCATCGAGTTGTGTGATATTGCCAGAAATATTCGCTGTTTGCCCTGGTTGAGGTCTGACAAGCTGAGATTCAGAGCCTGACAGGATTTTATTTTGAATTCCGACCTCCTCCTGCAGGTTACACCGAAACTGCGTGATCAGAAGGAAAGAAGAGCGTGAGAGGTGATGCAGCCGGACAGGCAGATCAGCCTGCGGCGCCGCTTGGGTTACCCGGTGCCACGGGGACGCTGAGCGGTTCCTCTCATCCCGCGTGTCCTGGGGAAACCAGGGGCGTGCGGAGCCCTAGATGTAGTTCAGAGCCCGCCCACCTCTGCCGTTCTCGGTTCCTAAGAGCGAAGGGAAGGAGAGCGAGGGGGGAGTTAAACAAGGAGAAAAACAGCCGGAGAAGCACCCTGGCCCAACATCCAGCCCATGGCCTCTGTGAGGTTAAGGGTCTTCTCCACCAAAACCAAAAAGGAGAAGCCTTAGCCCTCTGAGTGGGTAACTTTATTAGCGGTCTTATGGGTAAAAGTGTACAAGGAGGCTGGGGGTTGGTTTCTGCTTGGCTCCGTCGGGATGCCCACGTGTGTGGTATGGTATTTCCTACCTCTGGTGACAGTGCTAATTTGTAAAAGAGCTCTTGTACACAGTGGAGTCTATGCAGCAGAGAGAAAGAAGGAGCTCCTACCCTTTGCAACAGCTTGGATGGAGCTGGAGAGCATTATGCTAAGTGAAACAAGCCAGGCAGCGAGAGACAAATACCACATGATCTCACCTTTAACAGGAACCTAAACAACGAAACAAAGAAACAAGCAAAATATAACCAAAGACACTGAAATAGAGGACAGTCTGGCAGTGACCAGAGGGGAGAGGGGAGGGAATTTCAGGGGAGAATGGGAAGGGTTCACAGGAACTAATTTAAAGGACACAGGGACAAAAACTAGGGGGAGGGTGGTCATGGGAGGGAAGAGGGGAGGGTTGGGTGGGTGGGCTGGATTGGGAGTAAAAGGAAAAAACTGTACTTGAACAATGATTAAATTTTTTTAAAAAAAGAGCTCTTATAAATGTCTTAAACCAACACGTGCTTATAGAGAAATTTTCCAAATATAATAGAAACGAACCCAAATGCTTTTCGTGATCCTGTGATCTGGGAAAATGTTTGATGTTCAAGCTCGTTTGAGTTTGGTTTGGTTAAACAGGTGTGTCTTTAGAAATTATAAGCATTGACCTGGCTGGTGTGGCTCAGTAGGTTGAGCGCCGGCCTGTGAATCTAAAGATCACTAGTTCAATTCCCAGTCAGGGCACAGGCCTGGGTTGTGGGCCAGGTCCCCAGTGGGGGGCGCATGAGAGGCGACCACACATTGATGTTTCTTATGTCTCCCCCCTTTCTCCCGACCTTCCCTTCTCTCTAAAAATATAAATAAATAAAATATTTTTTAAAAAAGAAAACCTACATAAAAGCTTCTCCTTCCTCTTTTAGTTATTTATTTACTTATTTTGGTGGCTATGAGATGAAAGCTATCCCATGCCCCTTGGCAGGTGCCAAAGAATTCTATAAGATCAAAGATGGGGAGGGCACTAGTCACGAACGCTAGTACGTGCGAACTCCCAGCAGCAGAAATCACGTCTCATGCTTGGCCAGGCGAGGACAACAGCCTGTTCCTGGAGGCGGCCTGCAGTGGGGGATGATGGAGGGAGGTTGACTGACGGACGGCACAATGGACCAGCCCGCCTCGAAGGCGGGCGCGCGGTGAGCGGTCTCCGCCTCCTGGCCCAGGTGCAGCAGCGGCCGCTCCACCCCTCCTGACTGCCTCCCACGGCCCCATGCACCCCGCCTTCGCACGGTGTCCTGAGTGGTCCTCAGGGGGCTTTAGGAGTGCGGAGGTAGCTCGCGCAGCTGCCGACGGGTCCCACCGGAGACTCAGTCCGCAGCAACAGGACGGCCACGTACAGAGAAGAGAAGAGGCGGGTAGGAGCGGTCAGAGCATCAGGGCCAGTTCGTCCCCCCTGCCCTCCCCGGCCCCGAACTGGCACTTAAACAGACCCCCAGGCTCGGGGCCGGGTTATTTAGGGCCTGTGTGTCTTCACGTGTGCTGACAAAGAAGAAACAGAAGCAAGTGCCTCTGGTGTAAAAGCATAACCTGTGGTGTGGACGACGGCACAGGTGTGCCCCTGACCGGAAGCCACGGGAACCGCAGCGAGAGAGGGTCAGACAGACAGGCGGTTGGTGGGGACTTGCACTGGGAGGCCTCCTGCTGCAGGACACGCACATGCAGCCCGACCCCGAGACCTCAGGGGGCCGCGCCCGGGCAGTTTGTCCAGGCCGTGTGAACCACAGGTGCGGGCCAGGGGCGGGGGTGCTGTCTGGTGTGCAGACGTGAGTGGGAGGGGCACTGGGCCAGCCCGGGACCCGCCTTCTCCCCACTCTCGATGGTGCCCATCTCCGTCTGCACAGTGCGCTCCCGAGGGTGGGGCCCTGTCCCCTGTCCCGTTGGGGTAACAGCCTCCCAGAGACTGAACGGTCCCCCTCCCCCCTCCCCGCGCCACCCAGGGGTGTGACGGGACTGGCCTATACCAGTGGAATGTCCCATTGCAGATGCCAGTGAACTGTCCCCATTCCAGGGACAAAAGGGTTTCGTGTGCTCCTCACCATGGCCCACTGGTCCATGGCCAGCGTCGGCCCTGTTGCCGTGTCCTCTGTTTCCGACACCTGTGCCATCTCCGGTGCCTCGGTCTGAGTGCCCAGCCTGGCGTGCGGGTCAACGGGCGCACGTGCCGGTCAACAAAATGTGTCACGAAAGCACCTTCGTCCATCCAGCCAAAGCAGGCTTGCCAGTGAGTGACTCGGTCTGTTGCTGGAGAATGCGGCCTCTCTCCCGGTGACAGCCTGGGCACTACGGGGGAGGCGGAGCCTGTATTCGGTGCCACTTTCTTTTGCCCATTCCGGGGCGTGCCCACTGACGTGCGGCCCCTGTCGCTCTCTCTTCACTGGGTGCCCTGTCTGCAGCGCCCACACGGGACTCCGTCACTCAAGTCACGCTCTTACCCAGGCATCTGCTTCCTGGTCAGCTGGACGCATAGACGCCTTATGAGCAGGGCCACAGAAGGCAAATCTCTGTCAGGCTCTTGTAAATGAGCCTAAATATCTTGTCACATCTATGGCCACCATGAAGGTTTGCTCAGAATTCCTGGCCCCTCTGTTTCCTGCTGTCTGAGCCACAGAGTCCATCCTCGTAAAACAGCCCGACTTTCGGTGCACAGGGTCAGCGGTCAAGGTGCGTGTGTGATAGCCAACCAGGCGGCTCTTAACTCAGTCCACTGGCTACTGTGACTGGTTCCTGTTCCCATCCACATGGCGTCAGGGGGCAGTTTGGTGGCCAGTGCCGGCCGGGCAGACGGACAGCTGGGGCTGTGGGTAGCCCAGGCTCCCGTCAGGAGTTCCCCTCTTCCTTCCCTGGCGTGCCGTGTACTCAGCGGGGGCGTCTGAGCCGTGGCGGAGGCAGGCAGTGAGACGCCCACCCGCCCGCCCACCCTGGACAGGAAGGGAGTTTCTCGCTGGAACCGGCTGTGCTGTCGCCGTGTAGGATCTCGGCCCCTTCCCGCTGGGATCAAAACGCAAGGGGCACTCTCTTCCTTGGTGGTCTTTGTTCTTTTCTCCCCGAAGATTTTATTTACTTATTTCTAGAGAGAGGGGAGAGGAGGGAGAAAGAGGGAGAGAAACATCGCTGTGCAAGAGAGACATCAGAAACATCCATCAGCTGCCTCTCACGCGCCCCCACCTGGGGCCCCGGCCGAGACCCAGGCATGTGCCCCGGATAGAAACCGAGCCAACAGCCTTTCTGCTCCCAGGCCGGCGCTCAGTCCGCTGAGCCACACCAGCCAGGGCGCTGCTTCTGTTCAGGTGCCCAGCCCACGCCTTCCAGGGCTACGGAAACGTCTAATTCAAATGGCAGCCCCGCCTGCGGGATGCCAGTACTTCTGTTTCCTCAGACGCAGCCTGGTGACCCCCTGCACCCCCTGACCCCCTGCCCCATCCCACACACGTCCCTTCCTCACCGGGCACTGCACTAAACGGGGTGTGAAAGTTCACCGACTCCTGCAGAAGCCTGGACCTCTTTCACATTTTTTGAGGTGGGACAGGAGGGTATTTTGCCTGTGACTGTCTCGGGGACATGTGGTTCTCACCCGACCACAAGCCTCCCAAACACTTGACCCCGATGCCCGGACCTTGGACTGCCCGTGGACTCGCAGCCCGTCCTCCCTGCTGTGGGGAGTCCGGCAACGCCCGTGAGGCCTCTGCAGCAGAGGCGAATCTCCGCCAGGTAGCGTCGTCACCAGTGTCATTTCACAGGGGTCGGGAGGGAATGCAGAGGTAAGTCCTGGGCCACCATGCCAGGGCCGGCAGCGGGGCCATGGGAGTATCTGGGAGTATCTGGGAGGTCCGCCGTTGCCCTCCCTGGGTAAGTGAAGACGCACGTCTCGGGGCTCGGTGAGCCCGGTGTGTGCTAGAGCAGCCGGGTCTGGCATGGCCCAGCAGTCCGACGGAGGGGCGGCGCAGGTGCAGCTGCGTAAGCAGAAGGGGCCGCCTTACTCAGCTCCCCGTGGACCCTGCCATTCCCCAAGGCTGCCTGGCTTTTCTGCGGGCCTCACCGGGCTGTCAAAGACACTGTGTCCGGGGCACACAATGCCCATGCAGGGGAGTTCTTGGAGAGTCCCCCCACTTCCTTGTCTCCTCATGGCCACCGGCATCACCTGACCATCACCTGACCATCGCCACCTCCGACAGGGAGGCGAGTGGACTGGCTCTCAGTGGGCATGGCCTCTCAACGCTGATCCCATCACTCACTCACACTTGGGGGCAGGATCTCCTCCCAGAGGTTTGTAGAGTCCCGCCTTGCAAAATGTCAATGCCTAGCGTGTCCTCCAGGACTGGGGAGGTAAAGGCACCGTGGTTCCGAAGGGGACAGCGCCCGGTCTGCAGGGCCAGCGGGGTCCTCCTGATCACTCGGTCTGGCTCCTGTAGTTGCCCCTGACACTGAGGAGGGCAGAGCACGTTTCTCAGGATTACGATGTATTGGGGTGCATTCAGCACCGGTACCAGCCAAAGCAGTTACTCTGTGTGTGTTTCATGGTGAGTTCCACATGACTCCTCCAATCACCGCCCGTGGCCCTCACCTGCCAGTGATCCTGCCTTTCATCCTCCACTGGGAGTGGGGGGATGAGACCCCAGAGGGCTCATCCCATCTGGGGTGTCGCCCTCCTGCTGCAATGCCTTTCTTTGAATCAAAGGCAGATGGCGTGGCTCATCCTCTGTCTCACGGCTCTCAGTTTCTCTTGAGAGAAAGGAGGGTGGATCCACAGCAACCGTAAACGCAGCAAAAGGGCAGAGGAAAACCCAGGACAGCCATTTGCTTCTTCCCTGCTCCCTAGCAAACCCCGTTTCCAGGTTTTTGCACCCCTCCATCTGCCACAGCGCATTTAAGCTGGAATCCATTCAGCTGCCGCTTAATACGGGTTATCAGCACGCTCTGGTTGCTGCAGGCCTGCTTTCTGGATGGGTGGGGGCCTTCCTCTGCCACAAGCCGGGTGCCTCACGGAGACACAGAAACTGGCGGAGGGTGTGTTTCCCGTGTGGGGTGTCCCTCCCACCATCCCAGTGGCCGAGGTGCCCCGAGCATGGACCATGTCACAGGAGCCCCGATGAGCAGTGGCCCTGCCAACTTCTGGGGACTGTCACCCACAAGGCCGAGAGAAGTAATAAAAAAAAAGCTGGGTTAGAGGGAAAGCCTTAATTACGTGGGACGGAATGAGCTGAGGGGGATGATCACAATTTTATGACTTTTTGTTTGAAACATTGCTGGTTCTTTCATTTTTTTGTTTTGTGTTTTTGTTTTTCCAGGTACAAGGAAACCTTTTTAGCTCTGACTAACAGAAATTTAGTAAATTACGCTTTTGTATGCAGCATTGAAGCCCTCCTCGTTCCCTTTCTACTTAACCCCTCCAGGGGGCAGAGGCGGTGAGTTTATTCTCACGGAAGCATTGTCGTCACCTGCACGGCTCAGTAAGGACGTGCTCTCCTGGCGGTGGGCAACGATCGGAAACCAGTTCCATTGCCGAGGCTGTGACTGGAATGTCACGTTTGAGAGAGACACGCATGGACTCGGACATGCACAGATGGTTGAAGGAGCTGAGACTGGCTCAGGGAAGCCGATAAAGCCCCGGGACACGGTGGCCTGGTGCCTTGCTCCCAGGGTCCTTAGCAGCTTGTCAGGTGAGTGAAGATGGTTGCTTCTTGGCAGGAGCGGGAGTCTCAAGATATTTGGGGGACACAGAGAAAAGGAGAACTCATCTAAATCTGTAGGTATCGCAGGCGAAGTCTGAGGCAACTGCTCGCCATCAGAGGCTTTTTAAAGTCCAGTCTGGAGATTTGGCATGAAAAATTCCATCAAAGCAGATTCCAAAGAGCCTACATGATGAACTTCTCTTCTTGTATTTGTACAAGTAATAGACCAGGTTTATTAACACTGTACTACTTTGCCTTGGCCAGTGTGGCTCAGTGGACTGAGTGCCAGCCTGCAAACCAAAGGGTCGCCAGTTCGATTCCCAGTCAGGGCACATGCCTGGGTAGCAGGCCAGGTCCCCAGTAGGGGGCATGTGAGAGGCGACCACACAGTGATGTTTCCCTCTTTCTCCCTCCCTTCCCCTCTCCCTAAAAATAAATAAAGTCTTTAAAAAAACTGTACCATTTTAAACAAATTAGTTGTATTTGGCTATTTTTGGTAAAAACGATGATGATTTTAGAGAAAAAAACTATGTTGCAGTAATGCACTTGTGTGGCTATTAGATTCTGTTGCTGTTCATTGTCTTGTTTTAACCTCACCCAACGGCACTTTTTCATTGCTTCTAGAAAGAGGAAGGGAAAGAGAGCAACATCGATCAGCTGCCCGCATACGTGCCCGGACCGGGGTCCTGTGTGCTCAGACCAGGGTTCAAGTCCACAACCCAGGTGTGTGCGCTGACCAGCTATCGGACCCGCAACCTTTCAGTTTGGGAACAACACTCCGGCCAACTGAGCCACACTGGCCAGGGCCTGCTTGTTGTCTTTTGGGGTTTTGTTTTTATCTGTAAACTAGCCTGGATCCTACTTTCCCCCAGGGTCCGGACAGGACTCCCCACCCTAACCTGTCCAGTGTCCCCCTCCTTCTCTGCCTTGGAGTCACCGAGAACCAAAACCGCCTTCCCACGGCCACGCAGGCTGAAGCGGACGACTGGATGCGAACTGCAGAGAAACCACAGTAGCTCAGCTACAGACAATCTTCGTGCCCGTGGCAGAAAGACCACCGGAGGAGACACTGAAACCACGAACCGGGAGACTCCGTCAGACTGTCCTGCCTGC
Organism: Phyllostomus discolor; assembly: GCF_004126475.2. Classification (NCBI taxonomy): domain Eukaryota; kingdom Metazoa; phylum Chordata; class Mammalia; order Chiroptera; family Phyllostomidae; genus Phyllostomus; species Phyllostomus discolor. The sequence goes on along the minus strand of NC_040906.2, from coordinate 4,598,348 downwards.
CTTCACCCGCTCTGAGGGTGATCCCAACCGGACATCCGGAAATCTCCACCCACAGCCTGCAGAACTCACTGTCGAGGGCGCCATCCACTCCAACCAGCAGCCACTGTCCCCGGTTGTTGCCAGAGAGACGCGTCCCATCAGGTACCTGACTGCTGGCACCTCGGGCCTAACTTTGGGGGCTGCCGGCACTGCCACCACCCAAAATGAAACAAAACTGGGTAACTGAACTGCAAGACAGACCGGTTAATGAGATATGGAACGATTCAGTGACACGGCTTCTGGAAGGTGAGGCTTCTCAGGGAGTCTCAACGGCAGGACCACAGGGGTTCAGACCAGGCGTCCCCACACTGTGCCTCTTTGGCAAGTGAGTTATTTCGAGCTGAATGCAGCGGTGACCTTGCAGGATCACGAGAGGCTCGTATCTCTCCCTGGAAGAATTCTAATTAGAGGCCTTGCCCATAATAAGAGTTATCAGAAATAATGTTTCATGGCCCATAAACAGGGTAGGGCAAATTTCTAATTACCGAATATCTGCTCTTCTTATCACCCCGCAACGGCCTCCTCCCACTCAGAAGCACCAGGCGCTGGGCCTCACCCCTCGTGCAGAAGGCCAAGTGCACCCTGTGTCCCCTTCTGGGTCTGAACCTCTCCTGGGGGGGCGGGGGCGGTCTCTGGCTCCTTTGGGGGGGGGCTCCCCTTTGTATATACGTAACTAAATTTGGTCATTTTCTCTTGTTAATCTGACTCCCGTCTATTTGATTATTAGACCAGCCGGAAGAGTCTGGAAGGGAAAGCTTCCTCCCCCCCCAACACGTCACCAAGTATAACAAGGCTTCCACTCGACTAGGACAGCCCTGCATTCACAAAGTCACAAAGTCAACACCGCAGAGGCCCCCAGGCGTTTTCTGTGCCGTCGAGGCCTCCAGCCCTTTCCAGCGACAGTCTGACCGTGGACGGGCTGCGGGGTGAGTTTTGCGGGTGCTGCTGGCCGTGCACCCCGTCCTCCTCCAGGACCCCTTAGAATAAAAATCCTTCCGAGCAACCGATCCGTCAGCAGGCACAATTACTGCTGTCTCCCTTTCCCTGTTTCCTCCCCAGGACATTGTTTTTATGAAACAAGACATTTACTGTTGGGAATATATCTTTGCTGCTGTATCTTTCCATTAGGAGCTCAGGGAAAAAAAAAAAGTGGTTTGTGTGTTTCATTATTGGACCTGAATTCAGCAAACACCTTAAGCTGAGACGTGCTGGAAACAGCTGCACCTCCAGCCGACAGTGAGGCGAGCCTCCCACACTGGGTGATTTGCTTTCGCATTTTCTCCTAATCTACGGCGTGTTTCCTCTGCATCTTCCAGCCGTGTTTGCTGACAAAGAGATGCCTTCCGGTGTGTCGACAGATCATTTTCTGTTCATTGTTTCTGCCATGTTTACTGCAGCAGGGAGAATAAGTGGTTGTTTTTTGTCTGCTGCTATTATGCAAGAAATTTAAAGGAGCCTTCCCAGTGTTTATCATCGCTCAGGTAAATGACTAGAAGGGCTGGTTGGACAGCCTGTGAGTGCACACGGCGCTGCGAGAGGCTGCGAGGGTTTTTCTTGAGGGGGTTGGTCTCCGTGTTCTGAAACCTTCCTTTTTTTTTTATTATTGATTTTTGGAGAGAGAGAAACACTGATTTGCCGTTCCCCTCATTCATGCATTCGTTGGTTTATTCTTGCATGGTCCCTCACGGGGGCTCAAACCCACAACCCAGCACATTGAGGATGACACTGCAACCAACTGAGCCGCCCGGTCAGGGCTCCCAAAAGCTTATTTTTTAAATGTCTTGCTGACCACAAGGATCCTATGTTGTCACTGACAAATGTGTCCAGGCACGAGGCACCGGGGCCAGCTTCACCAGGGGTGGTGGGTGGGGTGCGGTGCTTCAAACGGTTTGGTTTTATTTATCGTTTTTATTTTTAAGATGTTATTTATTTATCTTTAGAGAGAGGGGAAGAGAAGGAGAAAGAGAGGGAGAGAAACATCAATGTGAGGTTGCCCCTCGCATGCCCCCACTGGGGACCTGGCTGGCAACCCAGGCATGTGCCCCGTCTGGGAAGCGACCCTTTGGTTTGCAGGCTGGCACTCAATTCACTGAGCCACACCAGCTGGGGCTATTTACAGTTTTTTAAAATATAGTTTATTGATTATACTATTACAGTTGTCCCATTTCCCCCCTTTATTCCCCTCTGCCCTGCACCCCCCTCCCACCCACATTCCCCCCCTTTAGTTCATGTCCATGTGTCATACTTTTAAGTTCTTTGGCTTCTACATTTCCTATACTACTCTTACCCTCCCCTATTGTCTATTTTCTACTTACAATTTATGCGACTTATTCTCTGTACCTTTTCCCCCTCTCTCCTCCTCCCCCTCCCTGCTAATAACCCTCCATGTGATCTCCATTTCTGTGATTCTGTTCCTGTCCTAGTTGTTTGCTTAGTTTGTGTTTGTTTTTGTTTTAGGTGTGGTTGTTAATAATTGTGAGCGTGCTTTCACTTTACTGTTCATATTTTTAATCTTCTTTTTCTTAGATAAGTCCCTCTAACATTTCATATAACAAGGGCTTGGTGATAATGAACTCCTTTAACTTGACCTTATCTGGGAAGCACTTTATCTGCCCCTCCATTCTAAATGATAGCTTTGCTAGATAGAGTAATCTTGGATGTAGGTCCTTACCTTTCATGGCTTGGAATACTTCTTCCCAGCTCCTTCTTGCCTGCAAGGTCTCTTTTGAGAAATCAGCTGACAGTCTTATGGGAACTCCTTTGTAGGTAACTGTCTCCTTTTCTCTTGCTGCTTTTAAGATTCTCTCCTCTTTAATCTTGGGTAATGTAATTATGATGTGCCTTGGTGTGTGCTTCCTTGGGTCCAGGTTGTTTGGGACCGTCTGAACTTCCTGGACTTCCTGGAAGTCTATTTCCTTTGCCAGATTGGGGAAGTTCCCCTTCATTATTTTCTCAAATAAGTTTTCAATTTCTTGCTGTTGTTCTTCTCCTTCTGCCACCCTTGTGATTCGGATGTTGGAACATTTAAAGTTGTCCTGGAGGTTCCTAACCTCTCCTCATTTTTTAAAAATTCTTATTTCTTCATGCTGTTCTGGTTGAATGTTTTTTTCTCCCTTCTGGTCCAAACTGTTGATTTGAGTAATGGTTTGCTTCCTGTTACTGTTGGTTCCCTGTACATTTTCCTTTATTTCACTCTTTATAGCCTTTACTTTTTTATCTGTTTTGCGACCATACTTCACCATTTCTGTGAGCATCCTGATTACCAGTGTTTTGAACTGTGCATTTGATGGTTGGCTATCTCTTCATTGCTTAGTTGTATTTTTTCTGTAGCTTTGATCTGTTCTTTCATTTGGTCCATATTTCCTTGTCTGGATGCACCTGTTACATGTAAGGGGTGGAGCCTTAGGCGATCACCAGGGCGGGGCAACCCACGTCATTGCGTTGTGACGCTGTCTGTGGGGGAGGGGTGCAAGAGGGAACCACTCTGGCCCTTGCTCCACTCTGCTGGTTTTCAGTCACTTCCCCCGCTTCCCACAATCAAATTGGGCCCTTCTGGTACTGATTCCCAGGTGTGCAGGCTTGTGTACATTCCAGGACCCTGTGGGTCTCTCCAACGATCTCTCCTGTGAGAGTTCCCACCACCACCTCAACCCCCACAGGTGTTTTCAATCAGAGGTTTTGAGGCTTTAATTCCCCGTTAGAGCCCTGGGTTGCGCGTTCTATCTCACCCCCCAGTTGTTCCTCCTGGTTTATCTGCACACGCACGTGGGACCGCCTGCTCCACCAGCTGCTGCCTTGCCGAGAGCCCTCTCCAACCCGGCTCCCCGACTCCGCCCCTCCTGCCCATCTGGATGGATATTTCTTATTTAACTCCTTGGTTGTCGGGCTTCCATACAGTTCCATTTTCTGGCAGTTCTGGTTGTTTTTTGTTTTTAAATTGTTGTTGTCCTTCTTTGAGTTGTGCGAGGAGGCACAGTGTGTCTACCTGTATCTCCATCTTGGCCAGAAGTCCTATTTACAGGAACATTCTGTAAGCCACTTGATTGTGTTGAAGGACTGTTGTATTTAAAGTTAGATCATATAACCTGCAAATCCACATAGGCAGGCACACTGAAGTCTAATACATCGCAACTCACGAAAGGTGAGAGAATGGGGAAGGGGCACGGTGCCGACCTCCTGCCTGTGGCACCCACATCCCCTTTCCCAGGACACCTGACAGCTGTGCTGGGGTGGGTGGGGGCCAGGAAGACGAGGCGAGGCTGCCAGCATGGAGCTGGACTTCACGTCCGGACGGTGCTGCCTCCCTGCCATCTCAGCGCGCCCCCAGCCCGCGGTTGAGGTGAGGCTGCAGAGGGGGTGAAGTGTGGGAGGCCCCAGGACACAGTAGGCCCTCAGGAAGACCTGCCGCCCCTTTCACCAAAGCCCTGGAGGTCTGGGTGGGAGACCAGGGTGGGAGGCCAGAGGTGCTTAACAACTCCCTGCAGAGCTCAGACCGGGCTCCAGAGGGCGCCATAGGTCCAGTCACAGCTGTACCGGGAGCCCCCTGCTTACGCGAGCCCTTTTGAGCCCTTGCCTGCCGGCTGCCCAGCCCAGCATGGCTCCGGTGGATGAGCAGGAAGCATCCTGATAGGTAAAAACAGGCCCGCTGCCTCACAGACTCGGGACAAGGGGAGGCTAGATGTGCCATGTCCTGACCTTGGGGCTGACATTACCACCTGACTCCACCGTTTCCTCCCCTCCCCCGCTGGTTCCAGAAACAGGTCTCCCCACCTAGTGCCCTAGAGGATGCCTCCTAGGGTCCCCGCCTCCCTGCTTGGAGCTGCTCAGCATCCTCCATTGCACCCTCTGATCCCAGCCATGGTCAAGACCGGCTTGTCCCAGGGGCGCAGAGCTTCCGCACGTGCTACCAGGCACAGGCCCGGCGGCAGCCCCTGCAAAGCAGCCGGCGTTCCCCTGGACGTGACCTTGCCACGTGGTGACCTTGCCACGGGGATGCACCCTCTGCCACAACACCCTCGGCATAGGCTAGGAACAGGTTGCTTTCTTCCCAGCTGCCCCTCGGGTGGGCAACCGCCGCCCCCTGTCCCAAAGTGTCCCACAGGGGAAGGGAAGCAGGGCTCTGCCAAAGCCCTGCCCGCTGCCTGCCCTGCTGCAGGGCAGCCTGAAGGGGCAGCCAGCAGGATACAGACAGTGCTCAGGCCCTGGGCCAGGCTGGAGCAGGCAGGAGAAAGGCAAGAGCTCTTTTTTTTTTTTTTTAAGATCTTATTTATTTATTTTTAGAGAGGGAAGGGAGGGAGAGAGAGAGAGAAACATCAATGGGTGGTTGCTGAGGGCTGTGGCCTGCAACCCAGGCATGTGCCCTGACTGGGAATCGAATCTGCGATGCTTTGGTTTGCAGCCTGCGCTCAATCCACTGAGCTACACCAGCCAGGGCACAAATGCTCTTTTTAACAAACCAGGAAAAAGGGGGCTTCTCAAGCTTGTTTGGGGGAGCGGCAAGGAGCCCAGAAAGGGGAGAAAGGAGAGAGGGGCGCAGGGAAAGGACCACACCCCCTCCAGCAGCCGAGACCCCCCAGTAAGCCTGTGCCTTCACCGGCATGTGCAGCGGTCCCTGGGGAGGGGAGCAAGCTGGGGTGCTGCCCCGCACAGGGAGCGTGGGGTGGGAAATGGTGGCCCACCCGGGGGGCCTGAGGAGAAAGCCAAGCCCCCCCCCGAAAACCCACCCCTGGAGGTGCTCACATTTGGGGGCCCTGGGCTTCCCAGCATGTTGGGAACAGAGGCTCAAGCCATTTAAAAGTATTGCATCGGGGGTGCCTCACAAGCTGGGGCACGTGGGACCCCCAGGGCGCCGGACACCCGGTCAGCAGAGAGGCAACCCCACCGTGGCAGAAACTTGACTCCAGGCTCCCGCATGAGCTAGAAAGGCCTGGGCCCCTGGCCGTTCAGGGGCCCCAGACACTCTGAGCCCCTCCCTGGGGGCCCAGAGACCCCAGGCTGCCGACGCCCACGTCTCCTCTCAGGCTGCAGGCGGGGACACCTGGGCACAAGTTCCCCTCTCCACCGGCTGGTCTCCAAGGCTTCTTGCGTCTGTGCAGAGCCGGCACTCACGGGGTGCCGAGCCCGAGGGAGACCCCAGCAGCCTTGGCCCTAAGGACACGGCCGGGCTGGGCAGGGGTGAGGGAGTGTGCAGCGCTCCACTGCACGCCAGTGAGCCCACGGCCGCACCCCCAGCTGTGCTGATGGTCCTCCTGGGGAGCAGAGGCAGGCAGTCATTCGTCCAGGTCCCCCAGCGGTGACCCCCGGGCTCCTGGCTGCGATGGGCTCAGCGGGGCCCCAAGCGGAGGTGGGGAACCTTGAGGCCCCCCCACCCCCGCCACAGGCACACAGGTGTCCCTGCCTGGGAGCAGCATGCAGCTGTAAACCGACCCGCGCCGGTTCAGTGCTTAGCTGGAGTTGCTTTCTCTCATCTCTGCAGGCAGCGCTCTGAGGGCGCCTGCTGCTGCGGCAGCCCCCACCCTCCACCTCCGGGGCACGGTGCGGCCAGCCCTGCGTGGGCGCCCCTGGCAGCGACCGGGCTCATCGCACTGCCGCGGGCAGGGCCTTCACCACGGTGCCCATGCTCCCCTTCCACAAAAGGGAAACCGAGGCCCCGCGGGCAGCCCACCTCCTCCACCCAGCAGAGCCAGCCAGTCCGCCACAGTGTGGCTGCCGGGATGCGTCTCCTGACAGACCCACTGAAAGCCGATGCTGAACGCGGTGTGGACACCGGGGCTGGAGGACTGGGCGGCCGGGTCACCCCCATCAGCTGACACAGACAGGGACCCCTCAGTCCCCATCTGTTAAAGGGGCTGTGCCTGCCGCCGCCCACCTCCCTGAGTTGCAGTGAGGAGGCTCTCAATGGTCCGTCCAGACAGACCCTGTGGGAACCCGTGGGAGACACAGAGTGTCACACCCGCCCCCCACGGGTGCCCTGTGGCCCTGCATTCCACAGCCGGGTCTGAAGGTCACGGGCTGTGTCTATCCCCCAGGTGTCCTGGGCGTGTGTTTCCTCGGACCCACTGGTCTCCCTCTGCCCCCCCCCCCCAAGGGCACATGGGGAGCTGAGGAGCCCCAGGTGGCAGCACATCAACACAGCAGCCTGGTGGGGACCCATCAGGCTGAGGGGTCTCTGGGGCCTCGTGGCCTGTCGGACACAACCCCGCCAGCGGGGTGGGCGTCCCCGACTGGGACACACACTGGGCACCAGGCCCCCTGCCTGCAGCTGGGCCCCCGTCTGGACCCCTCTAGCCCAGGAGCCTTGTGCCCTCTCCCAGGGCCCCCTGTCCCCCACATGCCCACCCCCAGGGGCCCCTCGGCGGGGCACAGACGGGAGGGGGTACCCAGGCTTTGCTGCACTTCTCACTGTAGAGCAGGAGTGAGTTCACAGGCGCCCCCAACCTTGAGGCCTCCCCTAAGCCAGCAGGGAGACAGGAGGGGTGGATCGTGGGTGGATCTGGAGAACTCGGGGAGCCCTGGGTGGGGGCAAGAAGGCTAGGCCTGGGGAGTCCGGTTGCAACCAGGTCCCGGGCCAGAGGTTTGGCAGGGTGCGGGGCTCAGAGGGTCCCAGACACCAGGCCCCACACAGGTGGGCGGCAGGCCGAGGTAGGGAGAGAGCTGTCCTTTTGCCCAGCTGCTTGAGGGCAGAGACATGCATGTCACCAGCCCAGGGAACAAGGGGCTTCGAGGGGAAACCAAGGCAGGCGCCTGTCAGTGCCTCCACAAGGCCGACCCCCGTGGGCCCCCCTCCGCCCTGGATGGGCAAGCAGCTCTGAGCAGGCTCCCTGCCCGGGGTTAACCAATGAGCGTGGCCGCTGCAGTCTTTCCCAGGAAGAGCCCGCCCCTTGGGGAACTCAGCGGCTCCCGTGGGGCCCTGTCTGTTCTCTGGGGAGCCTGCCGCCCCACTGCATGGCTCCCCTGCGGCTCCCTCGGCCAGCTGGTGCGTCTCTGTCTCTCACTCCCGAGCCTGGTGTTGCCGAGGCTCAGATAACAAACAGGCTGTTTAAACCTCACTCGCGCCTGGGAGGGGAGCAGGCACTCTCCGAGCACTGTGACAGGAACTGCCGGGCAGGGACTCCCCACTGCGGTGGGAGAGGGGCACAGGCACACCAGGCAGTGTTCGAGGAGGGGCACACCCCTCCAGGTCACCCCTGAAGAAACAGACCCAAGAAGGAAGGGCAGATGGCCCACAGGCCCCCTCACTGCCCTGCAGGGCTGCCCCCTGCCGGTGACAGGCTGCACCTCCTCCGCCCCACCACCCCAGGCTGGAGGGGCGGCCTCCAGGTCACATGGGCCGCCCCCGACTCTGTGTGAGTGACAGTCAGGGTCCCTCCAGGCCAGGGATTGCTGCCTGGCTGAGGGGCCCTGCAGACATCCCTGGGGGGACGGTGAGGTGCCACTCTGTAGTTCCGGGAGAAGTGAGTCCAGCATCACACTGGGTGCAGGTCACTGGGCAGGGTGCCCCCAGAACCGGGCAGGAGCGCAGGCAGGACTTGGGGGAGGGGAAGAATGGGGGGTTGGTGGAAAAGACAGAAGAGCCTGGGGAGGCAGGACGGAGGTGGCTCAGCCAAGGTCCCCAGGAGGGTGACAAGAATGTCTGTAGGCTCCGGCAATGCTAAGGGCCAGAGCCCCCTCCCAGAGGGGTCGCTCCGGCCCCACCTTCTTGGGGGGACCCCCCCCGAAGAGGCCGAGGTGACAGTGCAGCAGCTTTATTGACCAGACACAGCAGCAAAAACACAGCAGAAGTGGGGCCCGGACAGCCCCGCCTGGCCAAGCGCTCGGGCTGCCTGGAGCCCAGTCCAGGGGCCCCAGCACCTCTCCCCGAGCCGTGCTGTAGCCCGGCCTCACCTCTGCTCTGGGTGTCCCCCTGAAATAAGGGAGCCAGCAGGGGGCCAAGTCCTGGAGGGGTCGGGAAGGCGTGCGGCACCCAGATCGGGACCAGCACTGGGTCCGGCGGCCGGCAGGAGGCGATTCGTGCAGGGTGGTGGGGGCGTGCGGGTGGGTGGGTGGGCGAGCGGCCGGCTCACCACACAGAGCACTTGTGAGCAGGGTTCATGGGCGAGTCTCTGGGGCAATGGAAGGCCCGGCCAAACTCCTCGAACTGGGACACGCTGCCCAGCACTCTGGGTGGAAGGAGAGACCCACAAGTGTGGGTCCCAGCACCCCCAGTTGTCCCTTCCCACCAGCACCTGCGCCCATCCCAGACACAGGGAGGGGCGCGGCCCAGGCAGCCCCGGGTGGGGAGGCGTACCTGTAGTGCTCGGGGGCGTGCTTGTCGGTCAGCACCTGCAGGTAGATGGACTGCGACCGCCGCTTGATGCACCAGTTCTGGGTCGGGGACCCGTGTGCAGGGCGGGAGAGTGGGGGTGAGGCCGGGCGTCCACTGCCCGAGCCCTGCAACCTCCCCCCACAAGCCCCAGCCCACTAGGCCTGGAACTCCTGTCCGAACCCACAGGGCTGTTCCCTACCCCCAGCCCCCTACCGCCCCCACACGGCCCACCTGAGCAAAGGCAATGAAGAAGAGCTGGTTGTGTGTGTACTTGAGCCGGTGCAGGGGGTGCTCCGGGCCATGCTCCCGCACCCACTTCTGATAGGCCTGGGGGTGCAGAGGGCAGAGCTGCAGTGCCCGCAGCGGGGAGGCCTGACTCGCCCTCCACCCACTCAGCCCTGGCCGCACACATCCACCAGGAGCCCCCAGCTCCCTGCCCTCCTGCTCTCCGAGCTGTGTTCCCGCCCACGAAGGCTAACCCCTGGCAGGTGCCACCCCCTCCAGGCAGCCCTCCCTGCTCTCCAAACCAGGGTCTGGGAGTCCCTCCTTTTCCAGAGGACCTCTTGCTCAGCACGGGCCCCAGCCCCCGGGCCAGAGGGCAGCAAGATGGGGAACAGAGGTGCCTTCAGCCCCCAGCCCTCCCCTCCCCTGAAGGGCCCGAGGCCTGGCCCCGGCAGCTCACATAGTAGGCCAGCTTGAGACCCCCCATGTCTGCGATGTTCTCGCCAAGTGTGTGCTTCCCATTCACCTGAGAGAAAGGAAAAGGGGGGACGGGGGGGGGGCTGCATGGGGCCCCGCTGACCTCCCTCAGGCCTCCACCGGCGCCCCTGCACGCCCCGCCCCTTTCCCAGAGCATTCCAGAAGGACCCCAGTCCCTCTGGGTCTCGGGGCCTTGGGAAGCCCGTGTGAGCACGCTCCCATGCCCGTGTGGGTGTGCACACACCCCTGAGCGCGTGCGCACGGACCTGCACAGGGCTGGCTCAGGCGCATGCGCGTGCGCGTGCGGAGCCAGGGGCCTCACCCGCTGGTTGTAGACGGTGAAGTTGTCGTAGAGGTGGACGATGCACTCAGCCTTGCGCAGGAAGCGGCTGTACGAGGCCTCCGTCCACCAGTGCAGCAGGTTGCCCGAGCGGTCGTACTGGCCGCCTGTGCGGACGGGCAGGATGGGGTGAGCCCGGCCCCACCTCCACAGCCCGAGCTGGGCATCGAGTCCATCGCCCCACCCCCACCCGCCAATGGAGACGCAGGGGCCCTGCGGGGCCTCAGTCAGCCCGTCAGCACCCTGCCCCCACTGCCTGTCTTCCCCTCCCCCGCCGTCCCCTCGACCCCCGGGCCTCACCCCAGTCGTCGTAGCCGTGGGTCAGCTCGTGCCCGATGATGGTGCCGATGCCCCCGTAGTTCAGAGACCTGGGCCCACGGCGGCGGCAGCGTCAGGCCCCGCCTGCCTTCTGAAAGCGCCTGGCTGCTGCCCCGGCCCCCAGAGGCCCTGTCCAGGCCCGGGGGTGGGTGACCCAGGGAGGCCCTGGGGTGTCCGCGGGTCCCAGGGCACCCCCGCCCCAGCTTCCTCATGGGACATGTGAAAGGGGCCACTGGTAACTCTGCTCCTGCCTTTTAGGAAGTAACACCCCACAGAGTGGGGGGTGGGGGTACAGACCAGGACGGAGGGGGGCAGGAGGGAAACTGAGGCACCCCACTCGGGATTTGGCCTTTTCCTTCATCACTAACATCGCTCCACTTTTGAAAAACTTAATGACACGTCCAATGAGGTAAGGGGGCGAGGGAGGGGGGGGACTCCGGACATTAAAAAAAAAAACAAAAAACCTCCGCATTTCCCTAAATTACCAAGGATGAAGGAGGACTGTGGGGACCAGGGTCTGCACACACCATGACTCCCGGGCTCAGCCCTGGGTTGGGGGCAGTGTGAGCAGCCCCACCCACCGTGGAGACAAGGCCGGGTTGTGTACTCACTGTGGAAAGTCAGGGTCGTACAGCGTGGGCTGCAGGATACCAGCGGGGAAGACTGCGGGGAGGGTGGGGTCAGCAGGAGACAAGCCCACCTCCAAGCCCCGCCCCTTTCAGGACACGCCCCTTTCAGGGCCCGCCTCTTACCCATCTGGTTCTTGTTGGGTAGGTAGTAGGCGTTGAGTGCTTGGGGGGGAAGCAGCCACCTGTGGAGGGAGGCTGAGGTCAGCTGGCAGGGGGGCCACACTCCCCCACTACCCTCACCTCCCAGCCAGCTTCTCCTAGAGGGCCGTTCCTGTGGCCCAGCCTACAGCCATGTCCTGGGCCTCCCTCAGGCTGATCCCCAGCGACCCCCAACCCTGACAGCACCCGCTCACGCTCTGCACAGACCCTGTGCCCCCTGCACCAGCTCGGCACGAGGCAGTTCGCCGCACCAACCTCCTGGCTGCAGTGAGGCGCCCCCTTCCCCCATGGCACCTCTCCGCCCCCCAGCTCTGGGCCCGGCACCCACGTGGACTTGTCCACCTCCTGCCGGATCTTCTTGACGGACAGCTGGATGCTGAAGCGGATGCTGTTTAAGATGTTCTTGAAGTAGGTCTTCTCGTGGACCTCAAACTGCACAGGGGACGGGCGGCACTGAGCGGCAGGCCGGGGCAGGGCGGGACCAGCGCCCGCAGGCCATGTGCCCGCCCCCGAGCATCAGTGATGCCTGGCTCCGGCTTCCCCTCTGCAGTGGCGGTGGGCTCCCGGGGGTTGTGGCCACAGCCCTGGCAAAGCCCAGCTGCTCAGGCTGGGCAGGAACAGGCCAGGGGGCAGGCCCACCTCATACTCCTTGTCCACGGCCTCGGGTTTGAGCAGGAAGTCGGGGTAGCCCACCATCACCATCATGTGCTGGAGCTGCAGACGGAGGAGGGGGCAGTGGGCATGGGCCAGGCCTCAAGTAACAGCCCCCGCCCACCAAGGACGGAGCTCCAGCTCCAGCTCCAGCTCAGGGGTGCGGCTCAGAGATGGAGGCAAGCAGGTGGGTGATGCCACCTCCACCAAAGGCACCTTGGTCCCTGTTGTTGTCCCAGAGCTAGGCACACAGTAGGTCCTCAGTAAGTATGAACCCACAGACGGGAATGGGGTCCCACGTCACCTTGGCCCGAGCCGCCGCCTTGGTCTCGGCGTCCATCCAGTCCAGCTCCTCCAGGCGCTGGCCCAAGATGTACTTGATGTCCTCCACCAGCTGCTGCACCTGCGGGATCAGGGCTCAGGGCTCACGGACTGGCCAGGAGGGGCTCAGCCCGGGGCCCCCAGCACCTGGCACGGGGGTCCCCCAATCAGTCAGCACCACTTCGTAAGCTCAGGCCTGGTGTTGAGCACCAAGGGAGACCTGGGCGCTGGGGATCCAGGCCCTGCACCCCAGACAAAAAGCTCCCAGTCTGGAAGGGGGCAAGCCGCCCCAGCAATAGTCACACACATCCCTGAGGCCATGCCTACCGAGCGCGTTACAGAGGGTGGGAAGAGCTCGGTGGGGAGGGCCTCCTGTGGCTGCCAGACCAGGTGGGCTTCCTGGGGGAAGAGGCCTGGTGAAAGCAGCGTGGAGCCTCAGAGAGGGCATGACCCTAAACTGGGTGCACGGCCATGTGTGGGGCTCCCCACCCTCAGGCCGAGGCCATGCAAGGACTCCATGCCCCGCACCCCCACCCCCAAGCCCAGGGCAGGCTGACCTTGGCCTTGCTGGCGGCTGAGAAGTGCTCATGGACAAAGAGAGCGCCCAGAGCCATGCCAAAGTGGCGGTTGGCCTGGCCCAGGCAGACGCGGGCCAGCTCCTGGGGCTTGTCGCTGCCCTCCATCTCCCGTGCCAGCTCATGCAGTGCCTCTCGAAAGGGCGGCGACAGGTGCTCACTCAGGACCACCACCACGCGCCACACCAGGTAGTTGTGCAGGATCCTGCGGGCCAGGGGAAGCCGCTTGGTGTCCGGGCAGGCTTGCGTGCTGGGGCCACCCCAGTGTACCCCCTGCCCCCCATACTCCGAGCCTGGGGTGGGACCGATCACCCCCAGGAATGGGGGTCATTCCAGGCACACAGAGGCAGAACCTGGAGTGGCCCCGTCAGGGAAAAGGGCGGGGTCCACACACAGCAGGACACACCTCCGGCCCCCGAGCACGGCCCCCGAGCACAGCCCCCGATGCTGCCGGGTCACGGGCCAGCATCGTTTTCTGACTTGCTATGGGGAGGGACAGTGGGCACTTCTGGTGACCGCGTGCCTCAGAGCTGACCTGGAGAGGCCTCTGCTCCTCCTGCAGGCGGGCAGAGAGCAGGCTTCCCTCCCCCCCGACCAATGTCCCTGGGGGGGCAAAGCTGTGGCCACACTTGCCCTTTCCAATGTTCAGACGCACTCAGGCCTCACTGTCCCCAGATGCACGCAGCTCAGGAGGCCCACAGCCCTGCTCAGGGTGCCACAGAGCGGGTGGGGCAGCCATGTCTGAACCCAGGGACAGGGCTCCTACTCCTACTCCAGTGCTCCTCACTCACTGCCCCCCCCAGTGCGGCTCCGGCACCGGCACCGAGGTGGAGGTGGGGGGTCAGGCTGACCAAGAGGCTGGGGTGCGGGGGAAGGGCCGCCTGGGGGCTGGGGGGCCGCCGTACCTCCGGGGTGTGGAGCGGATGAGCTGTGACACCTGCTGCATGTAGTCCGTGGCCAGCAGCACCACCTCCTCGTCCTCGGAGAAGTCCTCCTGGAAGATCTGGTCCAGCAGCCACTTCCACCGCAGCTGTGGGGCCGCGGGCGGGGACGGTGGGCCGGGGGCGCCGGGGGCCACAGGCGCCAGGGAGGGGGTCAGGGACGTACCAGAGGACTCGGGAGTCCCGGGGAGGGGAGGGGAGGCTCCGGGGCTCGGCACCCGCACCTCCCCGACCGCAGCCGGGCCACACTCACGTGGGGGGTGATCTTCTGCAGCTGTCCCAGCGTCACCTTGTTGTACATGGAGCTGACGTCGCGACGGAGGTCATCGTACTCGGACACCGTGATCTGCAGCGGGGAGAGCGGGTTGGGCCGGCCCTGCCCGCCGGTCCCCCCGGCCCCCAGCCCTGGGCAGCCCCCCTGCTCACGTTGGCCAGCCGCTGCTCCAGCTGCAGGATCTCCTGGGCCTTCTGCTCCACGGCCTCGGCACCCAGCAGGCCCAGCAGCCGCTCCATGAACACGCGGTACGCGGCCAGGATCTGCACCAGGTCGGCCCGTCGAGGGGTCAAGGGCGGGGTCAGCGCTAGGCCCTGGTTCACCCCTGCGGAGCCCACACCTTCCCTGCACCCCACCCCCATGCCCCCCCCACCTTCTCACTCTCCTCATCCTGAGCTAAGTACAGGGTCCTCTCTGGCAGGGTGAGTCCATCCTGGTCAATCTGGGGAGAGAGGTGGGGGCTCAGAGGTCAGAGGTCAACAAGCCACATTCAAACAGACTGAATTTCCAATCAAAGGCTCAAACAGGCATCCATTGCTACAGCCCCTCCCTCTATCCAAGAAGAGGGAGTAGAAGCTCCCCACCCCTACCCGCCTACTGGGGGTGAGCGAGGGGAGATCCCCGCCCCTCAATCTTTCCTCCTGTAAGTCCTTGCTTTCCGCATCTGTGAGGGACCTCCCCCGCCAGTGAGGGGCACTCGCGCTGGCATTTGGGGCCCGTATCCAGCCTGCCGCAGCAGCGGCGCAGGGCTCGGGGGCACACAGCTCCCGCCGCACCCGCACAGCCCGCCACAGGGCTGCGACATTGCAGCTCCGTGGCTCCACTGAACACCGCAATTGCTCGAGGGAAATTACTTGCGCCCTCCTCCTGCGCTCTGCCGGCGCACGCTCCCGTCCTCTGCTCTCCCTCCCCCTCCCCTTCTGCACAGGTCTCTGGGATGCCGGGCCCTGCGCCCCGGGTCCCTGGCCGCTGGCGGGGGTGCCTGGGGAGCGGGGGACACTCACGCGGATGACGTAGCGCGAGGAGTTCCTGTCGTCCAGGCTCACGGTGAGTGAGAAGAGCGCGGCGGCGCTGTACACGCCCTGCGCTTTGTACAGCAGCCGGTTGAGGTCCCAGCGCGCCGCGGACCCCGCGTGCTCCGCGGCGCCCCCCAGGTCCCAGCCCCCGCAGTCCTCGATGACCTCGAGCATGGGCCTCGGGCCGAGCCTCTCGATCTCACGCATGTCCAGGCACGAGCGGAAGAAGGCGCGCACCTTGCGCTGGGCCGCACCGCCCGGCCCGCCCCCGGGCCGCGCGAGCAGGCGCCGCAGGCGCTCCTCGTTCTGCTCGCCGATGGCCGCGATGGTGCCGTAGGTGAGCTTGTCGTCGGGGATGGCGTGGCGCCGCAGCCAGCCGCCGCACGCGAAGGAATAGAAGTCCTGGCACGGGTCTATGCTGGCGTCCAGGTTGGCGGCCAGGAAGCGGGCGGCGCGCGCGAAGGCCTTGCGCTCCGGACAGCCCTCGGAGCAGGCGCCGCCGCCCGCCGCGCCGGGGCCCAGGTACTTGAGCGCCAGCATGGCGGCCAGGATGGCGCAGAGGCCGGCAGCGAACACCAGCCCCGACAGCAGGCACACCTCGCGCCGGTTCCAGCGTGGCAGCCCGGCCCGGGCTCCGGCGGTGCCGCGCCCAGCGCTCAGCGGGAAGCCAGGGGGCAGCGAGGACCCTCGCGAGCCCCCGGTGCCGCACCGGCTCACGTACTTGACCTCCTGGAACTCGTCGTAGTGCGCGGTCATCGAGTACGGGGCCTCCATGGCGCTGCCGACGCCACCCCGCAGCCCCGGGCGGTCTCGGCTACAGGCTCCACCGGGCTGCCGGCCGCCGGTCTGGCCCCCGCATGGCCCCCCGGGCCGCAGCTGCCGGAAGGGTAGACGCAGGCTTAGAGAGGCACTGAGAAGGGCACCTCTGGGGCCCACAAGCACGCTGGAAAGGGGTGCAGGCTTAGGTCCAGAGACAGGAGGTCCCCCTTGTCTCCACCAACCAGCAGGCCTGGCGCCTGACCGCCCTGCGCCGCTGAGAGAATGAGGAAAGGGGGAGGCTCAGAGGGGCCGCCACCTCCCCGTTTGCGCAGTGGCACCGTTTGGCCCGTCTCCTCCCTCCCCGAGTGCCTGTCGCAGATTTGGGGGTCCCCTGGTGGAAAGCTAGGGGCACAGGGCACGAGGCCTGGCACGTAGTAGGCCTTCAGTGAAAGGCTGTTTCGCTTCCCCTTGCCTTTCTTGTCCGGGACCTGCTACAGTGAATGCCAGGTGGGGAGGGGAGAGCGGAGGCTGGAAAAAGGAGGCGCGGTCAGGGTTGCGTCTATGCGGACCCTGAAGCGTCTCCAGTTCCCGGAGCTGGAGCTGGATGTTCAAGAAAGAGGCTGAAGAACCAAACTTCCCCCTGGCGGGTGTCAGCAGGCCCACCCTCAGCCCTGTCCTCCTCCTGCCCACGAGCTAGAATGTCCACGAGCCCCTTTCCCAAGCGTCGCGCGCCGTCGGGCCCAAGAAGGGGGAGAACCCCCGACGGCCCTAGAATCCTGGACCCAGTACGGTCCCCAGCCGCCCCGTCCCCGCCCTGGGCTACTCCCGGCTTCAACAGGTTCTCCCTGGAACCCAAACTTGGGCGAAGTTTCCCCCACTGGCGCGGAGAGAGTCGGTCCCGCGCGCCCCGAGCCAGGGCGCTGAGCCGCGCAGCCCGCGGAGCCGGAGAGCCCAGCCGCGGAGTCGCAGGCGCAGCCGGAGCCGGAGCGGCGAGGACGCAGACAAAGCCCAGAGGCTCGCCGCGGCGGCGGAGGTGGCTGCGGTGGTGGCCGCGGCAGCAGAGGACAGGAGTGTCACTTACCCATCAGGTGCGCGTCCGGGTGGAGCGGGATCAGAGCGGGTCGAGCCGGAGCCCGAGCCCGAGCCTGAGCCCGAGCCGGAACCGGAGCCGGAGCCGGAGCCCGAGCGGGGCGGGCGGCCGCTCTCTCCGAGCGTCCGCGGCTCCTTTGCAGCCGCGCCGCGCTGCGCCGCCCGCCGGCCCCGAGGGAGGGGGCGCGCGGGCTGCTCCACCCTCCTCCGCCCGCCCCCCTCACCCCCTCCTTCCTCTCGCCTCCATCCAGGCTACCTGGCAGCCGGGTGGGAGCTCGGGGGCGGTGACGACGGCTGCGGGGACCCGCTCTCGAGGGTCTTGCGCCGACTCCGGGCTCGGGGATTCCAGTTCCACCCGCGTCCCGGGAAGAGTGAGGGCGCCGGCTAACGCCGGGAAGGGGTCCCCTCCGATCTCATGCCCCGACTCGAGGCTGCGCACCCGCCCTCCGATAAGGGGCTCAGCCTGGAGGTGAAGCACTCGGCCCGTGCCAGCACAGGCCTGGAGCCCTGAGCGCTCGGGAGGACTCCCCGAAAAGCTGCGGAACGCCGCGTCTTTGCAGTGCGGGCGGACAACGGGCTGCAATTAGGTGACTTCCCGGCCCTCCGCTTCAGCCCGGGCCCACCCAGACCTCCCCTGGGGACGGCCGGGGCTGCGGTCACCCGCGCAACCCTCCCCCAGCCTGCGCTGCAGGTAGAGCCCCGGGGGCTGCTGCAGGAAGGGGGCCCCGGGGATGAAGCTGCATCCCTCCGCCCGCACCCTGACTGGCCTGGGCACCCACTGCTCGGGAAGCCCCTGACCGGAGGGGAGCCCGTCCTGCCGGCGACAGCGAGGCTGCATGCCCGGCCCTGCGGGCCAGTCCTCAGGCAGGCCCTGGGCCTGGGGACCCTGGCGTGCGGCCTGGCGGGAGGGCAGGGTAGGTGTGGGGCGACTCTGAGTGTGTCCGCCCACCACCTTCTTCCCCGACAACTTGAGTCTTAAAGAGGGAGTCTGTCCCCTCCCACCGCGCCGGCCTCTCAGGCGGAGCCCACGTCTGCCTGGGTCGCAACGGCATCCGCCGGAACTTGGAGCCACTGTTTCTGGGGTCTCCGCTTTCTTTGCCCTGCCCGGGCCTCCCCGCCCTCTGCTCTCGCGGTCCCGAGAGGGAGTCCCACGAAGCACTAGCTCGTCCGGGCCTGCAGGACTGGCCCAGACACTATCTGAGAGCTTCAGGCTGCTGTGGAGCCCCGTCTGATTGGAAGCCCGCAAAGCCAGGAGGACCTAGAGGATCTATCACCTTGTCCCTCCCTCCCTGGGCCCCTACCCCTGAGTGGCCACCTCTGTGTCCAATTTGCCTGTCCCGTGTCTGGCCACCTGTCCATCCCTGAGCCACGGCTCTGGGTACTCTCTGCCTCCACCTCTGGCCATCTCGGGTCCTCTTCTGTCCATTATGCTCTTCTTGGGTCTAATTAATTCCACAGAAGAGAGGTGGAATTATGTAAAATGTGGCGATTCCACGGCGGGGGGTGGGGGTGGGGGGGAGGGCGGTGGCAAAGTGGCTCTTTGTGTTTTTAATCTGCGTTTTTCCCTCAACAACGTGTCTCCGGAAGGGTAATTTTCCAGCCTTTTCAGGCCCTGATTGGTATCATTTCTCCAGCAATGACAGCTTTTATTTTCCCCGAAATGAATGCCGTGAAATTTCCAAGAAATATAAAAATGGATATTGTCTCAGGGAGCCGAGGCTCTTCCGGCCGAAAGGCAGAAAGGCGCAAAGGCAGGCCCGCTCGCCCGCCGGGGGACCTGAGCGCCCAGCCCCGGGGTGGAGGTGGGGAGACCCTCAGCTCCTCCTGTGCCCCCTCCTCCCCGGTCAGCGGTGTGCATCTCCTTCTGGCCACCCCTCTCTCTCCCAGACTCAGCCGCCGCCGTTGACCTGTCCCCACTCCCCGCCAGGCCGCCCTGCCGGCGGGCCTCACTTGCCTGCTCCGAGAGGCACCTCACCCCCCACAGCCTGCCCTGGGCTCGGCGGCCAGCACCACCCCCGACCCTGGGGCTGAGCCCACGAGCACTCAGTCCCGGTGGCCCTGCCCGCCCACCAGTAAGAGCAACCAGGCCTCGCCTCCCTCGCCCTGCACCATGCTTCTACGGAGGGGAAGCGAGCAGAGGTGCCTGGGACTCCCTCACTTTCTTTCTGAGGATTTCCAAGCTCTTCTCCCTCACGGTCAAGGTGACCGCCTGAGGAGCGACACAGGGACTGGACCCGGCAGCAGCACCCAGCCAAGCCCCGAGCGAGGCCCACGGGTGCCCCAGCTTGGGCGGTGGGGGAAACGGGAGTGAGGGAGTGTGGCCAGAGCCGTCTTGGAAGGAGAAGTCCCGAGCGACGTGAAGGACAGAGGTTAGGGGTTGTGGTCAGCTCCGGAACCCCTCCCCACCACCCTTCCCCCGGCCCCGGCCCCAGCCCAGCCCAGCCCTGCCAGAATCGCTTTCCGGGGCAGGGGTGCAGAGCAGCCCCGGCAGGCAGCCCGGGAGCAGCAGCCCTCACCCCATGGCTCCCCTCCACCGAGGGGAGGGCAGGGCGTGGCAAAGTGGCGCTTTGTGCTTTTTTTTCTTTTTTTCTTTTTTTTTTTGTAGATGTCCAGGGTAATGTCCAGTTGCAGAAACATTGGGTTTCTTTCCATTACAGTTTACATTCAGTGTAACCACTCATGGTTTGTGTCCTCGATCCCCTGTCCCTCCCAACCCGGCCCCTCAGACTCCTCTGCCTCGTGCTTTGATCCTGCATTTAGCACCCAGTGAGGTGCTAAATGCTTCCCTCCAAAGGGGTGCGGATGATCGGGAGCCAGGCCCCGTGGCGGTCAGACACAGTCTTGTGTCCCTCTGGCATGCCCGTGCTGGGGAGCGGGCTGGGCCCCCCTCTGCCTGCCCTGTGAGCGCCCCGGGAGTTGAGCCCCAGCAAGGCCTCCGCTCGGGGGTGGGGGTCGCCCCCAGCCTCCGCTCCGCCCAGCCCTCCCTCTCCGCCCTGCATTGACGGCTCTGCGGCATCTCCTGTGCCCTGGAAGTCATCCCCCCAACCAGCATCCTGTCCTCCGCCCCGCCTCCCGGGGCTCATCCTATCTATTATTCACAGCGCAAAATGGATTTTTAATTTGAGAAATGAAATGACTCTCCCAAGTGGCCGGGGTGGCAGGGAGGGGGCGGGGAAGGCTGGAGAGAGACATGAGGCGGCCACCACGGTGCTGACTCAGCCTCCTCCCGGAAACCTGGGTGCCCAGAGCAGACCTGGGGGACGCCGAAGGGACGCCCCACCGCCCAGCCTGCGCCTTCATGGCGGCTGGTTGCTGTGCTCCCCGTTGCTATGGCCAGAGCGGGCAAGTGGGTGCTGGTTGGTCCTGCCTGAGCGGTGGGCTCTGCTCCTGGCCGAGCAGCGGGTCTGCAGGGCCGACCCTGTGCTCTGCTTCCTTCGGAGTCTGGGCCTCCAGGGCAGCCTCGGGCTCCCCGGCCTGGTCCCCCTTTTCCCCAAACTTCCTGGACCTCACTGGGCTGGGCTTAAGAGTCCCCCCTGTGTAGACCCCCAGCTGAGCCACCCTGCCAGGCCCCAGTGCCAGGGGAAACCCACTCCAGCCCGGACAGCTGCCCTGGCCGCCCCACTGGCTCCGGCCTCCAGGGTCCCCGCCTCACCCTTCATGGTAGAACTCGCACACCAAACCGGGCCCTCGAGGCAGTGGCCTCTTCCCTGGCCTCTGCCCAGCCCCTGCCCCCCTCTCCGCCGGCCACTCTGACCTAGTTTCTTTTCCCAGAACTCAGCAGGCTCTCACGCAGCTCAGGGGCTTAGCACCTGCTGTTCCAGCTGCCTGGAACACCCTGTCCCGTCACCTCTTCTGCTGGCCTATCGCCACTCCTCCTTCTGGGGACTTCAGTCTCGCTGTCTGGGCCAGTAAAGCCTCCTCGAGCTGCGGGCTTGCCCTCCCGGGCCCCTGCTACAGCGGCAGCATCTTAATCAGCCGTGTGGCCCAGAGCCCGGCAAAGACAACGCACCCGATAGACGATGGAGGGGCCGACCTCACAGCAGGGGTCGGCTCAGGGACCTCCTGCGTGACGTGTCCCCCAGGCCGGCCTGACACCGGGCGCAGCACCCCCACCCACACACTGGCCCAGACTCCCAGATCTACGCACACTTTCCCTTGGCTCTGGGACCCATCAGATGAGGGGTGGGGAGGGCACTCCTCACCTCCACTGTCCCCCTCACTCCCACCCTCCTGCCCTGTAGCAGGCTCCACCCCCACTGGGCACATACTCCTCTGGAGTCACTCGCTAACCTCTAGGTCTGGGTTTTATTTCATACAAGAAATAGAGAAATATAGCCCTGGCTGGCGTAGCTCAGTGGATGGAGCGTGGGCTGGGAACCAAAGTGTCCCAGGTTCGATTCCCAGCCAGGGTACATTCCTGGGTTGCAGGCCATAACCCCCAGCAACCACACATTGATGTTTCTCTCTCTCTCTCCCTCTCTCTCTCTCTCTCTCTCTCTCTCTCTCTCTCCCTCTCTCCCTCCCTTCCCTCCCTAAAAATAAATAAATAAAATATTAAAAAAAAAAAAAGAAATAGAGAAATATGCTCTGGCTGCTGTAGCTCGGTGGATTGAGCGCGGGACTGCAGACCAAAGGGTTGCCAGTTCGATTCCCAGGCAGGGCACATGCCTGGGTTGCTGGCCAAGACCCCAGTAGGGGGCATGTGAGAGGCAAGCACACATTGATATTTCTCCCCCTCTCTTTCTCCTCCCTTCTCCTCTCTCTAAAAAATAAATAAATAAAATCTTTAAAAAAAAGAAATAGAGAAATCAGCCTCCTTTGGAAGGACGTGAACTCCAGGGGCGTGTGGAGGGCAGGCGTGAAGGTTCTTCCTCGCACATGCCCCTCCGGGCCTCCCCAGGGGAGGGAGGGCAGCTCTGGGACCCTGCAGGTGAGCGCCCAGGCCTTGCAGGCATCTCTGTGTGTTTAAAAAAATAAATAAATGCAGCTTAGTGCCCGGTGCCCGCAGGCCTACACCGACACTCCCACCTAGAAGTCCTCAGCATCACTGTCCCTAACTAAGGGACACTTGGGCTGCCTTGGGCACACCTGTCTGGTCTCCAGTTCTGAGGCCAGTCCTGCTGCTCGTCTCGCTCTGGGCCCACCCCCACCCCACCTCTCCGTCCCCTGGAGGCCGTGCCCAGGTGAGGGCCACGGCTGCGGGGTCTGCCCCCTGACCCCCCGCCCCTGCCAGCACCAGGAGCTCGCTGCACCCCCGTCTCACCCTTCAGTTTCCCTCCTCTTCCTCCCTCCAGCATGTCAGGGCCGAGCCCTGGGTGCTTGCCTTAGAGAGGCTCCTGCTTCCTCCCCTCCATCCTCTCCCCGTCCTGGTCCTTGGACGGCCCCTCAGGCCCCGCTGCATCCTGCCCGGTCCTGCCCCACACCCGCTGTGACTCCACCACCTGGCTTACTGTCCCCTGAGTGTCCCTCCTCCTCAAGGGGACTGCGTTCCCACCTCTATGCCTTTGCTCAAGCCGTCCCCTTTGCCTAAATGCCTCATTCCCACCCACCTGCCCTCCTTTAGGCTGGTGTCCAGCTCCCAGAATCCCCCCAAAATCCCACAGCTGCACAGGGCCGCCCCCAAGGAGCCCGCCTGAGGGCCCCTCCCTGGGGGAGAGACGTGCGTGCCTGTGGAGCCCAGCCGAGCCTGCTTCCTGCTTCCAGGCCTGGGCTGGGCGGAGCAGGCCCCACTCGGGGCTGGATGGGCCTCCCACAGCACGGCCGGGACCCCCACGGTGACGTGGGTGGGGCACCTGCTAAGAGCCACACTCTCCACCTGCTTCACCACGCCAAGTCTCCCAGGCACCCCTCCACCCCAGTTTGCACAGGAGGACACCGAGGCCCGAGGAGGAGAGAAAGGCGCCCAAGTCCGCCCTGCTCACTAGCACTGAGCTGAGACTGGACCTGAGTCTGCTGCCTTCAGGGGCCCGGGGACACGCATGCTGTGGGCCGGGAGCTGACTCCAGGGGGGGCGGGGGGGCAGGCAGGACACAGAACCACAGCGAGAGCAACGCAGGAATGCAGGAGCCCAGCTGTGGCCTGGGCGCAGGACCTGCATTGGGGGTGAGGAGTGGGGTAGGGGAAGGCATGCAGGCACCCAGGCTGGCCCTGCCCAGGGACCTCAGGGGAACCCCAGGGCCTGCAGCCAGGCCTGGGCCTCCCCACCTCCGGGGGCCTGCCTGGACCCTCCCCTGAAGTGCCCGCTCACTTTCGGTCTGTTGCTCAGGGCATGCCCCCTGCCGCCCTCACCCCACCCGAGGTTAGCTTGTAACGTGGTGTTTCCGTGGCCTCTCTTTCTCTGCTCCTTTAGGACCCCTGATTCCACGCCCCCCCCCCCCACCGTCCGTTCTAGCACAGCCTGAGGGGGCAGGCTTCAACCACAAAGCAGCTGGGGATGGGGCCAGATCAGCAGAGACCAGCAGGGCGGTGGCCGTGGGGGCAGGGAGGTGGGGGGAGGAGAGTCTGAGGCCCCTCGGCTCCCTGTGTGACGGACAGGCCACAGCGGGCCCCTCAGCTCCTAACGCAAGCTGCGTACCAGGCCACAGGGGCTGGGGGCACTCGGTGGGCCCCTTTCTGTCAGAGTCACCAGGGGCCTTTGCCGGGGACTGCAAGGGGGGATGGAGGCTCGGGATGGGCAGGGCCCAGAGCGGGCAGTGGGACCGAAAGGGCCTCTTCATGGGCTCTCAGGGTCACGGGAGGTCCCCTCCCCCAGCACTGTCATCATTTCAAGTGACTGGAGCTGAGGGGGATCGTTAGCTAATGAAAGCTGAGGCCACTAATTGTCCCCTGCAAGAGAGAGAGCAGGGCTGCAGAGGGGAGGGGACAGAGGGCCCAGAGGGACTGGGGGGGCCTGGCCCTGGGTGGGGCCTCCTCCTGGGCTGTATTCTCTGCCCCAGCATTGTGGGAGAGTCCTCAGAGTGGAACTGTGGGACAGAAGCCAGGGCCCCGGGTTTGGGGGTGCCCTCCGACACTGCCTGCCCACCTCTACCTAGTGCCAGCCTGCACCCCCCTCCCGCAAGGCTGGGGGGCAGGGCTTGGGTGGTGGGTGGCAAGGGTCCCACAGACATCCTGTGGAGGGGGCAACAGGTCAGATTTGAGACCCACGGAAGGAGGCCAGGGCTCCAGCCCCAGGCTGGCCCCAGCAGGAAGCCCAGCCGGGCGGGGAAGTCTCTGGCCTCCCCCTGGCCCCCCTACCAGCCCCGGCCCCTCGCAGCGGAACCAGCCCGGGGCTGCCTTCAGGCCGGCTCCAAGCGCCCCTCTGGCCGGGGTGTCTCAGGGCCTTCCATCGGGACTAGCGAGAGGGTTGTCAGTTTTCTGTGGCTGTGTACCACATCACCACAAACTTAGCCACTTAAAACAAGGCAGCTTTATTGTTTCAGCTTCGTAGGTCAGAGGTGCAGGCGCGGCGGGGCGGAGCCTCCGCTGGGGGCCTCCTCGCGGGGCTGAAGTCGGTCGGCGAGGGCTGGGCCCTGCCCTGGCGCTAGGGCTGCCCTTCCGCGGTCACCGGTGGCGGCAGAATTCAGCTCCTCCGGCAGTGGAACCCACGCGCCCGTTCCCTGGGGGCTGTCGGCCTAGGGCTGCTCCCGGCTCCCGGCGGCCGCCCACTTCACGGGCCTCGTGGCCCCTCCATCTGCAAAGTCACCCCTGGGAAATCCACCCTGAAACCGACTCCTTGTCATGCTCGGAATCTGTCTTCCTCTCGCCGACCAGCTAGAGCACCCGGCTCTTAGAGGGCCCGAGGAATCACGTCTGTGCAATGCCCAGGTTTGTGTTTGGGAAACGGGGGGGGGGGGGGGGGGGGGCGTGAGCGCGCATGCGCGCCCACAGGGGCCGCAACCTCGGGCACCTAGAGTCCTGCCCACCACGGGGCGCGTGGGCCGAGAGCGAAGGCGGGGGTCCTCCCGTTACCCCCGCCTCACAGAGGCAGCAGCGGACGCCCCGAGGGGGCTGCCAGGCCGCGCGCCTGTAAGTGACCAGGCTCGGATCCCGGGGCGGGGGTTTCCAACCTTTTCCATCTCGTGGCGCAGAGAAACTACAGACTTGAATTCAGAGGCACACCAAATGATACATCTTTTGCCGATCTGACCAAAAATACGGATGTAATTTTGAGTCGTTCACATCAGACGGCTGTTGTGTTGGCTGTTGTCATTTTTTTTATTGGACATTTTTTAATTGTCTCTTTTTTTTTAAGGGGAAAGGGGCCCATGCCCTGACTGAACAGTCAGGTACCGCCTGTTCCAAAAATTCCCCGCGGCGGCACCACCGCGTGCCTGACGGGGCACACCGGTGGAAAGTCGTTGTCCTAGGCGAAAACGAAGTCTGACTCAGCATTACTGTGTGTTCTCGGGAAAGTCGTGTGACCTCTCTGGGCCTCTGTGAATTGAAGAGCGCTGAGGCCTGTTTTCCAGGGACGGGTAGGCCAGACTCCAGGGCCCAGGTCAGAGGTCAGCAGGTTCTGGTCTGCCCATCCACACCAGTGGGCGGGAGGGGTGTGTGATTGGCACCTATGACACCCAATGAGATGAGGTGGGGTCGGGGTCCCTGCTGTCAGCTAATTGCATTTCCTGGCCTCGGCGGTCCAATGACACGAAGCTCCCTGTCACTGAGGCCGGGAGGCTCACAGTTACCACGGTGCCTCCGGTCCCAAGGTTAATGGTCAGGAAACTGCCTGGGCCCCTTGGAGAAGCAAACAGAGGCTTTCAAACCTTTGCCCGGAGGTGGGTGTGTGTGTTGGGAGTCACCCCTCCCACTTCTGAGCTCTGCCTCTCCCCACTCGGCTGGGCAGGCTCCTGTCGGCTATGGCTCGGGCTCCGGGGTGGAGGGGCCCACAGAGGTGGCTGTGGCTGCCTGCTCCCCCTCCCCATGAGAAAGGCTGTCAGCCAGCCCCTGCGCAGCTCCCCGCCCCCACCACAGCGGCCTCCCCTGTCCCCGCCCCCACCCCCATGCTTGAGCTGCCTCCCTCTGTAATGGGGCTTAATCATAACAGGCATTAGCTGGAGCCTGCTGCCTGCAATTACCGCTTCAATCAGCCACCCACCACCTGCCGCCCCCAGCCTCAGGCCACCTGTGGGGACAGCCCGGCCCTGCACTCTCTGGCCCTCTCCCCGAGGGCAGCACGGGTGCCCAGGCTGTGCACAGGGACAGAGAAGGGACCCCTGGCAGTAGGGGGCCTGGGGCGGGGCAGGCAGGGGACAGGGAGCTACCGCTCAGGGTCACAGGCAATTATGGTAAAAGCCTGTGTGTGGCAGCTTTCCCAGCGCTCGGGCCCCTCCCGGGGGTGGCGCTGCCCCGGCTGCCGACGCGCTCGCGTGCACACACCGCGCTCACACGTGCTCGCCACACACTCAAACGGGATGCAAATTCCAGGGCACCCTGGCTGTCTGTGAGGCAGGGACCCCCGAGCCCCCAGCCCCCAGGCCTGTCCCCAGCACAGATGCCTCCTGTCCTTTGTCCTCTGCGCCCCAGGCCTGGGGCACAGGGAGGCTGCGCTGACCTGGAGATGAGGGGGAGAAGGCAGACCTGGCGGGGCGGGGGGGGGGGGGGGGGCGGGAAGGAGGGAACCGCTGTTTTGCTGTGATTTTCTCTAATTGCTGTTTTGCTGAGAGGTAATTAAAATCCCTTTTTATTTCACACGTCAGAGCCCTCGCCAGCCTGTGGAGAGGGCGCAGGGGGAGGCCAGGAGATGGGGGCCTTGGAGGGCCGGGCAGCCTGGCACAGGGAGGGGAGGGGAAGGTCGGGCCGCTGAGCCCAGCCTGCCCTGCCTGCCCTGCCAGCCCGGCCTGGCTGCGGAAGGCCCGGTGCAGGAGTCCTCACCGGGCCCGGCCCGGCCCGTGAGTACCCGGGGTCTGGCCTAGGCCAAGGGTATGTGCGGTCCACCAGAGTCACTCAAGCCAGAAGAATGAAGACAGGGACATCTCCAAGTGCCTGCTCCAAGCCAGGTGTTTTCCTGGCTCCCACCTTATGGTAGTTGCAAAAATAAGGACGGCCAGGGAGATGCCATCACCTCCTGTGTGTGGGGACAGTGACAAAGCTGAGACTCAGACGAAGAGACAGCCAAGACCACCCAGCTTGTCAATGGTGGAAGTGGATTTGGACTGGTGACCCCAAATTCAGAAGCACTGTGTCCACCAGCCCGCTCCGGTCCACAGAGCTGTCCCCTCCTGCAGAGCCTGTCGGAGTTCCACAGCTTGACCCTCGCCCTCCTCCGAGCCCTGAGGGAGGGGCCACAGGCTTGGGACACCCGCCCAAAGCCTCCGTACCAGTGTCACGCCTGTTCCCACAGTTGACTGCTGGTCAGGTGATTGGGCTGGGACACTGTGGGTGTTCCCTCGAGGGCTGGATGGAGCCACGAGGCCATGGCCAGGCCAGAGCCTGGACTCGCACCCGGCCAGAGTCAGGCTGGGATGCAGCAAGGCCCCGACCTTCTCCCTGGGGGCTGGCTGCAGAGGGCGGGCTCCCGGCAGCTGGGCCCCGCTGGGTGGGGCCGGTGAGAGTCCCGGAGCAGCACCTCTGTGCTTTGCACCACCTTTCTCTCTGCTTTCTCCCTGTTTTTGGTCCAGGAGTTGCATCTCTCCGTCCTTTTCATCATCGTCACCCCCACCACCGCCACCATCGCCACCCACCATGTCATCATCACCATCATCATCACCATGACCACCGTCACCCTGGTCATCACCATGGAATCGTGGTCACCATCACCACCACCTTCTCTCCTGTCATTTCGCCAGATTCAGCATGGTCATCATCTCCACCCACTATGACCATGATAAAATTTATGACCATCACTTTCTTAGTTACCGTCATCCTCATTTTCACCAAAGTCACCAGCAGCAGCAGCAGCAGCACCATCGCCACAGTCGCTACCAGGACTCACCGCACCGGGCGCCGTTCTGAGACGGCTGGCATTTCCTCGCACGGAACCCGCACCACCCCCGGGGAGCGGCTGCCCGAACCATCCTCCCGTGTTCTCCCGTCTCCCATAGGGGGAGCCAAGGCTTCCCGTGAAGGGGTTTGCCCACCATCAGAGCCAGGAAGTGGCCGAGGGAGACTTGAACCCAAAGGGCCTGACACTGGAGCCCAAAGCCATCGCCACTGCACTCACCACCTCCCAGTCGAGGAGCCCAGGGAGCGCAGCCAGAGGACCCGAGGGAAAGAGAGACACTCGGTCTACTCCAAACTGGCAGTCCAGGGGACACCTCCCCCCGCCCCCCCGGCCTGGCTAACCCTGCCAGGCAGCGGCAGCAGAAGGGTCCTGGGAGCCTTCACTCTCTAGCCCAACGGAGGCCAGACTGTCCGGTCGCCCCGAGTGCCCCCTTGTTTTCGGGGCTGTGGCTTGCTCCAGGTGCTTGTCCCCCTGTTGAGGATGGAAGCTGGGGTGGGCAGTCAGGTCAGGGTGGAGGGCAGGCAGAGGCAGCCCTGTGGGGCCTCGGCCATGTCTTGGGACACCGGACTGGATGGAGGCTGAGAGAGAAGAATCAATCCTCCCAGACCTCGGGCGCCTTCTCTTCAGCTCAGGAGGACCTTGGCCTGGATGTCTTGGCCACTCGGACTCCCTGGGCCCACAGCAAGGAGGCGGAGTCATCCCGGCTGCCTGCAGCAGCTGGGGCTAGGGACAGGGTCTTCTTTATGTGTTCCCAGGGCCCAGTGCGGGCACCACAAGGTACTTAATATATTTATGGAATAAAAGAGTGAAGACATTTTCAAGATTAAAACTGTCCCCCAAACGACACCCGCAGGGAGGCGGGCCCCCAGCCCTGGAGCCCAAGGATTGACACCTCAGGCTCTGCAGTCTGGATTGAATGCCAGCACCGCCCTTCCCTAGCCGTGAGCAGGTCATGTGGCCTCTTCAAGCCTCAGTTTCCTCATCCGAAAAAGGAAATAATGAGCCCTGACCAGCCTGGCTGGTCAGTGGGTTGGGCTCCATCCCACAAGCCAAAAGGCCACCTGTTCGATTCCCAGTCAGGGCACAGGCCTGGGTTTCGGGCCAGGTTCCCAGTTTGGGATGTGCAAGAGGCAACCGATGGATGTTTCTCTCCCTCTCTTTCTCCCTCCCTTCCCCTGTCTCTAAAAATAAATAATATTTTGAAGTGGGGATAAAGAGGTCTGTGAGATCAGCACAAGGAGCGTGGGGGAGCCTGGTCCCGTGACCCGGCCTCTAGGCTGGGGAATGACCCGGTGGGCGGCGCCCATCCGAGCAACCCGGGCAGGGGGCGGGGCCAGCCGGAGGCCCTGAGCCGCCCCTCCCATTACCCTCCGGGCACCCCGTGACCTCCTTCCCACACCCCGTTTGTGTCCACTGAGGAGCACCTGGACATGGCTGATCCGAGCTAGACAAGCTTCCTGGCCCACCCTCCCTGTGCGGCGGGGAACCCCCGTGGGGCAGGGCCAGCGGCTGGAGGCTGGACAGAGAGCAGAGACTGCAGGAACTCGTCCCGTAGGGTATTTGGGGTCCGGGGACACCTGGGAAGGGGCTCCAGGGAGGCCGGTGGGACCTCAGACCAGGGGTTGAGTCTTCTCCCGGACACCCACAGGACGACCTTGCTCAAGCCCCTCTTGTCCCGGAGCCTGGGTCTCCTCACCCCTGTCAAAGGAATAGTCACGGGGCCGGCCTCGCAGGGCTGTGGGTGGGTTTATACGAGGTGCTGCGGGGAACGGCCCCAGCAGCAGGTCTGGCCGACAGAGGCACCCTCGTCACCCCCCACGCCCCCCCCCCCCACACACACCCGGGATGCTGGCCACTCCCAGGGCCTCGCTGCCTCCCCGGGAGCCCCGGACCCCTCCCTCTGGCCCCTCCCCCGCACGTCTGTGGCAGAAATGCACACTGCTCTTCCCTCCTGTCAATGTTCCCTGCCAGCTAATGGGCCAATTTTTTAGCATTACGGAGATTTGGCCAATTTGGCCGCCCTGACAGAAAGGCGCCGTGCACAATCGCCTGGGGGCGGGGAGAGGGCCGTAAGCGAGGATGGCGGCGGAGAAGGCGGAGGAGGAGGAGAGAGAGGAGGGCGCGTGGGCAGCCACGTCTCTCAGGTTGCTCCCAGCTGCCCCTCCGAGTCCCGGGCGAGGGGGGTGGAGCAGTGGGGACATTATGGAGATAATTAGCCCCACTTATGCACCCCCTCCCCACCGTGCACAGGCTCTGTGCTGAGCACTTTGCATATATTTTCTATTTTAATCCTCCAATAACCCTCTGAGACCAGTTCTATTATTTGCTCCATCCTTCCTGGTGTGGAACTCAGGCCCAGGAGCTGGGAGCGGGCCCAAGGTCACAGCCAGGAAGTGATGGAGCTGGAATGTGAGCTCAAGCAGAACGCTGGCCTTTTCCCACCACCGAGCTCAGTTTTTAACTAAAGGCTGAGGATTAGGCCAGGATGACCCCTACCCATCCATTCTCCAGCCCCTCCCCGCCCCCCGAGTCTCCAAGAGCCTCCTCCTCTCCAGCACCTGGGGATCCCGGCGCTGCACACAAGCCCCGCCCCTCCTGCTCCAAGGGGGCTCAGACGGGAAGGCGCCTGTGCAGGGAGATCCCAGGACAGCACAGCTGCCAGGCGCGGGCAGGGGTCCCAGCCCAGAGCTGGGTTCTCCCCTCCCGGCCAGACTGTGGGCTGGGGGACCCCGTGCCCAGTGTGGTTTCTGGAGCCCCCTAGCTGGCACCAGTGCCAGGCTGGAAGTAGGTGTCAGCAGTGCCCTCCACCACCCACCCTGGGCCCTCCGGGAGCAGAGAGGCAGCGGTGCCAGGGAAACCGGGAAGGGAGGGGAGGGGAGGGGAGGGGACTGCCTCTGGGCTGGGGGAGGGGGCTGCGGAACTCCGTGCATTAAGCGATCAGAGAGCACAATATTTCATTGCCGGCAATCGCAGCCAAGACATCAACTACTTGGGGAGAGCAGCCTTAAAAGCCTTTTGATTTTATTTCTTCCACTTCATTTTTTTTTTCCTTTCCTTGCTGGTGTCCTTGACAAGGCCTCCCTTCCCCCTCTGCTGCCCCTTCCTCAACCCCCTTGAGAGGCCCGGGAGCCTCAGGAGGGGCTGAAATGGGGGGCGCTGGGGGGAGCAGTGGCGTGTATGTGCACCTGGGAGCGCATCTGCGCACGTGAGGCCGGAAGGCGTGTCCCTGTGCGCCTGTGCGCGCGCCTGGGCTCCACTGTGTGCATCTGGAAGTGTGCATCCTGAGGGCACGTATCTGGGTGCCCTGGCGGGCTCTGCGTGCACACTCATGTGTGCATGCTTGAGTGTGTGTGCACGCGCGAGGACCTCACTGTGCACGCACCCACCACAAAGCCCTACCACGGTGAGAGACACGAGGCCAGGACCACGGGAGGATGGCACATTCGGAGGGCCGAGAGGACAGAGGAGGGCTCGGACGAGAGTATGGGGGGGTCACACTCTTAGGAGTCAGCCTAATTGGGCCAAACCGCGGACCCAGCGGAAGCCTTCGGGGCCCAGGCCGCCCCCCAGAGGTGCAGCGCACAGGCTCACAAGTGTGCACAGGCACACACGGGCGGACCCACACGCACTCTCAAGCCCGCACTCCCTGCAGAGAGCAGGCATTGGCCTGGTCGCTGCGGGACTCCTGGCCCCACGCCCAAGACGTCAGCGGCCAGGCCGTGACGTCACCTCCCGCCCCCGCCCGCGGGCCTCTCCCCACCGCCTAACGGGCGAGCGAGCGACCAGAAAGGCACATCTGTCTTATCGGGAATTAGTTAATTGGATCAAGCGGCTCGAGCTGCCGCAGAGACCTCTGTGGTGCGGGCCGGGCTGGGGGCTGGGCTGGGGGTGGGCGCTCAGCCGGGAGCTCACCGGGGGGCGGGGCCCACAGAGAAAGGAGCCGAGAGGCCCAGCTCTCCTCGGAATGCGGGTCGGGGTCCGGCTCAGCTCCCCCGCCCCCCGCTGAGCCGAGGGCCCGGCGCCTGCGGGGGGACTGCGGGCTGGCTGCGGCCCAAGCCCCTGCAGACACGGCCGGAGGGCTCTCCCTCCCGCAGCCCGCCCTGCCCCCGAGTGCTCCGGCGGCGGGCTCCGCCTCTCCTGCACCTGCCCGGGTTTGACGGCTCCCTCGGTCCTTGCCTCCGACCGACGGTGCCGAGAAAAGCGGCTCGTTCCCGAGCCCACCGCACAGCGGGCCCCCTCGCCCTTCCCCTCCAGAGCGCGTTCCCGGGGCGCCTCGGCCTGAGGAGCCGCCGCCAGGGGATTTGTCAGAACCGGTTGGGCGCCCCGGAGATGTCGTCCTCCTGCCCTGGCGTTTTGGCTGGCCCTGCATCCTGCCCCCTAGCCCCATGTCCCTTACCTCGGGCGCTCCCAGGCCTGTCCTGCAGGGCCGTCCTCCGACCACCCTCCCTCCTGCCTCCTCCTCCACCTCCATCCTGGGGCCCCCCTCCCTCCCCACTCTTTCTTCCCTAACTCCTGGGACACTGCGCGGAGAGATGTGGTCAGGCTGTCAGAGACACCCAGGCTCCAGGCCCGGCTCTTCTTCCCGGGAGCTGCAAGACCTTGGCCTGTAACTTAACTTCACTGAGCCCCTTCCCACATCTGACCCTGGGACGTAACAAGGGGAACCTGTTGCGCTGGGGACAACACAGTGCCAGGGGGGCCGGTGCATTGCAGTGTGTTGGGGAGGCCGAGCTGTCACAGGGCGTGGTTTCTCTGGAGGTATGCACGGGCCCCGGATGGCCGGAAGCACCACACTGAAGACTGGGGACCTGAAAGGCCAAGGAGCCTGGACAGGAAAGCCGGGTGGGCCCGGCTGGGGACCCTCTTGAGGAGGCCCGCCCACACCAGGCTCCCCCCCAACCCTGGGTACCCAGGATTCACCTTCCTCTGCTCCCCCCCCGCCCCGGGCCCAGCAGTGTCCCACTGGCCTCTGCCGTTAAGGCCACACCTTTGCATAGGCCCTCATGTTTCACAGATGGACAGCGTGACCCCAAATGCTTGATCCGTGAACGTCCTCATCCCCATTCCACCGATGGGAGAACAGAGGTTCAGAGAGGTGGAGTGACTTGCCTAAGACCTCACGGCTGCGGCAGAGCATAGCTGGGATTTGAACCCACATTCTCTGGCCTCAAATGTCAGTCACTCGCCACTGCTCTCTGCCTTCCCCTCTGAGGACCACTCAGTTGCTAGGAGACAGCAAGCCAGTGGTTACTATGGGAACTGAGCTGATGTGGAAAGCGGAAGAGTCAGTGTCCAGGCAGCAGTGGGAAGGCTCCAGGTGGGCTCCGCAGCCTCTTCCCTGCCCCTGCCACGGGGCAGCACTCAGATTTCAGCTCTGGGCTCTGGGCTTTGATGGCAGATGCTCAGTGACAAGGCCCGGTAGAGGTGTGATGGTGGCAGGTGACCCTGGGTGCTGCCCCTGCAAACCAGGAGCCCTGGTGGAGCGTGTGACCCCAGGGACGGGGGCACACAGGCCAGGCCAGGAAGCCTCACACTCCTGCTTCCCCCAAACGGCTGCAACCTCACCTGCTCTGCAGACAGCACTGCAGAGCTGAGCCCGGTCTCAGGAGACGGGAGAACGGGAGGGCGCTAGACCTGGCGAAGCCTCGGTTTCCTCATCTGCACGAAGGGGCTGATGCTAGCCCCTCTCCTACAGACACAGTGCTGAGAAAACTAGCAACAAAACAGAGAAACTGGCACCGATTTCACTCGCTGTGTGACCTTAGACAAGTCGCTGAGCCTCTCTGAGCCCCTGTGAAACGAGGATA
The DNA here is from genome assembly GCF_004126475.2 of Phyllostomus discolor. Lineage (NCBI taxonomy): Eukaryota > Metazoa > Chordata > Mammalia > Chiroptera > Phyllostomidae > Phyllostomus > Phyllostomus discolor. Next base: position 4,564,506 of record NC_040906.2, on the reverse strand, counting down.
AGAAGAGTGCTCACCTCATAGGGTTGCCGTGAGGATTAGATGAGTGAATTCAGGGAAAGGGCTTCCAACAGGGCCTGGCGGGCTTTAAGGACTAGATATGGTCATATGTTGGCTGTTTGGTTTTTACAGTAAATCCTCCACAGCCCCCAGGCCCCCAGGTCACTCTGGGCCCAGCTTCTGTTCTCCCTCCCACGAAAACTGCTTCTGCGACCCCTCACCCCAGGCTGGACTCTCTGAGGTGGAGCAGAAAGGAGAAACCGTGCTCTAAGGCCTCACGCCTCCCCACGAAAGTCCAGGGGCCGGTGCCTGGGAGGCTGGGGTGAGGGGGCGGGGAGTGAAGGGCGGGTGTCACTGGCGGCTGCATTTGTTCATCGGGCCTGTCAGTCCCTCAATCCGATCCCCAAGGAACAACGCGGAGGCTTCACTCCGGATGACAAACGAGGAGGGGAGAGGCCTGCCCTGCCGGGGCTCCGGGTGAGTAATGGCCTTGCATTAAGATATTAGGGCCTGGACAACACGGAATGTGCTCAGGCTCCCCCGCGGCCCCCGCCAAGGCCGGGAAGAGAGCTTGGGAGGAGGAGGAGGAGGGGCTGGGGCTGGGGAAGCGGGGCGGGGGGGTGCAGAGAGAGAGGACCAGAGACACAGAGACACCCCGAGGGAGGGGGGATGGGGGAGAGAGAGACAGGAGACGAGGGTGTCAGAGGGAGACAGAAACACAGACTCACCGGGGACGGGGGTGGCAGGGAGAAGGGCACACAGGGAGAGAAGGAAAGGGACAGAGAGACGAACAAGGACTCTGAGAGAGGGGATGGAGAGAGAGAAGACGCCTGTACTCACCCAGGGGAGGCGGCCCAGGGGCATTCAGCCTCTGGGGAGGGCCCCACTGGAGGCCCCGGGGTCAAGGCAGGCCCGGGTCTGATGTTCCCTGCTCCATCCCGAGCCTCCCGGGCGGGCCGGGAGGGCACTGAGTGGAGATGGTGGCCCTGTTGGAACTGGCTGAGGCTGACCGGCAGGGCCTCCAGCACAGGGACAGCGCCCTTTCCTGGGCGGCGTGTTCCTTGGGGGAGAGGGGACCAGACCTCCCGGGGGCAGGGGGGGATCAGAACAGGGGCCAATACAGAGGGTACGATCCTGCAGCAAGCCACTGCACTGCTCACGGAGCCCCTCCCTCGTGGAGCCCCAGCTGCCCCATGGCCAGGGGTCCCGCGATGCAGCGCTGCTGGACGGGGCTGTGGAGGGAGAGGAGACGGGCCCGGGCCCAGGGCAGGACTTAGAGACAGTGCGGCTCAGAGATGATGGGCCAAGAGAGAGCACAAGGGGGCAGAGGGGACACCCAGACAGACCAAGGGACAGCGTATCCCCCTGTCACCAGGCTCAGCCTCCCCTGGCACCCTCAGAGGTGTGCTGCGGGCTGGCTCAGACGGCAGGCCTTTGCCGGAAGGGGTTCCAGCCCTGGCCCCGCCCCTTCTGGGGTGTGATCCCCAGCGGGTCCTCACTGGGCCTCCTCTGTCCCGTCCGCAAAGTGGGGTGATCATGGTCCCTGCTGCATGATGCCTCTTGAGGGACCCCGGGGTCCGTGTCCCTGTGGGGTGTCTACACAAGCCTGGCCCGTGCTAACAACGGCTCAGGAGCTTCCCAAATTAGTCGTCCCACCTCCTCCAGGCCCCCCCGCCATGGGCTGGAAGCAAGGGGACCTAGAGCACATCCCTGCTCTAGGGGTCTGCAAGTCTCCCCAGTGGTTCACGCCCAGGTGTGGAGCCCCCCCCACCACTCACCTGGGTAAGCCATCAGCCTCTCCGAGCCTCCGCTTCCCCATCTGCAAGGCGGACACACCGTGAGGCTCGGTGGGGCTGGTGCGTATAACCACTGAGCAGAGCCTGTTCCGATGCCCCAGCCCTCTGTCCTGAGGACCGACCTCTCCCCCCAGGCACGTGCGTGTGTGTGTGTGTGTGTGTGTATGTGCACGTGCGTGTACAGGTGGCAGGACACAGGGCAGGTCTGGGGGTCCCCAGAGCACACATGCACAGATGGGAGGGGGAGCCCAGGCCCAGAGCCTCTTGTGCAGGGGAGCAGAGGTCATGAACCCAGTTACCCCGACCCTGGGCACCCCTCTCTCCAGCACCCCCTTGGCCTGTGGCCCTGGCCTCTGGTCCCACTCAGGTTCTTGGATGCCGTGCTCCAATGCCCTGCTTTGTTTAACTCACCACTGTTGCCGCCCTGAAATTCTTCCTAATTGTCGAGCCAGGGGCCCTGCAAATTATGCAGCCGGTCCTCCACCTTTCTCAGTGGGGGCTACACAGGTGCCAAAGCCAAGGGGGGCTGTGGCTTGAACGGGGGGGGGGGATCAGAAAAGGAAGGGGCAGCCTTGGGGAAGAGGGGGCAGGGTGGAACCATCACGGGAGGGGCAGAGAAGGCTCACTCCCAGGACCCCAGGAGAACAGAGGGCAGGAGCTGTGCCCCTCCGCTGGGGAACAGGGCCTGGCGCCCTCTGGGCCGCGCTTCCGAAAGACACCCCCACAGCCCATTGTCTGGGGGGTCACTCGGAGGAGCCACGATCACTGACATCTTCCATCTACGGCCCTAAGATCTCCCTCTGAATCGCCCAGGTTCAAATCCCTCGTCCCGGCTGTGCGACCCTATGTTTTACTAGACTTAGTCCCCCACGCCTCCGTGGGGTGCTGGGACTTGGCCCACGGCTTCCCGGTCCTACAGGGCCTGCAGGTCTCACGGAGCGCCACCAGGAGGCGCCCCACGCCTGTTCTGCCCTCCTGGCCCAGGGCTGCCAGGCCTGATCGTTGGGGAGGAGGAGTCTCCTCTGGGTCCTAGTGGGAAGGTGGGCGGGGCTGCCCCTTCCCCCCAACGAGCACGCGCAGCGCAAGGCCGCGCACCTTTCAGTCCCTTGATCCGTCGCGGCGGGCCTCCCACCAGACCATCTCCACAGTGCTGGTCCAGCTGCGTCCCGGTCCTCGGCTCGGCCACTCCTCCAGGCCCCACCCGCGGAGCCCTCGGCCTTCGAGTCCGGCTGAGTCCGGGGCTGGTCGGAGGGGGCAGGTCACATCCTGCCACTCCGATCCCTGAAGGTTCGTGGATGAACTGTTCCCAAATCTGGTTTGTTTAGAGTAATTGTTTCCGGACCACCCCAGCTTCAGGGGCGCCTGGAATCTAAACTGAACCAACTCCCTCCACCCTCCCTCACCCCCAACCCCCGTGCTTTGCTCTCCAGGGAGAAAAAAAAAATCACTTAAGCATTAGTGTTTTTTTTAAAGTTTTTGGTAGAAAATACATCCTAATGATTCAAAAATAAAAAGCCTTTCTGCTACCCTGTCCCCATCCCCCTGATGCCTGTCCCCTCCTCATACTCCCAAGGCCACTTTGAATAATTTCCTGTGTCGTTTTCTAAAGAAAACAAAAATCCGTGCTCCTTCACTTTTTCCTTTCTTATGTCAATAGTAGCTTCCTGTGTGCACTGCTCTGCATCTTGTTTCCACTAAATCTGCCTGACACTTGTTTCAGAAACAAAGCCCGGGTTCCTTTTGTACAGCTGCATAGTATTCCATCCTGTGGTTGTACACAGCTCGTTGAACTCAGCCCTCTCATAATGAGCACGAAGTGGTTACCCTGTTTCTCCGGCACTAACAACGTGGCAGCGAACACCTTAGCATGCCCGTCATTTCGCCGGTGTGTCTCTGCACAGACCCGTGGGATGAAGTGTCCCGGAGGGCAGTCCTGGTCACAGAATGGGAGTGTTTGTAATTCGGGCAGGTATCCGGCAGGTGTTGCCAATGCCCTGCCTGAGGCTTAAACCCTGCGGCGCCCCCCACCCCCCAGTGGTGATGAGACTCTCAGCGGCCACGGCAGCAGAGTGTAGCGCTCAGCTTCTGGGTTTTCCCACAAATCCGACTGTAATTTGTGCTCCCAGGAGCCCCCCTTGACCTCCAGACTGGAGCACACTGCCCATGTCACCCCAGAACTAATCACACTTCATCTGTTGTGTCATTATTATTTCTGCAGCATTTGCCGCTCCAGCCTACACGCTCCATGCAGGCAGGGACTGTACCCTGGTTCCTGGCACACAGCATGGACACATCAAAGGTCGTGAATACCCCCTCGTTCGCCCGGACAGGCCCCTGGGTGCCCCACACCCTTACAGGTGCTTTGCCTGGGCGGCCCAGCCGTGCCTCCCCGCCCCCTGAGGAGGGAGGCAGTGGAGCTGCTGGCTCGTTGGACAGAGGAGGAGGCTGAGGCTCCGAGATGGGAGGTGATTTGCTCAAGGACTCACAGCTGGCCAAGAGGGACGTCCTTTCCCCTTATCCCTGTGGCTCCTCCTGAGACCCACCCGGGCTTTACTTCCCTATCTGGCTCGTGGGGACCCCCAACCGCCAGGAGCAGTGAGGCCCAGGTCAGGGGCACTGCCAGTGCAAGTTCAGTCCCCTCTGCACCACCTGCCGTGACGGGGAGCCAAGCTGGGGACTGGCCCCGAGCCCCCGGGGGCCTGGTTGGCTTGTAGGCTCAGACCCCCCTCTTCAGTGGCAATGCCAGGGCCACAGTGACCCTGGCAGCTGTGCAGTGGCCAGAGCCTCCCCCCCGAGGCCTCGCGGCTGTGCTGGCTTTGTGCCCGGCTGCCACTCTGTTCCCCAGCGACTCTTTGTGGCGGCTGCCTGCCTCCCTGTCTCCCGTTAATCACGTCTGCGCAGGATTTATTTTCTCCAGCAATTTATTTCAGCGAGTGCAATCTGGGTGTGCCCGCAGGTGGGCAGGGCGCTCTGCTGCTGCCGGAGTCACGGAGCCTGGCTTCCCTGCCAGGCTGACAGGCACCGCTTGCCTGCGCCCCCCACGACAGAAACCAGGCCTGGCGGGGCCCTGGGGTGGGACGCCAGGGGGCCCAGGCATTGGCCCCGTTCCCGCGTCCCCATGACCTCAGGGTCCCCAGCAGCCTGGAAGGCCCAGTTTGTCCCACTTTCTCCTGGAGGCTTTGCTGCCCCTCCCAAGGCTAGCTGACTAAGGGAGGACAGGGGCGTCCTCAGCTGGCAGCAGGCACTCAGAGGCCTTTTCTAAAGACCAGGTGATGTGGCTCTTTCCAGTTATCTGGTCTGGGGAAGGAGGGGTGCTCCCTCCTGCACCCCCTCCTGCCCGACACTGCTGGGCAGCCCAGCCCTCACCCCCACGGCAGCCACAGAGGGAAACCGTCAATTAATTCCAACTCCGCCACCCACACCACCAAGCCCACCACATGCATCCTCCTCCCCAGGGTTCCCTTGGGTCCCTTTGTCACCCTGGGCCCCTCTCTCGGGGCTGGGATACAGCCCAGGGGCAGGCACTGGAGCAGGGAGCTGCTGGGCCGAGATGTCAGGGCCTGAGTCAGTGGCCCTGGTCATCTGTCCACTTCTAGGCCTCGGAAGCAGGAAGGAAAGGGCTGTGGGCACCGGCGGGCGGGGGCTGTCCATCTGGCCCTGCCACTCACGGAGCCCTTTGCAGCCCCTCCGGTGCCTCCCACCGCGACAGCATCCCCCGGGGCCCCGGTTCTAGCCCACGGGCACCTGCTCCCTCCTGTCGAGAACCCAGCCTGTGCCCTCCCCGCCCAGCCTGGCTGCCTCTAATGCTGCAGATAATTTCTGCTGTCGCAAAGCCATTACCCTGAAAACAGGCTGTGTGTGCGCGTGTATGCAGGGGAGGGGCGGCTGCTGGCAGGCAAAGCGCCTTGTTTATGCCTCGCTCTGCGCCATGGTTGCCTCGGGGGATACAGTGGCTGCGTCCTCCACTCCTTTGCCTCTGGTACCCTCTGCCCTGGTCTTGGGCCTCTTCGGGCCCCACCGGGTGATGGGGCCTGGAGCTCGGGGCAGGGAGCGGACATGCCCAGCTGGGGGGTTGTGATGCCTCACTGAGCGATCTCTGGGATCTGTGCGCTCCTCCTTCTGCTTACTCCGTGCGTGGCAGCTGGGCTCCAAAAGGGCGGCTGAGGCACCCCCAGGTGGCCTCCCAGCCCTCCTCAGGGGTCCTGGGAGGTAAAGGCCCCTGGGGGTGCGGCTCGGAGGCTGGAGAAACTTGAGTGGCACCCATGGTCCCCGTTGCTCCTCTTCCGCCTCCACTCCACTCCATCCCCTCAGGGCCCCTGGTCTCCCACCCTCTGCTTTGTGTGACGTTTGCAGACCCCACCTCCAGCCCCAGGTGCCTTTATAGCTGTTGCCCCTCCACGCTCCTGCTCCTGCCCGGGCACAGCCATTCTCCCCCAGGGCGAGGCGAACCCGCCTCCCTTTCCAGAAGAAACTTTGACCCATGTGTTCCCGAAAACCCCGGCAGGATGCACGGTCTGGGAGCATCTGTGGACTCAGGAGGCGGGGCTGGGCAGAGGTCCGCGCCGTGCTCCAGCCACAGGCAGAACCGCTTTCCGCCTCCGCTCCGCCGGGTTCTAGTAACGGGGTCTCGGCCGTCACTCGGCTTCTCTGAGCCTCAGTGGCCTCGTCCGTAAAGTCAGTCCGATAACACCTGTCTCCAGTGATTACCATAAAGGTTTATAATACACGGGATTGTAATGCCTGGAGCCACGCACAATTGCCTGTAGTTAACCAGTTTTTGACATTAATATTCATCGGGTGAAATATCCCGTCAACAGGCTTTGTGCCGTTGATGTGGTTTCTCGTCGAGGCCCCGCACGCTTCTCCCGTACCCCCCAGGCTTTGCATTTGTGCAAGTGCTACCTGCTGGCTTTAAACAATGCGAGCCACGTGGGAAGGCACAAAGAAGCCGGTAAAAAGTGAAACAAAATAACGGCAAATCTCCCCGTGGGAAATCGCCACGATTAATGAATAACCAGCACGCCCAGAAATCTCTTTTGCATCGATGCGGCTAGAGGCTTAGCGAGATAAACGGATGGCGAGATTGCTCTGAGAAGGGATCTGATTGAATATCTTAACTGTCATTTATTAAACCTGATTTCATTTTAACCGAAGGAAATCGAGGGAAGGAACACCAGCGGAAACCACAGCCCCAGTGGCGTGTGTCTCTCCATCAGGACGACACTGTTTTCTGGAAAGATCGTTTCATGCTCACAGAAAGGCCTGAAAGCGATGAGAATGACAAACATTGCTGGGGGAGAACCCGGCCTGTAGGAGGAGGAGGCGTGGGAATATTACAGTAAAACACGGCTGACAGCGGGATGAGAAGGGGAAGGGAGACCGAGGGAGAGGGTCCCAGGATGGAAAGACGAAGACACACACACCGGGAGGGGTGCAGGCCGGCCGAGTCGCCACGTGGTCGGCCTTCTCTCAGGCGCAAGGTGGAACAGCGGCATCCCACTGTGGTGCGTGTCCGACGCAAAAGGATCCTGCCTGGACGGGCCCTCCTCTCCTCAAGGGTTCCGTCGTGCGTAAACAGGAAGAAAGACAGAGCTTCCTGCGTGTCGTAAATAGTGTAAATACCAACATATATTCGTACAAAGCTGTTTCAGTGCCCTTCGGAGTCATGTTGATGGAGAAAATGTCCGTTTCCTACGGCTCAGCCTAAGGAATGAAACACCCAGCCCGGGGCCGGCCCGCGTGGGTGCTCACCCCGGCAGCGAGCCTCCCTTCCACTGGCCTTTGCCCATCCTCTGGGGGGGGGGGGGGGGCGGCTGGGAGGTCGGGGTGGTTTGGGATGAAGGGGGCACAAACACAGCCATGACTTGGAGGGTCCTGAGGAAGGAGAAGAGGATGGTCCTTGCCCCGGGGGACAAGCATAGAGACCTGGAAGGCAGTTCCTGTCTCCAGCTGGCAAGGGCCTGGGCGTGCCCTCCCCGTTTCCAGAGGCTCAGGGTGTCCCCCCATCTTCCTCAAATCCCGGGGAGTGCCCCGTGCTGGCAGGGAGGCTGCAGGCCGGCTCACCCACGGGTGCCTCCTGGCCTGAGTGTGCTGGGCGGCGAAAAGGTCCGAGGTTCTTTCCCTCCCTCCTCTCAAAGTGGGAGGTTGCGGCTGAGACTGGCCTCCACCTGCCGGAGGGATGGAGGTGCAGCTGCTGTGGCCTCGGGGGACCGGGGCGGAAAGGTCAGCCGACGGCAGGCAAGGCCAGCTCCCCTCCCAGGCAGGAGCCTGCAGCCCGGAGGGGAGCTGGAGAGTCCAGAGGCTGCCGATGTCACAACCGGTCCCTGGAGCCCCTTCTGCCTCCCTCTGGCACCCTGACAGCCATCCCCACGCCCGGAAAACTGGGGAGGCAAAGGGGAAAGGACAGCAGAGGAGCGGAGGCCCCGGCTCTGCCGCCTGAGGCTGGGGGCCGCCTTCCGAGGAAGGTGCTGGCACCTAACACCCCCACCCCGGCCCCCACCCCCCAGGGCTGCCTCTCCCCGGGGCCGCTGCAGGCAGGTCGAGGGTGACGGCAGGAGGCAGGGATTCATTCTGCCCTGGGGCGGGAAGGCCACTGCTCCCAGGGCTGATCTCTGCTGTCTTCGTTTGTTCGGCAAATACGGTGTCGGGCTCTGTCCTAGGTGCTGGGGACGCACAGGGAGGGGGCAGAAAGCCCTGCTCCCCACTACAGCTGGCAGACGACGCGTGACCAGGCTCACACTGCCGAGGGCTCTTGCCCCCTTTCTGGGGGACTCTGCACGCGTGGGGATGTAGATTTAAGACGAGGTGGTTTTCCCAGGCACTGCCCCCACCGGCTGGGCGAGGCTCCCTTCCCACCGGAAGGGGCAGCTTCCTTGCCACTACGCGGTCAGGTCTGAGCCTTCCCCACCCGCCAGGTCGGAACCTCCTCCTGACCACTGTCCACTGGAACCCCGGTCTCTTGCTGGCTGCAAAGCTCTCTTCCTTCCCTGGGTCCAGCCTGAGTTTAAGAAGCGGCAGTGGTGGGCAGGGCCTGGGGGGAGGGTCCCCCCTAACCCTCCATTCTTCGGTAGGGAGAGAGGGAAGGGCACCTGCCCCAGGCTTGCTGGGGCCCCGTCCCTGCCCCAGCTCCTCTCCTGTGTCCAGAAGAGACGCCAGGGGGCCAACCGGCCCCCCAGGAAAGGCCCCTCTGGGCCAGTGTTCAGGGCGCAGGGCCCTACATGCTCCACCGGGCCCTACACTCCGTTTAGTGTGCTCTGCTGCCACTGTCTCTAAGTCCGTAATTGTCAAACACGGGGCCCTGCATGTTCGTTTGCACTGGGAACCCCGAAAGTCATGTGGCCCGTCCTGCTGGCCAGGCTGGTGCAAGGCGTTCCCCCCACCTTCTCTGCTTTCTGGGTCCCCCGCCCGGACAGCTCTGTCATGAGGCCACAGGTGACCGTGCTCCGGACACTTGCCCACCCCTCTGTGGGTGCTTCAGAGACAGGCACCGACGCCCCCCGGCGAGGATTTGGAGGTTCTAGATAAAAAGTTACACCCTATCCAGGTACCTCTCCATCTGGGAGAGATTCTCGGGCGCGTACAGGACTTTCTGACTTCACGGGGTTCGCTCGCAGGAGCCCGCGCCCAGGCAGTGTCCCGTGGGGCTCCCGAATCAGAGGCGCATCCTGGCTGTGCGAAGTGTGGTGTCTCCTGCCCGGGGAGGGGACCGTGTGTGACCTGTGCTGAGGCAGCCTGAGCCTGGGCTGTCCGGGGGACAGAGCGCTGGTCTGTGGCGTGTGCCGGCTTCCATGCTGTCAACTCGTGGCTGAGTTCAAGCCACCGACATGATGTCACTGGACACAGACTCGCGAAGAGACGCCCGTGATTGTTGCTCAGTAGGAGCTGACTCCAGCGGGCCACGGGAGGAGGCGCAACCTCCAGTGGAGTTCTGGGGCGGGGGTGGTGGGCATCTCTTTGTGGCCGCTGCCCAGAGAGCTGGGGGACCAAAACGATGCGTATCTCAGCGACCTCAGGGGAAGGGAATTTCGGGGGCAGGGGGGTGGAGAAGAGGCCAGGCCCATTCTCCACTGCTTCCCGGAGGCGTGGAGGGGAGAGGCTGCAGAAGCCGCTGGATGTGGCTGACCCATCTGTGCCTCTCGCCGGCCACCTCTGCAGGCTGGGGCTCTGCCTTACAGAGCGGGGCAGGCTCCCACTCGAGGCGCCCCCACCTGTGCAGCAGGAACAAGGGCTGGAGAGGAGGGGGTGGTGTGTCACCCCTCGAGGAGACACTGGGACGGAACCCACTCTGGGAGAAGGCCAGGCCCGCCACAGCTGCCCTGGAGTCACCAGCGTGGACGGGGTGAAGGATCCTTTTCCTGGCCCCACGACATTTTGGGGGGCAGAAGAGCACCCCCTCTCTGTCCCCAGGTGGCACTCGGTCCCAGGAGAGCTGTCCCATATGTGGCCCTTCCCGTGAGACTCCAGAGGACTCCCTCCGCCCAGTCCGGGTCACAGCAGCGGAGGACAATGCTGGACGACAGGGGGGGGGGCCTGCACGCACAGGGGGAGGGGGGGACAGGGGTCTGGGGGAGCGTCCGAAGCTGCTGGGGCCTCTCCTCCCCAAACTGGGCCATTGGCGGGGCCTTTCATCTCCCGCCTCGCTCTCCGGGCCACTCCAGGGTCCACCCGCCCACCGCTGCCTCTCCCCACCCCACCACCCCCGGCGCGGCAATTATGGCACTAACTGGGGCGCTTTGATCATCCTTAGAAATGGCCACGCTGGGGAGGGACGCTGCCAAGCAATTAGGGGCCGAGGAGCTTGGAGCTCCGGCACCTAGTCGGGGGCTGGGGCTGCCCAGGACCCTCAGATGCGCCCTGCCCACCTCCCTCCGAGAGCGTCTGCCCCCCGCACAGCTGCGAACTCCTCGGGGAGTCAAGGCAAATGGGAACCCCCCCCCACCCCCTCTGAGCCCTGGAGACAGGGCCACCCCTGCCCATCAGCGCCCCTCCTCCTGGCCCCCGGCCCAACTGTCGGCTCTTCTGGGCTGTCCAGGCCCCTTTGATGGAGCCGCAGAAACAAGGGCCCCTTTGACAGAAGCGGGGGCCTCGGAGCCGGATGCCGAGGCTTCAAAGGTGAGGCTCGAGCCCACGACCCCGTGCCCTCCCTCAGCCCCGGCCCCTCCTGGTTCCCCGCCAGTGTGTCCTCTATATAGCCCCCCAAGGCCCGTTCCCCTGTGGGCTCCGGGAGCTGCGGGCCTCCAGGTGAGGGGCGGCCAAGGGAAGCGGAAACTTCGGTTCAGAGGAGCAGGTGGTTTGAGGGACCAGAATTCAGTGCCCAGGGGCAGAAAGGCAAGTGCCGCAGCATAAGCACCTGGAGGGTGGACCCCCCCAGGGGGAGACGGGACAGGGCCAGGTAGGTGCCCCGGCTTCTGGTCACCATGCTGCTGGCTGTGCTGCTGCTGCTGTCCCTCCCAGGCCCACCGTCTGCCCACGGGTACCCACCGTACATGCGCCTGCCCCCCAGCACCCTGCAAGGTGAGCCGGGCTGGCCGGAGGGAGCGGCCGAGGAGGGAGGGGCAGACAGGAAGCGGGTCCCGGGCGGAGGAACGTGAGGTTACCAACCACCTGCTTTCTTCTCAAGTGCCTTGGGCTTCTCCTGCCCACGCTGCTGCCGGGAGAAGGGGCCGGGGACACAGGCTGGGAGAGGGAGGGAGGGAGGGGACCAGGGTGGGAGGCGAGGGATGCCAGCCAGGGCTGCACTAGGACCCGAGCATCCCCTTGGTTTTCTCAGCCCAGAGGCGCATGGTCCAACCACAGTCATTTTGTGTCAGCCCGTTTTCTGAGTTCTTCAGTGTCTGCACCTTCAGGGAGCTGCTTTGCCTTCAGGGTTTTTAAGGAAAGACCCTTATCAAAGCTCCCAGCCCAGCTAGGTTGAATGACAGAGACATCTTGGGCTCTGGGTGCTGGGCCCTGGGGCCCTGGGCCTCTGTCTCCCCCCATTCCACCCCAGCCCAGCGCTCCAGGAATCCAGCCTGTTCCCCTGTGGTTCTCCCAAGGCAGGGCTCAGGGCAGAGGCTAAGAGACAAGCCTTCGACTCTTCCCCAGCCATGCATGGCTGTTCCCCATGTCCCAGCAGCTCTGTCGGCCCAGGGGACAAAGGCATTGCAGACGGCCCAGAGGAGCGCCAGGCGGGCGGTGAATCTGGTCGCGATGGAGATCCAGCACAGACTGCATGAGTGCCGGGGCTGCGCCGACCGCACGACCCCCTGCGCGGGTGAGCTTGCCCAGAAGGCCCCCTCCCCTCCATTCAGGCTTGACTCCCTCTTGGAGACAGAGACTGGGCGGGGCTAAAGCCGGGACCGTGCTTAGGGATGTCTCTCCAAGCGGAAAGGGCTTCCCGCCCGCGCGGCACAGCTAGTGCAGCAGGAGGGCAGGCGCAGTCGGGGCTCATCTGGTGAACACCGAGAGGTCCACGCTGCTGAAACAGACGCCGGCTGCTAGGGGCGGGGCAGGAGAACGCGGGAGGAGCCCAGGGGAGAGAAGGCTGGGCCCGGCTCGAGGTGGAGGAAGGGTGGGAGGGTGGCAGTGAAGCTCAAAAGGTCTGTTTCTCAGCAGGACCTGGGCGCCCCAGGCCTCAAGCCCCCCTGCTCCAGGACCCACCTGAGCCAGGTGAGGCTGAAAAAGTTTCAAGAGGGCAGGACTGGGAGGAGGTGGGCCCTGGAGGGGGCTGGATGGTGAGAGCCGCCAGGACTTGTCTCTCGTGACAGCGGTTCCACCCTTCTAGGGCAGTGTGGCGAGAGGCGTCGGGACACAGTCAACGTGACGCTGGCCCGGGGCCGCATTGTAGGGGGCAGCGCCGCGCCGCCTGGGGCCTGGCCCTGGCTGGTGAGGCTGCAGCTCAACGGGCAGCCTCTGTGTGGCGGCGTCCTGGTGGCGGCGTCCTGGGTGCTCACAGCGGCGCACTGCTTCGCGGGGTACGTCGGGCCCCCAGGCTCCTGCCCAGTCGGGTTCCCACCTCACCGTCCGACTCCTCCCCGATCTTTGGGTGGGCGACACGCCGGAGGGCCGGTCTCTGCTGCCCCCTGGCGGCGGCAGCCCGCTCCTCCGTTTCTCGGCTCCCCGGCGCCAGGGCTCGTATTGGGCACCGTGGCTGCCGGGGGGGCCTCTCCCAGGCGCGCGCTCCCTCCCGGCAGGCGGGGAAACGGCTCCGCGGGCGGCCTCGCTGGGTGGTGACCCCGGGCACTTCGCTGCACCCTGGCCCCGAGTTACCTCCCAACCCTCGCCCCGCAGCGCCCCGAACGAGCTTCTGTGGACGGTGCAGTTGGCCGAGGGGCCCCGGGGAGAGCCACGGGAGGAAGTGCCGGTGAACCGCATCTTGCCCCACCCTAAGGTGAGAGGGCAGGCCCCAGGGCCTCAGAGCTGGGAACAGCATCCTCCCCCCACACCTCGCTGACCCTGCGCCGCCACTCCCATCCTAGTTTGACCCGCGGACCTTCCACAGCGACCTTGCCCTGGTGCAGCTGTGGACGCCGGTGAGCCGCGCAGGGGCGGCGCGCCCCGTGTGCCTGCCCCAGGGACCCCGGGAGCCCCCCGCCGGCACCGCCTGCGCCATCGCAGGCTGGGGGGCTCTCTTCGAAGGTACCGGCAGGACCGGACCTGGGCAAGCGGCTCGTGTGCCTAGGACGAATGGGGGCGGGGGGGGCGGAGTTTGGGGAGGTGGGCGAGTAAGGAATCCGACCTACGCCTAGCTGTCTTCGCAAAATGCTGCCGGCTCTCGCGAAAGGGAGGGACCCAGGGGACACAGTGGGAAAGCGGACCCTTGCCCTCCAGGCCTGAGCTCCCCCCACTGCCTTCCCGTAGATGGGCCAGAGGCGGACTCCGTCAGGGAGGCCCGCGTGCCCCTGCTCAGCGCCGACACCTGCAGGAGGGCCCTGGGGCCCGGGCTGCACCCCAGCACCATGCTTTGTGCCGGTTATCTGGCCGGGGGCATCGACTCATGCCAGGTATGAGGTCCAGCTGACCGTGGGGCGCTGGATGGGCCACTCTCCACACACGGGACGGCCTGCTTTCCTTCTAAGTCAGGTTGTCACTCAACTTCTCTGAGCCTCGATGTCCTCATGACTAAAATGGGTACAAAAGTGGTGACCCCAGTGGAGCTCAGAGCTGCCTTATCCTGCCAGGTGTAAGGCTGACATACGCGGGGGGGGGGGGGCGGGAATGGGAGGGGTGGGCAGGTCGATGCAGTGCTCTCTCTCTCCACCCCTCCCCTGCAGGGTGACTCTGGAGGCCCCCTCACCTGTTCTGAGCCTGACCCCCACCCCAGGGAGGTCCTGTATGGAGTCACCTCGTGGGGTGATGGATGCGGGGAGCCGGGGAAGCCTGGGGTCTACACCCGTGTGGCCGTTTTCAGGGACTGGCTCCAGGAGCAGATGAGTGGTGAGTGCGGGGTTCCCATGGCCCCCTCGGCAGACCGTCCCGCTGTGGAGCGAGCCCAATCTTGTTCCTGTCCTGCCTACCCTCAGCCCTCTTCTGTGTCTCCGTAAGCCCGTCTCCCTCCTGGTCAGGGCTTCCGGGGCAAGGACTCAAAACGGGGGTGGCGGGAGCGGGTGAACCAGCCCCTGCCAACCTCCGCAGCGGCCCCCTCCAGCCGTGAGCCTAGCTGCAGGGAGCTTCTGGCCTGGGAACCTCCGGAGGAGCCACTAGCAGACGCCGCCCCGCCCTGCGCCTTCTATGCCCACCTGTGCAGGGGACCCAAGGGCGCTTGTGCGCCCCTAGCGCGTCAGCAGTGTCTGCAGCGCCGACGACGATGTGGTCAGTCCCGTTCCCGGGGCTGGGCCGGAGAGCAGGGGGGCCTGGCCTGCGTCTGACCTCCAGCCACACCTTTGTCCCGCCCGCAGAGCTGCGCTCGCTGGCCCACACCCTGCTGGAGCTGCTGCGGGGCGCCCAGGAGCTATTCGGTCCGCGCCCCGGCGTGCGGCCCCTGGCCCCGGCCCTGGCGCGCTCCGCTCGTTCGCTCCAGGAGCTTCCTAGGCACCCCACCCGGGAGCAGCGGCTGCACGCAGGTACCCCAAGCCCTCGCGGCCCAGCCCCGTCTCTCCCCTGCGCGAGCAAGGCTTTCCCCTAATCTTGTGATTCCCCAGGGTCCCCGGCTGCAGGCGCCCCGTGGCCGAAGCGGAGGCCAGAGCAGCGCGGAGACGTGCACGGTAACTACGCCACCTGTCGGCCGCTGCCAGAGGAACAGGCCGAGAGCGGGCGGAGGCCTGGAGGGGAGCCTGGGGTCTGCGCTGGGAAGCAGTTACCTGAGGGGGCAAGGGGCAGACCCTCCCCGGAAGCAAGGGGATGACCCTGGGGCCACTTGTGGCTTTGGGCCTCATCTGTGTCAGGAAATGCTCGGCTCTGTGTTACCACTTCACCTCTCCAAGCCTCAGTTTCTCCAGCCGGAGCTTGAGAAGCTGCCCCCTGGGAGGTGGTCCTGAGGTTCTGGTGGGATCCACTCCCCTCCCCCCACTCCCTGCTGGCGTCTCTCGCCCTGCAGACTGCCCCGGCCTGGAGCCCCTGCGGCGGAGGCTGGCCGCCCTCCAGGACACCCATGCCTGGATCCTGCAGGTCCCCCCGGAGCGCCTGGCCATGGACTTTCAGGAGGTAGTTGACGGGGCTTCTCTGGCCCCTTCACAGGGGCCCCCGAAGGCAGACCTGGGTCAGCCCTGACCGGTAGGGGGCAGGGGAGGCACCCTCCCCAGCAGGAAGGAAGACCCTCCCCTGCAGCCTGGGGGATGGGGAGCCGCGTCCAAGTGGAAGGGGCAGCTGGCTGTGAGATGGGGCACTGGTGGGTGTGCAGGTGTGGGGGGAGGGGGATGGAGGAGGGGAGGGGCATATGGGGGTGTCCAGGTGAGCAGGGAGTGTGCTGCAGGGGTGAGGAAGGGGGTGCAGGTGGATGAGAGTTTGGAGGGCCAGGCGGGGGCGACCAAGAGTAGGGTTGTGGGCCCCTGAGCGTCCTCCTCCGTCCACAGGTCCTGGCAGATCTGGGCTCCAAGACCATCACGGGGCTCTTCCAAGCCTGGGTCCGGGCAGGCCTGGGGGGCCAGCATGTGGTCTTCGGTGGCCTGGTGGGCCTGGAGCCAGCCACCCTGGCTCGAAGCCTGCCCCGGCTGCTGGTGCAGGCCCTGCAGGCCTTCCGCCTGGCCGCTCAGGCCAAAGCAGAGCCCCGAAGAGCCCAGTCGGGTGCCGGGCAGAGCTGGAAGCTGGAGGGGAAGGAGCACCACCCAT
Source organism: Phyllostomus discolor (assembly GCF_004126475.2). Lineage (NCBI taxonomy): Eukaryota > Metazoa > Chordata > Mammalia > Chiroptera > Phyllostomidae > Phyllostomus > Phyllostomus discolor. The sequence goes on along the minus strand of NC_040906.2, from coordinate 4,548,469 downwards.
CGGGCTCTCCGCTCCCCGAGGCCAGGCAGCCACGGGCCACATTTGGGCCCCCAGCCTCTGGTCAGGACCCGCTGCCGCCAGGGGCTGGGTGTGTTCAGGGAGCGTGATGACAGCCTGCCACAGCTGGCCCAGTGTGCGGGGTGGGGCAGGGGCTTGGGCCCCACGTGTCCTACCAGATGTGCCATCAGAAAACCACGGCTGCCTAATAAATGTTATTTATGGTGTACAGAGACAACTCTGGAGCTTTCTTGGGATGGGAACCGGGTGAGGGGGCATCAGCCTCTAGGAGCAGGGCCGCGGAGGGCCCAGCCTCCAGAAGCAGGTGGCAGAGGTCACAACCTCGCAGGAGAGGGCTGCCAAGCTGAGCAGACCTATCTGCCTCCCCAGAAACAGCAGCTGACTTGCCCATCGCCTCTCCGAGATCCACGGCCGACCAGCATGGCCCTGGTGTCCACTGCCCACCCCCTCCAGCCCTCACCCCACTGCTGGCTATGGGGACTGCCAGCCTGGGAAATTCACCTCCTGCCCTCGGGCTCCTGCCCTGCCAGCCAGCCCCTGTCCCCACCCCCTCGTCACCTGCCCTGGGTTTTCTCCCCCGCAGCAGAGCCTCGAAGTATCAGATTGCATTTCCGGCTGCCTCTTCCCTGGGTCCCTCCGCCCCCACCCTGCACCTGTCCCTTCTGCCACTCACCCGCATCCCCCAGCCCAGTGGACAGGAGGAGCAGACGCAGCACCTAGCTGGAGGGACAGGATGGAGGGGCCCGTGTTAGCGCTGGGGCTGCTGGCCGCCCTGGCGGTGTGTGGTAAGACTGGGCACCATCCCACCCACCCCGACCCCCACAGCATGGTCCCCTCCTGCCCTTCCTACAGGGTGCTCCCCACCCCCCCAGACTCTGGCCCCTCCCCTCCCACTACCAGGCCTCCCTGGAGGGACAACCCCTCCAGGGGGTGCACGGGTGCCCCTGCGGGACCCCAGGGCAGCTTCCTTCCCAGCACCCCGTCCCTGTCCCCACCCGTCTCCAGGCAGCTGGGGTCTCAACGAGGAGGAGCGGCTGATCCAGCACCTGTTCAAGGAGAAGGGCTACGACAAGGAGCTCCGGCCGGTGGCTCACCCCGAGGACAGCGTGGAGATCACACTGGCCCTCACCCTCTCCAACCTCATCTCCCTGGTGAGCGGCCCCTCCGGGGCTGGCTGGGCTGGGGACCGGCGGCGGGCACAGCTTCCTCGAGGCCTGGCTCGCTCCCAGACTGGGGTGGCCGTGGAGGAAACTCAAGGCCCCGGGGCTGGCCTATGGCAGCTCCTCTCTCCACACCCTGTGCTGCCCTCGGGCCCTCAGCCTGCTGCCCCGCCCCTGCAGCTGCCACTCTGGGGTACCCCACCCCCACAGGTCCTCCCTGCTCCCTGATCTGCCCACCCACTCCTGAGTGCTTGGGCCAGCTGCCATGGTTTCCGTGGGAGGGGGTGGTGGCAGCCGGAGGAGGAGCCTGGGGAAGGCCTACAGGTGAGAGAATGACCCCTGGGGACCCTCCTGTCTGATCACAGAAGGAAGTCGAGGAGACCCTCACCACCAACGTGTGGATCGAGCACGTAAGGAGAGCACCCACTCAGAGCTGGGGGGTGGGGTGCAGTGGGGCTGCAGGGCCTAGACTCCCCGGTGCCCGCTTCTGCTTGGGGACCCCCAGCCTGCCCGAGACACGGTCCAGCTCCTGCCGGCAGAGGAACTGCAGCCCAGGGCCTTTCCCCCCACCTAGGGGGACCCCAGCCCAGACAGAGCCTCGGGGTGGGTGAGGATTCTTTAACGGTGAGGAGATTGTCACAGCATCCTGATCTTGTCAGAGGACACCCTCTGTCACGTGTCAGAAGTTCTTAACGGAGACATGTCTTCCGTGTCCACCATGGAAATGAGGTGCCCTTAGCTGTGCGGTGCGCACCCCACACAGCCACACCTGACCGACCTGAGCCCTCCCTGTCCACCCGCGCCCCCGACCCCTGGGGCCGCAGCCCTGGCCCCTGCCCCGTCTCCCTCAGGGAAGTCGCGGGGAGCGAGGGAGCCCGACGGCAGCAGAACCCCCTGCTGACCTTCCCGTCGGCCTGCAGGGCTGGAAGGACAGCCGGCTGCAGTGGGACGCGGAGGCCTTCGGCAACATCAGCGTGCTGCGCCTGCCCTCGCACTTGCTGTGGCTCCCGGAGATCGTGCTGGAGAACAAGTTGGGCGCCGCCCCTCCGCTCCGCCCCCCCACCCCGCCCCCTCCCCCCTCGGACCCCTCCAGCCCGGGGCTTCCGGCTGCCCTCGCTCCTCTGCTTTCCCCAGCCCTGCCTGCCAGCGTGGAGCTGGCCCTTGCTCACGGTGGCCCTTGTCCCCGTCCCCCAGCAACGACGGCTCCTTCGAGATCTCCTACTCCTGCAACATACTGATCTACCCTTCAGGCGCCGTGTACTGGCTGCCGCCCGCCATCTTCCGCTCCTCCTGCCCCATCTCCGTCACCTACTTCCCCTTCGACTGGCAGAACTGCTCCCTCAAGTTCAGGTGCACCCACTGCTCCAGCCACCCCTCCCCCAGGGGGCCTCTGCCAGGGGCCGCCTTCGGGCAGAGGCTCCCGCTCTGTCCCGTTAGAGCTCCCCTCCCCCGCAGCAGCCCCCCTGACCGTGGGGCCTTTCCCATTGGTGGCCCCAGCCAGTGGCTGAGGACCACCCTCTGCCCACTGCACTCCCCAGCTCCCTCAAGTACACGGCCAAGGAGATCACCCTGAGCCTGAAGCAGGAAAAAGAAGAAGACGGCCGCTCATACCCCGTGGAGTGGATCATCATCGACCCCGAGGGTTTCACAGGTGCTGGCGGCGGCAGCAGGAGGGGGGCGGCAGGTGGCCAGGCCCCTCGGGACCTCCCCCAGGGACACACACAGGGTCACGCTGCCTCCTCTGCACACTCACACCTTCACACTTACGGACGGGTGCAAACCCGGCACGTGGAAAGGAAAAGAAGCCCGACTGGGGGGGGGGGGACTGTGTCCCAGAGGCAGAGACGGGGGGGGCACTGTGCCCACCCCCACCTCCGCCCAGGCTGGAAGACCCTCTGGGTCTGAGCAGGGTCCCCGGGACGGGTGTGGCTGGGGCTTCCCCTGACATCCTGATCGTGTGCACGTCACCGCCTGCCCCGAGTGGGTGACCAGGCTCAGACCCTTCACGGCCCCCACCTGTCCATCAGAGGAGACCCGCGTCCTGCTGACCCACCACAGGCTGGGGGAGGGGTTCTCACTCTCCTACCCGTTGTCCCCCCAAGACCCCTTGTTTGAGCCGCCTGTGGCCTCTGCTTTTGTTTTCCCCAAGGAGAAAACATCCTAGAGGAACATTCCTCCCTCACAGATGGTCAGCTGCATCCCCACCCCAGGAAAAGACCCACAGATAGAACCCGAACCCTCCTCTGAGCGGCACCCCCCCTCCCCCGGCCCAGGGCCCTGTGGGCTGGCCCACTCTGCCAGTCCCTCCTCCCGCCCCGAGGCCCCCCGGGCCCCCTTGCCCAGCCTGACCCTGGGGCGTCCGTGTGCTGCCCTCAGAGAACGGGGAGTGGGAGATCGTGCACCGGCCAGCCAGGGTCAACGTGGACCCCAGCACCCCGATGGACAGTCCCGGCCACCAGGATGTCACCTTCTACCTCATCATCCGCCGCAAGCCCCTCTTTTACATCATCAACATCCTGGTGCCCTGCGTGCTCATCTCCTTCATGATCAACCTGGTCTTCTACCTGCCGGCCGACTGTGAGCCCCCAAGCCCGGCCCCAGGCTGCCCGGGCAGCCTCTCCCGGCCTCGGGGTCACCAGAGCACTACCCCCCCAACCCTGCCCAGACTCTCACCTCCTCCTGGGGGCCCCCTGGGGGTGACCACCACCTGGGCTCCAGGCATGAGGCCGTGTGGCCAGCTAGGGGGAGGACTCTTTGGCCCTGGCCCACATCCCCCAAGTGGACAGGGCCAAGGGCCCTAGACTGGCTCTCTGCCAGGGCAGAAGTCAGGGCCACTGTGGTTGCCAGGTGTGACTGTGGGCCTGGCTCGCAGGGGTTGTCAACAGTTAAGGGGGGGTGGGGAGTGGGGACGGCCCCTCCAGGAAACCAGGCCGTGGAGACAGGCACCCACGCTCCCCTGGTTCTGGAAGGGCATGTGGCATTGTCTGGGCTCCCCTCCCTGCAGAGTACTTGCCTCCAGCAGGGCACAGCGAGTCCCAGAGACTGGTGCCACCCAGCCCGGCCCCTAGCGTGGAGAGGCACACTACCCATGGGTAGAGGGTGCTGGGGCAGAGCCGCCGGCGGCCACCACATTCGCTCAGGAGCTCGGTGGAGGGGTGGGGCTGGAAGAGCAGGGCACCCAGGGCCAGGAGGAGTGGCCAGCAGGTACCACACCCTCTCACCTGGTCCTCACAATGTGTAACCACTGAGAGACCTGAGGCACCGAGAGGTGAGGTTACAGCCCAGGGGCCCCAGCCCTCCAGGAAGTGTCAGGGCTGGGATTTGAGCCCAGTCATGTCTCGGCATAGCCTGTTGTGTTAAAGAGGGCACCGTGGCATTTTGAACGGGGGTGCAGGGTCCCCAGCAGAGGTCCCAGCTAAGCACAGGCTCTCCCAGGTGGCGAGAAGACGTCGGTGGCGATCTCGGTGCTCCTGGCCCAGTCTGTCTTCCTGCTGCTCATCTCCAAGCGGCTGCCCCCCACGTCCATTGCCATCCCCCTCATCGGCAAGTAAGGGCCCCCTTCCCCCTACTCCAGCTCCCCCCGGCCCGGCCCCGCCCCGCCCCATGCCCCGCCCCGCCCCGCCGCCCCCTGGAGGCTGCAGGCAGAATGTGTGCCCGCAGGTTCCTGCTCTTCGGCATGGTGCTGGTGGCCACAGTGGTCATAGTCTGCGTCGTCGTGCTCAACATCCACTTCCGCACCCCCAGCACCCACGTGCTGTCCGAGGGCGTCAAGAAGGTGAGGACTGTCCCGGTCCAGGGCTGGAGACTGTCCACAGGCGCCCCTGGAGGAGTCTGGGTAAAAACACCGCGTGATGTCACGCGGGGGAGCGCCCCTGAGCCTCGTGATCACGCCGACTGCGGCTACACGCCCGCCCGCCCGAGACCACGGCTCTGCCAAGGGCAGCGCCACGGGAAGGAAGCCCCGCGCAAAAGAGCACAGACTGCGCGGTTTCCTTTGTCTGAAGTTCGAGGGCAGGCAAAACCAGGCCTTAGGGATCGAAGTCAGGGTGCCGGTGACCTCTGGGGGTGAGACGGGCTTGATGTGGGAGGCGTGAGGGGGCCTTTTGGGGGCGGTTTCCCTAGCCCAGCTGGGCGGCGTTCACACGGCTGAGGGCACCTGGAAAACTGCTACTCCGCAGCAGCCAGGGACAGAGTCACGGGTGTTCGCACGTGTGAAGGCAACCCGCATTGGCTCAGTGGCCTTCCCGTGTCCCCCTGGCCTGCCACAGCTGTTCCTAGAGACCCTGCCCAGGTTCCTGCACATGACCCTCCCGGAGGAGGGCGGGCCCGGGCCTGGGGCCCTGGTGCGGCGGAGCAGCTCGCTGGGCTACATCTCCAAGGCCGAGGAGTACTTCTCGCTCAAGTCCCGCAGCGACCTCATGTTCGAGAAGCAGTCCGAGCGGCACGGGCTGGCCCGGCGCCTCACCACAGCCCGTGGGTGTCCAGAGGCTTGGGGGGTGGGCTGGCCATGGGAGGCGGGGAGGGGGGCGGCGGGCCGTGCACCCACCTCTGGCCTGTGTCCACAGGCCGGCCCCCCGCAGGGTCCGAGCAGGCCCAGCAGGAGCTGCTCAGTGAGCTGAGGCCGGCCGTGGAGGGGGCCAACTTCATCGTCAGCCACATGAGGGACCAGAACAACTACAGTGAGGTGAGTGGCCTCAGGGCTGCCGCGTACAGGGGCTCCCGTAGTGACCGATCTAGTGCATCCCATCTTCAGGGGACACTGTTCTTCCCGGGGACACGTGCCAATCTAGATAAAGGGGTTCCCAGTGGGGGCAGAATCCGGCCCGCCACAGCCGGGGAGCCCCTGCCGAGAGCCCAGAGCAGGACACGGGGCCAGGCGCACACTTGGGGGCACCCACAGACACGCGACTTCTCAGGTCCCATCTGGGCAGCCCTCGGGTCCCTTCTCGCTCCCGACAGCCAATCATTTTCTGCCCCCGCTCACCCTCCAAGTCGGGGACCCTGGGCACAGCCAGGCCTTGCAGCCAGACATTTAAAAAGTAGCCTCATAGGACTGTTTGATGCTACACAACTTTCTGAAGTTTTCTCTGGAGGGAAGGGTGCCTTTTTCCAGTTCACCCAGGAGGAGGGCCTGGGCCCTTGCTGGGGATAGGCAGTGTGTCCCTGCACCGTAAGCCTGAGGTGGCCCCCGCAGACACACCAAGGCCGTGCCTGTCACTGGGCCCCCGCTTGGGGCACAGGCCCGTGACCTGCGGGCCTTCCTCACCCCAACGCCTCGGCCTCCGTGCCCTCCGCAGGAGAAGGACTGCTGGAACCGGGTGGCCCGCACGGTGGACCGGCTCTGCCTGTTCGTGGTGACGCCCATCATGGTGGTGGGCACGGCCTGGATCTTCCTGCAGGGTGCCTACAACACCCCCCCGGCGCAGCCCTTCCCGGGGGACCCCTTCTCCTACCAGGAGCAGGACAGGCGCTTCATCTAGAGCACACCGCCCGCCTGGCCCAGCCCTGCTCCCAGAGCAGCTCCGGTGGGGCTTTTGGCCTGAAGGGGGTGGGCCTCCAGGGGTGGTAGGAGTGCCTAAGGACGGGCCAGCTCTTCTAGGGAGGTGCCCCCGGCCCTGAGGCCCTGAGACGTGAGCCCCTCCGGCCCTGCAAGGCCGGCGTGAGACGCGCTGCTGAGACCGAGAAGAGGGGGGAGAAGGCCTGGTCCTCTGTGAATGAAGGCAGCGGCCAGCAGAAGTCCGAGAGTGGGCACCTGCTGGCGGCTGGGGTGGGCAGGGGCCTCGTCCAGGGCCACTCAGGCTGGCCTTTGGGGGCCCCTCGCCCATGTTGGGGCAGAGCTGGTGGGCCCTGTGCCCTCCTTTCCGGGCTCCTCCAGCTTCCCTGCTCCAGTCTGCCCTGCAGCCTCGGGCTTCCGAGGCCCCGCCCGGAGACCGGGTTGGGGGTGCCCCCCTCTCCAGACCCTGTAGGAAAGCCAGTTTGGGGCAGGACCTGCAGAACGGCCTCTGGCTGGGTCCCTGTGGGAAGCTGGCCGCTGGGGTGGGGGAGGGGAGGGTTGGCCCGGCAGCCACCGCAGCCAAAGGTCAGCCTAGAGCCTCAGGACTCAGCCCCCGCCGCCCCCGCCCACCAGGGGTGTCCCCTCTTTGTCACCCATTCTTCCTCTCCAAAGTAGGGTTGCCGGGCAAGATTCGGGACTACTTACACTAAAAAATGTGTTCGTATTCATCCGAAATTCAAATTTAACTGGGCATCTCATGAGTTTATTTGCCAAAACTAGCCACTCTACCCCAAAGGGAACTCCCGCCAGTCTTAGCCCAAGGGCCAAGGGCTGAGGCTGGAAGAGCTGGGAGATGAGGCCTGAGAGGTAGCCCACCTGCAGGGCGGCCCCAGGGGTCCCTGCCTCCTGGGTCACACCCCTGGGCGGTGCTCTGTGCACCTGCACCCACCGGGGTTGGTCTGTGTGACCACAGAACGAGGCAGGGGTGACAGTGTGTCACTTCCGAGATCGGGTTGCAGAAGACATGGCGGCACCCCCTTCTTGCTGTCCTTACTTCCCTCTCACTTTCCCTCGGGGCAGCCGGCAGGCACAGTGCGCGCCCGGTGGAGCGGCTCCTGCCCGCAGCCCTGGGAGTGAGCTGGGAGGTGGGCCCTCCAGTGCCCCCGCCCCGCCCCGCCCCTGTCTCTGTCCCCGCCCCACGGACCTTCCCTTCGGAGGAGATCGAAGCCCCGTGACTGCCCCCACCCCTCCAGCTGCTGCCACCCCGCTGAGGTGCTCCTGGGCTCCTGGCGCCCACAGACCGTGGGAGATAATAAATGTTTGTTGCTTCATGAGACAAAGTGTTGAGTAGTTTGATGCCGCGTGACCTTGGACAAGCCGCGCCTCATCTCCCAGCTTCAGTTTTATCATCTGCAAAATGTGCGTGAGCAGGCCCCTCCGGCGGGGCGTTGTGAAAATCGAACTCGCTAGAAAGTGTGAGGGCACTTACACGTGTTCTTTATCTCATTTGTCATGGAGACAGATGACCCCTTACACAGGTGGGGCCCTCCTGCCTCCTCCGAACCCTGCACAGTGCCCTGCACCGCGGCTGAGAGGGCTGGAGCCGGCGTAGGTGCTCACCTCCGGGGCCCAGGCCGACGGCCTCACAGCTCACGGGCTCCCCCTAGAGGGCGTCCCTAGCTCAGGAGCGCAGCCACACAGGTGACATACAGAAGGTGACATGCTGGGTCTTTCAAGGGAACTGAGTGGAAAGAACAAAACTGACCCTACTCACTTCTGCCTTCCAGTATGAATCATCCGTAAGTTCGAGGTACGCATCTTTCCAAAAAGATTGTATTTATTTACTTAGAGAAGGGGGAGAAAAACAGCCACGCCAGGCCTGTGCCCCGACTGGGAGTCGAACCAGTGACCTTTTGGTTGGCAGGCTGGTACACCATCCACGGAGCCACACTAGCCAGAGATTAAGGGATACATTTTTGATGTCTTCCCTTTGAATAGGAAAAGTAGCTGGCACTTGTCAGGGGATCAGGAAGGCCCTGCCTTCCTCGGAATCTTCCAACTCCATCCCCTGTCGTCACTTCTGTCTGCCACATGATGGCGCTGTTGGCAGGTGAATCCTCAGTTGCGTTAGGCCCGGCGCCCGTAGCTTCCTTGCGGAAGAGACAACCCCAGATGCCACACCCAGCGGAAACTGCTGGTTGTGCAGGTTCCGAGTCACAGCGGGTCCCCCAGCAGCGCCCACTGCTCCGGCACTCCAGCTCCAGGGTGCTGTCGGGACAGTCCGTTCTCCGGGGGACATGGAACTCTCTCATCTTCCCTCCACTGGAAGTCACAGTCACAGTGGCCAGCTCCCCAGGAAGCCGGGGCTGTCCCTGCACAAGTAAGCTTTCCTCTTTCTCACATAATGAGGATCGCAAGGCAGTGGTGGTGACATCGATCGCTTCAGCTGTCCCACAGAGCTATTAGGGACCCAGGCTTCTTGCCCCGGGTGGCAGGCTGGCTGCCACAGCTCCGCTCTGCACACCCATGTTCGGGGCAGGAAAGGGGCTAGCCGTGTCTGCAAGGGAGCCTGGGAAATGAGCCTTTCGCTTCTCCAGCCTCTAGAGTAGAGGGTGCTGGTGGGGGACTTGTTAGACAAGAAGGGATGCCTATGGAAGATTTTCTCTTGATGGGTCCCGCACCTCCCCCTTCGCCCCTCCGGGCAGAACGCCACTCCTCAGAGGCCGTGCCCCCGCCTGAGAACCAAGGAGACGCTTCAGCCTCCCTCCCTGAGCGGAGGGGAGGGGGAACGCAGGAGTTTGAATCTTCATACCGAGGGAGGAGGCATGATTCAAACCAGAGGGCAGTCCGTCTCCAGCATCTCCCGTCCCCTCCCTCCCAGACACGTGCGGGGAAGGAGAAAGGCGGAGTCAGGAGTGCTGGAGCATCGGCTGGGCCGCCTATGGCTGGGATGGTGCTGGGGGGCCGGGTAGGCAGCTTGTTACTGAGCAGAAGCCATTCATGATCTTTGACAAAGTGTGGTTTTATTCATTTATTTATTTATTTTTAGAGAGGGCAGGGGGGGGGAGAGAGAGAGAGAAACATCAATGTGCGGTTGCTGGGGGCCATGGCCTGCAACCCAGGCATGTGCCCTGACTGGGAATCGAACCTGCGACACTTTGGTTCGCAGCCCTCGCTCAATCCACTGAGCTACGCCAGCCAGGGCCAAAGTGTGGTTTTAGAAGGGAGTGGAGAGGGGGAGAGAGTTCGCTCTGCAGCATGGGTGAGGGAGCGGGGCCTGGGGGCACCCGAGGGCAGAGTGGGGAGAAGGGGCCATTGGCCTTGGAAACTCCGGAGAAAGTGGCCTGGATACACAGAGAGATCAAGCGTGGGGGTTGGGGGGGAGATGTCGGGGAAACCTGGGTGTGGGGCCCAGGGGACCGAATGCAGGAAAGGCAGATGAGCCACCCACAGCACAGGGAACGCAGATGCCAGGGCGGCCGTGCCACCCCCACGCCCTGCTCCCCCGCTCCAGGTCCTGGTGGGGCAGGAGGAGCGCGTGGCCCTGCTGCAAGGGGCCGGGGTCGTTGGGATCCTCAAGGACAGGGCCTGTCCGCTGACGTCCGGGTTACTGAAACACAGGGAAATGCCGCAGGTGTGGTTCACCTGTGGGGTGGGGCACGGGTTCTCAAACAGTGTTTTCTTCTAGACCTCAGAGTCACCTGCCTCCCTGTCCCCCGGGGTGCAGAAGGGTGAGGGGCCTGAACGGGAACCTGTGTTTCCTGTCTCACCCGTGAACTGGGACACGCTGACCTGTCTGCTTGGAATGGACGGTCAGCGGACAGGTGGCCTGAGCCCGTGGTCACGGCCATTGGTTCCCAGATCAGCCTCGGCCCCGCCCTGCCCCTGACCACATCTGACTCTCAGGGGGCCATGACTTCAATCTTGTCCACCTGCCCCACTGGACTGTGGGTTCCTGCAAGCAGCTCAGGGGTGTCCTGGGTCCCCCCAGCCTAGCGCTGTGCCTGCCATATGCTAGGGACTCCCTAAGTCTATGGGGGACCAGTAACGACTGAGGCCTCACGGAGGAGCCCCTCTTCAGGGGCTGTGCTATTCACAATAGCCCCAGGTTCTAGATCTTTCTCGGCTCTCCTTCCTAAAAGCTTACCAGGCTGGGACCCCGGCCTCAGAGGCAGGGAGGATCCTGGTCTTACACCCCAATTTGTGTTAAGGTCTCCAAGCCTGTGGAACATGATGCATCTTTCTTGTGGGCATATTTTATCTGCTGCTGGTGTCTTGGCCCAGTGGAGTGACCCATGGAGTTGTCAGGCTGGTGGAAGAGGTTTGGGGTCCTCGACCACATCCCAGAGAAACTCGGGTATGAAACACACCTAGCCAAAAGCCTTCCCACCACCCCGAATCCAGACACGCTGGAGGGAGGGAGCAGGCGGAGGGAGCCTGCCTGAGCAAGCACTCCGCCTTCTCTCTCGTCCCCACGCGGCCCTGGCCGCCTCCTCGGCTCCACAGCTGGACCACGAATCGGGACAGCTGAGTCTGAGTGGGGATGGAGGCTGGAACGTCTCTGCCGGGGCAGCCGGGGCCCCTCTGTCCCCTCCCCAGCCCAGGTAACCTGAGCCCGGCGTTTTGTCCACCCTGGAGCAGCTGACGGCGTTGTGGTCGGACAGCTGGTGGGGCCGGGCCAGCCCGGCTGGGGTGGGAGCGTGGGCTGCTACACGAGACCCAGCGTCTGCGTCTCTTGGCCTCAGACCCGGGGAGCTGCCGTCCCACCCCTGGCACCGCGGAGAGCTGGGCACCATGCACAGGGCTCAGGGGCCACTGTTCCTCCTGCCGCTGCTGGCTGTCTGCCTGGGTGTGGACCCAGGGGCCCGGGGGCCTGGGGGAGACCAGAGCTGGGGTCCAAGGCCTCAGGAGGCAGAGGGACTGGAGGGCTACTGGAGCCTGCCCCCCACCCCAGCTCCCCATCTTCCCATGTCGCCTCTGCCCACAGCCTTCCCCGTTTTCTGCCCCAAGGCCCCGCACCCTGGCTCACTGCTGTCTGTCGCAGGAGCCCAGGGCCGGAACCAGGAGGAGCGGCTGCTGGCGGACTTGATGCGCAGCTACAACCCCCACCTGCGGCCCGCCGAGCGTGACACGGACGTGGTCAACGTCAGCCTGAAGCTCACCCTCACCAACCTCATCTCCCTGGTGAGCCGGGGGCCTGCGGGCTGATGAGGGAGGGAGGGCAGGCCGGGGCACTGGGCCTGGGGCCCTGCAGGGGAGAGGAAGGGGCTGCTCCAGCAGCCAGGAGGGGCTGGGAGGGGGGGAGAGAGGCCAGGGTGCCGGAACCACCCTCAGAGGCTGCTAGGGGGGCAGGGGTCCTTTGGGACCCCACTGTGGCCTGTAGGGGCTAACATCTGGGGAGGCAAGTGATGGGGGCTTACACTCGGGTCTGCACCCCCAGAATGAGCGTGAGGAGGCCCTCACCACCAACGTTTGGATAGAGATGGTAAGAGATCACTCTGTCACCCTCTTCCCCTCTGTCAGTCCCCCCAACACGGGCCCCAGGTCCTCGGAGCTGCCTGTAACCCTGCTCCCTGCCCCTTCCATGCCCCACCCCCCCACACCCCCTGCCCGGCCTGGGCTCCTGTTCCTGGATGTGGCACAACGGAGAGTGGGGGGCCTGGCCACGCCCCTCTCCCCGCAGCAGTGGTGCGACTATCGCCTTCGCTGGGACCCACAAGACTACGAGGGCCTGTGGGTGCTGAGGGTGCCGTCCACCATGGTGTGGCGGCCGGACATCGTGCTGGAGAACAAGTGAGAGGGGGCACGGGCAGGGTGGGGGACAAAAGGACGCCAGGGCGGACCTAGCAGGACAGGGGCCTCTGAGAAAAGGAGGGGAACAGAGGGTGCGGACGGGGGTTCTTCAGGGGCGTGGACTACCAGGCAGGGCGGGGCGGGGCGCTGAGGGCCAGCCCAGGGCCACCTGGCTGATCGCAGGCCTGGCCGTGGGCCGTGGGCCGTGGGCCAGGCCGCCTGCGTGGGCACCGCCTCCTCCACCTGGGGGGTGAGGGCAGCCCCTATGGAAGCCGTGAGGAGTCGAGGGTCAGCAAGACATGAAAAACGCTGCACTCGGCCCGACCCTTCCAGAGGCATGAACAGACGACAGTGGCCATTCTGAAGGGAGCCGGGGTCGCAGCAGGGTGGCAGCAGGGCTTAGGAGATGGCCGGGGGAGCCTGGCAGGGTGGCTGAGGCAGGGCGGTGCAGGGGAAGGTGGTGGGTCATGCGGCCTGGCAGGGTGGGGGGGTGGTGCGTGGCCCCTGGGAGGGGTTGCTGTCCCCAGGCCCCGTCCAGGCAGGGCTGCGGGCTGGTGCCGGTGCAGTCCCGACAGCCGCATGGCCTGTCCTGTCCGCAGCGTGGACGGCGTGTTCGAGGTGGCCCTCTACTGCAACGTGCTCGTGTCTCCGGACGGCTGCGTCTACTGGCTGCCGCCCGCCATCTTCCGCTCCTCCTGCCCCGTCTCAGTCACCTACTTCCCCTTCGACTGGCAGAACTGCTCCCTCATCTTCCAGTGAGGGCGTGTGTTTGTGGCGAGGGGGTGGGAGGGGGCTGCCCTAAGAGGGGCCCTGGCGGGGTAGGGGACGTGAGGCATCTGTGCCCACCTGAGGTCCAGACACCCCGAGTCACCCAAGTCCCTCCCTGCGAAGCCCCTGTCCCCTCCCTCCTCCTCCTTCCCTGCCTCAATTTCCCTGCCTGGGCCCCACGGGGAGAAAAGAATGGGTTGGGGGTGAGCGGGCATACACATGCCACAGCATACATGGCACACACACGTGTGCCCAGACACACAGGAGGCCACCCCCCCTAGAGCCCAGTGGAGAGGCAGGGCTGTCTGCCTCCTCACCCATCAGTGCGGAAGGGGGTCTGGGCGAGGGTCTTCTCGAGTCTAGAGGAGCGGCCTTCTCGCAGGGAGACCTTGCAGGGAGCCATCCTCAGTAAACAGGCCTGAGCGGTGCAGGCAGGGTTTGTTCTGCGCTGACCTCTGGCCCCTCCTGCCCGGGAGGCGGCAGCGGAAGAGCAGAGCACGGTGACCCCAGGCCCTCGGACAGCAGGGGACCACGCTGAGCCGCAGTCTCCTGGCCCTGCAGTTTAAACTTCCTCGGGGGCCCCAAGAACCCCAGCCCCCTCATCTCGCCGCCAGGGTTTCCTGGAGAACTGAGAATTATTGGCTGTACTTTTTAAGGCAAAACTGCCGGCAGCGCCCCCCCCCCCCCCCCCCGTGACTCTGCTGTGCACCGCACGGGTGGGGCTGGGCGCATGCGTCCTCTCCCTGTGCCGTCCCCAGGTCCCAGACCTACAGCACCAACGAGATCAGCCTGCAGCTGAGCCAGGAGGGCGGGCAGACCATCGAGTGGATTTTCATCGACCCCGAGGCCTTCACAGGTAGCCCCACCCCGGGCCCCTGCTGGACCTGGCTGTGGGGACCAGGCTAGACCAGGGTCACGCCACCTCCCGCGCACCTCAAGATGAAGCTAAGCAAACCGCACAACGGGCTTTTCGACCACCCTGTAGACCTCTGACTTCCCCCGTGAGGACGACTCCTGTTTTGGAGGGCGGGGGATCCAGTGTCCCAAGTCCCTCCCTCGCTGTCCCTGTCCCTCGATGGCAGTTCCTCGGGCACACGTGGGCTGCAGGGGTCTGCCTGGCCCCCCCCCACCCCCGTGCCCACCTGGCCTGCCGCCCACAGAGAACGGGGAGTGGGCCATCCGGCACCGGCCGGCCAAGATGCTGCTGGACGCTGCGGCCCCGGCGGAGGAGGCGGGCCACCAGAAGGTGGCCTTCTACCTGCTCATCCAGCGCAAGCCCCTCTTCTACGTCATCAACATCATCGCGCCCTGCGTGCTCATCTCCTCCGTCGCCATCCTCATCTACTTCCTTCCGGCCAAGGGTACCCGCCCCTGTGGGAGGGGAGCCGTCGGCCCCGGCCGGGAGCACTGGGGACAGCCGGCAGGGCAGCTCGGGCCGGGGGCCGGGGGGGGGGGGGGGGCAGTGGGCTCCTTCTGGGGGGAGGGGCCCCACAGCAGGGAGATGGAGACCTGCTCTGAGGGCCGCTGGGTCCCGCAGCGGGCGGCCAGAAGTGCACTGTCGCCATCAACGTGCTCCTGGCCCAGACTGTCTTCCTCTTCCTCGTGGCGAAGAAGGTGCCAGAGACCTCCCAGGCCGTGCCCCTCATCAGCAAGTAAGGCTGGTCCTCGGGTCTGCCTCCCACCTCCGCCCCCACCTTCTCGGCACTGCCCTCCCACCAGCCACGCCCCCCTCCAAAGCCAGCCTCTCACCCATGGGACCTGGGGGGGGTTGGGGGGGGGGAGACAGCTGCTAAGGGAAGGGTTGGCATCTGGGGATGCCCTGCTGAAGGGCTGGCCCCGCCTCCTGTCCCCCCCACACAGGTACTTGACCTTCCTCCTGGTGGTGACCATCCTCATTGTCGTGAATGCTGTGGTCGTGCTCAACGTGTCCTTGCGGTCCCCCCACACACACTCCATGGCCCGCGGGGTCCGCAAGGCAAGGCCCCTCCCTGCCCATCCCCGCCCCCCCCCCCCCCAGTCCACCGACACGCCCTTTCCTCGGCACCCCGTCCCTGTGCCCACACCTCCGGTGCCGTGTGCAGCAGCAGATCTGCCCCGTGTGTGTCTTGAAGCACGTGCCCAAATGAGTTAGTGACGCCAGGTGCTTACTAAGCAGCAGGCACATGACACATACTGGCTTATTTAATCGTCATAAAACCCCTCGGCCATGGGTATTAGCACCATCTCCATTTTTTAAAAAAATATTTTTATTTACTTATTTTTAGAGAGAGGGGAAGGGAGGGAGAAAGAGAGGGAGAGAAACATCAATGTGTGGTTGCTTCTCATGTGGCCGGCACTGGGGACCCGACCCGCAACCCAGGCATGTGCCCTGACTGGGAATTGAACTGGCAACCCTTTGGTTCACAAGCCAGTGCTCAGTCCACTGAGCCACACCAGCCAGAGCTCATCTCCACTTTTTAGATGACAAAATGAAGCTCAGAGAGGTTACGTAGGTCACCTGAGGTCACACAGGTAGAAAATGGAGGAGGCAGTCTGGCTCCAGAGCCTGCGTAACCTGCAACCTGCCTGCAGCCCTCAGCTGAAGCCCTAGTCACAAATGCAGATTCCCAGGACCCCCACCACACCCTGGGCCAGAGTAGCCGGGTGGGGCCCAGGGACCTGTGTCTGGAACCTGGTACTTCCGATGTGCACGGAGCTGCAGACACCGGCCCCGGTGCCTGGCACGGAACACCCAGGCTGCACGGGGCCGAGCGCCCACCCCCATTGCGCTGCCTCCAGACCCCTGGCGACGTGAGCCCTTCCTGCCGGCCTCCACCTTCTGCTGGGAGGCAGCCCAGCCACCCAGAACGTCCCTCTGCAGGTGTTCCTGCGGCTGCTGCCCCAGCTGCTGCGGATGCACGTGCGCCCGCCGGCCCCGGGGTCTGCGCTGGACGCCCGGCCCCGGCTGCAGAATGGCTCCTCCTCGGGGTGGTCAGTGTTGGGCGGGGAAGAGGCGGCCCTCTGCCTGCCCCGCAGTGAGCTCCTCTTCCGGCAACAGCGGCGCAACGGGCTGGTGCGGGCAGCGCTGGAGAGACTAGGTGAGGCGGACAGTGTGACTGGGGGTGCTCCTCCCGGGGACCCTGGGCAGGGAGGGCATCTCTTGGCCACAGCACCAGGCACCGAGGAGGAGTGTTGGGCAAATGTCCGGGCTGGGGACTTGGGTCCCTCAGGAGAGGCCACCTCCTCACCGTCCTGACCCTCTCATCTCCTCAGAGAAAGGCCAGGAGCCAGGGCAGGGCCAGGACCTGTGCGGCAGCCTGAAGCAAGCCGCCCCGGCCATCCGGGCCTGTGTGGACGCCTGCAACTTCGTCGCCCGGGCCCGACGCCAGCAGAGGCACTTTGCCAGTGTAAGCCCTCCCGGGGGTGGGGCGGGGCAGCCGTGAGCACCCAGTGAGGGGCTGGGCCCTGGCGTGTGGGGGCAGGATGGAAGGGGTGACTCTGGAAGGGCCACGGGAGGGGAAAAAGTTGACTTGGGATTGGGGAACACGGGGGACATCGGGGCCAGGAGACCCTGGAAGAAGCCAGGTCGAGGGCTGGAAGTAGGTGAGAAAGGCCTGAGGAAGTGGAGAACAGAGGCTGGCTGGAAGGCTGAGGGGGGTTCTGGGACTCGGGGCGGGCTCTGTGTCCCTGCTGGCTGTCCCACACCCTGCCCCCGCCCTCAGGGGAACGAGGAGTGGCTCCTGGTGGGCCGCGTGCTGGACCGCGTCTGCTTCCTGGCCATGCTCTCGCTCTTCGTCTGCGGCACCGCCGGCATCTTCCTCATGGCGCACTACCACCGGGTGCCTGCTCTGCCGTTCCCTGGGGACCCTCGCCCCTACCTGCCCTCGCCCGACTGAGCCAGCCAACGGCTGTTAGCCGTGCAGAGTCTTGTCAGCTGCGTTCTTCCACCGAGCTCACGAGTGTGCTCTTTGGGAAGCAGCCTTCAGGGCCGTGGAAGCCCAACAGCCCTGAGAAAAGCTGGAGAAATAAAGAGATGGAGCTGGAGTCACAGAGTGTGGTTGGGGTGGGCTGTGAGTAGGGCATGCTGTGGGGGTCAGCCTCCGGGTGCCAGTGGCTCGCTCTCCCTGGCACTTGCCTCCCTTCAGCAAGCCCTATGAACCCCCATAATTTTTGAAGCCCTAACAACTGTTTCACAGGATGTCCCCAACTAGGTAAGGTCCTATCCTTCCAGATCTGGGCCTCCCTTCTTTTTTATGAGTTCCCTGCAGGGTCCTGAAAGAGGACAGTCAAGAGAAATGTGAAGAGTAGAAACCAGTGCTTTCTTGCAAGAAGGTGGTAGCCCTGGCCAGTGTGGCCCAGTTGGTTGGAGCATCGTCCTGTAATCAAAAGATTGCAGGTTCGATTCCTGGTCAGGGCACATGCCTAGGTTGCAGGTTCAGTGCCCGGTCCAGGCTTGTGCGATCCCTGGTCTGGGCACGTATGGGAGACAACTAATCGATGCTCCTCTCTTGCATCAATGTTTCTCTCTCTCCCTTCCTTTCTCTCTAAAAAGCAATAAAAAAATAGCCTTCAGATGAGGCTAAAAAAATAATAATAAATACAAACTTAAAAAAGATGGCAGCCCACTCCAGCTGCCATCTCCCTCCTATGCCTTTGGGTGCAGTAAGCACCCAGTACTCACCTGCACCCATGATCTATCTACAAGCATTTGTGCCATTGATTACAATTCCATGAGTCTTACTATCTTTTTCCATCGTTAAGAGTTCCTCACAACATCTTGGAAAAGCAACAGTTGCTCTATCCCTACGTCTCAGATGGGCAAACTAAGGCCCAGTCAGGAGGGCTCCCCAGAGCACTGGCGGCTTTATGGTTTGGAGCCCAGAGTCCCCAACTCTGACCTAGCCTTAGACACTCCAGGACCCCGCAGAGCATTCGCACTGGTCCCACAGGATGCTCAGGGAAGAGCGAGGTAGGGAGGCTGGCAGGGAACAGGGAACTGCTGGGCTTTGCCTCCCGGGGGAAGATCCTGACCAGCCTCCCTGGACCCTGCTTAGGAGACAAGATGGCCAGCTGACATCTTCCTGGGGGGAAGCAAGACTCTGCTTTGAGTGCAGATGGGGCAGCGGTTCTGTGGGTGACAAGAGGGTAAATTTGGGCAAATCATTTGTGCTCCTTGAGCCTCTGTTTCCTCATCTGTAACTATGGGCACAGATATCAGTTTATACCTACCCTTATCACAGGATCAAAGATGTGGGTGAAGGGGATTCACAAATTTGAAACTCCCATATGAAGACCTGACAATGGAACATCGTGGGGGGCAGGGAAGAGGATCCCAGAAATAACCCCCTCTCCCAAGTACAGGGATACTGGCTTTAGTGTTCAATCACCAGCTGCTTCGTTTCCTTCACTCCCGTGTGTGTGTGTGTGTGTGTGTGTGTGTGTAGCAAAGACTTAAATCCAGGAGGCAATTTGATGATGGTGGAACCACCTCTGGTTCCTGTGTCTCTTACTAGCTCCGTCACCTGGGATGAGTCTCTCGACCTTTCTGAATGCGGAGGTTAGCTCTTGTAGCTCCCGGCCCAAGTAAGCAACGACTAACAATAGCTACCACTTAATGTATCTAGCGCCCCAAACGGACTATCTCCTTCGATCCACATGGCAACCCGAAGAGGCAGGTACTACAGTATAGTATCGCCGGCACTAAAGCGGAAGAAACTGCTGGGGGTGTTAAGAGTGAGGATCCGTCAGCCCGCTCGGGGCTGGAGTCGGGATCTGCACCCTGCACCAAGCTGAGCCCAGAGCCCGCGCCTTCGCCGTGCGCGCCTTTCTCCGCGTCTGCCTAGGGGAGGGGGCAGCACGCGCTGCCTCGGGCGGGGAGTGCTTCCTCAGAGGCGCAAGGCGGGCGCCCGTGAGGCCGGTCGGCCGGCCGGCCGGCCGGCGGACCGGGACCGAGCCGACGCCGGCGGCCGCAGCGGCCCGCAAGCCCGAGCGCCGCGGCGCAGCCGCCCTGGGCGGGCGTCCCGGGATATCCGCCCCCCACCAGGCCCGCGCGCCTACGTTCCGCCGAGCCCCGCGCAACCGGAAGTGGCCGGGCCCTAGGCGGAGGGACCGGGCGAAGCGGAAATCACTCCGTGAGGCAGTGGCGACGGCGAGAGGATGAACAACAAGTTCGACGCGTGAGTGGCGTGCGGCCGCCTCCAGGGGCCCCTTCCCCCAACCGTTCCCCGCGCCCGCCCCCGTCGCGGCCGGCGGCGGCGCCAACTCCGCGGCGCCGGCTCCGTCCCCGGCTCGGGCTGCGGGCCGGACCCGGCCCAGGCGGCCGGCGGGGAGGAGGGAGCTGGGGAAGCGGGGTGCAAGCGTCCCGGGGACCCCAGGGTAGCCCGGACCGAGGGCGAACCGCGGGGGCCGCGAGAGGAGTGGCTGTGCCGCCCGGAAGGAGATTTTCGGACGCCCCGCCCCGGCGGGCGCGGGGTGCGCCGGCGGCGTGGAGGGCTTTGGGTGTCTCCGCAGCCTGGCCGCTTCGGAATTTCTGACGCCGGCTTCCCCACACGCGCATTCTGGCCTGCGCTGGTCTCCTCTCCTCGCCGAGTGTGTGTTCCCACCTGCAGAGTGGGGACGGGAAAGAGCCCGGGGCGTAGAGTTGTGAAGATGCAGTGAGGTACTGCGGCCGGCGGCCGCTCCGCTGCACCGAGTTCTCCCCGTCTTCCTGAGACTCCTTCCTATTTCCTCTCTCCTCCCCCTCCTTTTCCCTCCCGACTCTCTCCGGGCGCTGCTCGCGTCTGGCCCGGCGGGGTACTTGTCGTGGCCCCGTCCCGGACTTCTCTAGGTAGCCCGAGTCCTAGTTCCAGCAACAGTTTGGAGATGCGGAGTAATCTTGCGTATCCCCCCCGCGCCCAGCGATTGTTATCTCGAGGTAGAGTCAGCCTTAGCTGTCTTCTGGGGGTCTGGTAAATCTGTCCGACACCAGAAAAGTTGCCCAGTCTCTGAGCCAACGTTACCCGAGCCACCTCAGTGCTCCGCTGTCCTGTAAGGGCGTTATAAGGGTCCCATGACGTGCAGCCTGGCTTAATGCGTAAATCGTTGGAGGGATGTGTGAATGTAAAGTGGAATGACTTAGTTCAGGTTGCGACCCACTGCTGCTGATGGGGCGGTAGGTGTTTCCCAGCGCGGTGAGTGCTGGCGTGCACATTCGGAGGTCCTGGATCCCACTGCTCCCGCAGCCTCCCAGCAGTCTCCGGCAGCGCCCTGCACCGATCATTCCCCATCGCAAACCCCGCAGCACCCAGCGCCACACCGAGGTCCTGCCTCAGTGGAGCTGCCTGCCAAGGCCTGCACCCCTTCCTCTACTAAACTGAACAAATCCAAATTCTATCTTAGGACACTTTGTGGGCCATCTGGCCCAGTCCTACCTGAATCATTTGGAGGTCTGCAGTTAGCTAATTTAGGAATGGCAGTAATGGCTTCCAAGGGCAGCTTTCTAGATACTTTTCATATAGTCTTTAAAAAAAAAGATTTTATTTATTTTTAGAGAGAGGGGAAGGGAAGGAGAAAGAGAGGGAGAGAAACATCAATCTGTTGCCTCTCACACACCCCGGACTAGGGACCTGGCCTGCAACCCAGGCATGAGCCCTGACAGGGAATCGAACCTGTGACCGTCTGGTTCGAAGGCTGGCGCTCAGTCGGCTGAGCCACACCAGCCGGGGCTCATGTATTATTTCTAGTACTAGCGATCCTGCAAAGGGACCCTCGTTACCTCCTTCCACAGGTAAGGAAAATGAGGTGCTCTGAGCCTAAGTAGTTTGCCCCCAACAGCAGGAAGGACCAGGTGGTGGGATTCAAACCCAGGTTTGTTGTTTAACCTTGCTTCAGGCACCTCTTGACAAAAATTGACCTGGGTCATTTATAATTGGTTCTAATTATTAACTGTTTCTTATACAGAGCCAGAGTTTTTTAACGTCCATCTTCCAGCAATGCAGAAAAAACCCCCAGCTTTCTTTCATTTGAAATTAGCAGTTGAAGACAGCATTCCTGCCCCTGGTTTTTCTATTGTTTTTGGTTTTCATGCAAAAAGTCTGCAGTCCCACACCGCTGTGACGTGCTTGGCTTCTGCACCCTGCACCAGTGGTTTCTTAAGGGCTCGGCTCGGTTTGCCAGGACCCTAAAAGCCCGTGCCCGGAGTTGAGTGCTGTAGTCTGATCAGGTGGGCTCCGATTGGTGAAGAACTCGAGTCTCCTCCACTGTGTGGGCTCCACTTCCGCAGGTGTAACTGCAGACTGTGATTGCATCCTTCCCCTTCGTCGGCCAGGGTGTCAGCTGCTGCTGCCATTGACCCGTCCACGTGAAAACCCTCAGGTCCTTTCCCCTGTGCTGCAACCCCAACGTGGAGAAGCTAGGTTTTCAGGTCTAGATGCCAAACTTGATTTTGTCCCTCCGTCTTCGTTAGCTTTTGACTCATTCCTAACTATCGTCTGAGCCCCTTATTTGGCTCTCATCTTATTCTGCTGTGTATGGCGTTGATTTTAGAGATCCGCTCACTAAGCATGTATTTTTTTTCTCCCACTGTCTGAGGCTAGACGTAGAAAGATGAATTAGACTAAGTTCATACCCGCAAGGAATCTGTCTAGGCAGGAAGTGTGAGGACACACGTGGGCAGAAGCTTGGTGGGCTGATTAGGAGCCACTCTGTCGGGACAGCTTCAGAGATGCTAATGGGCCACCCGAGTCTAGGGAGCCCTGCTTTTTCCTTCCAGGTTGTATTTTGGCTCAAACCGAGCTTCACTCTGGGAATAGGTGCAAGTAATTTGCCTTCAGTGTGGCTCAGAGGGTAGGGGGCTTGGTTGGCTCCACGCTCAAGAAATAACTGCACAAGGTGAAGGGCATTAGGGCTTCCAGTTACTGTCTTAGAAGGGAGTCGGAAAGTGTGGTGGAGTTGTGTTGTTTCTTTGCGACGTAATTGTTTTTGTTATTTTTTTCTTTTCTAGTAGTGACTAGCAGCAAAACCACTAAAAAGAAAGGACGTCCCTGCTCTGTGTGGAATAGCACGAGGAGGGAGGCTGGGTGACTGCCCCTCTTCAACCAAGACCCTGGGGAAGGGCACCCAGAGGACAGAGTAGGGGGTGGGGGGCGGGGGCTGAGGAGAGAGGGAGATAAATGGCTTGTGTCCCTGGCATATGCCCTAAGGAGGAGAGATGTCTCGGGGTGAGCAGTAGAAAAACCCACGAGATGTTCTCAATCGGGAGACGAGAAAACTGGCCGTGCCAGCATAGCCGCAACAAGCACAAACATTTATTTGGGGTGGTCCAGGAGTGGGGAGCTTGGCTCCGCCTAGGGAGAGATTAGGGAATGTTTCCAAGAGAAAGTGGCCCTCAGTCGCAGCTCTGAAGGACACTTGAAGAAGGGAGAGAGGGCTGTCTGAGAAGAGACCCCACAACGCGGCGGGGAGGTCGGGGAGCTGCGCACAGGTTGCGCACTGCGGTCAGTGGAGCGTGCGGGACCAGGCAGGAGATGGTGTTGGCAGGCGCAAGGAGAGCTGGGCCTCCGTACCGTGCAGCACCCAAGTGCACGTCCTCCGTCAGGCCCTTGGGGACAGGCATTCGTAGTGTCCGATACTGACAGTAGGTCCTCAGCAAATGTCCTGGCACTTGGGTGCTAGACAGGCTCCTTTTGGAAAGGGAACCAAACCAACCCACGTGGCACAGGGGGAAGGGGCACAGGCACAGATTAGGTCTCCCAGCAGCCCAGGGAGGCCCCGCCAAGCCAGTGAAACAGCAGCATCACAGACACAGCCGGCCTCGTCCCGGCTCTCCTCGCTGTCTGTTCCATCCCCTTCCCCAGCTGGCTCCCTCGGCTCCCGCCCATTGTCTGTGTTCCTTTGTGGCTTTTCTGGTGTGGCACCCACGTGCCTGCTCCAGCTCTGGCTCTGTGTGGTGGTGCATCTTTTGGATGGAGAACTGAAAGGAGTCTGCTCGTAACTTTGAATGAGGCCCTGAAGTGTAGGTGTTGGCCAGGGCAGACCGTCCTTTGGTCAGATGCCTGTCACAGTCATGTCTTGTCTGGGGGTGGGGGTGGGGACATGAACAGCACAGTGTGTGAGCACCTGTGTGTATATCCTGTGGCTGGGCCTGTGAAGTGGGCGGGGCAGGGACCCCGACACAGGGCTGGCCCGAGAATTCTGGCACTGACTGAGTGCTTGTCTACACTAGGCAGCGAGGGTTCGCGGGCCAGAAGAGTAAAGGAACGTGCCTAACGGCAGGGTTCTGTTTCTGTGTAGAGCGACATCTGAACTGTAATCTGAGCATTTCTAGTGCTTTCCTTGAGAATTACCTAATTCCATCTGACTAGGTAGTTCTTAGGGCCAGGAAGGTGGTTTCAAAGAATATCCTTGATAAGTTAATGGTCCAGCTCTAAACAGTATTCTTACCAAATCACCTTCCATTTGTCTTTCTGTCTGAGTCTAGTGAACTGTAGGTGTACCTGAAAGCTGTAGAGTGGTTTCACTGCTCCGAAAAAGGAGCACCCGGAGTGCATTTGACTGTAGTTACAAGGCAAGAAGACACTCACTTCTTCTTTCAGGCATTTCCCCCACTTACCATTGACGCAGCATCTTCCTGTCCTAGGTGTCGGAGATACAGAGATTCAAAGGCACTGCTCTAGGGGATCCCTCCGTCCAGGAAAAACAGGTGTGGGAGGCCGTGGGAGGAGTGGCGCCGGAGGCTGAGGGGCAGTGTTCGCAGCACAGACGTGGGAAAATAGATTGCTGTTGGGGGTGGGGCGTTCCAGTAGGCAGGAGTCAGGTTCCAGAGCATCTTACCTTTCGTTGTACTTTATCCTACAGGGTGGGTATCAAAAGGAAAGGAACAGTTGAGAGTTTGGGGGCTTTTTAGCCTTTTTTTTTTAATCCTCACCCGAGGATATGTTTATTGATTTTAGAGAGAGAGGAAGGGAGAGACAGAGACACTGACATGAGAGAGAAACATCGATTGGTTGCCTCCGGTGCACACCCCAACCGGGGATCGAATCCGCAACTTAGGTATGTGCCCTGATCGGGAACCTCACCCGCAGCCTTCTGGTGTACAGGACGGCCCTCCCAGCAACCGAGCAACCCGGTCAGAGCGACAGTGCAGTGTTGAGCACGGGTGTTAAGGGGTCAGTCTGCGTTTGGAAAGCCCGTGCTGGTGGCTGTGTGGAGGACGGACAGAGGGCAGAGGTGATCTGTGCTGGGGACTTACTATGATAATGAAGGTGGTGGGAAGCAGGCCGGAACTGAGGCAGGACCAGTGGGGCCAAGTAGGAGAGGAGGGTAGAGGATGTGGCAGGAAGGATAGTAAGTTTTTACACTTCATTTGAAATGCCAAAGCAGTTACTTAATCCGGAGACTCTTCTGATTATCGACTCCTTATTTTTGAACTAAAAAACAATCTCTAAACTGTTTACCTCTTTTAAAAAAGTTTTTACTTGTTTATTTTTAGAGAGATGGGAAGGGAGGAAGAGAGGGAGAGAAACGTAGATCCGTCACCTCTCTCACGCCCCCAGCTGGGGACCCGGCCCGCAACCCAGGCACGCGCTCTGGCTGGAATCGAGCCCGCGCCCATTCGGTTCGCGGGCCGGCGCTCAGTCCACAGAACCGTACCAGCCAGGGCTGAAATGTTCGCCTCTTCCTTCTTCGTGCAGCCTGCTAGGAAACTGGAAGATGATGCTCGCTGGAATCCGCACATTAGCCGATGGGCGTTTCATTTTTGTGTGACCCTCCGAATTGGCCCTTGCGTCCCTGGCCCTCCTCTGGTTTCAGGGCCATGTTTTGCGTGACTTCGGGCTGGGCACATGGTAGCGTGTATGACCCGGTAGCCCTGTGAGGTAAGCAGGAGTCAGTTCAGTCACGAGATAACGTTGTTTTGCCTCTCTGCGTAGATTGAAAGACGACGACAGTGGGGACCATGACCAGAATGAAGAAAACAGCACACAGAAAGATGGTGAGAAGGAAAAAATGGACCGAGACAAAGGTCAGAGCAGCAGCAAGAGGAAGGTGAGTTTCGTGCTGCGCAGAGGTAGTGTGGTCTTGGGACTCAGGCTCGGCTGTCTCGTGGAGCCCGTGTCTCCGGAAGAGTCCAGATTAACATGATTGCACACTGTTGTGTAGCAGCCAATTCTGTTCTCACAAAAAGATTGCGGAGCCACCAGAGTGCATTCCAGGACTCGGAGCGTGGAGGGGCTCTGCCCGCAGGGCGCATGCCCTGCTCCCTGGCTGCCATGGATGAGGATAAGTCTACCAAGACATGATCTGCTTGGGGAGAAAAGGTGGCCGATCTCTCAAAGGAGAAGGGCCAGGAGCCTTTTCCTCGATGGGCCTTTATTGGGTTCATTTGCACAGGAATACAGATAAAGCTCATCAGTCATTGTCAGGCAGCAAGGATCAAACAATAGACAACATACAAGGAACTATGAGAGCTTATTCTGAGTCAGGGTCTGTTGGCTGAGGGGCTACAAAACTTTGGGGAACAAACTCCTTTCCTGCTCGAACCCTTATCAGAAAACTGAGAGCATTCTTAGCAAAGCAGGTTTCACAGGATTTATGCATTCTTTCTTAGGCCTCATTGCCCCTGGGGGACCCGCCCTTTCCAGCACAGGGCTGCACCCACCTCCAACATTGTTCCAGGTTTAAGTCAGGCAGGGGAAGTAAGGCAGCCAAGAGATTAGGGGACTTCTCCCAGGCAGAATCAGGGAGGACTCAGGCTATGTCAAAGCCAAGGGGCGAGGGTCCATCACCCCTTTTCCATAGCCCCCAAGTCCTTCCCTGGGGGCCCCCATGACCGTGCCTGTCTTAGGTTGTCCCTCCCTTAAGGAATCTTACCCGCCATTGGCTAACCAATCATGCACTGGGGGCCAGGCAGGGTGAAGTAAAGGGGGCAGAGGTGGTGCCCCTGCCAGGGAGATAAGCTTTGTCTCCTAGTGGCTTATGGTCCGAAAGTGGCTCACTCAGCCTTAGCCATGGGGGTTCCAGCTCTTGAAACCAGGCGGGGCGGCTCCCGACATCGGAGCTCCCCCCTGAGCACAGGCCCTTGAGGTGCTGCCTCACTTTCCAGCGCTCTCCGGGCCTGAGGTCGGGGGGGATAACCATGGGGTTAGCATGGCTGTTATTTGCCTCATAAGCTGCTGCTGAGCATTTTGGATCCTGCACACCCCTTGAAATTAGTGAGTTGGAAAAGGGACAATTTGGAGAATTGGATAGGCGGGTCAGCTTCTTGAAGAATCAAAGCAGCCCTGACCTATGTGTCTTGGTTGGAGCGTCATCGCCTAACCAGGGGTGTCCACCCTTTTGGCATCTCTGGGCCACACTGGAAGAAGAGTTGTCTTGGGCCACACATTAAGTACATTGTGACACATAATCACAAAGAAAATCCCATAATGTTTTAAGTATATTTTCGATTTTGTGTTGGGCTGCATTCACAGCCATCCTGGGCAGCCCGTGGGCTGCAGGTTTGATACTCCTGCACCCCAAAAGATTGCAGGTTCATTTCTGGATCAGGGCCCATGCCTCGGTTACAAGTTTGGTCCCCAGCTGAGGTGCAAACCAACCATTTGGTTTTTCTCTTCCTCCCTTTCCTTCTTCCTAAAAAAACAAAATCAAATGAGCATGTCCTTGGGTGGGTTTTTTGTTGTTGTTGTTGTTTTTTAATCAAAGCAATCGTTATTGCTTTATTCAGTAATATTGAGCCCTGGCTGGTGTGGCTCAGTGGATTGAGTGCTGGCCTGCAAACCAAACGGTCACCAGTTCTATTCCCAGTCAGGGCACATGCCTCAGTGGCAGGCCAGGTGCCCAGTGGGGAGTGCGTGACAGGCAATGACACGGTGATGGTTCTCTCCCCCTCTTCCTCCCTCCCTTCCTCCTCTCTAAAAATAAATAAAGTCTTTAAAGGAACCCCAATATGGAGTGTCCTATAGGTACAAGCATTTTAGGTGCTAAGGGGACACACAGGTGAGTGAAACTGTGGATCAGGGCGATAACGTTTAGTGGTGGTGATGACAACAGAGGCTGACGTTTGCTGAGTGCCGCCTCTGTGCCGGCCACTGTGCTCAGCGCTTCGTGTCTGTTCATGTGTTTGGTCCTCTCGGCACCTCTACGAGACGATTATTGTTCTTTACCCCACTTTTCAGACGAGTAGCCAGTGAGTAAGAGAGGGTCATAGAGGAGGGGATGCTGGACCTGGGACTCTGCTGGGATCAGGTACACGCACAAACACTTAGGGAGGAGAAAGTTACAGAAGCCATCAGAACAGAGATAAAATGGTACAGGAACTTAGAATCAGTTAACGGCTACAGCAGTTTACTGTGTGAGCAGGCTCTTGGGCCCATGGCAGGTAGTAGATTGGCGGGGGGTGGTACAGGGCAATGCCGGCATACGCCCTCTCCGGCCCAGAGCACGTGGAGAGCGGCCCGTTCTAACGCACCTCCTCTAATTCGCAGGCTGTTGTCCCCGGACCAGCAGAGCACCCGCTGCAGTACAACTACACGTTCTGGTACTCCAGGAGGACGCCTGGCCGGCCCACCAGCTCGCAGAGCTACGAGCAGAACATCAAACAGATCGGCACCTTTGCCTCTGTGAGTGCTCAGTGGGCCTGTGGCGCGTTCATGCCTGCACCGCTGTGTTTCCTTACCCTCCCGACAACCTCTCCAGGGTTCTGGTTTCCTGCTCTCTCGGGTCAGATGTGGTCATTCTTGGGTTTCCCATTCTACACCCATAGGTAGCCATGTGGGTGTGTAATATGTGAATTGTGGGATTGACCTGAAAGGGACCACACGAAAATGCAGGTTGGTTTAGGTAGATCTCTGTTGAGTCCTAACTGTGTGCAGTGTCTGGGGTAGGGGAGGTACAAAATTTTGTAGTGTGTGATATACTCACAAGTCTTGATGGTTAAGTCAACAGTAAACATCAAAAGATTCTTCTGTATTTTTTAAAATGTATTTTTCTAAGATTTCATTTATTTGTAGAGGGGAGGGAAGAGAGAAAGAGAGGGAGAGAAACATCAATGTGTGAGAGAAACATCGATCGGTTGCCTGTCACAGGCCCCCAACTAGGGACGTGGCGGGCAACGCAGGCATGTGCCCTGACTGGGAATCGAACTGGTAACCTTTAAGTTTGCAGGACAATGCCCAGCCTACTGAGCCACACCA
Source organism: Phyllostomus discolor (assembly GCF_004126475.2). Taxonomy (NCBI): domain Eukaryota; kingdom Metazoa; phylum Chordata; class Mammalia; order Chiroptera; family Phyllostomidae; genus Phyllostomus; species Phyllostomus discolor. The sequence continues at coordinate 4,520,090 of NC_040906.2, read as the reverse complement.
GTCAGGGCGGTTCTTTTGAGTTTCATACAAGCTCCTGCCAGCGTTTTGGGTCTGTTAGTGGTATGTGTGTGGAGTAGCACCTTCCCTTCTGTCTTTAGAGAGAAAAGGACATCTCGTGGTCATCGTTCCCGTGGGTCCTGCCGTGCAGGGACCCCAGCGCTGTCCCGTCTCCCGCACAGGCAGGTGCCGGATCTGTGTTCCCCGGGAGGCTGTCTGCGGCTTACGTGTACTTCCCGTGTGCCGCACCTTCCATCTCCGGGCAGAGTCCAGTGGGGGGTTCGTTCCTTTCTTGAAATTATTGGGGTATCTGCCCTGTTTAAAATGCAGACATAGAAGAGGAACCTGGTAGACACTAAGTGTTCAAGTGAAATGGTGAAGAGGAAGGACACAGTAATAGCCACTCTGTAACTTCCTTTAAGCGTTGGGATAACCCTGCGAGGTAAGGGATGCTACCCAGATCTTATAGATGAGAGCGTGAGACTTGGACTAAGTGTCTGCTCCCGGTCTCAAGCAGCCGTAATTTCCTTGGATAGGTGGAGGGACCGGTGTGGGAACCCGGGTGGGGCAGCCGTGAGGGCCAGGTTGCAGAACCCTTGCCCTCCTCCAGTGCACCAGGGCACTTGATGAGAGGTGCCAGTTCCTCAGAGGTTTGCTTGCCAGACAAGCTCTGTTCACTTACCCATTTACTGTTGGGCGGAACTGGTCATTAGTTTATGTTATTACTGAGAGGAGAGATGCGTGCTCCCTGGTCACTGGTAAATGCAGGCCCTTCTGAAAAATTAAAGACAGCTTGCACACTGGAGCACACTTGGTCCAAGAAGTGTTTGGTGAGTGAATTCAGGGCACAGGCGGGGTTCTAAAATGAACCAGGATCTTGCGCTTAGGGAAGCAGGACCTGGCCGGGAATGCCCGACCCGACCCGGGAGACAGCAGTGCTGGCGGGGACAGCTGCGGGGCCGCTCCCGCGCACTGTTTTTCTGAGTGGCCCGGGCAGTCACACCTGCGGTGATGTTCCAGGGCCAGCTCCGTTCCTGGCGCTGCCGAACCCGGTGTGCGGGAGTGCCGGCTGTCACCGTGCAGGGGTAGCCTCGGGCTGCGCACAGCTGGCGGAGCACGCCGGGGTCGGAGAAGACGCTGCACTAGAGAGGGCTGCACTGGAGAGGGCCCCTCACTCGGGGTCCTCCTGGTGCCCTCTGTGGGGGCCACGGATGCCTCTCGCCGTTTTCTTCCTCTCTCACGGAGAGCGTAGCTGACCCGCCTGGGGAAGGGAGGGTGTCTGTTTCCTTTGGCACGTGTGTTGAGTTGACGAGACCTTATCGTTAGCGCCGGCTTGGGTTAATTCTTCTCTCGTACCCACTGGGCGGGGGACGGTGTTCAAATCCACTGCCGTACGTGAGTCAAGGCAGTAAGAGGTGCCTCCCAGTGTTGAATCCCTCACAGGGCAGTAATTACATCGTGAAACCCTTTAGTGAATCCAGACCGGTAGTTCCCATTTGTCCTTAACCCTAGTACTTAGGGCGTGGAGAAGTTCTGGAAACCAGGTGACTCAGAAGGCAGCGGTTTTACATGGGAAGAGCACTGGGCTCGGGGGTCCCGGTGCCCGACTCCATGGCGGGGGGGGGGGGGGGGGGGGGGGGGGGCTTTGGGCACTGTGTTCTCCCCTCTGCCTGCAGGGGGGTCGCTCTGCGGGCTTCTCCGCACCCCCTTCGCCGAGTCTGAACACTGTTTTTCTTTTTTCAATTAAGAGTTTCAGAAACCAAAAGTGCCTGAAGAGAACGGGGAAAATCTTTCAAAGCGATTTCGTGTTTTTGAGATGCGTGCCCCACCCGCCACGGCTCTGATGTAATGAGATCGTGACCGTGAGAGTGTGCGGTCCGGCCTGGGCGCGGAGCAGGGCGGAGCTGGCCGGGGCTCAGCGCCTGTTGAGGAGCTGGGGTGGCCTGTGCGCCTTCCCCCCACAGCCCTCCCCAGTCCCTCACCACAGGGAGCCGCAGGGCCTGGGCATGCTGCCCTCCTTCCCGCTCTGTCCAGGCGGAGAAAGGGGCTCGCTCGTTGTGCATGCGTGTCCGCTCGCCGTCCCCGATCGCCTTTGACAGGCGCTCACAGCGGTCACTGAGACGGGCGCTGCCGCCGGCGTTCGCTCCTGGCACGGGAGGCGCTGCCCGGGGTCTCGTCCCGCAGAGGAGCTGCAGGGACCTCGGTTCCACACAGCGGACGGTCCCCGTCCCCTCGGTTGCCGTCCAGGTCTAGAGACACGGCCTGGACCTTCTCCTCTCCAGACCAGTCCACATTTTTTTTCTTCCCTCCTAAAACGTGCCCCTTCCCTGGCCAGCACTCAGTAGGTGCATCACAGAGGGATCACAGAGGAACCGGGAAGCAGCCTCTCCTCTCGGCACCCTGCTGGGGAACGGGGGTGGCTGCACCCGACAGAGAGGTGTGTCTGCTTTCCCGTGGGGCCGTGGGGGAGGGGCAGGGAGCCCCACCAATGTTCCAGCGTGACAGGGGCCTCCTCAGGATAGGCTGGTGACTGCTGGCGCGGGTGCGGGGCGAGGACCAGCTGGAACAGGTGAAGGATCAGTCGTTGGAGCAGCCAGGACAGCACAGGAACACTGACTGTTGTTCAGTCGGTCACTCACGTTGTAGCAACCGTGTCGGTACCCAGTGGGTGCTGGGACCACCGGGGGGGCACTTTGTGAGGGGTGTGACTGACCGCTGTGCTGTGCACCCGAAACTGAAACGAGACAGCGCCAGATGCCAGCTGGGGTGGGAGTGAGTGAGGAGGGACTCCAGCCCTGAGCGTGAGAGGCTGAGCCCTGCTTGCTTCCGGACTGTCCTGGCCTTGGCAGGGGGACCGTGGTCGGTGCTGTCACCCGGCGCAGTAACTGAACAGGGCTGAAGTGTGTCTCACTGTCGCTGATGCTGGGTTTGAGAGGACAGTCTGTGATCCAGAGGACGGAAGGGTTTCCGTTGCGTGGAACAAGGTGCCCACAGCAGGTCATGGGCGTCCCGAGGCCTCTGCGGGAGGGGGGGCATGGCAGTGGATCGACTCTGCCAGCGGAGGCCCTGGCTGAGGCTGGCATTTCTCGCCCAGCGGGGGTGTTCTCGGTCAACAACGTTACGTTTCTCTTTTATCCAGCTTACCATGTGCTTTTATCCAACGTGCCCGGCCGGCCTCCCCCACAAGCCTCGAAATGAAAATGTACCCTTCGGAAGTATAGCCTGAACCAGCGTGTCCTCCCTGTTTACGCCTTTTTCTTCCGTAAGGCTTGCTTTCATGCGTTCAGAGAACAGAAAGTCACGTCTTCTGTGTCCCGGCCTTCTCTTCACAGGTGGAGCAGTTCTGGAGGTTCTACAGCCACATGGTGCGCCCCGGGGACCTGACCGGCCACAGCGACTTCCATCTCTTCAAAGAGGGAATCAAGCCCATGTGGGAGGTGAGGACTGGGGGCCTCACGCTGCTGTTATGAGCGAGTCGATTTTTTGTTTTGTTTTTAGCCTAGCTGAGGTTTAAAGTATTGTGTTGTATTGTATTGTATTGTATTTATTTTTGAAGAATGTAGTCATAGTTGTTGGGTTTTTTATTTTTTTTAAAGATTTATTTATTTATTTTTATTGAGGGAAGGGAGGGAGAAAGAGGGAGAGAAAGAGAAACATCAATGTGCAGTTGCTAGGGGTCATGGCCTGCAACCCAGGCATGTGCCCTGACTGGGAATTGAACCTGCGACACTGGTTCGCAGCCCGCACTCAATCCACTGAGCTACGCCAGCCAGGGCTAGGTTTAAAGTATTTTAAAGTCTTCTCTCAAAACCGCATCACTGTTAGGCACCTCCGAGGACTGGGACCCCAGGAAAAGACACAGTGCCATCGCTTGTTGGGGGGGGCGGTGCTGGGTGGTCTGGAAGGTCGTTGCGTCACCGGAAGGGTGTTGTGATGACACTCCAGGCTGGTTTTTCTAAGTTACCCTTGTTCCCATAGAACTGGCAGTGTGTGAATTGTATTGCCATGGCATATTTACGATTGAAGTAGGTAAAATAAGCTTGTAGGCAGTAACGGGAGACCCAGAGCTGAGCTTTGTGATCTTTGCTGAAACCCATCTTGAATTTGGTGCCGTGGCGTTTTTTCTAGAAGACAAATGTGATCTCACCCCACGGGCCACCTCCATCCCCCACCCTGGCCAAAATTTAAAATGTCACACAGTGCACCGTTGCTCACGTGCTCTTGCAGCTGGTTGGCCTTTCGGGCCCGTCTCCCGTCCTCTCTAAATCCTCCCGTCCCCCGTCCCGCACTTGGGCAGTGTCTGCACCCGGACGCGTTCCTCCTGGAGCCTGCAGGCCCTCCACCTGCTCTGCCCGGCCAGCTCCTGGGCCCTGGAGGCCCAGCTGCTTAAATGCTTCCTCCTAAGTGTTTCTTTCTTTCTTTTTTTTTTTTTCCCCCAAGAATATGGTATTCTTTTTTTTTTTTTTTTAATTTATTTTTAGAGAAAGGGGAAGAGAAGGAGAGAGGGAGAGAAAACATCAATGTGTGGTTTCCTCTCATGCACCCCTGAATGGGACCTGGCCCGCAACCCAGGCATGGGCCCGGATTGGGAATCGAACCAGCGACCCTATGGTTCGCAGCCCGAGCTCAGTCCACTGAGCTATATACCAGCCAGGACCCTCTTGAGTGTTCCTGACGGTCTCGCTCTTGGACTCGATGTGCAGGGCTCTGATTGCAGCAGCGCTTGTCAGACCGTACCGCTGCAGTTAATGTTCTCGTCTGCCTCCTCAGCTGGACTGGGTCTGGGGGAGACTGGCCTCCTGTCTGTGTGTGTGTGACCTGGGACACTGGCACACTCGTGGCAACATGAAGTGAGGAATGATCTGTGTTTGGAGCCTGACATCATTTCGATTCCTAGTTGCAAAAAAGAGGGTCCTTTTTAAAGTGCCCGTTGAGCCATTGTTTGAACTGACTTGTATCAGGACCCCCACCTTGCTTTTCTTTCTGTCCTCTCCCTACCACCATTTTTTTCTATAAAGTTGAATAACTGGAAAGTGACAAGACCTCTGAGGGAAGAGCTGTGAAACTGTATTTTAACTTTTTGCTTTCTGTCTTTTACAGGATGATGCAAATAAAAATGGTGGCAAGTGGATTATTCGGCTGCGGAAGGGCTTGGCGTCCCGTTGCTGGGAGAACCTCATCCTGGCCATGTTGGGGGAACAGTTCATGGTTGGGGAGGAGATCTGTGGGGCTGTGGTCTCTGTCCGGTTCCAGGTAAGCCCCCTCGGGCAGGTCTGGTTCTGCGTGCTGCCTCTCCCCCGCCCCCGGCCCGGCTTGCCGTGACGAGCGCTCTGTCCCCCCTGTAGGAGGACATTATTTCCATATGGAACAAGACTGCCAGCGACCAGGCCACCACAGCCCGGATCCGGGACACGCTTCGGCGAGTGCTTAACCTACCTCCCAACACCATTATGGAATACAAAACCCACACCGACAGCATCAAGTACGTGCTGGGGAGGGTTGGGGGGACACGTCCCTGAGGTCGGCAGAAGTCGGTTCTTAGTTGGGTCCAGAGGAGTGTGGTCGCACAGGGGACTGACTTAGGAGAAGGGACAGACCAGACCAGCCTTCCCCTCTAGTGCTTCTGGCCGCTCATAGCAGCTCTTTGCTGGTGCGGCTCCTGCACACGGCACTGCAGCAAAGAGCGCCCCCTGCAGGACCCCAGCTGCAGTGTCTGGGCTGGCTCGCCTCCCCCGGCGGGCTTGTCTTTCACGGGCTAGCTGCCGTCTTCAAGTGAAAGGCAAGGGCTCTTCCTTTTCCTGCCGTTTTTTTAAGGTGACTTCGCTGAACAGGAAGGTCCTCCCTGTCCGCTCCTGTCCCCATTTTTGCATGTCATTTTAACCTGTTAGCTTCTGTCTGTTTCTGTGTCCTGGGAAATCAGCGTCTTAGCAGGAGTGTGACTCCATTCCCTGGCGTGCGGAGCTGAAGTCCTGGGGGGAGCAGAGCAGCGTGTGTGAGAGGGCAGAACCCCAGGGAGCACGAGCGCCCTCAGGGAGATGAGCTGGGCTTCGTGCTCTGCCCAGGGCTCCGGGCTTTAGAGCCGGCGCCCACATACGGCAGCCACCAGCCAGGGCCGTGAGCGAGTCTTACCCGCAGCCAGGCCCTCTGAAGAAGGTGTGGGGGGTGGCTGTCAGACTTTCTCAGAGCTGGTGGAGAGCCGGCCGGCAAGGAGTCAGGACGTGTAGGTCCAGCTCCTCTCCTTGGGCTCCAGCGTCAGCATGTGCCTTTGGCAAGGCTCTGCCGCTCGGCCTCCGTCTCCCCACCTGTGAAATGGGGCTGACGCTGCTCCACCTGACAGGGTTGTCGGGAGGCTCACCGAGTCTTTGTCATGCAAGGTCCTCAGAAGGAGACTGCACGTACAGGGCTGAGCATTAGTATCACTGTCATTGTCATCATCATCAGACGTAATGCCGTCACGACGTTGTTCTGATTAAAGACTAGTGACGCGCCCAGTGGTGGTGGTCAGCAGACAGCCCCTCTGGGAGTCTTCCGCGTGCATTCACAGATCGTGGCGTTAGCCGAAACTGGCCGAGAGCCTGTTTTTAACTGAGCACACTGCCACAGGAGTTGGTCCGCTGGCTGTGACTCATTGCGGCCACCAGGAGCCACGAGCCAGCCACGGCCCGGGCGCTGGACCGAGTGGTCCTGTGTTAGCATCGTTTCCTCTGAGCACGTTTTTCCTGTTCGTTATTCTGAGGGTAGAAATAGTTTCTGCCCTCCAGCCAGGTTTAGTGCAGGCCGGAGGCATCCACACCTGCCTTTTCTAGGACTCGTGCGTTGCAGGTTCCCACACCAGCCCTCAGATCAGCCCCCACCAGAGCAGGCTTGTCCCCGGGGTAGGAAAGGGACGGAGGTGTTTTTCAGCTCTCCCTCCTTCATGGGCTCCCTCTCCCATGCCCTGAGGCAGTTCTTCCTGACTTCTGTGGGAGTGTTGTTCGAGTCCTTACAGAGGCTGGGAGAGCCCATGGGCTTCCGCCTTAGTCCGCTGCGCTGCTTCATCCGGAGGGTCTGCCTAGCACGCCAGCCCTGCAGCCACAGGGACCGGAAAACCCTCCTTGACACCCAGATGCTGCTCTCCTCGGTCTCCTCCCTTTCCTCCCCCAACGAGCCGACCTTTTGCACTCCCACTAGAATGCCAGGCAGGCTGGGCCCCCCGAGGCTCCTCTTTCAAAACCTCTGGAAGCCGCGGTTGAACGGGCCCTGACCCTCCCCTGTCTGGATGGCACCATCATTGAAGCTGGCATCACCGGAACCCCTTGTTCTGTTGGCGTGCTGCCGGAAGACCCTTCTGTCCCGGACAAGAGGAGCTGGAAGAGCATTTTATGTTTTAAGGACGGGCTGACACAGCAGCTACAACGACAGCTGAGATCACTTAATAAACGGTGCTAAACTAGCTTGTCTCATGCTCTTGCTCTTTGTGGCGCATCAGCGAAGTGGCCTTGCAGACTGACTGTCACCCGCGTTCAGGAACGGCGCAGACTGCTCCGTGAGGGCCGTCGGGGAACGCAGCCCTCACCTCCATAGCCCACGGTGCAGTGTCCCGTGCGTGGTGTTTGGTTCCGCCCTCCGCTGAGGTCTGACATAATGAGGTGGCGTCTAACCAACACGAGACCCCGTTTTCTGGCACTTGAATTTTAGTTTCCATGCAGGCACGCTGATGAAGGAGAACAGAGTGGCTTCTGAGCAGAGTTCAGCTGGAAGGTTGTTAAGGCTGGAAAGGGGGGTCCTTGGCTTTTGCTTCGCTGGCTTTGTTCGCCTTACTTCAGAGACAGCTCTTGCTTGCGGGCAGAGTCCTGCTTCCATCTGCGTGCGTCTGTGCGTCTGTGTGGCTTCCTTGCTTGGTGCTGACGGGGTTTCTCGCTGCCAGAGCTGCCCACGCCACCAGCTCTCTGCCGGCCCTCTCCCTTGCGCTTTCCCTGCAGAGCCTGGGCATCCTCCTCTTCGGGCCAGCTCTGCTGGCGGGGCCTCCGGGGCCCAGCCCTTCCCTTCTCCCAGGCGGTTGTGCCCGGGGAGCCGGGCTGGGTGACGTCGTCTTCCTCCGTGAGTCTGCTCCTCAGGGTCGCTGACTGCAGCCCATGCCGTCCCCTCACGCGCTTCGTGGCTTGGCTCGTGTGGCCCGCCGGCCCTAACCTGCATGCACAGATCGCAGCGATCTCACGGTACTTGCAGCTTTCTTGGGAGCTACCGACTGAACCAAAAGCAAACGTTTCTGCAGACCCTGGGTCAGGCTGCCCAACCTCGTCTGTGAAGGTGGCCGTGGGCAGGTGTGGGGGTTTCCAAAGTGGCTGTTCCATTGGCAGCGCCACCCCAGCTAGTGCCATCCTGATGGACTGTCGGTCTCCACGTGGCCTGGGATCCCACAGGACACAGTTGGGGGCAGCACCCTGGGCTCCGCCCTCGGGAGCAGTACATGTCGTGGCCTCTTTGTGGCACACGCACAGTCGGCCGGAGTCCTGGGAAGCGGGAGGTGTGGAGGTGCCTGTTCTCTGACCTCAGCGTTTGCGAGGACCGCTTAGCTCCTGTGTCCTCTGGCCTCCTCCACCGGTGTGCGGTGTGTACTGGCCTTCATTTCGGCTCTGTAACCGGTCCAGGGATCAGTGTGATGTCACCCTCCTGAGCCAGGGGTCATCAGAGAGCACCAAACTGACTTTGATACCCCTCTGGTCCTGGCCACATGTGAGCAGACGTCAGAACTGTCCTGCTCCGTGCCCTTCCTTGGGGCTCTCCCGCAGGGATGGCTTTAAGCCAAGGGACAGCAGCTGCGGGGACTTGAGAATTAAGGAAAGGAAGGAGCAAGCGGTCTGGAGAGCAGTCCTGAGTTTTCCAGAAACGGTGAGGGGACCCTCAGGAGTGGCCTAGGTTCTCATGCGGGTGGACTCCCACCTTGCTACATGTCTGTCCAGTTTCCAAGGTCCTTTTGCAGCCGCTCCGTGTCTCCAGCCTGCCCCCTCACACCGCTTGTGGCCTTCTCCCGCTGCGCTCGCGTTCCTAGGAGAGCTGAGGGCTGCTCAGCTGCGGAGGGGTCGCCTGCCTGCTGCCTGCTGCCTCCTGCCTCCTGCCCTTATGTTGCCAGCAGTGGGCCCCAGGAGAGCGAACAGGTCACAGTGAGAAACGGGAGGCTTGTTCAACCGAGCGTTCGCCCAGGCGCGCAGCTCCTGTTAACGAGGCCCGTCGCAGCCGAGGCTGTGTAGGTGTGGGTCCCTGTGGGCATGAGGCAACTCGCTGTGTCCTCGGTTTCGAGAAGCAGTCTCCTAATGCAGACTTGCGACTCAGGATCGTGGGCACACCGGGATGTCACTGGGCACAGAGCCCGCACGGCAGCGCTGTCTTCTGTGCTGCCTCTCGGGAGTAGTCCCATGATCCCTTCGTGCATCTGGCCCGGAACGGAAGCGGGGAAGACAGGGGAAGCAGGGGAGGCGGGGCCGTCTGCACGCAGCGGCCACCGTGGTGGGGAGGCTGACGGCCCCCTCTGCAGGGAGAGTTTGAGGGTAGGTGGCTTCTCTTCATTCCTTTGTTCTAGAGGAGAAACGGATCAAGTCGTGGGGAATTTGCTTAACCTTGTCCAGATTTCATTGTACGTAAACATCAGACTTTGTGGGCCAGGGCCACCCTCCCTTCTCTTGTGCCTAAATCATAGCCCAGTGGCGCTGGGTCACACTGGGGTGACTGCTGGCCCGGCTTAGGAAGTCCGTGCCCACTGATGTCCAAGTAAAGGAAGCCCGGGCCAGCAGGAGGCTGAGCTTGTCCGTGTGTGCTGAGGGCCGGCTGAGTGCGAGGCCGGGAGCCAGGCCTTGGGGCGGGGGGCGGGTGGAGGTTCAGGCCCACACAAAAATGAGCTCTCTGCCCCCACAGTTGGCTTTCCAGTAAGCGAGCTGAAACAAGAGTGGTCTTCAAAGGACTGTGTCAACTTGTCATCTGAGTTTGGTCAGAATTCCCTGCGGGCTCTATTAATCTCAGTACCTTTTTTTAAGAAGCTTCGTTCATATGACACTTTTTAACATTTAACTTTTTTTTTTACCTTTAAAAGTAAAGCAAGTTTTAGTATTATCTAAGATGCCTGGGCGCCAGCCACATGGAAGACAGCTAGGCTGTTCTCCCTCGGGTTAGCGCGTTGGTTTGCTCGCAGCCAGACCTCAGAGTGGTTGTGCCGGTGGCCGTGGGCAGCTGCCTTGTTCCCACCGAGCCTGTGTGAGGGACTTCTTTCCCCGGGCTCGGCACGCCGAGGTGTGACACGGGGACAGAACTTGTAGAGGAGCAGGGAGGGCCCGCTCTGGGCTGGAACAGAGCAGAGGGCGTCTCTGAGACCCGTGTGTCGGTAGGTCCGGACACGGAACTGCCCTGCTGGGACTAGCGTGGGCCTGTCTAGAAACAAGGGGGGATGAGACGAAGCTCAGCATAACCACGTCATGTCCCTGTGGACACTGAAGCGGCCCAAGGCAGAAGGTCAAGCTCACTGTTGAACGAGCGGGGCTTCCTGGTGGTTTTGCCCCAGCATCGGACTGGCTTCTGCCTTAACTCGAGCAAAGAGCGAGTTGGCCCTCTGACGCACACGTGGACCCACACAGCTCCTCCCTGCACGGCCCTGCCGTGGCGGGCCGTGGACAGGACGTCTCCCTGCGGACGCTGAACCGACCAACTGGCGTGCCTGCGGGGCGGGCCTGTGCTGCTCTCAGCTCGGGCCAGTGCAGTGCACATGCGCAGCCTCGGGGACCCTGGCTGAAGAAACCGTGGCTGCGTGGCTGCGGCTTGCGCACCGCCCCTCGTGCTGAGAGGTGGGCGGAGCTCGGACTCGGGAGAACACCGACCGAACCGCGTCGGTGTTGCCCAGGAGAGTGGGTTTGCCCTGCCAGGTCTTACTCGACCCCCTCCCCCCGCTAAAAATAAGAACAAAAGCTACCTGAAGGAGTCCTGGTAAGAAGGTGCTTCGGTGGCCGTAACCTAAACCTGTGGCGAGTGAACAAGGTGTGTTTGTCACCCCTGTAAACGAAAGGTGGAGTGATTCACGAAAGGGAATTTTAGATTTAGAAGCCCCCCAAGTGACCCGATATGTGTATAATTGCCAGGGAACTTAGCAGGCATTTCGTCCCTAAGGAGCAGGAAAGTGGCCAGGGTATTTTCTCGTAGTTCCTCTGACAAAATTTGAGGTGAGTTGGGCTCCAGTGCCGGAGGACTCTGGTGTCTCTCTCGGCCAGCAGTCACCAAGGGCGGGGAGCGCCGGCCTGCGAGCCCGGGCCCCCTCGGTCACACTCCTTCCCCTCCCTGACCCCAGTCTCTGCATGAGTCATCAGCGTGGAAGTTGTCACGAGCCCCGTTCCCCGGGGATCGTGAGCTGCTGTGACCTACACCGCTTAAACTTGAAGATGATGACATGGGTATACTCAAGAAACGACCCGGTGTAGATCTGGGGCCTGAGGTTGGAGGGTCAGAAGGTTGGGAATGTGAAAGCAAAGCAACATAGAGCGGTTTCCCCCTTGCACCTCCAGACACGACGCCCTGGGCCCCTGCCTGTACCCTCAAGGTGAGGCCTGGGGCGGCAGAGCCGTTCTCGCCTCCCCACCCCGCCCCCCTGCTGCCCTTCGCCCTGTGAGTGGGAGGTGTTGCCCGTGGTGGTGGAGCTTAGCTCTGCCCCCATTGGCCTCCCTGGTGGACTTGTGGGAGGGTTGGATACAAGCCCGAGGGAACAGGGATCGAGGGCCAGAGTTCACCAGCGGAGCAGCCAGGACAAGTGCCAACTGTCCCCGAGAGGCACTGGCCCGCCCCAAGTATCTGAGGGCGAGTCCAGGTGGGAGGAAACCTCACAGCTGTGCTTCCAGGCGGGCGGCGGGTGGGCTGCACTCGACCTTGAGGGTATCTGAAGTGGGGTGTGGGGTGATGTGTTCTTCTCTTTGTTGCTAAAAAGCTTTTGATCTGAATGTGCTATTGTGTTTTTTTTTGTCTCTGGTTTGCCAGGGCCTGGGAGGAGTTTCATGGCCTGGTGAACAGCAGCGGGCCCGCTGATCGGACGCTCCCCTCTGTCTCTCACACTCAGGGTAGGGCCTCGTCTGTTCTCTGTGACCCCGTGACGCACCTCTCGGCCGCAGGGCCCCTCTTCCCAAGGGGCCGTGCTCTCCCCGGGTACCCCTAGCCTTGCTTCTTCTGCCCCACGTGGAGTCGGCTCCAGCCCCTCTCTCTGGCTGATGGTCATGGGCTCAGTCCAGACCCACTGGACTGTGGTGCTCCCCGGGGTGCGTGTCTCCTGGTGAACGCCCAGGCAGGTTGCTCAGCCTCGCTGTGCCTCCCCTTCCTCATTGGGAGGGAGGGTCCGCGGACTAACATGTCTCTGGCCTCCTCCAATGCCAGCATTTCTCGGTGATAAATGTGCCACAAGTCCCTTTTCTTTGGCACAGACGTGGCCATTGCAAGCCATCTGGCAGTGTCCTGTGACTAACGTGGGGCAGGTGAGGCGCTTGTCTCCTGTGTGCTGGGGGGGTCGTCAGTTGCGAGGGGACAGGGACAGAGGGGCGGGTGCAGGGCTCTGTGGGAGACCGAGAGCTTCGGGTCGCGCTGTGACCGCACCATTGCATGTTGGCTAGCAGGGAGAGACCCCGGGACAGGGGCGCGGGGTCAGCCGGGGCGTTCACGGAAGGGGCGTTTGCATTCCAGTGCAGGGCATGCCGGGTTCAGGGTCGCCCGCTTTTAGAGAGGACCCTGGGAGCGCTCGCTCACTCTGGGTGGGAGGAGTGGATGGAGAGACAGCGTCTGAGTGCACTGACCCGGGAGCGTCCTGCTGGACAGCACCCGCCCCTGCTCCCCACCGTTCCCAAGAAATGGGATTTTCTGCGAGTGGAACGGAACGTGTCAGCTGTAGTAGCTGCCTCAGAACTCCACCTTCCCAGGGGGGAAATGAGACTTTTTTCCAGAGAAGGAGACCTGCATTCCTCGGGTGGGCTGGACCAGAGGACGGCACAGGGACAGACACAGGGGGCCAGGGGTCTGGGGACTGTGCGGATAAACAGTCCCAGAGCTGCTTCTGCACACACGGGTGTTGCCACTCACACCTCTCGTTTTACTAGTTTAGCTCCCATACGATAAGTTCCACTTTATCTGACAGTGCTAGGCTTTTAAGTTCTTTTGTTGTAAACGTTTATTGATTTAGACCCTGGCTGGAGTGGCTCAGTGGATTGAGCCTGGGCCTGCGAACCAAAGGGTCGCATTTTGATTCCCAGTCAGGACACAGGCCTGAGCTGTGGGCCAGGCCCCAGCTGGGGTACGTAAGGGGCAACCACACAGTGATGTTTCTCTGCCCCTCTCTCCTTCCCTTCCCCTCTCTAAAAGGAAAATAAACTCTTAAGAAATGTTTATTGATTTTAGAGAGAGAGGAAGGGAGAGACAAACACCTCTCTGATGTGAGAGAAACATCTGTTGGTTGCTTCCCACATGCACCCCAACGGGGGACTGAACCCACATGCCCAGGTATGTACCCTGACCAGGAATTGAACCCGCAGCCTTTTGGTGTACAGGGTGATGCTCCAACCAACTGAGCCACACTAGCATGGGCTAGATGATAATACTAGATTCTTTAAAGTTAAAACTAAAAGGCTTTTCTGTCATTTGTAGTAAACATGGAACTCTGGGATGGCTGCTAATACGCAAGAAAGGGTGGAAATTACATCAGCTGTGCAATTAGATACATTGATTTGCAGGCTGCAGAGGAGGTATTTGAAGTACATTGAGTTTAATTTCCAGAGGCCTGTGTCTATAATGGAATTGTTTTAATTATATTACCATATTTAATTATGTGTAAGATTTTTCTTGCTTTTAATATCCCTATAATTGGAATGCTTATAGTAAAGGTGATAAAGATTTTTGTCATAGTTTAATTGGCAATATTTACTTCCTAAAGTATATAAAATGATACCTTAGAAGTCAATAGTATTAATAACATCTTAGGTTTCATGAAAAACACTTTAAAATGAAACTGGAATAGTCAGAATGAGAGAAAACTTAAAATTATTCCCTCTCCCCTCAGCTACAACTAAATCCCCAGATAAAATATCGAATTGCTTTGAAAAATCCTATCTTGGCATGATTGCCATTTTGTAGTGTCTGTGTTCTCCCCTTTCCCCGTCTTTTTTTTTTAAGATTTTATTCATTTTTAGAAAGAGGGGAAGGGAGAGAGAAAGGGAGAGAGAAACATCAATGTGCGAGAGAGATATCAATTAGTTGCCTCTCACACGCCCCCAACTGAGGACCTGGCCTGCAACCCAGGTACATGCCCTGACTGGGAATTGAATCGACAACCTTTTGGTTCGCAGGCTGGTGCTCAGTTCACTGAGCCACACCAGCCAGGGCCCCGCCTCCAACCCTGTCTTTTTTATGGGCAGATGAAGGGGTCACTTATGCTTCTTGATGTGCAGACTTGGAAGTCTGAGGGAAGTATTAGAGTCCAAACAAAAACCCAGCTCACTCCATTGTCTTGTCAGACCTGAAAAGGCCTCCTTCCTATTTCCTGTGTTGGCTTGACCTCAAGGTCAAGGGGGCGCTCGCAGCCGCTGCACGTGTCCGGCTCAGATTGCCCGAGCTGCTGTTGCAGATGCCCCTGACATTCGGCCTCTCGCCCTCTCTCTGTGCTTTCCCCTTCCGAGGAGGTCGTGATCTGTGATGAAATAAAAACTGCTATTTAAATCATTCTTGTCGAACCACAAGTGGTTCCTCAGTTTACCGGATATTTTTTTGCCGCTATATATGGCTGCTAACACTGGAGGACCATTTCGTTTGGCCCCATTATACATGAGAATCGCCCTTTCCAGCATGGCACCCCTAGAAGCCCCCGTTAGCTGCCGGGAGGGGGTTCTGGTCACTTCTGCGTCTGGGCTGGTCCGTACGTTTGGGGAATGAAGTCGGTGTGGCCACGCAGTGGGGAGTCGGGCACGGAAATGGCCCCACGGCACCTAGGAGGTAGGCTTTTGGGTTAGCACGTGGGAAGGAGCACGGAGGAAGCCGGAGTGGGCCGGGGCTGCACAGCTGAGAGCTGGGGAATGCGCCCCTGGGGAGTGTGGACGCTCAGGCCCGCAGCCTGCCTGTGGCTGCACTCGCGAGCCCCCGGCAGGGCTGATGCTCGGGGAGAGCTCCTCCCCGGCGGCACCCAGCTTTCCCCAATGACCCCCCCCCCAGAGTCACTTGGGTGCCCAGCTCAGGGCACGTTTCCATGAGAACTGGAGGCCCTCTGAGGGGCTGACCACCTGCTCCTCCGCCGTCCGCCCTCGGGCGCTGGCTCTGCCCTGGCTCCTTCTTCCCTGGGTTCCCACCCGTCCGTCTCTCTGGAAGGACAGGAAGGCAGTCCCTTTGAGGCAGAGCAGGTTAGACAGAGGGCCATCCGGGGAGAGAGGGTCCCTGCAGCATCTCGGGTCCTTTGGCTCTGTGCCTCGTGCCCTGTGCCCTGGCATGTAAGCATCTGCTGGGAGGCGTGAAGACGCAGTGGAAACCTCGGTGTCTGAAAGCCCCTTTAGATCGGTGTGCCGGGCTCAGTCCCGGCGGCTCGTTTTGCATGCATTGGCAGGCGGGGATGTGAGGTTCCCCTCACCTCGTTCTAAAGCCTCTTCTGCGTCAAGAAGAGTACCAACCTTCCCGGTAGCCTGTGCACCGTCCCGGCCTGGCTGCGTGGCTGGGGGGCTAGCTTCCAGGTGTTCTCTCTGGGTTTCCG
Source organism: Phyllostomus discolor (assembly GCF_004126475.2). Classification (NCBI taxonomy): domain Eukaryota; kingdom Metazoa; phylum Chordata; class Mammalia; order Chiroptera; family Phyllostomidae; genus Phyllostomus; species Phyllostomus discolor. The sequence goes on along the minus strand of NC_040906.2, from coordinate 4,504,372 downwards.
AAATGTTAGTTTGCTTTTAAAGGAGCAGAAGGGCATCTTTTTGTACAAAAACAAAAGTCACCTGTGCCTCTGCCACTTCCTGCCTCCACCCATCCTTCCCCTGTCTCCCGACCTCTCGCAGCCTGGGAGAGGGACCTGACCGCGGGTCGCTTCCCCGCTGGTCCAGGTGAACACGGTCCGCAGACTGAATTCGGGCCCAGGCTGTTCTCAGCCCACTCCTCTTTTAGAAAGGCTGGACCAAAGCCCCCAACGGCCACCAGCCTGTCACCGCAGGAGCCTGTCACCCACCCTGTGGCCCTTCCTCCTCCTCCATGACAGCCTCTGGAGGAAGAGCTGACAGCCCTGGACCCCCGGGTTACACACAGGCGGAGCCAGGGTGTTGGGGCTCCTCCCGTTCTCTGACTCCGGGGGTCAGCGACGGCGGCAGTACGAGAGTGAGTGTGCAGAGCGCCTCAGTTCGCCTGCCTCGGGGGGACTTTGTTCCCGGCCCAGCCCCCGCCCAGGACGGGAGCTCTCCCAGAAAGGATGCCCCGCTGGTGGTGAGGCCGCCTGCCGAGGCTCTTCCTCATCCCGGGACGGCGGCTGGGCTGCTCCAGGCCCTGGGCCGCCCTCCCTCCCCTCCGAGGCCGACCGTCTTCTCCCCCCCCCCCCCCCCCCCGTCCCCCACAGGCGGGCCGTCCTCGGGCTCTCCTTCCTGCACCCCCACCTGTCGTCACCTGTGTCACCTGTCTCGTTTCTCCCGCTGACTGGCGTCTGTGACCCGGTCGCCCAGTGGGAGGGGAGGTGGCACGGACAGGAAAGAGATGGAAGGGAACGAGCCGCCCCTTCCCCACGCTGCTTTGTCATTAGAGGCGTCCCCCGTCCCACGGGCCCTGTGGCAGCACACCGCCCCGAAGGGACTCCCACGGAGCACACACTCCAGTTCCGCTCGCCTCCCTCTGCCTGAGGGCCAGACACGTTCCTTGTCCTTTGCTGGCTGCTTGGTGGCGTCTCGGTGGGGTCTGGCCTTTGGAAAGGCCTTTTAAGAAAGACGCACACCCTGTTACGTTCCCTTTGCATCGGGCCTTCAGCTCCTCAGATCGTTGGAGCGCCCAGCCGCCACTGATGAATGAGCTGTGTGGGCACGCAGGTCAGTCACAGAAAATGCAGGCGGGCTTTCGGATGCCGTCGGTTTCTCCCGTGGGCAGGCAGAGGTCGCCCCCCGCCCCCGGCCACAGCTGCCCGTCAGTCCGTGTCTTACACTCACCGCAGCCTGTCCCCGTGTCGGGAGGGCTGTCCGTCACTGGCAGCCCGCCCCAGTGTGGAGGAGAGCCCCCGGTCCACCGCAGGAGGACACTGCCGCCTGGCCGGGCTGGACACACCCGTTCGTGTGGACCCGTTGCCCTCTGCCCAGTCAGGTCCACTAAAGCCAAGTTTCTAGAACGTTCCATTAAAGTTAAAGGGAAATAGTGGCTTCAGGATCAGGTCAATGACACTTTCCATTTCAGAGCTTCAGGCAAACTGAAGACGTAGGCACTGGGCCAGAGCAGTGGGTGAGGCGACCTTTAAAGCCCCTTCCAGCCCTTAGGTCCTGGGGCTCAGGTGGCAGCCTGAACGGCTGAGGTGTCGCTGGGTCCTAGTGGGGACGGGGGTGGGCGCTGGTAGGTGGCCAGGCCTGTCTGCACCCAGTGGAGGGCGACCGGCAGGACGCATCCTATGGTCCGTCCCGCGCACGCATGCACTCACGCCTCTCTGTCGAGAACTGGAGCTAGGTTTCTGAAGTGGGGGGCACCCAGAGTTCACCTCTGGAAACACCCCTTTTACGCTGCTGTAGGTGTGAAGGCCAGGGTTGTTCGGTTGATCTTCTTGAGGATGTTACACAGTCGTGTGGTTCAGTTTGTTTTTAAAGAGTTTGTGTGTGTGTGTGTGTGTGTGTGTGTGAGAGAGAGAGAGAGAGAGAGAGAGGTCTCCCTCCCACTGACAGCCTCTGCCCTGTCCCCCTCCCCCGTCGTCCGTCCCCCGTCCCGGGCAGCTGCCGTTGCTGGTTGCTCGTGGAGCCTGCAGCGCGGCTTCCCGCACTGTGAGCAGACGCGACCTGTGACCCTTCTTCCCCCGCCCCGGCTTGCGCAAAAGGTGGCGTCCCGTGTGCACACAGCGCTCTGCACCTTAACTTACCGATTTCTCTTGGAGATGTTTCCTTATTAGCAGGGAGCTTCCTCTTATTTTTGAAGCGACACAGTGTCCCATTGTGTGAATGTGCCATTGCATTAATAGTTAACTAGTCCCCTGTTGATGTGCATTCAGGTGGTTTCTAATCTTTTGCTATTGCAGATGGTCGAGTCGCAGTGTTTGAAGGGACTCGGGGGGCCAGCCACAGTGCCAGCAGTAGGACAGTGAGGGAGGGGGGTCCCGGGCTGTGTCCCGGGCAGGCGGGCCCCGGGCTGCCGAGTGCAGGCCTCCCCTGTGTGTGTGTGCGTGTGTGTGTGTGTGTGTGCGTGTGGTCTGCAGATGACCTGTGAACTGAACGCTGTTTTCTCCCTTTTTTCTTCCAGGGACAACTCCAGCTTTCGAAATACAAAAATCACCTTGTGAACGTGCACAGCTGGCAGTGACCCCTCCCGTGTGTGCGTTGCCGGAGCGGACGGGGGTCTGCGGCTGGCCCTCCCCTCTGCCCTCGGAAGGGCGTCCCTGAGCGGCCCGCTCCCTTTTGCACTCATCCCCGGAGGACGGCCCCGCCAGACGCCCTCAGCAGCGCCGACCTTGTACAGCGGGAGAATGGCAAACGTGACTCTGTAACAGACACACTTTTCTTGTGGGTTCCTGTGGGGGGAGCCCAGCCTTTCGTTTTGCCGCGTGCTGCCCGGGCGCCTCCGGGCCTCCCGCCGTGTGCTCCTCTCTGCTGTACGAAGGCGCTGCGGCCGCGGGCGCCCGCCGGAGCTGTGGACTGGGGGCTGTCAGTGTGAGGGACGCCCGTGCGCCCAGGAAGCACTGTGTGTTGCCGAGTCCCGGGGTAGCTGTACATGCTCTCTTCTAGCTTTGCCATTAAATTATTGGGACGTTTTGTTTATTTCACTCCCCTCTCCCCCGAGCCCACCACCCTCTGACCGTCAGTGCGCTGCTGACTGTGTGGTCTCCTGCCTTTCACACCCGCCAGGCTTCCCCGGGTGGGACTCCCCCGCCCGGGCTCTGCCGCACTCAGAACTGTGACCCAGAGGGCCACCGCCGTCCCTGGGGCGCCTCAGCGGTGTGGCTCTGTCAGTTAAACCGGGGCAGAACCAGCTGGGTCGGGAGCAAGGTGGCAGCAGAGGTTCTGAGCAAGACCTGGAGCCCAGGGCGGCAGCTGGAAGAGCCTGTTTACCCGGAGGGGCGGGGCCTGTGTGCCCAGCCCGAGTCTGTGGGTTCTCGCCCGGCCCTCACCCAGGGAGGGGAGCGAGGGCTGGTCTCGGCCAGGTGCTCAGCCCTCCCGGTGTGAGTTCCGTGGTCCTGAAACTGGGACATCCGAAGAGAAGGCGACCGTGGCCGACGGCTGCCTTTACGTGGCTGTGCCCGCCGGGGGTGCTGGGGACCTGCTCAGTCCTCATCACCCGGTACCTGTGTGGCAAACCTGTGCCGACCCCGGGTGCCCCCAGAAACTTCCTGCAGGCACGCACCAGGGTGGTCTCAGAGCACGTGGGGTTGACCTAAGCACTGAGGGCCAGCCCCCAGCAGCCTCGAGGGAGTTCTGTCTCTCTGGGCTCTCGGGAGCAGAGATCGAGGTACCTTAAAGTAAGGGCCCCCCTGAGACCTCCTCGCAGGCCAGAAGGCCTCGGCTGCCGGGCCTCAGAGAAGTGCGTGTATAACAGGTGCTTCCCTCCCGGGCTCCTGCCGCCCCTCCCACGTTCCATGCCCCGCACCCTCGGGCCGCTGCTGTCCGGGGTGCTTCCTGCGGAAAGAACAGACCTACAGGGGCCGAAGGGAGGTGCTTCCGCTGCGGGCGAAGTTAGGTCAGAGAAGAAGGTCCGGCAGCGATTTCAGCCCCGGGAACACGAGGGAGAAATTCGAGCGCCCAGGCCTTTGCCGAGCGCCCAGGCGAACAGGCGTGGGAGCAGCGCTGGCGGGCGGGCCGGCCGGGGAGCAAGGCGGCCTCCAGAGACCTGCCCGGCCCTGGGGGGCCCCCCACCTGGGCCCAAGCTCGGATTTGCCCTGGGAGCCCCAGAGACCTCGGGCACTGGGGCTGCCCTCCTGTGGGCGTCTCCCGGACGGCGTGTGCGTGCGTGCAGCGTGTTCACAAGTGAGGGTTTTGTCACGCCTGTGCTCAGGTGCTTTGTCCATATTCATGTTGTTGCTCTTTTCTATTTTGGTCTCATTTGTTCAGATTTTTTACTCTTCCGTGTCCCTGGAGCTGCTCGTGTCCCCCCTTCCTCTTTGTCATTGCAGAATTCAATGGGGGTTCTTCCCCGCCGGAAGCAGGCTGACCCTGTGCTGGGTGGGCCGGGGTGGCTCCTGTCGGGCAGCGTCCCGCCCTCGGAGGGCTCCAGACACTCTGCCAGGAGCTCCCACCGGGTCCCCACCCACCCCCTGCCCCCCAGCCTCGCCCCAGACGCCTCTGCCCCTCTGCCTCCAGAGGCCTCTGCTGTGCCGAGGTGGGACCCAGGGTGGCCATGGCATTGCCAGTTCTGGGGGGGGGGGCGTGGTGTGCCTGGCAAACACGGCTGCCGCTGCCGGGGGACGAGGAGCTGCTTCCTACTTCCCGCAGGCCAGGCGGGCTGTGTTCCCGGGACGCCTCTGCCGCGTGTCTGTCCAGACCGGCCCCTCCCCCGCCCCAGTGCCCTTCTCCCGTCCTCCTGCCCCTGTGTGCTCCCGAGTTCCCTGCCAGTGTTCCCTGTTGGCAGTGGCAGTGACTTCGCACCCGGAGACATGCTGGCAGTGCACGATGCTCCAGGGATGAGTCTCCAGGCGCCCGCCAGCGGAGCAGCGAAGGCAGTGACTGGAGGGACCCAGTGTTGCACTTTCAGAGCCGTTGTCTGCTCAGTAATAAACGGAAAGTATCCGCAAGACCGGGCTGCGACTCTTCAATACGAGGGAGACGGGGGGTGGGGCTGCATTGCTGCTAATACTGCCCCCCCCCACACACACGTGGGTCTCTGCTTGAGTGCGCCCCAGACAGCATGTGGGGCGTCCAGACAGCACCGTGATGGGGGGTGTAAACACACGTGGAAGGGTTCTCTGACTGGTGGGCACCACTGCCCAAACTCAGTTTGCGTTTTCAATACCGCAGTGTCTCGTTAACTCTTCTCAACTTGGGGAAAGGGATATTGGGATGGAAGGCAGCTCCACGAATTAGACTGAAGTGAGACACCCCTCCAGGCGTCAGTTTAGAGGGATGTCTGTCAAGTAGCTCAGCCCACGGCGGGCGGGCATCCTGCCGCCTGGTGCCCGTGGGAGCTCCCGGAGGGGACGAGACCCGCGGAGCCTCAGCTACTGTGCGTGCGGGTTTAAAACAATGCGTCTCAAGGATGGAAATTTTCCTTCCACGTGTACCAGCCGTGGTGCAGATAGGGGGCAGAAGCCTTGCAAGTTGCTTTTGTAACATGACAGCACGGCCGACTCAGTAGCTGAAAAAGGCAAGAAGAAAACCGAGGACTCGGGGAGGCAGCAGCTCCAGCAGCTGCTGCCTGAGGCAGGAGGGTGCCCCCTGGTGGTGGTGCTGGTGCTGAGTATGAACTGAGTCGCTCGGAGCCTGGACGGGCGGCGGGGGTGGCTGCTGGGGACATGCTGCCACCTCGGAGGTGCAGGAGCAGGAGCAGGCCCTTCTCTCCCTCCAGCATCGAGGCTTCCCTCGGGGCACCCTGCCGGAGAAGCCCACCTTGAGGTGGGCTAGCTGGCGGGTCGGGCTGTGTGCGGAGTCCCCGGCCCAGTACCCCCCAAAACAGAGGAAGCCGAGAGGAAAGAGCTTAGTGATTGCACGGTTCTCCCCCTTTCCCACTCAGCACCTAGACACACCCTTCCACACATCCCTGAACTTGAACGGTGTCTCAAGAGCAGCCCTGTTTCCGCCCAGGATAGGATTAGTTGTAGGGCGTTCTCCCCCTCTCCCCAAACTGAGGACGGGCAGAGCCCAGCCTCCCGTGGGTGCCTCTGATTCCGTCCCGGCCTCGTCCGGCTAGAAGGGGGAATAGCGGAATGGCACCTAGAGACGAAGGGGTCGAGTTAACATCCCACAAGACTTGCATAGAGTAACGAGGAGAGAAAACGTGTGTGCAGTGGCTCTGGGGGCAGCGGCTGCATTGATTGAGGAAGGACAGGTGGGTCTGTGGCTCACAAGGCTGGGTTGCTGCTTCATGACCTCATTGCCGCTGCCTGGCTGGCTCTCCTGTGTCTTCGGCCAGGGCCTCCGCTGCTCAGGAATCTCTACTTGGCACGGTCGATCCAAACCCTTGTTCCCGAAGGATCTGACTCGTGCAGCCTGGATTCAGCACAGCTTTCCGTTTTTGCTGTTTCTAGAGGGTTCTCCGGGCTCCTGCCTTGGTCCCGGCACCCCGAGGGTGCGGGAACCCGAGCCCAGGTTCCGCTGGCAGTGCCCCCACGCCGGAGAATGAATGTGCTCTCTGCTGGCTCAGTGTGGGTTCAGGGTCCTGAGGAGCCCACGTGGCCGGGGGAGACTTTGCAGTCCGATCTAGCCACCGCTCTGTCCCCTGCAAACCGAGACCTCCGTGACAACAGGACTCGGGTCCGCCGGTCCCCGAGTTCCGGTTCTGGAGAGGGACGCACGCGGAGCAGCCACCGCAACCTCTAGGACAGCCCCCGCCCTCTCGGGGGACCGCCTTCAGCGGGCCCTTCCGCTCTCGGCCCCTGCAGCCGCTCCGCATGGGGGCAGCAGCGTCACGTGATCGCGAGGCCATCGCCCCGCTTCGCTGGCTGTGAAGCGAGTGCCTCGGCTAGAAGTAGCAGGCGGAATGCCGTGCTGGTGAATTCGGCATTCCCTCCGCCCGCGCCGGTCACGCTGAGGGAGGCGGCGCGGGAGGGAGTGCCGGACCGCCTCCGGGACACACGTCTGCTCACGTGCTTTCCCCGAGGGCAGGGGCGCCCACCCAGCCTGCCTTTGCGCTCTGTCCCCGGTCTCCCGGACGGTGCGTGGTTCGGCATCTCTCTTCTCCGAGTGTCTCTGCGAGCCACGCTCAGTCAGGACAGGGAGCGGACGGAGAGACGTCCGCCGGTCTCGGGCACAAGGAGGCAGGCGGAGCCGTCCACTGTCCCTGGGCCAGCAGGCCTTCCTCCTGTCGCTGACCAGAGGACTGCTGACGTTGATGCCCCAGCCCCAGAGGCCCGTCCCAGCCTCGGCCTCTGCCTGCTCCCCCAGGGCCCCCCTCGGACGGCTCCTGGAAGGGGCTGAGAGTCCTGCAGAGGCTGCAACCTGTCTAGCCGGGGCTAGCTTGGCCCTGCCCAGCATGGGGCTCCTGGGGGGGCCTGCCCCCCTCAACGCTCTGCTTTCTCGGGTCTATTCCCCATGCTCTCCGGCTCGCCGTGCCCCCCACGCCCCAGCCCTGGGCGCCCCGGCTGGGGTCCTGGCTGACTCAGCGCTAGGCTGCCTCGCAGTCACTAATGTAGCCAAACGTTTGCCCAGCTCACCCCCACCCGCTGTCTCCTGCCAGGTCCCTCTTGCCCTCCAAGACTCCTCACAAAGGGCGGGGGTCTCACCCCTCCAGCTGATAAAATGGCCCAGGCCAGAGGCAGACAGACCACCCCGGCTCTCCCTAACACAGCGGGTGCCCCTTGGGAGGTTCTGGGGGCAGCCGGGACTGCGGTCTTCGCCTGGGTCCCCGGCTCACACAGCCCCCCAAACCCTCGGGACCCCCCAAGCTTGAGCACAAGGGGAGCATCTTTTGTTCTGAGTTCCCAAAACCGCCTCAGAGCCACGGGGTGACACGGGTGTGTGGTTATTGGTGACCAGCCCCTTTCCAGCACAACTGGGCTTATGTTCATCAAGTGACTTTTGGTTTTTTCGTTTTTTAAATTTCTGTTTATTTTTTAGAGAGAGAGGAAGGGAGAGCAAAAGAGAGGGAGAGAAACAGCCACCAGTTTGCCCCACCCACGGAGCCACGGGGTCAGGGCGATCAGGGGACTTTTGGAAGCACCTGAGGATGGGGCTCGTTGCCAGGGCAACCAGCCTGGAATAGAGGGGTGCAATGTTCAGTCCCGCCCCCTGACCTCCAGGGAGGGGAGAGGGGCTAGAGGTTGGATCAGTCACCGATGACGAAGGATCGAATCAGCCCTGCCCACGTGGTGTGCCGAGGCCTCCATAAGACCCAAGGGAGAGGGGGGAGAGCTGCCGTGTTGCCGCTGTGCCGGGCCGGGCCGCAGACTCCACAGGGAGAGAAGCCCCTCTGTGCAGAGCCTCGCCCCGGGCCTCTCTTCTCTGGCTGTGAGCTGCTCAGGCAAGTGGGTGGGCCCCGAGGAGGGGGCTGGTCAGAATGGCAGGTGACAGCCTGGCCTTGTGATTGGCATCCTGGACGGGGCCATGGGCCCCTCCAGTCGGCGGCCGCCCAGTCAGAAGTGCAGGGGGCAACTTGAACTTGTGATTGGCGTCTGCGCAGAGGGCAATCTTCTCGACCCAGCCCTTCACCCGGGGGACCCGGGTGCTGTCCCCAGGCGGACAGTCAGAATTGAGTTGAAGCCGAGGCACCGGCTGGGGTCACGGCATCGCTTGCGGGTGCGGGGAACCCTCCACTCACTGGAACTGGGGGCCACGGACAGATGCCCACCAAAAAGAGATCACAGAAAACTTTCTGATTTTTGCTAATGCTGGTTGCAAAAACTCTGATCTCAAATCATGTGCATAAGGTTGAGTTTTCTTTCATGTAGTTAAGAAGAATTTATAGCCCTGGCTGGCGTAGCTCAGTGGATTGAGCGTGGGCTGCGAACCAAAGCATCGCAGGTTCAATTCCCAGTCAGGGCACATGCCTGGGTTGCAGGCCACGGCCCCCAGCAACCGCACATTGATGTTTCTGTCTCTCTCTCTTTCTCCCTCCCTTCCCTCTCTAAAAATAAATAAAATCTTTAAAAAAAGAATTTATATTTGCTGTTATCATCTCCTAACCATTTGATGGTCTTTCTCTCGTTGGTTTCTAGGAGATCTTTCTGTGTGACGAAGGCTGTCCCTTTGTTTGTAGACTGAGCTTGGCCAGTTCAGGGACCAGCGCCAGCGAGCGAGGAGCACAGGGTGACCACCACCCTGTGGTGCGCGGGGCCTCTGTCGTGCCGGCGGCCAAGGGTGGGCCGAGAAGATGTAGTGTGCGGACAAGCTGGGCTCTAAGGCGGGCGTTGGTGCGACTTACCTGGGGTCTCAGGGTACAGGGAGCCCAGGTGCCGTGACCGTGATGGGAGCTTTCGTCCCCTCCCCCCAGGTGTCTCACTACCCGAGCCTTGTCGCTGTCTGTCTGAGTGGATCCGTCTGTCCCTGCGTGGCTTCCGGAGTTGGAGTCATGTGTGAAAAACCTGCCCTGGGTCTGTTCAAGACCCAGGCAGAGAGGCGGAGGGTAGAGAGGGCCACAGGCAGGGGTGAAGGGTAGGCTGACTGCAGAGCAGCAGGGAGGGCTGCAGGCCCGCCGAGGCCACTCGGAAGACTGGTAGGAAAGGATGCGGGAACCTGACTCCAGAAAGAGGGCGATTTGAGGTGGTGGCAGAGACCAGAGGGCGATCATGGGGCCGACGACCCAGAGAGAGGAGCGGGGAGGCCGAGAAACCACAAGGGAGGGGAGGTAGGTGTGGGCCGTGTCATCCAGGTGGTGACACACGCTGCAGCCCAAATGAAGCCCAAAGCCAGGGGTCTCTCCGCCCAGCACATCTCAGCCTGCCGCCCACCCCCGCCCCCTCGCCAGTGCGTCGTGCTCCCCGGCGTCTGGGCCCAGACACGTCAGAATCTATCCCGACTGAAGTCCCTGTTAAATTCTTCACACAGACTCCAGGGCGGGTGGGGGAGTGCATGGCTCAAACAATAGGACCGATAGCCCCGAAAGGTCCCATTGGTGCATCTCAGGCCTGACCCCGGGGAACTGCCAGCCTTTGCCTTGAGCCTCAGCCATGCCAGGGCTCGCAGCTCCAGCGCAGGCTGAGGCCCGACTCCCTGGCCCTTAGCTGAGGTCCTGGGCTGCCACAGCGGGGACCTGGGCACGAGCTCGGGCTCAGGTGTCGTTCTGGCAGCTCGTCACCTCGTCTTGATGAGTCCACTGCCAGGGAGCAGGGTGTCTGCCAGGTAAAGGGTGTGTGGATGAGAGACGCGGCAGCCCGGGGGACAACTGCCATTCGCTCTCGCCTTCCTGCAGTGTCCGCTCCCGAACGCTGCCATAAAACCGCCTCTGGAAGTCAGAGGCGGTGCCAGGATGACCCCTGTGCGCTGGGTTAGAGGAGGGGGTGTCGGTGTGAGGTTGCATTTACTGTCCTACAAACGTACACCTAGTCAGAGAGACAGCGAAGTGACCACTGCCGTGGGTACACACGTGCATTGGTACACACAGACACACAGGGCCCGGCGCCAAGAACGCCCCTGTTTTACTGTAAAATCTTTTATGACAAAATCATAAGTGTGTAATTCTGTAACATGTCACACTCAAGCACACCATATGACATTTTAGCTGACATGTTCACATGAAAACTCTTAAGTCACTACACCCGTGGTATTACCCTACCAACCACACTCAAGCAGGCCGGCCCCTGTATGTCCCCTAGCTCTCCTCCGAGGGTGACTAAAACCAGTGACATCCCAGGGGAAACGAGCACTCTGCACCCAGACCTTAATGTCTGCATGCCACTCTCCAGGAAGGCCACCTGCTGGGGGACTGACCATGGAGGTCCCGGTGGCACACCAAGGGTAGACCAGATGGCCCTTTGGGCCCCGTTCAGGTCTGGGATCTGGGGGTCTCAGGATGAGAGTGGGAGATGTAATTTCTGCCACATTCCACAGCCACTCGGGCCCTGGGGGCATAACGCTGTCAAACAGGCTCTCAGCTGTTGGTGGCTGGTGAATTATGCCCTAGCACCCGTGGTGACCCAGCAGCCTGCCAGTTTGGCCAGAATGGCGCTAAATGTCCGGGCTCTGAGCCCCTGGCGTCTGGGAAAGGCTCGATGGTGAGTTTTCCAGACTGCAGCTGCCAGGGAGGCGTGGTGGGAGCTTTGAAAGCCACCGTGAGCTAGACAGGAAATTCCTCAAGACACAGGTCAACATGAAGTGACATGAGATGGCAGCCGCTCCTGCACCTGTCGTGCCTCCGCCTTCTGTCCCAGAACCCAGAGGCCCAGGGCTCCAAATAAGTGCCTGCTGCAGCTGCTGCTGCGGCAGCGCCCGCCTCCCGCAGCCCCTCCCTCCCAGCGCCGCCCCGCCCCGCCCCGCCCCCTCGCACTGCCGCGGCGGGTCTCCCCCTGACCATCCACACACCTTCCCTTGTCCCCTCTCCCCCAAATACACTTTACCCCCCTTGCTAAGGGGCGGGGGGGGTTCTTTCCTGATGTTAAACGTGCTCATTAGGCAGACAAACTGGTGTATTCAAATAACGAGATATTCAACAATAAAAAGAAATGAGCTTTCAAGCCACAAGAAGAATGGAGGGAACTCGAATGCACGTGACAAGGTGACGTCACGTGCCTTCCATCCGGAAGGAACCAATCCGGAAGGCTCCTCGCTGCGTGACTCCAACTACGTGACGTTCCGGGAAAGTCGACCCTGCCGACCTTGGAAAGATCGGCGGCGGCCGGGGGTTGGGGGCGGGGAGCACAGGCGGAGCGCAGAGGACCGTCAGGGCGGCGAGACTCCTCTGTGTGACTCCTCCTTACGGGTAGGGGGGCGCGTGTCATTACACGTTTGTCAAAACCCACGGAAGGTGCAGCAGCCAGGGTGAGCCCTACTGCACACGACGGGCTGTAGTTAACAGTAGCGTGTCAACATCGGCCTCTCAGTGGTAGCAAGGGAGCCGCACTGACGTCGGGGAGGGGAAAGAGGGGACGTGCTGACTCTGTACTCCAAATTTCCTGTGAACCTGAAACTGTTGTTTTCACATTTTCTTCAGAAACAATTTTAGTCTCACGGGGAGTTGCAGAAGTAGTACGGAGTGGTCGGGACCCCCCTCCCCCAACCCGTCCCCCTCCCCCAGGGAACAGTTCGTGCAGTGACGGCACAGTGTGAGAACCAGCGCATCCCCGCTCACGGCGGGCTTTGTGCGTGCAGCAAACAGCGCGCCAGGAACATCTTTTTGTGTCAGCGGTTACATTTCTGTAGGGTTGAGCCACGTGCTGACTGGTCATACGAATTGCTATAATATACTCAACAGTCCCTTCGGTTGGACGTTAGTTTATTTCCAACCTTTTGCTGTTACCAAGGTCATTAATTTTAATGTCAGCTAACCGGTAAGGGTATTTACTCCGTGCGTGCCCCCATAGAAGCCCTTTGCGCATAGGGACCCATTTAACCCTCTAACCACGCCCCCTCCCCCTTCCGGCAGGCGCAGGGCCTGCAGCGCCGGAAAATGAACCACGCGCCGGAGCCGGAGCCGGGGCTCTTGCCCACAGAGCCCTCTGCCCCGAGAAGATTCCCTGTGCTTCCTTAGGGCAAACGTGCACCGATGGGAGCGCCCGGCCGAGGGGGACGTGCCTTGTCTCTGCTGCCAGCAGCAGAGCCAGCTCACGCCACGCTGGAGCCCGCAGCGCCGGGGGGGGGGGGGGGGGGGGGGGCCTTCATCCTACAGGCGCAACGCTGCTTCTGCATCTGAGAACGCGCGTCTCTCTGCGTTGGGAGGTTTCTCCCTGGCTGTGCCAGCCCACTAGGCCAGGACGCAGGCAAACTGGAAGTCCTGGCAGGTCGATGCCCTGGAGGCGGCCTCCGTCTAATGGACCGGGGGCTGCTTGGTTGCCTCTGGGTTGGGATGGGGGGTGGGGGTGCGGTCTGCGCTGGAGCCCAGAGCTGCGGGTGGGACGGGGCTCCCGTTGCCCCAGTGGAAAGTGATGTCATACTCGCACGGCCCTCCCCTGTCTCTCTTCCACACTCTCCTGTGGGTGTTGCCCGGAATCACTTCTCAAGAAGCCATTTGCATGGAATCCCTGTCTCAAAGCTGCCTGCTTCTAGGGAGACCCAAACCAAACCACAGAGAGGACTGGCACACAAAACCAGAAGGCCCAGAGGCAGAGCAGGCGTCGGGGCTGCTGTGATTCAGTGGTCCCACACTTCCAACAAGACCCCAGTCCTGCCCTGGCAGGTGTGGCTCAGTGGATTGAGCACCATCCTGAGAACCAAAGTGTCACCGGTTCAATTCCCAGTCAGGGCACTTGCCTGGGTTGCAGGCCAGGTCCCCGGCTGGAGATGCATGAGAGGCAACCCTACACTGATGCTTCTCTCCCTCTCTTTCTTCCTCCCTTCCCCTCTCTCTGAAAATAAGTAAATTAAATTGAGAAAAAAGAAATGGTATTGGTCTATTTTGGACATTGTATTTGCTTGGTATTCATATTGCTTTTCTTTTGTACATTTCCTACATATGCCCAGAGACAATATTTCTATTAAAGTGAACACCTTGTACATTCATTTTTGAAGAGTTCTTTAGCAATTAAAAGCATTAATCTCCTGTTTATCTGTCACAAATATTTTTCCAGGTTGTCATTTGCTTTTGAATTTCATTTATGGCATTAAAATTTTTGCCTGATTAAGTTCATCAAATATTTCTTTATGATATTTGCTTTTATTTAGTTCCCCTGTTCTAAAGTTCTGTAAACATTAGCCTGTGGTATATTTTCTTCCAGTAAACCTGGTGCTTTTTGTTGGTTTGTTTTTGCATTTAAATCCTTAATAAATTTGGCTTATGATAATAGATAATCCTCTAACCCTACTTTCATTCTGGGAGGTTGGTCAGGTTTTTAAAAAACACCATTCGTTAAAGCTCCTTCCCGCTGAGAACCTGACAGCTTCCCTGTCACGCAGTAAATGTTCACACTTGTGTGTGTGCGAGGTTGTACATCTGCCATTCAGGGCTCTGACTCTGAGCCGCTGTCTCCATGCCGATAGCCTGTAGCGTAAAAGTCCTCTATCGTGACTTCTTTTTCCAAAACTGTTTTGGCTGTTCTCATATACGTATCAGAATTCATTTTAACGTAGTGATGAAACTGGGTGTGGAATTAAAATCTGAATATTTTTATAATATTGTAAATTATTTTCAGGGCCACGCTGTAGAGGTCTCTCTAAGGAAGTCTGTTAAATCTCTCTGCAAAGCTGTGGTGTTTCCTTTAATTTTCGTTTATTTAGAAGTGAGGTTCCTCTATATCGTGTTACATTCATTCCAAGGTCCTTGATACTTCTTGTTATTGTGAATAAATGTCTTCATTATATTTTAACTGAAATTGTGATAGAATAAGTAGTGTTCCTGTATATTTTTCTAGAATCACCTTTTACTGGAAACCAACTTATTGGTCCAGGTGTTCATGGCTGTGTAGGATGTGGGCGTGTAGGGGAGTCGATTCCTTGGAGGTTTCCAAGCAGGCAACCAGTAGCACCTTCAAAGCAGAGTAGTAGCCGCCTGCCTCTCCCTTTCCCAGTATTCACTCCGCTCTATTGTTTCTTGTGTCGTTATGTTGACCACAACGTCTGGAGAAATCGTCGAACAAGGGTGCTGGTTCCGTTCTTCCTTCCTGTTCTGACTCACAGGAGCGCCCCTGGGGTTTCCCACCCTTTTCCCGGAGGCAAATTCTTCTTCCGCCCAATCAAGGAACCGTCGGCTGCTGATCTACCGTGAGTTTCTGTCGGAAACGGCTGGGCTTTCACTCACTGCTTCTCCGTGTAGGTATGGAGCGATGTTACCTCTCCCTCTTCCCTCCCAGGGCGACAGATCTGTGAGTGGGTTGTCCCGTGGGGAGCCGTCTTTGCAGTCCTGGCACCAGCCTCCTGGGTTGGGGAGTTTCATTATTGGAGTTCAGTGGGGGAGCTGGTTAACATCCCCACCCCTGAGCCCCCTGCTGGGACATGCTGCCTTGGTTTCCCTCCTCTTCACCGTGCATTCACCTTCACTGGCTTTCCCCTTCTCCTAGCTAAAAACAACTTCCCAGACAATGCCCCCCCCCCCCATCCTCTTCCCTCCTCCCGGCCTCAGGGGCCAGCAGGTACCACTTCTCTGCTACCCATCCCGTCCCGGACCCTGTAACCCACCCTGAACCCTTCTGCACGCTCGGTGGTCTCGGAAATACTCTTCTCACCGGGCTCTGGGGCCCATGCCCTGCCTCAGCTGCCCCATCTCCTCCCGCAGCCCCGAGCCCAGCCCTCCCTGTCCTGCTCCGGTCTCCCCACCACCAACAGCGGCTCGGGTCGGGGCCACCTGGGGTGGCCAGGCTCTTGCTTCCCCTGCCCTCCCCACCCGCCCACTGGACCTAAGATTTCGCTGTCACTCCAGAGTCCACAGGTCTGCTGTAGCCATCACCCCCCGTTTCGTCCTCTGGGACAGAAAAAGCCCCCTCTATCCAAGCCCCGAGAGTGAGATTATTGCCATCCCATTTCACAGACGAGGAAGCTGAGGCTCCGGGGAAGGCAGCCACGTACCAGACTGGGCATCTGGCGAGTGCAGAGTCTAGGAAGGGGTGGGGATACGCCAGGCACCGGGCCTCAGCCGGCCCCCCCTCCAGGGTCCGTCCCAGCTCCCGGGTGTCTCACTGTCCTCTGTCTCCTGCTGCATTTTCTTCCTCAGCTGGAGTTGGGGCCAGACGCCCAAACACTAGGCTGCAGGGCCCACCCCTCCCCCAATCTTGGCGGGGTGTTACAGAATCAGGGAGCAAGTCATCAAGACTCTGTGGACCCCTAAGTCGTCCCCCCGCACGTCATCACAGGGATGTGGCTCGTCTGTCCCTGACTCCCCAGGATCTAGAAAAACACCGTCAGCAGGGGCGCTGAGTCCCTGGGAGCCAGTGGTGAGGGGCAGCCGGAGAGGGAACGGGCTGGGGTCAGGCTGGCTCTGCTGCTGGCCAACTGTGTGACCTTGCGCAAGTGACCAGCCAGCTGGGAGCCTCGGGCCCTCCGCTGGGCAGGTAGGGATTTCCCACCCCGTGAGGGTCCGTGAGCATCGAGTGAACGAAAGTCCGGAGGAGCACGGCGTAGTGCCTGAAACGTGCTGGGCATCAAGGAGCGACAGATTAACCAATAAATATCTGTGCCAAGGTGGACGGACGATCTTGCCACTGGTCTTGAACGAGTCTCGGAGCAGAATGTAATGTGCTCGGCGGCGCCATCTGGTGGTTACTTGGCTTTGCTACATCTTGGCCTCCTCTAGGCCAAGGACCTGAAGGAGATCAAGTAGAGGGTCTGAGAGACACCAGGGACTCTTGACCCAGCGGCCCCAGACTCGGGGAGCTGCTTTGAGGGGACAGGCAGGGCTTGGGCTATATGGGTGTCACCTGGGATAGGGTGCGGGCTCCGGTCTTCTCTCCCCGCCCTTATGCTAGACACGAGATTCCACTGTCACCCAAATTCAACAGGTCCGCAAAGGAGTTCATGGACGGGGCCTTGCCCTGGGCTTCCCGCTCACCTTCCACCACTTGTCAGCAGGAGAGGAATTAACTGCCTGCCTGCACATCAATGTCTTCCACTTTCAAATGACTCTTCGAGTAGCAAACCTCCAAAACAGACCTTAACGTATTATGCATATTACACTTCAGTGTATGATATGGTGGTGTTTCAAATCACTGAAGAAATATTACTCAAGAAAGGGGCTGAGGTGATTAATTTAATTAACTATTAAAAATAAAATAATCTCATCCTCTTCTCCTTTCCTTTTATTAACTACGAATTATTGGCATTATTCCTTCTTTTGTCAAAAAGCCATGAGGCAGGTGTACATGAGGTGTTTGGCCTAGGGTAAGGGACTTTTAGAGGGGGAAGGTGCCCCGAATTTGGGGGGCCCTGCGTGTGGAGGGGTAGCATCCTGGAGGGGTCGGGAGGGTGCTTATACAGGGGACAGTGAGCAAGGAGACAGCCGTGTCCAGGGCACTGGAACCCGGTTCTCACGGTCGGAAAGGAGCTGCGACCTGGCAGGGGAGAAGTGCGCGGCTGCGAGTGTGAGTGTGCGTCTGTGTGTCCCCGTGCTTGTGTGCACGTTTCCCAGCTCTGCCCGCTGGCAAGGCCTGGGAACACGGCACACCTGTGACAGCGACCACACCCACCATCCAGGCCTGGGTTCCTGAACACCACACTCCACCCAAGGGAGCCAGGCTCCTGGGACACGTGGGGAAAAAGGGATGAACCCGGAGCCCCCCTGGGGCCAGAGAAGTAGGAAGTGCCCCAGAATGTCGGGACACTTAGAAAAAGTCAAAAAAGCTAACTTAAAGGGGCCACCAGCAGCCCAGCCTGGGACAGTCTGAGCATCCAAATAACTGATGACAGTAACAGATTATAATTCACTAAATAAAGTGAGAACTCAGGAGCCCATGCTGACAGAAATGAACGAGCGAGTGAGCGAGTGATGTGAACATGGAAAGCTGTTTCTCACCGAAGGAGGGCAGCCAACCGCGGTAGGAGTGGCGACGTCAGAACGTCACCGTTTGGCAGACACCACGGTGAGAATTAATTCCGTTCCCGCAGGAAGCAGTGAGACGTGCCAAAACGAATGGTGACGGGGGTGAGGGACGGGGTTTTACACGGCCCTGAAGTGCAGTGCGCAGACCTGGCCTGTGCCGTCCTCGTCGGGGGGCTAAGGTACCACCACTGTCGTGGGACAGAGACAGCAGGTTGCATTTTTTTAAAATAACTTTTTAGTTTTTCTTTTTTTTTAAGATTTTATTTATTTATTTTTAGAGAGGGAAGGGAGGGAGAAAGAGAGAGAGAGAGAATCATCAATGTGCGGTTGCTGGGGGCCGTGGCCTGCAACCCAGGCACGTGCCCTGACTGGGAATCGAACCTGTGATGCTTTGGTTGGCATCCTGAGCTCAGTCCACTGAGCTACACCAGCCAGGGCTTAGTTTTTCAATTACAGTTGACTATAGTGTTACATCGGCCCGGCATTCGTGATATGCGTCGCCTGGCTCTAATCGAAATGTGGGACAAATCCTAGTTGAGGGACGTTCCACAGAGCGACTGGCCTACACCCTCCCAAAGTGTTGAAGTCTGGAGTGTCAAAGAGAGACTGGGGGCTGCTTCCAACAGGAAGTGACCGGGGAAGCGACAGGACAGGGCGCAGCGCACTGTCCTGACCCGGAACCTTGGCCCCCGTGAGGCCCCTGGGACACCTGGGGAAACCAGGATCCTGCCCCCTGCTGGACGGTGTGTAAGAGATCTATTTACTATTCTTGCGACTTTTCTGTAACTTGAAAGCTGTTAACATTTTAACTTCATTGTTAAAAGAGTTTATTGGTTTATTTCTTTTCTTCTTTAAATTTTGTCTTTTTAATCCTCACCCAAGGTTATGTTAATTGATTTTAGGGAGGAAGAGAGAAACATTGATGTGAGAGAGAAGGATATATTGGTTGCCTCCCATAGGTGCCCCGACCGGGGCTCCAACCCGAAACCTAAGTACATGCTGTGACCGGGGTTGTCCAGGACAATGCTCCAACCAACTGAGCTACCTGGCCAGGGCCCTGTTCATTTATTTTTTAGAGAGAGGGGAAGGGAGGGAGGAAGAGAGGGAGAGAAACAT
The DNA here is from genome assembly GCF_004126475.2 of Phyllostomus discolor. Classification (NCBI taxonomy): domain Eukaryota; kingdom Metazoa; phylum Chordata; class Mammalia; order Chiroptera; family Phyllostomidae; genus Phyllostomus; species Phyllostomus discolor. The sequence continues at coordinate 4,485,770 of NC_040906.2, read as the reverse complement.
CAACTGGTTTCCTCTGTCATGCCCACAACTTGGGCACCTGGCCCGCAACCCAGGCATGTGCCTCACCAGGAACTGAAAGGGCGACCTTTGGGTTTGCAGGCTGTAACTCCATCCACAGAGCCACACCAGCCAGGGCAACCTTTCAACTTTAAAGTGTTAAAAAGAATTACAGGACTGAGCTGCCTGCTCCGGTCAAGAATAGAATCTTTAGCTTCCTGTCCAGAGTGTCAGGTGACTCGCCCCCAAGCTCCTACCAGAAACTTGACAACTGGACAAAACGCCCACTGGTTCCGGGAAACAGGCCGCAGAGGAGAAAAGGAAAGAACATGGTGTGAGTCCTACTCTCTCCCAGGCCTCCCACCTGAGGTGGAATCCAGACTGGACACCCAGAAGGGAAACCCGAGCAGAGCCCAGCGATCTCCCGGAGAGCAGAGTATGGGGCCGCCAAGACAGCGGGAACTGGACAGAGGAGGCGGGAGAAGCAGAGAGGTCCAGAAATCTGCATACGATCCCTGGTGGCTTTGACTGGATGAAGACTCCACCCTCTATACACCAGGCCCTGCTGCCCAACATTTTGGTGAATTCCAAACTTCCATTTCTGGAGCAATGACACCTCCTACAGGAAGCCTTCCCTGACTGCCTAGGGCAGGTCCCCTGTAATATGCTCTGATTGCCCTGTTCTTTCATCCTGGACATTTATTACAGTTGGTGTTAATTTATGTGAACGCTTTATTAATATCTGTCCGCCCCCCACGGATGCTCTGAGCCCAAGAACTGGGGTCGGGTGTGTTCCTTGAATCTCCAGCATGAGGCACGGCGCCTGGCACAGGGCGTCATCCATAAACGTGTGCGGAATGAATGAATGAACGAGCAAATGCTGCGGGCATTCTTCTTCAGTCTTTGAACCGGTGGCATCCAGGAGGGGGCGCTCCAAACTCGTGATGAAGTGGAACTGGCTGGTTCAGCCCTGGGTCGGCTTCCGAAAGCACAGGGGGAGCAGGGAAATATTCGAGCTCCGGCCTGACTCCCTTGGGACGATTCATCCGTGACAGAGGACTTTCTCACGCAGCGTCTTCGGGGCGCAGCCTGTCACGCGGACAGCACTGTCCTCAGAAGCGAGAGAGGCTGACCCTAGCCGTAGAATGGGATGGGTGCAGCGGGTGGTCTTCGAAAGCCCTTTCAACCTTCAAAGTCTATGATTTTGACGTTAACTAGTCAATTTTTGTATTTTTTTAAAAATCAGCTTCATTGAGGTATAACGACATTAAAAAAATTATAAAATATTTCAAGTATACCTCGTGGTGATTTGATACATGTACACACTGTGAAAGGATTCCCCCAGTCTAGTTCATTAGCACATACATCGCATTATTATTATTATTATTACTATTACTACTACGACTGTTGCTGTTATTTTGTGAGACGTTCGTTTACGTTCCACTCTCGAAGCAAATTTCCATTTCAATTATTTAACCATCCAGGTTGGTTCTAGTCCAGCGTGGGGACGCGGTCATTGCTCACTGCCGCCACTAGGTGGCACTTTTCTTTTAAATTCCCTGCCCGGTGGGAGGTTTAACATCCTTTTCGATTTAAACTTGTACTGGGGTTTGTCTTTGTGGAAGAGAGAATCGGGTAACTAAAAACTTGTGAGACCGCGCGGCCTCCAGCAATCCCGGGAGGGGTGGGGGGGATGGGGTGTTGGGGGAGTCCACCATCGGACTCACCTGGAGCGCCGGTTGAGTCGCGGCGCACGCTCTCCCTCCTGCCCATCTGACTCACTTGCGATCTCTCTGTGGCCACGTACGCGCGTGGAGGGAGCTGCAGGGGCTGGAGAGGCCGTGAGCAAGTTCCGCGTCCACACTGACCCTCGTCTTTAAAGGTAGGGTGCACCTGGGGACACCCCAGAACATCTCGTTTCTAAAATAGATTCTGATGCGTGGGGGAGGGGTGGGGGAGGTGGTGGAAGAGGGTATAAGGTGGATAAATGGTAATGGGGAAAAATATAATACAAGAAAAATTAAAATAAAATAGATCCCCAGGCTTCTTTGCCTCCAGAGATGCGGATCGGGACTGGCTGAGGTTACGTCCCAGGTCACTGGCAAGGTTAAAGAAGACAAACGTAGCCTGCAGGATTTATGGGAAATTACGTGAGGGGGCGTACAGAAAGCTCCTAGTACCCTGTGCAGCGCATAGTAAGTGTTGCTTCATGAGAGCTTTTATTAGTTTTGCCGTTAGCAGTTTGCAGCCCGGGTGCCTGTACACAGACGCCCAGGAAATGCTGTTGAGCTTCAGGTAGAAAACAGGAAGAGAACACACGTGTGCCAGATCGCTCGCTTTTCCAGGGGACAGTCCCCAAAACTGTTCATTAAGAAAATGCGGGTTCAGATGTATTTTTTCTTTCTTTCTTCTTTGTAAATTGAAGGTAACCACCAATACCATCACATTGCACTTCTTTGTGGGAAAACAGAAAAGGCGTTTCACTTGAATAGGCCCGGAGAGAAAAGGGAAAACCAGGGAATGCAGGGTAGCGTCAGGAAAAAATTTCCAACACCCATTATCACGACGCATTGCATAGGCTTGACTCTTCTATCACAAGACAAAGTGTTTTTTTTAAGCATGAGAAGCATAAGCTCTTATAATGAAAATGCAGGTGAACATGCCATATACAAACATATTCCGATCAGGGAAGGCAAGGTTAGGTGGAATATAAAACGTCTCTTTATGCATCAGTTTTGGGTCCTCCCTTTGTCACCGTTGGCAATGTTTCGGTGTGCCAGGCCCTGACTCGGCAATCAGGGGTCACAGGGGAAGAGACTATGAGGTCAGGGGGAGGGTGTTTTCACCCTTGCCACACCTCCAACCCCCGCCAGGGAACTCAGTCTGTCCTGGACGCCCCTCACAGGGGTGCTGTGTGTGAGAAGGCCACTGGCGTGGGGGGAGTTGGCTGGACCCGGAGTCCTGCCCAGGGGTGCCCTTTCCAGGGGTCGCAGGGCCGGGCGTGCGGAATGAGCCTGGCACTGGCGAGGTGTGCGGTGAACCCTCAAGCCGCATGGCCCCCCCCAGAGTGAGGGCTGCATTCTCCCTGCCCTTTGTGTCAGAGGCTCTCTACCTGGGGTCCCTGGACCCCCAAGGCGACTGTGGACAGAATGAAATGCGTCTGGAAACTTGGATGGGGAGGGAATTCCACCTCTGTCTTTACTAACCCCCACCGACATCGAGGATCCCCCTCGAGCGTGGACGCTGGCAGCCTAGCGGGATTTTGGGTCACGGCGCGGGGTGGCGGGCGCCTGGCAGTACCACTAATGACACTATTCTACTTCCCGACGGCTGGCACCATGAGGCCGGCTGCCGGTATGTTCGCCAGGAGCCACCGTAGAACGCCTGTTTTCAAAACTTTTGGTCGCTGTATCTCACCATGATTGGTTCCCTCTGTCCTCCTAGGTGTGCTGTGTTCACACTGGGAAACACTCTGGACGAGTCCACAGGTGAGGAGGCCGGCAGAGTCCAGGGCCGGGGGAGGGTCAAGTGCCCCAGAATTCCATCCTCTCTTGTCGTTTTGAAGTCCAGGCGAGTCTGCCTGCAGCTTGCAGGGCCTGGCCAGCGAGTCCCGGTTGGACCCAGAGGGCAGAGAGGCTCCATCCAGACCCTAGCTGTCGAGGCAAGGGAACTCCGTGGCCCCCTGTCCCCCCGGTTCTTCCCCTGCCCTCGTCCACCTGGTCTTCGGGGACCTCTGAGCCCCACAGGCATCCAGGGGATTCATTCTGAGATGAAGGCAGCCCTTGTGATTCAGTCCGAACCCCTAAAGCCTGGTGAGTTTTCCAGCTCTGCAACCCCGTCATCTACAGCGGCATCATGGGGGAGGGGCGTCTACCCCCACGTCACACATGGTATCTTTGTGGTAAAGACCTTCCATTGCTGGAAGGTTCTGGTCACCTTGGGCCCCCAAATAGGAGGAGTATCAGATCACTCATGGTCATGTTTTAGACCCCCACAAACATAATACAAAAAAGCACACAAACCGTGAGGGTCTTGCTTGATGAAATTGGCGAAGTGACCGGCTCCGGAAGCAGACGCCACCAGGCACGTGCCCCCAGCCAGTCACTGCCCCTACCCCGCCCCCCTGACCTCTCACACTAGAGGTTCCTCTTGCTTGAACTTCACATAAATATGCAGGATATATTATGTCCAGCTTCTTTCTCTCCACCTTACATTTTTTAGATTCACCGTGTTTTCACGTGTTCAAGCTGTTCGTTTTCACTGCTGCATACGATTGCACTGTATGAATTTGGCACAATTGTTTGCGTCTCTTTTACTATCAACAGACATTTGTGGTGTTTCCGGTTCGGGCTTTTATGAATGACGTCGCCGTGAATGTATCACACACGTCCCGAGGTGCACAGGCGCATGCATTTCTGTCTGGTACGTGCAGGAGAAGATGCCTGTTCTTTTGCAAACTTTAAAAAAAGATTTTATTTATTTATTTTCAGAGAGAGGGGAAGGGAGGAAGAAAGAGAGGGAGAGAAACTTGGTGTGAGAGAGAAACATCTATTGGCTGTCTCTCACGCCTGACAGGGGACTTGGCTCGTGACCCAGGCAAGTGCCCTGACCTGGAATCGAACCGGTGACCTTTCACTTTGCAGGACGATGCCCCAACCCGCTGAGCCACAGCAGTCGGGGCTGAAAACTTTTGACTCAACATTAATTTTGTCAGTCACTCAAATCGATGCATACACCCGTCATTGAATCACTGAGGTCGTTTCCGTTTTGTGCTCCCACAACAACATGATGTAGAGAAGGAAAAAATGTTTTTTTTTTCCCTTTTACTCTTCTAGACCCTCAGCTGGGTGCCGTACTAGGAGGCAGATTAAGAGAAAAGCATGCGCATTTGATGTAAGTTCTATGTGATGTGGGACCTCGTAAGGGCAGGAAGACTCGAAGCCAAGCCGGACGGTTTGTCTGCTGGGCACGACAAGGAGTGGACAGCCGCGGGAAATGCGACGGGATGGGCAGGGGTGTGAGCTGAGCATTACAAACCGGAGGGGACAGCAAGGCCAGCTCGTTCCCATCCCTCTCCGTGCCCCTCTCTCTCTAACCTGGGGTTGCCCCTTCCCTCCGGCGGAGAGGGGGCGCCCCTCGCAGGAGGGTTCTGTGACCTGCTTCAGGGGGAGGTCAGAAAGTCCTCCCTGCACCTTCAGGTGCACCTTCTTAAGTTCCTTCGGCTTAAAATATTCCACATTCCGAGGAGCCCCATTTGGAGGTAGCGTGTCCTGAACTCCATCCATAGCTATAAACACTTTTAAACATGTCTCCTGGGGCTCACGGCTCTGAACTGGTGTTCGTTTCCCTAAGACATGCCTAGGCCTGACCCGCATGGCTCAGCGGCTTGAGCATCGTCCTGCAAAGCGAAAGGTCACCAGTTCGGCTCCCAGTCAGGGCACACGCCTGGGTGACGGCCCCGGCTCTGGCTGGGGCGAGTGTTGGAGGCAGCTGACCCACGCTTCTCTCCCTCTCTTCCCCTCTCTCTGGAATTAAATGAAACAAACAAAGGAAGATGTGCCTAGAGTGATGGGCCGTCTGGATCTGCACATGGGTGTGCCCGTTTGCACACGTAGCTGTAGGGGATGAGCATGCTCGTCATCCATACCCGCCAGCCGGGCTCTGTCTGATCTGTCACTGTTCATGACCCAATGACCAGGACGCGCCCTTTCCTGGTGGCTGTGACGTGGGTCTTCTTCCCCTTCCCGGTTAGAGACCACTCAAGTGGCCCGTTCCGTGAGCTGCGTGTTCCTGCCGACGTCTGTGCTTCGCCTGAAAACCCTTCCGCACAGACAGTGCAGGCACTCCGTCCGGGAGGTGCCGGCTGCTGCCGCTGAGCTCCGTGTTCAGAGTGCGCGGCCCGGGGGAGTGGAGACGCCCGGACCCTCACGCGCGGCTGGCGGGGATGTGGAATGGTGCGGCCCCCGTGGGAAGCCGTCTGGCAGCTCCTCAGGACGGGTAAGCACGGAGTTTCTGCATACCCGGGCGATTCCACTCCCAGGTAGTGCAAAGTGCACCCGAGCGAAGTGCAATCGAATGCCCGCGCGCGCGGAAGCAGAAACGCGCCTGCGCTCGTTCGCAGCAGCGGGGTCACAGCGGAAAGTTGTACCGGGGAACGGGAGCCCACCCCGCCGGTCTTTTCACGTTGCCTCGTTAAGGCCGGACTCCGACTGAGATGTGGCTGGTGGATGAACAGCATGTTTGTACAGGAATCCCAGGAGCCGACTTCCAAAGATGCAGACCCGACCTGCAGGCGTCCCAGCTCCCGGAGGTCTGCTGACCTTCAGCCGCGGAGACGGGACCACGTGAAGCCGGAGGACTAGCCCCGGACCACACCCACCGGACCCGCCCTGTCCTATCAGCATGGGCCGTGCTGGTCTGCACGTGGAGAGCTCCACACCCCCCTCCTATGATCTCTCTGTCCTGTTCCCCCTCCCTCCTTGTGAACACCCCTGCCTCCACTGAGAGGGGGAGATGGGCTCTGAGACCGGATCCCCTCGTGTTCCAGGTGGCCGGCACCCGGAAATAAACTGCTGTCCTTTACATTGGCTCGGGCCTCTGGAGCACTAGCCTTCACTGTGGTGGGCCATGGGACCTGGGACCTGCATTGGGTTCCAGCACCTTCCACAACAGCGAAAAGGTGGAGCCAACCCCAACATCCATCAAGAAAGGCGAGGATAGCCCTGGCTGGCATAGCTCAGTGGATTGAGCCAGGGCTGGGAACCAAAGCATCGCAGGTTCGATTGATTCCCAGTCAGGGCACATGCCTGGATTGCAGGCCACGGCCCCCAGCAACCACACATTGATGTTTCTGTCTCTCCCTCTCTCTCTCTCTCTCTTTCTCCCTCCCTTCCCTCTCTAAAAATAAATAAATAAAATCTTAAAAAAAAAAAAGAAAGAGGATAAGCAAGTCATGGTCCATCCACGCAGTGGAATGCCGCTCAGCCGTGGAATGGAATGACGCGCTGACACCAGCCACAACCTGGGTCAACCTCCTCCAAGCTATTAAAAGTGAGCGGAGCCTGGCTTCTTTCAGACACAGCGGCCCAGCCTGGGAGGAAGGGGGGTGGGGGGATGGTGACTTAAAGGGCTCAGGGTGTTCCTCTGCGATGACAGAAACGTTTGCCACCAGGGAGGTGATGGTGGCACAGCACGGTGAACACGCTGACACCGAGGAATTGCGCACTTCAAAAACAGTGACTTACGTGTTTTGTGGGCTTTGCCTTAATTTTTTAAAGCAGAGGATACAGTCCGGGGGCACCAGCCAGTGTGATGTCAGAAGGGCCCCACTCCAGATGTGGCCGATACATCTTGCTGTTATCTGTTCCCTTGATCAATCAGTGAAGCTCGATTTGCTAATTAGCATAGTGACTTCAGAAAATTTTTAAAAGAAAATACCAGTGAACACAGTGGCTCCTTGGTAAACTGATGAATGTCAAACACAGGCTGTCACTGGTGAAAATAAAAGCATTGTTATGCAAGATACGGGAACTGCCTAAAATACTTCCAATCACTCCCTCCCGGCAGTGCCATGGGGCAGGAGAGTCCGGCAGAGCTGTCGCCTGACCTGGAGGCTGGCTCTTCGTTGGGCCCGTCTGCAGCCACGGCCTCCGGAGGACGTCTGGTTGTTTGACGCTGATTGTACCTAAGGGAGGGAACTCAGTCCCTAGGTCGGTGCCCGCCTCTCGGGAAAGGGTTCGAGACCGTGGATCCTGGGGGATCGGCCGTCAGAGCTGTTTCCCGTCTGCTTGCTGGGAATGTCGGGGTAATTAATAGCTTGAGGTTCCCTTCTGCAGAATTGGACCCGAGACCAGCTCTCCTCACGATGCGAGAGCGGAGTGGTGGGGGAATATTGAACACCACCCCCAGACTTCCTCGACCCACCGGGCACCGTCTGTCCGAGGGCTGGGCCAGGTCTGACCGGGTTAGGGAGTCGATGGCGGTGCCCAGACCCGCTGCCCAGTTTTTCATTGGTTTGTCTTTCTTTTTGTTGTTACTTTGTAGGAGCTCCCCATTCTAGATTTTTTTTATTTTGGGGGGTTTGTTGAAGATACCTTCTTCTAGTTAACACATTAAATCTTTCCCTATTTTTCCTTGGTATGGACCACTCTTAAAAGGAAACTGTAAGTGGGTTTGTTACACCAAAGATTCTGGAAGAACCAAACTATCCCTGCTCATCTCCAGACCCACTCACTGGTCCTCGGTCTAAACCCTCGTCCAAGCACCAGCCGCATCCTAGGGCTTGCAGAGACAGCCCCAGACCCAAGTTTGGGGGCGGGGCTTGAGTGATGCAGTGATTTGCATAAGAATACAGGAGGAACCCTAGTGGGGGTTCTTTAAGAAGGAGGAGTGGGGATGGAGAGGAGGGGAGAGAGAGGAAGCCCTGGTCTGCTCGTTTGGCCAGTTTGGAGTGGGTAAAGGAGCGAGGTTTTCTAAAACTCAGAACAGACATCCTTGGTGTGGCAGCGATACGCTTCCCAGGTGTCGCCACACCACACGACGGACAGGTGCGGGCATTTGAAATCCTGAAGGTCTGAGCTGCTTGTCTGCACAGCAGGAAGGTGGGTGAGGGCTGCAAGGTGCTCCCCCCACACCACTCTACCCCCACCCCCAAACTGGCTCAGTCAGTGCCAGGGGACAGCTGGAGGGCACAGAGCATGCCCTGTGGCTAGAACCCCCACTTCATGCACCCCCATCTGAGCCTACAGCAAGAGGTGACTCAACTCCTCTGAGGTGCTTTACATGCCATTGACGATCACCATGTCTTTATACGTCCTGCAGGCAGTCTCGTCTCTGTTGTGTACACATAAGGGGACGGGAGTTCAGAGAGGTTAAGGAATTTAGTCAAAGTCACACAGCTGCTGAGGGACAGAGCCTGGATTTACACCACTCCACTCCTCCTCCCGCCTCTGCCCCCGTGACAGAGGGCCCCTGGCTCTGTCTGAAGGGGAGAGCCAGAATAGTTTATTACTATTAGAGCCCCAAAGCTCCTCTTATCCTGGGCTTTATGTAAAGACTCTCAGAGAATGTGGGGGATTCAGTGAAGGGTAATATCTTGTCAAGATAATAAGCTTGTCAAGACACACTCCCATCAGCAGGGGATGGGGGGTGGTTCAGACCAGAAGGAGTGGGGGCGGGACACAGGCCAGAGAGCAACCTCTCAGCGGCAGACCCTCTAACCCAGCCGAGGGTCTGAGCGAGGCAGCAGCGTCCGCTCTGAGCTGCCCCTCAGCCCAGTCACCCGAGAGGACGGCCACTGGCCACGCGGGGCTGCCAGGGGCTGCCGACGTGGCTCATCCACATCGCGATGAGCCGTGAGTGTAAAGCACACCCCGGGTTTCGAAGGCTTGGTATGAAATACGTGAACGCAAAGTATCTAGTGAATGTTTCCATCCTGATGGCATGTCAAGGTGGTGATATTTGGCAGGTAATGGGCTAAAGGCAATATATTAAAATGAATGTCACTTGTTTTTCTTTCTTTTACTTTTAAAGATGGGACTACTAGAATATTTCAAATACAAAATTACAGGTAAAATCAGTCACACTTTCTTCTTCTGTAGGCTAGCACTCTTTTGGGCCAATTCCTCCTGCCTGGGTGAGTGAATGAAGGGCGGATGGACAGAGGCTGGGGCCCTGAAGAGAAAGGCCCTGATGGCCAACTACAGCTGACCTTGAACTAGGCGGGGGTTAGGGGTGCCAACCCCCTTGCAATTGAAAATTCATGTATAACTTTTTAAAAAGATTTTATTTATTTATTTTTAGAGAGGGAAGGGAGGGAGAAAGAGAGAGAGAGAGAGAGAGAGAGAGAGAGAGGGAGAAACATCAATGTGCAGTTGCTGGGGGCCGTGGCCTGCAACCCAGACATGTGCCCTGACTGGGAATCGAACCTGCAATGCTTTGGTTTGCAGCCCGTGCTCAATCCATTGAGCTACGCCAGCCAGGGCAGTGTATAACTTTTGATTCCTCCAACCTTAGTTACTGTTTGCTGATAACATAACCAGTCGATTTACACATATTATGTGTACTATATGCTATATATTTTTATAGTAAACAAAGCTAGAAGAAAGAAATTTATCAAGAAAGTCATAAGGAAAATATGTGGACTGCATTTATTGGAAAAACATCCCCGCCCCAGTGGGCTGTGCAGTTCCTATGTGTGTCGGTCAGGGGTCAGCTGCATTGCCCTTCCACGCAGGAAGGGTGGGAGAGGGTGGAACCCACTCAGCGGGTGGAACCAAGAGTTGACCGACATAGTGTTGGGGGGAAGGACTGCCAGGGGTGGGAAGAAAATGGAGTGGGGATTCTTTTCCTACAGCCAGGCCAGGGGACCCTGGGGTGGTGGGTGCCCACCTGCTAAAAGAGAAAGGTGAAAAAACCCACTTAGAGAATGCCCGAGGATTTCCCAAACAGAAACCCTAAAAAGCCCTGAAAGGTGCCCTCAAGGAGATGTCCCTGGAGAAAAGGAAGAAGTCAGGGAGGGCCTTCTGGAAACATCTATAGGGGAGGAGTGGGAGGAAAGGAACGTGGGTGCTGATACCAGGGGGAGGAACTTCTGCAGCTTCTGCGTGGGTCTGCTCTGAGCCCCGTGCTTGGCACCCTCCCGTCCCGCGGGTCATTGTTCTGGTATCGCCGCCCCAACCAGGCGTGTCCTTGCCGGGTTACCCATCCAATGCAATTGCTCAGTAGGGATGTTAAAAAGGTCCCATTTGATACCTTTCTCTCTAAACGTAATATTTTCACTAATACCTTAATAGAAGAGCCCGCCCCTCCCCTCCTAGACCCTTACAGGTGCCCACAGCTTCTGCAGGACCCGCCTCGGCGTGTCCTACACAGACGCGCCCGCGGCCGGCCAGGTCCGGCTCCCGCAGCCGGGCGCCCCCAGCCGGGCCGGCTCGCAGGCGCCCCAGAGGCGGTCAGAGCAGCGTCGCTCCGGGCAGGGGCGGACCTGTGTTTACAAGACTTTTCTCAGCGCTCGGCTGACGCAATGGCCACCCGCAGCAGCCTTCCTTCGGGAGCATGACGACGGTACTTGTTTTTACCCTCTTGTTGAAAATGCCGAATCGCTTCTTCAACTTAAAGATGCTTTTATTTTTTTTTCTTTCCGTGTGTTTCCCAGAAAGAGCCGGAACCCCTGAAGCGGCGCTGAGGTCTCTTGCAGGACAGCCGCAAGTTTCATCGCGCTCCTGGCCCTCTTTTCTGTTTGCTTATTTGTTTTTAATATTTTCAGTGTGTTGTGCAAACATTCCTTTCCAAGCGTGTTTGAAAAGCAGCTCCCCCACCCCGCGCTCCCTGCGGGCGCCTCCCACCCCCAGACCTCGGAACCGGTGGGTGCCACCCTGTCCCACCCTCGGAATCGGAGTGGTGGGGACATGCGGGTGATGCAGGGGCGCTTGGCTCCCCCCACCCCTGGCCTGTCTGGGCCGCGAGCGCCTCCAGTCGGGGCATTTCTGGGGGAAGAGAGAGGAACCGCCCGAACGGCCGCGAAACTTTTCCCCGCTGCAGCGCCCCCCGGACGGGCGCGGGCGCGGGCGGCGAGGTCCGAGTTGGTCAGAAGTCCGGAGCCTCGGGGAGGGGCGAGCGGGACCAGGTCCGGGACACGCAGACACCTGTGGCCTCCGGCGAGGCGGGCGGTCCCCAAGCCCTGGCGCCTCCTTAAAGCCTCGGCTCCGCCCCCCCCCCCCCCCCTCCCCATCCCCAGCCGGTGGTTCCAGCCAACCGCCGGGTCCCGCCGCCGGGGCAGAGCGTCGCAGCGCCGCGAGCCGTGAGGAGCGCGCCGCCCGCCCAGTCCCCGCGCCGGGTCCCGAGTCCCCGAGTCCCTGACCCGCCGCTATGGCCAGCGAGGAGCTGGCGCGCAAGCTGCAGCGGAGACTGCAGCGGGAGCAGGCGCAGGAGGGCGGCCCCGAGCCCGCATCACAAGCCGCCTTCGCGCCGGAGCCCGCGCCCGAGCCGGAGCTGCCAGCCAGCGCGCCCACCGCCAGCGCGCCCACCGCCAGCGCGCCCACCGCCAGCGCGCCCACCGCCAGCGCCGACGCGGAGCTGAGCGCCCAGCTGAGCCGCCGGCTGGACATCAATGAGGGCGCGGCGCGGCCCCGCCGCTGCAAGGTCTTCAACCCCTACACGGAGTTCCCGGAGTTCAGCCGCCGCCTCATCAAGGACCTGGAGAGGATGTTCAAACTGTGAGCGCCGCCCTGCGCCGTGCGCCCCGAGTGCCCCAAGCCCGGGACCTGGGAGCGAGAGAAGGGGGAGGTGGCGGTGGGTCTCTTGGGCCGGGGGTCCCAGGCCCGGGTCTGGGGGAACAGGACAGGGTAGTGCAAGGGTGCCGTGGGTGCTCTTCTCCTGATCGTGCGCCTCCCGAGTCTGTGCCGGCGCGTGCGGGGACCCGACCTGGCTGGGGGCACCCAGAGCAGGACGCGCAGACCCAGCTCAGCAGTTCCCCCGGGGCAGCCGAGCCCGAGTCCTGGGTCCTGCTCTCCCGGACTCGCGGGCTCCGGGGCGGCCACCGCGGGTCCCGCCCCCTCCGCGGGCTGGTTCCGAGATTTGCTCAGAGCACAACTTCTAGGAAACCGAGACGCGCCGCACCTCACCTGCCAGCTTTCACCTCCCCAGGGAGAAACCAGCCCCGTTGTCCTTTATCTTTTACAATAAAAGGGGAAAGTTATCCTTGGCTGTCCCGCGGGGTCCGATGAACCAACAGAGGCTGAGAACTGGGATTTGGTTAAATTCTTCGCAGAGGATCAGGACGTTCTTGGATCGAGCGGGTCCCCGGAGCCTCCCGGGGCGTCGCCTTGTCTGTGGGCGCGCGCTGGAACCAGACATGGCCGCTGGCAGCCGGTCCCTGGGGGGCTCATTCCTGCCCTGCTGGGTAGGCCCCACCAGGCGGGGGAGTCAGTGTGGAGAGGCCCCGCCAGTCCGGCCGTGTAGCCCGGGAGCCCCCCGGGGCCTCTGTTTCCTCATCTGAAGAGTGGGAGCAGCAGTCGTTCCTGTCCTTCAGAGCCATAAATTATTTTACACACTGTAAGCTCCTCGCCGAGCTATTAATGCTATTCCCAGAATATAGCTAAGACCAGAAAAATGCCTGGGGGAGCAGAGGCTGCCGGCCAGGTCATGCTTGGGGCGTTTTAAAAAGCGCTTGGAATGTTTGTCCTCTGCGTGCAGGGTCTATTTAAGGGCACCGTGTGGCTGGCGCTGTGTGCCAGGGCCCCGGCCCCAGCCTGAGGCTGGGCTGTTGTCCAGACCGGCCACTGTGGGGGTGGGGGGGTCAGCAGAGACTGGCACCCAGAGGCCACCATGCCTCGCTCTCTTGCCTGACACCCTGACTTCCCAGTCCCTGGCTTCCAGGCACTGTCCTCTGCTGTCCGCACCTGGCGGGGCTAGTCTGGGCAGTTAAGGAACGCTGAGTTGGGGCAAAAGAGTGCGGGCGACTGGGGCAGAGGTGGAAGAACAACGGGGTGGGCTGTTTGTCGCAGCCCCTTGGATTTGTTTGGGGTTGAGCCTTCCGTGGGAGGACCAGCAGGTCCCCCAGTCCAGCTGAATTTGGGGACGGCATCTGGCGACCTTCAGGTTGCTTTGCGGTGCTTTGGGTTTCCTTTATTTGTTCGTATTACTATGTTTTTCTTCGTGCGGAAAAGTCTTTGCGAGGATTATTTGTTAGTTGGCTGCCTACATATGAGTACAAAGGGAGTCCCCACAGTACCGAGGGATGTGTGGTCAGGTACGGCTGGATCTAGGTGCTCAGATGATGCCAGCTGTGCTTAGTTTCTCTTTTTCTTAAGCCAACTACTGTTCCTGTCCAAGACCACCTCCCCGCAACCCTACCACAGCCCTGAGCTTCCAAAAACTCATCATCCTTTAGTTGAACTCGTTGGTTTTCCCTGCAGGTGTTTCTCCCAGTTTCCCGCACCTGGGAGGCAGCCGAAACGTTGCCTTCCCTGCCCAACCAGCGTGAGGGGCTCCTTTGACCGGGAGATGCTGTCACTTGGATGCCTCTAGTTGTAGTGTCCATCCACCCTCGGTGCCAGGACCATGGCAGCGGCTCTAGTGGAGAGACACACCTCTTGTCTCATGCTGCAGGCAGATCCCCAAAGGCCAAGCCCCGCAGCATTCTTCCTGGGTGGGAGGGGGCTCTCGGCCTGCCCCGGCCCGGGCAAGGGCAGCAGGGTGCGGGCGGCCCCTCTGGGCCAACAGGCTCAGGCAGAGAAGGTCCAGACGATCCCAGAGCTGAATGGCCAGCCACTCAGAGGGGCCTTGAGGAGGCAGGAGATCGGGGGGTGGCAGCGGGCGATGCCCTGACCGCTGCTCTGACCTAGTGACCACAGGCATGTCAGGGCTCTGGGCTCTGCCTTGATAGGCCCATGGTCACGTGGTCACTAGCCATCCTCACCCAGTGTGACTTCATCTAAATTTATTCCATCTGCAAAGGCTCAAAAGACCCAATGAAGGTCACATTCGGAGGAGGTTCTGGATGGCCATGAATTTTGGGGAACCCTATTCAACCCATCCTGGGGGTGAGCAGAGATGCCCAGACCATGGGGCATCATGACTGTCTCCTCTCCTCCTCCTGGAGGGTAAGGGGCAGGTCCTTCCAAGGAGCCTTCAGAAAGGTCAGACTCAGAGAGGGGGGGAAGAAGGGAGAGAGAGACAGAAACATCAATGTGTGGTTGCCTCTTACACACGCCCCCTACTGGGGACCTGGCCCAAAACCCAAGCATGTGCCCGGACTGGGAATCGAACCCTTTGGTTTGCAGGCCAGTGCTCAATCCACCGAGCCACACCAGCCAGGGCAGGAACATCAGACTCTTAACCAGCTTAGGTTATCTAAGTGAGTGAGGCACGGCAGAGACCCAACCAAAGCCAGAATGATCCCACCCCCAACAGAAGGGGCATCAAGCTTTCCAAAGCCCAATCCGGACTCTGATGGAGTCACCTCTAAGTACAAAGACGAAGCCACGCCCACAGAGTCCCCACCCCCTCTGGTGCCGGCGGCGCAATTACTTGCAGCAAGAATTTCACTTTTAATCAGTTTCTAGATCCAGAGGCTGATGTCGCCGCGGAGTTCGCGCGGAACCTCACTTGACCGGTATGGAGCGCGCTCACTCTTTTTGTTCGGGGGCCAGATGGATTTGGGCAGATACCGCCAGACGCGCTTTGATCTCGGGATGCGATTTCTCGTATTGAAAAGGATTTTGCCTGGGGATTTCTTACACTTTCAAGATTAAAAAAAAAAAAAAAACACAACCACCCAAAACTGGATCCTTCCCAGCCTGTGAGCCTGTTGGGTTCTGGGGGTGGGGGTGGGGGAGGTCATTGGTCTTTGTATCCTGGCTCCTCCATGGCGAGCTGTAGGAGAAAGACTTTTCTAACGCGTGTGGGAAGCCAGAGGCCGCGGCAGCCCCGCCGGAGAAAGTTCCCTCTCCGCGTCCAAGCGTGTTACTGGATAGCCCGTGCCAACAGAACAGTGGCCTGATTTCCAGCGCAGGGTGAGAAGGCCCGGGAGAAACTGACTCTGCCCTGCGCGGCCGGAGCGGTAACGTGAGCTGGCAGCGTGGTCAAGGTTAGACAGGAAATTTCAATTACCCCGCAGCCTCATCCAGGGGCCTCTTTCAAAGGGGGGGGAGGTAATGAGGGCAGCCACGTCAGGGCCGGACCCGAGCGCTGCATCTGCATCGCAAAGTGCAGCCACGCTGTGTTTGCATTTTAAAAGCTTGTGTTTCAACTCCCCAAAGAGAGGGTGGGGAGAGGAGCGCTGGGCGGCGGGAAAGCTGCCTTTTTATTAAGAATCCGAAGCGATGATGTCATGGAGCCCGGCCAACACCCCCACCGCCCAGGCACCACTGAACCCCAGAAAGACGAGGTTGCCGGGGAAGTCCTCACTTCTGGTCTCTCTCCTCCTCCCAGCCCCTCCCGGTTTCTTCTGGTCCACAGTCTGCTCTCTGATGGGGGAGAACGGGGGCGGGGGTGGGGGAGAAAGGGGGTGAGAAACCTGCTAAACGTGGGGTGGAAGGGAGGTGCCCGCCCATTCTCATTAGTATCTTCTGAGTAAATGGACTTGAAAGATGGGAAAGGAGACGCCAATGGAAGCTGAGTGTTTTTTCCTCCAGTCCACGGGGTGGGGGTCGCTTTAGAGCTGACACCCCCTCACCCTCCTTGCCTGGGCTGCATTTGCACCCTGGGCTGTTCTGGACCGAGGGTGGGGCGAGGGGACCCGGGGCCTGTCTGATTCCCACGGGGCGCCCCAGCAGGACCCAGGCTGGCTCCGTCCGTCTCTGGCGGGAAGACGGCGTGACTTGGAACTTTCTGCGCCCAGTGTCAGCTCTGGCCGGTTTCTCTTTGCCAGCCTGTGTGGTGCCCGCCGTGTGGGAGGAGCTCCGGAGGTTCACAGAGTCTGGTGCTTTTTTAAAAAAAAATAGATTTTATTTATTTACTTTTTTAGAGAGAGGGGTAGGGAGAGGGGAAGGGAGGGAGAGAAACAATGATTGGTTGCTTCTCACAAGCCCCCCACTGGGGGAACCTAGGCTGCAACCCAGGCATCTGCCCTGACTGGGAATCGAACCAGTGACCTTTTTGGTTTGTAGGTGGGCACTCAGTCCACTGAGCCACACCAGCCAGGGCGAGCCTGGCACTTTTATATCTGCAGGAGTTTTCTCCCTCCTCATGTCTCTCCCTCTCTCAGAAGTCTCCTCCTCCCTCCTTGTTACAGAGCCGTCTCATTCTGTGAGAATGTGAGTGATGGGAATCCAAAATTGAGTGAATTCTTAAAGCCTTACATTATGTCAAAAAAAAAGTCCTTTCCCCCTTCTTCCTTGAACAATTACTACTTAACAGGTGCCTGGTTTCAAGGCTGTGTGGGCCAGGGGACTCTAACTGCATTTATATCCTGGGGCCTGGGGTGCCCCCCAGCCCCCGCCTCAGTCTAACCAGGAAATAGAAATGCCTTCCCCATGGAACTTGGGAGGGTCTGGTGCACACAGGGTGTGGCCGACCCGGTGGGTCTGTGAAGACCTGCCAGATGCATCAGGTCGTGGGAGCTGGCGGCTGCCAGCCGGTGACTCAGGGAAGAGATGCTGAGGTTGGGAGCCCAGCGCGCCTGCCAGGCTTTGCACGTTCTGGCTCTTGCACCCTGTCTCACGCACGCGCACGGTGCACACCCTTGCACGTGTGCCTCCACACGCGCTGACACCCATGCGCTCTCTCACATACCTCTCACGTGCCCCCAGGGCGTGGCCCCCACCACGTCTTGCAGTCCTCCTGGAAAGAGCCTCCGTGGCCTCTTCGCGCTGCTGTGTCCCCTGAGGGTAGATGATGATCCGGGCGCCGCTGGTCCTCAGCCCTAGACGCTCCTGGGGAGGCCCGAGTATGGGGACACCGAGTGTTGCAGCGTGGTCCCTGCCGTCCTGCAGGATGAAACCCGACCCGTGCTCAGTGGCCTGCCAAGACATGGCCTGAGGCCCCGCAGTGACCCAGCGCCAAGGCTGTGTGACCTTCTGTGACCCCTGCCTCGTGCCTGTGTGCTCCCAAGGCCAGCACCACCCACACTCCTCTGGCACCGCAGTGACGATGACGAGGAGCCTCTTTCTCACCTGCTGTCGGTGAGCTCGGCATTCTTTCATCCCGCTGGGCCTCTGTCAAGGCCTGGGGTCACACAGGTTGGTCCAGAGGGGTCTCTCTGCCCTTGAGGAACTCAGCAGACTCTTAACAGTGACTTGGGTTTGGCATGGTGCTGCTTGGCGAGGGGGGAAGCAAGTCCCGGAGAAGCCACCCAGCACCGTTGTGCAAGGCACCCACGCACCTTCGCAGACCCTGCGAGGGTGCTGGGGGGCCTGTGACGCCCGGCCGCTGCATCCTGCGGCCTCCGCAGCAGCAGGTCCCAGTGTTTCTGGGCACGGCCGGAGGAGGAGAGCCGCCACTGGCCAGGACCGGGAGGGGGTTCAGTCCCTCCGTGAGTCACTGGCGCGGGAACCGGAGGAGGGCGGCTGGGGGCCTGGCCCGTGTGACCTCGGAGGGCAGGGGTGGGGGATGAGGGCGCCGTGGAAGGGAGCTACAGTGTTGCTTCAGTGGAGAGAAGAAAGAGCTTTCTCACAGTCGGAGCCGTTGAGAAACGAGAAGGATTAACGCAGAGGCGGCCGGCCCCCCTTCTCTGGCGTTGCGTGGGAAAGTGGGCGGCCCAGCTTCTTGGAGCAAGAGGTTCGCCGCCGGGAAGGGGTGAGAGCCCGTGGGAGGCTGAGGGGTGGCGGAGTGACCTTGCAGGCTCCTTCTGGGCCGGGCGTGGGCAGGCTCCGTCCGCCAAGGCCACGTGGTAAGTGTGTTTGGCCTTGCGCGGGGTCTCTGTTGCCATCACCCAGCTCTGCCGTGGTGACGGAGAGCAGCCACAGACCACACCCAAACGCGCCGGCGTGGCTGTGTCCCAGTGACTCTTGTGGCTGCGGCCGGGGTTTGCCGCCACGCTCTAGGCAACGATTCCGGAGCCTCGAGACTCCGTGGTGGTCTCACTGCCACCTCCCTCACTGGGTTTCTCTCGCTGGGGCCGGCCTG
The DNA here is from genome assembly GCF_004126475.2 of Phyllostomus discolor. Taxonomy (NCBI): domain Eukaryota; kingdom Metazoa; phylum Chordata; class Mammalia; order Chiroptera; family Phyllostomidae; genus Phyllostomus; species Phyllostomus discolor. Next base: position 4,467,206 of record NC_040906.2, on the reverse strand, counting down.
CAGCTCTGCGGGGGAGAAGGGGCAGAGGCTGGGGTCCCTGGGGTGACATTCTGCACCCTCGGGAGGGTTGCCTTGGTGTTACTCCCCCCAGAGGTGGTCCGAGGTGTGTTTGAGCCGGGAAAACTTGGCAGCCCAGAGGCCTTGGCCTTGGGCATCTGCCTCCTTGGGCCCCGTGGTTCGAGCAGGGGTCCCTCGCCTCAAGTCTTTGGACCCTCGGAAATCACCTTCTCCAAGGGGCTTGTGAACCGTTTCCCCAAAGCTGAGATCCATGGATTTGGAGAGGAGTAGGAGATTCTCACAGCTGAAAGAAAACACTTTTTTTTTCCATTGTAAAAGTATGATGTGTCCTGTTTACATTTTCTGATAAAACAGTACAGATTTTTTTTTATTTTTTTTAAGATTTTTTTATTTATTTACTTTTAGAGAGGGAAGGGGGGGAGAGAGAGAGAGAGAGAGAGAGCGAGAGAGAGAAACATCCATGTGCGGTTGCTGGGGGTTATGGCCTGCAACCCAGGCATGTACCCTGGCTGGGAATCGAACCTGGGACACTTAGTTAGAGGTGGAAGCCTCGTGCTGCTCCATTCCGGCAGTGTCGCTGCCCGCAGGTGAGGCGCGCCCGTTCCCGGGCTGGACGCCAAGGCCGAAACGCCACTGCGCCGCGTGGCAGGTGGGAGGCCCTTGGCCCCAGGGGTGGAGCACCCCGCCCCGAGCCAACCGAGGAGCAGAGACACACACTGTCTCACGTTGCAGGGAACCCAGAGGACAGGGAGGGCCCTGGGCGTGTTGGCTGCTTGGGTCAAGGGCTCAGGTCGGGTCCTCCCCTGCCGTCTGCCACGCTCCCTGTCGGCTTCGCCCGCCCGTGGGCCGGTGGCGAGACGGCGAGTTTCTCCGAGTCACACCCAGTCATGAAAGTCAGGGGCAGGAAAGACCTGGGCTTCCTCGAACCAACGAGGAAACCTTGCCCAGCTCTCCCCTACGCGGGGCGGCCTCTGGCATCCCACGGCCGGCGCTGGCCCATGCGCCCACCCAGGCCAGCGACGGTCCGGAGGATGGTAATGACCCTGGTGGGGACACGGCTGGGTCCCCTTCCCTGAGGGGCCGGCACCTGGCCCCAACGGGAGTGCAGTTACTGAGGAAGGGGAGGGGCTCTTTGGGGGTCTTTCCTGAGAGTGTGCTGTGGCTTTCTTCCCTCACTCTGAGCTTCTGTGTCCACGGGAGGGGCTTTTAGACAGAGAACAGGGGCCAGCCGCCCGTCCCCCGGGCTCCTGGGAGCCAGAGAGCGGCCTTTCCTCCGGGGACTTGCTGCCTCCCTCTGCACCCTCTTCATCGTCCTCTTCATCGGGGCCCCTGCGACCTCTCTCCCCCAGTTCGTGTGGGTCCCGGGCAGCTGGCGGCCCTGTGTGAGTTGGGGGGTGGGGGGCGGGTCTGTGTCAGCCGTTCCCTGGGCCCACTCTCGGCAGAACGACTTTCGTCCCAGGTAGTCCTTCTGCGTCAGAGAGCCCGGCACTGCCGGAGCCGCCACCCACCTCTGCGTTTGGAGGGCCGGCCGGCCCGCTGCCGGGGTGCATTTGCCCTGTGACACCCCTCACCCACCGTGTCTCCGGAACCCCTTTGCCACCGCTGCCTCTTCTCCCTGGCCTCTCTCCCCAAACCTCTTCACCCTTTTTTGTCATCACGAGTCTCAGGCCTCTGCATTCCTCCTTTTAAAAAGAAATATATATATATGTTTAACCCTCCCCCGAGGATGTGTTTATTGATTTGAGAGAGAGGAAAGGGCGTGTGCGCACGAGAGAAACATTGGTTGGTTGCTTCCGATACACGCCCCGACTGGGGATCGAACCCACAACCTGTTGGTGCACAGGACGATGCTCCCACCAACTGAGCCACCTGGCCGGGGTGAGTTCCTTTCAGAAGTGGCCGCCGATGGGGAGGTGGGGAGGCGTGGGGCCGGCGGCCACCTCTGGCTGGGGGTCACCTGTGTTGGTGGCCCTCTTGCCTTTCAGGGCCCTCCCGGGGTTCTGTTGCCGGGGCCCCTCGCCCAGCGTGGAGGCCTTTGAACGGGTCATGGGTGGATGGGTGTGTGGGGGTGTCTGCGCCTGATTTCATTTTCTCTCGGCCGCAGCCTGGCCACCCCTGGGCTGGCCGGAGGAAGGTGCATTCTTTGATCTGGAGAGGAGCACTGGGTGGCCCGTGCCAGCAGCAGGCTCCTCGGCCGCCGGTTCCTGGTTCCAGGCCCTGGCAAGCTGTGGGGAGGGTTGGGACTCCTGCCTCCCTGGGGGTCTGATTCCGAAGGGATGACGCCCCCGTCTGGTGGGTGGTGTAGCTGCCTGGTCTCTTGGGATGCAAGGCTGCTGGCTGGTCGACAACAGCCCTGTAGCCCTCTGCCAGCTTGGCTCAGCTCTGTGGGAAACAGGAGGGCGTACTTCGGGACTTACAAACTGCCCCAGGCCCAGGGCTGCCCCTGATCCTGCCCCTTGGTCTCAGCCCCACCCACGCTCCCGCCACCCGACCTTACTGCCCTACAAGGGCCAACTTTGCTGAGCACCCGGCTGCCCAGCAGCGGCTAACGGTCACTGCGCACAGAGTACCTACTGTGTGCAGGCACCGTCCTTAGCATTCACACATCAGAATCACTACGAGGTGGGTGCTATTATCACCCCGCCCCCCGTGTTACCGATGAGGAGACTGAGGCCCAGAATTGCTGGGTAACCCGCACACAGTCACACGGGGTAGGTGGTATGGTTTGGACCTGGGGGGCTTTCACGCTTGTCCCCTGGGCCAAGGAGCGTCCCTTGTTAACATAGTCCCGCTGGCCAGCGTGTCAGGCCCCGGATCCCAGCCTTCCCGACACCCTCCCCGCCCCCGCAGCAATGGGTGGCACAGCCGCTGCAGGCCGCCTGACCTCCAGGCTCCCTGGGCGCCCCACCCCGGGCCTGGGCAGCTGCCTCCTGCACTGCCCCCTCAGCTCCGTCCATCCCGCATGTCGGGACTGCGGCCAGAGCCCGGATCTTGTTACGCTGCTTTCCTCTCCAGAAGCCTCTGTGGGTCTTGACCGCACACAGCACTGGGTGGCTCCCGATATATGGCCCTGGGGAGAAAGTCCAGTCTCTGCGTGGCGACCCTCAAGGCCAGCCCCAGCTGGCTATGGCATTCTTCTCTCTCGCTGGGTCCCCCAGCTGGCCCCCAGCCTCCCTCCTGTGTCCGGCATCATCTGGTTGCTTACACTGAGTTGTTATGTCTGCCCATTATTGCTGGATTTGTGTGGCTCCTCGCCCCCCTCGCCCCACCATAGTGTTTGCCCTGGGAAGGTGGGGTCAGTTCTTTACGGCTGTGGGGCCAACTTCTCCCTCTGGTCCCCCTTCACCCCAAGGCCGTGGGCGGGCAGGGGTCCCTGGACCCCTGTGGAGGGTCAGAACTCAGCCTCTGGAGCTGCACGGGGTGCCCTGGGCAGCGCCCCGGCCAGTGCCCCAGGGGAGCCTGCGGCGCACAGGGCTGGCAGAGCCCTCGATGGGGTGGCACAGTTCCTCCGAGCAGTGTCCCTGACCACATGCCACCCGGGCACACGCCTGTAAGTGAGATGTGGAAAAAGGTAAGTGACCACCTTCTCAGGTTGTCCCCAAGATCGCGTGACTACTTGGAGTGCAGGCACGGCCTTAATTAGGTCACGGCAGGTCCAGCCCCATTCTCTGTCCCCTGAGCCAGCTGCAGGTCCCTCGCGCCCCCCAGCCAGCAGGGCTGCTGGGCTCAAGCTGGTGCCAGCCCGAGCAGGGGCACAGGGAAAGGACCGGCCAGCAGGGAAGCAGGGGGCGGAGGGTCAGACTCTGCCGGAGGGGGGGCAGCCCCTGTGCTCTTCCTTCCCGTTTGGAGGGATGGCCTTGCCCCCCACTGTCCACTCCAGCTGGATCTGTGGCCCTGGCCTCCCCCTGGCCATTTCCCTCCCAGACTCTTCCTGGTCTTGAAGGTCAAGGAGGGGTGGGGCCCTGCCCCAGGCCTGACCCCAGGTTGTTTGGGGGTGCCCAAGACTCTCGGGGCTCCCGGGAATTCCCAGAGGTATGTTTCCAGGGCCCCTCTGCCTGGTGTTCTGGCCCCTCAGGACTTTCCTGGGGAGAGTTAGGAGCTAAGGAGAGTTGGCACATGCGGAGCAAATAATTGACCCTCGAACATTTTCACAACCTCGATCAGAAGGGTCTGCCCCGCCCCCCGCCCGCCCCAGTCAGTAACTGCTCAGGGGGGCTTCCCTGGCCCCGAGTGTCTTGCCCTCACAACAGCAGCTGTTTCTTCTCAACCTCCTTTCTGGGTGGATTGCATTGCCTGGAACTCAAAACCCCCAGATCCACTCACTCCCAAAGTGAATCCCCAGCCACCTGTACCTGCCCAAACCCAGCCAAAGTGTCTTGATTTCCAAAGGGCCAAGGGGGACCCCCAGGATTAGGGTCTCTCTCTCTCTCTCTTTGAAGATTTTATTCATTCATTTTTAGAGAGAGGAGAAGGGAGAGAGAAAGAGTGGGAAAGAAATACCAATGTGTGACACATTGATCAGTTGCCTCTCGCGAACCCCCAACTGGGGACCTGGCCCACAACCCAGGCATGTGCCCTGACTGGGAATCGAACCCGAGACCCTTTGGTTTGCAGGCCAGTGCTCAAACCACTGAGCCACACCAGCCAGGACGCGCTCCCTCTCATATTCTCTCTGTCTCTCTCTCTCTCGTTTATTGACTTGAGAGGGAGGGGGAAGAGAAAGAGAGAGAAACAACGATGCGAGAGAAAAACATTGATTAGCTGCCCCCAAATGTGCCACGACTGGGGATTGAACCTGCAACCTAGGTGTGTGTCCCAATGGGGAAACGGACCTGAAACCTTCTGGTGCACGGGGCGATGGTCCAGTCAACCAAGGCAAACTGGCCAGCGCTAGGGCCTTTCTCTTAGCGAGATGATAGCCACCCAAACTAAACGCGAGCCCTCACTGATAAGCTGAGAGTTTATCTGCCTCCTCTAATTTTGGCAAAAACTGGGCAGAGGAGGAATTGGGAGCCCAGAGAGTTCGAGTAACTCACCCGAGGACACACAGTACGTGATGTCAGCAGGGCTTTGAACCAGGGGAGTCTGCCCCAGCAGCCCACGGCCAGCCACTGCCGTCTCCCAACTTCGTCGGGGGGCCCATTTGGCTCCAGCAGAAGGAACGGTTACTGTTACGTTTGTGCTGCCGAGTCAGAAGCTTTCCAAGGCTCATCCACGCCATCGCTGGTGGTCAGGGGGTTGTGGGTATTGGTGCCTTCAGTGCGGCTGAAACCCTTTGCACCGCTGGCCTGTTGCCGCAGCATCACTGGCGTGTTCCTCTGGCAATGGCTGTGGGGACCGGTGTGCTGTGTTTCCACTCTGGGTTGCTGGCATCGGCGGGAGGATTTGCCTGGAGCCAAGCCTCCTTCATTGAGGTCTTCCCACATCCAGTTAGAGAGCATGGGGGGGGGGGGGGGAAGCTCCGCTCAGTCCCGTGCGCCCACCCCTTGCCATCTCCCCTGAATCTGCGTGGCAGCCCCTGGTAGGGGCACTCCCTGGCGTGCAGTTGGGGCCAAGCAGATTTCCCTGGTTGTGCCAAGGCCTGGGTAGCTGCCCCCTGGCTCCGCCTCCTCTGCTGTCCAGCGAGGCAATGAGCACACAGTGGGTGTTCTGTAGTGGTGGGGGGTGCCCTCAGCTGTGCCCCCACTTTTCTTTATGAGCTCAGACATTGTGTGCGGTGTATGGAACTCCAGGGCGCTGTGGCTGAGGGTGGGGACGGGACCCAAACGCCACGGGCCCCCTGCAGCCAGCCAAGAGGTTGGCCTTGCACCAGGAAAGGAAGGGACTGGCCGGAAGTGAGCCCCCATGGCACTGGCCATCGCAGGACAGGTGAAGCTGGTGTTCGCCTGTGCCCAGGGCCACCCCCACCTCACCACCGCCCCCCCCCCCGTGTCCCTCCGCGGCTAGGACCGTGTGTGCTCCCCACGTGGGCCCCCTGCTTTAGTCTGTGCTTCGGCCAGCACCCAGAAGAATCCCCCTGCACACTGAGCTGAGCCGTCTGTCCAAAACAGCTGTCTGACTCACATCTCTGCCCCAGGCTCTTTGGGGGCCGCCCCCTGTTGCTCTTAGGCAGACACCCCTCTCCCAGAGTGCTTTGTGGGAGGGGCCTGCAACCTCTTGTGAGGGACGCCTGGCCCCTCTGGACTGGCCTGGCCAGGGGGCTCCCTCTCAGCACGTTGGCTCCTCTGTCCCAGCTGCCTCCTTCCCTCCGGCTCTGCCCAAGTTCCGGCCTCATCACAGCTCAACGGTCTCTTTGTGCCCCGGCCTCCCCGCTGGGACTGGCCTTTGTGCTTCCCTTCTGCTCCGAGAGGAGAGAGGAGAGGAGAGCAGGTAGCGGGGGCCAGGTGGTGAGTGAGAGCGGATGGAGCTCCTCCGAGCAGCCTGATGGGAAATCAAAGACTTTGGGTGCAGGCTTTTGCACGTAACTCCTCGGAGTCCCCCGCCCCGCCCCGCTGCCCCCTGCCCCCTGTCAGCCCAGCCCTCGCTCACAGCGGGCGCTCTCTCCCTGTGCCTGCCCTGGTAACACACTCGGAGTCCCAGCCCCCGGCAGACAGGGAGGGCTGAAGGGGGGAAGGGGCAGCAGATGCCTCGACAGCTGGGGAGGGTCCACACAAAGGCGAGGAAACTGGAACCTCAGCGAACGGGCAGCCAGCGGGGTCTGGAGGAGGAAGGTCAGTCCTGTGACCTTAGGGAGCCCTGGGGCTCATGTAGATAGGCCCGGGTAGGGACACTGACAGGAAGACGGGGGAGGACCCCGGAAAAGGCCACCTGCTCTGGGGATAGCCTGGCACAGTGCCTTCCTCCTGCTCGAAAGCGCCCGGGCACCACAGGGAACCTCATACAAGTGCAGTTCTGATCCAGCGGGTGTGGGGCAGGGCCCGAGGGTCTGCATTTCTAACCTCTCTGGCTGGGCTGGTCCCGGGACCCCACTCTGAGTGCCGGCCCCTGCCCGTTTGAAATGCACACCTCCCGTACAAGGCCTTTCTAAAGAAGAGCAGGGTATTCTGATGCGCCCCCCCTCCCCCGTGAGGTCTGAGGTGGGGGCAATGCCCCCAACACTGAGGCATTTTCTGGGCCACTGCCATCCTCCTGAGAGCCCCCCCTGCTCTGAGGGATCCCTGGGGAGCTTCTGATGGCCGAGCCACAGGCAGACAAAGGCCGGCGGCTTCTTTCTTCCTCTAAGGCAGGATTATTCTGGTGCCGTGAAAACCAAGAAAACCCAGGGGCTCGGCCCAGTGGAAGCCGAGAGGCAAGCGGTTCATGGGAAGAGGAGGGAACCGCTCTGGGAAGACCCTGGAGACGGGCCCTTGCCCCCTCACTAGTGGGCCTTCGGGGTGGGGGGGGGGTGAGGGTTAGGCCCCAGTGGGCCCCTCTGGCCAGGCTGGGCCCCCCGAAGCAGACTGCCCCGCTCACACCGGACAGGCTGGGCTCGTGGGGGTTCAGCACCAGCGGCCACAGCCAGCTGCGGGTGTGGGCTCCCTCCAGCATGCCAAGGCGGCGGAACCCGAGGCCCAGCTGGGCGTGCGCAGCCATTCAGAGCAGGAGCCCTGGGAGCTGTCTGTGTCCTGTTCGTGGCTGCCGACAGGTGCTGCGTTTAGAAGCAGCCCCCTCTGCTCCTTGGCTGCAGGCAGGCTTCCTGGGTGCGGCCCGTGCAGGTGTGCTGTCTCCGGTGGCGCCTCTCCCACCCCGCAGGCGCGGCCGGTCTCCCAGTGCCCCCCAGCCCAGGCCTCTCCCCAGCGAGTGGCAGGGCTGGGCTCGAACCCCACCTGTGTCTGCAGGGACATCTCCAGGGGCCCGATGGGGACCTAAGTCTCCTGGACACATCCTGGGGAGTACGAATATGACAGGGACTGAGGACATTTTAAAGCAAAAACGTGGGAAAAGACCACCCACCCAGAGGAGGGCTGGGGGGAAGCGGCAGGAAATGAACAAGGGCGCGGGGTCTTGGGATTGCACGTGGTTTTTCCTTAGTTTCCTGGGTTGTCTTTGATGTGAGAAATCTGGGTTACATTTAAGTTATCGGAAAGAAGGAGCTACGATGCTCGTAGTGGGCAGCCAAGGGCTTAGGGGAACTCCGGTGTGCCTGCAGGCAGTTGAAACGGGTACACTACGGGGAGGGAAAGCATACGGGGTCTGGCAAGTAACGCCGCTTCTTATTGCAAAACCTTTTATTGCAAAGTCATAAGCCTGTCATTCTGTAACATACCAATGTCACATGCAAGCACACCATATGATGTTTTAGGTGAATTATTCAAGTTAGAGCAATAAGTTATTACACCCATGTTATTACCCTACCAACCACACTCAAGTGGGCCTTACTTCTGCCGGACCCTGTAGTTTGATTGATGGTTTGACATGGGGGTGAGGGGTTGGTGTGGATGCAGGTTGAGGTCAGGCTTGCAGGGAGAGAGAGAGAGAGAGAGCCCCAGACAGGCTGAGGACTGGGACCCTGGGGGACCTCACCGGGCGGGCCACCTCCCTCTCCGGGCCTTCCCCTTCCAGGCTCCCCTGGGACCGGGTCCCACATCCCAGCCCTGGGAAGTGCCTTCTGTCTCCAGGGGGAGATGCCCGGCAGGTGGCCCTGCCAGCTGGGCAGTGCAGGTGGGCGCGACCCGGGCAGGCTGTTCGAGGTGCTGGTCCTTTTTCTCAGGGCTGGATTCCAAGTTGCAGGGAAGGTGATAGCATCTCCTTGGGGGCAGACAGCAAAAGGGTTTTCTAGAATAAAGACAACATATCCGATTGCATTCGCCTTTCTGAGAGGCCCAGAAGTTTGCAGTAAGATCTGCGGTTTGCAGACAGCCTTGTCTAAAGGGGCTTCCACATGGCAGTTGCTTGGGGAGAGGGGCTCTGAGCGCCTTGAAGAAGATGACCGTTTACCCCCCGGGCCAGCCTGTGGTGCCCCTGCTCAGGGGCCTGCAGCCGCGGATGTGGTCCTGATGTAGGAAGCCTTACAACCTTCAGAAAGGCCTTTGCCTTTTTAACCCCTGACTTCCCAGCAAACTTCTCTCTGCCTTAGCTTTGGCTACCCTGTCTCCATCTTGGTTAACTGTCACTGGGGCAGAGGGAGGCGGGGGTGGCAACCTGGTATCGAGTCTTCCTTCCCCAGAACCTTCCCCAGAACCTTCCTTCCCCAGAACCTGCTTCCTTCCCCAGAACCTGGCCGTGTCTCCCCAGCCTCAGGGTCAGGCTGCAGGCTCGGGCCCCCTGATGGGGGTTCTCTCATTCACCTCGCTGTGCCTCAGGACCTGGGGCTGGGTGACCTCGATGGGCCGGGTTTCTTCATCAGCCTAGTGGTGCTATATCCCTCAGGGGAGTGTTGGGGGCTTAAAGCAGTTACAGTTTGCGTGAAGAGCTTGGCTGGTGAGACTTTGTCCACACGTTTGCAAGACGGCAGCGCCAGTACGGTCTTGGCCACAGCGGAGTGACTCGGCACACGTGGGCCGTCTCGAGCAGGGTGCTCCCAGATGAAACTCGGCCTCGGCCACAGTCAGGGCTGAGCAGCGCGGCTCCCGGCATTTCTGCCAAAGGCTCCAGAGGTCGTTGTAAAAGGCGTAAGTCTCACAGTGACATCAGTGGTTTGTCTGTTCATTGGCGCGTCCAGGATGCCCTGTGCCCCCAGCCCCCCACCGAGTGGAGGGGCACGTGGTGTAAACTTGCATTCCCTGCACCCGTGGGAAGCCACGCTCCCGCTCGGGAGTTCCCAGGTTCGTCCTGGCCCCTCAGGAGCTGGCTTTGCTGCCTACCTCGGCGGCCACGCCTGCCCAGTGGGGTGAGGGACCACCACGTCACAGCCCTGTGGAGCTAAGGGAGGGGACCTAGCACAGGGCCTGGCCCGCGGCCAGCTCTCAATAAAACGATGACCGCAGGCAGCTGTCATTAATTCCTCGTGGGGCTTGTCAGGATGGAGAGGGACTAGTGTGCGAGACGCTGGGCTGTGGGCCACAGAGCAGGCCGGTGCTGGGTGTTGGCGCCTGGGCACTGTGAATCCTGCCGTGCATGCGCCCCTCACACATCTGCCGTCCCCAACGCTGTGAGAAGAGAGCGGAGCGAGCAGCGAGGTGGCACTGGGGGAGCTCTTCCTGCCTCTTAACAAACGCTGGCCCCGAAGGGAGGGACTACAGACAGACCCTCATAGAGGGTTTGAGTTCCCAGTCCCGGCTCCAGGGGGAGGGCTGCAGATGCCACCCAGGTGGCCGCTTTCTAGTCCTGCCAGGGCTTCCGGAGATGGCCCCTGGCCCGCGCCTCCAGCAGGGGCACGGGAAAGCTGCCTCTGCCGAGTCCCCAGGAGGGGAGGCGGTGGCTGGCTCGTGACCCCTCTCTCCCCTGTCTTTCTTGGCCTCGGAGATGTCCCCTCTTTGTGAGCACACCGTCTATTCCTGTGCCAAGCTGGTGGCTCCCCGCAGGACACCAACGGGGCCGCCCCAGCTGCAGCTGTGGCCCCTTTCCCTGTCTGCGATCTGCACCCCGGGGGTTCGCCTCTGCGTCCAGGCAGGAAACGGGTCCAGCCAAAGTGTCCTGCCCAGTGGAAGAAACAGCAACTCCTCTAACCTGTTCGCAGGCTTGGCCGAGGCCCTTTCTGACGTAGGCTGGGAGCGCGTGGCCGGCTGGAGGGCCTAAAGGACACGTCTCCCAAACTTTCCGGACTCCTCTCAGTCCGAAACCCAGAGCAGAAACACAAGAAGGAGCCCCTCCCCACACCCAGCCTCGATCCACAGCCCCTTTGTGCTGGGGCGGCCTTGTCCCTCCAGGGGAGGGGACAGGAACCCTGGTCCCCCTACCCGCCCCGCCCCCACGAAGACAGATTCCTGCCTTGTTCCTGGCCTTTCTTATCTCCATCCTCGCCCCAGTTTACCTCCTCTTCCTGGGCCCTCCCCGGTCTTTTCGCTTAAGCTTTGTGGCTGCGCCCTTCCTGCCTTCTCTTTCCTTCCTTTCTTCTGTGCGTTCAGACTGTCGCCCTCTCGTCACCCGTCACCCGTCACCCTCTCGGCGTCTGCCTGCTCCCCCCCCAGCCACCCCCCGCCCCGGGACTCCCAGCTTGAACGCGCCACCCTCCATCGCTCAGTCTCCTCCCGGGGCGCCGGGCAGAGTGTGGAGGATGTTTCATCCCAATTCCCGCACGGAGGCAGCTGTGGTGCTCGCTTAGCTGGCCGCCCTCCTGGCCTGGCCCAGAGACGTGTTTCCCAAAGTGTTCCCCGTGGAACCCCGGGGTGCCAGGCGCACCTCCTCGGGTGGAAATTCCCCAGACGCGCAGAACTGGGTGGTCAGGCGGGTCTGTGTGCCGTTTCTCTCCAGTTCGTCTCGGACACATGACCGCGTGGAAGGCTCTGGAAAGTTCCACACCGAAGGAGCCTGTTTACTTTGACTGAGACTGACTCCCTGTAACGGAGACTGTCCCTGCGGCCTGTTTGTAAGGGCTCGCCTTTCTCAGGTCTCCTTCTCGTTGCCTGGTTTTGCCAGAAGCTCTTCCTCGTGGCCGCTAGAGCTGTCCCCGTGCTGGCCAGCCTCTGGGAAGGCTCCCGGGACGTGGAAGTGCACGGTGTGAGCTGAAGACGGCTCTCTGCTTCCCGGGGCCCAGCACTCCTGGTTCCTCCCACTGTAATCCTGGTGGGGGTCTCAGAGGCCATTCACCTTCCCAGGTGCTCCCCACGGACCAGGCCCATGTCCCCCAGGGTGTGGGGTCAGCCCGGAGGGGAACAGCCTGTTGGGGGGTGCACTGAACCCCCTTTGTCCAGGACTCGGAACTTTTCATCCTTGCCGTCATGATTTCCCCCCGAGGGTTTTCGGGGTGCCCCCATGTTACAGAAGGCGGGGGGGGGGGGTGGTGCAAAGGCAATATACTATTACTGAAAGGAACCCCCTAGGTTCATTATGTCCGCCGCCTTATAGGAAAGACATCTCTCAATGCCAGAGATTCGTGAAAAGGAAATGTTTATTTAAGGCTGTACAGACTTAAAATAGGGACCTATTGTCTTTATCAAAATCCTCAAGTCCCTTAAAACAGCCACAAACACACACAGTCCTTCCTTCCCCCTTTGCCCAGTCTGGGGTACTGTATCTCAGGAAAGGAAATAGAAGTCTGTAGCTCAGGCAGCCCCCAGTTCTTCCCAGTACTCTGTGCTAGGCTGGGAGGCCTCCCTCGGTCCCCAGCACCATCAGCTGTGTCGCTGGGATCTCTGCTAAAGCTGGGTGGTTGTTCCCCCTTCTAAAGCTGCAGGGGTTCCCACTCTGCCAGAACCATATGGTTCCCCCCCCCAGGGCCAAGGGAGTCCCCACTCTGGCAAAGCTGTGTGGTCCTCTCTGCACAATGGCTGTAGGAGTCCCCACTCTGCCAAAACTGCATGGTTCTCCCTTCAATGGCTGCCGCATCTCGATCTAAATCCCCATACCAGTCTTCCTCTGCAGCCCCATTTCCGACTCCTCCTGCAATTGGCTACACTTGCCATCACTCCCATATCCTTCTGGCTTTACTCTGCTTTCATCGTGAGTCTGGGCAGGCATGGCCACATGGCCCCGTGGCGTGGAGCCAATCTTCTCCAAGCTCCCACGCAGGTGCAGGTGCTGTAACTTGGGAGCCTGCCTCCCAGTTACCTCTTGGTGGGGAAGTTACTTCCATCCCCCTGGTTCAGAGCCAGGGCCACAGCTATTTAACATATCTATGCAACCAGTTAAAGGCTATAGATATGTTAAATGACCACACCAGAGGTTAGCTGCAAGGCCGTTGCTATGCAAAACAGCTCTCAAAGGCCCTGCTCCATGTGTCCCTTCGCCCAACCCACATCTGTGGCGGGAAGGGGTGAGGACATCCTAATATTTCCTGGACACCTTGAGTTCTGGACCCCATTCCAAATCCCTATTTAGGCCTCCTCCCCCTTGGCTGCACCCTGTTACACCCACACTCCCTGCAGTCCCACAAATCCCCACCCGCCCTCACATGCACCCCCGACCTCTGTCCCTCAAACCTGCGCTGGAGAAGTGGGGTCAGGGGGCCTACTTCTGGGACCTTGCCTTTTTAAAAAAATGGCGATAAGGTCTACACTTTACTATCTCACCCACTTAGAAGTAAGTGTCCAGTTCACCGGCATTAGGTGCGTTCACGTCATCGTGCAGCCGTCACCACCTCCGTCTCCAGACGCTTTCATCCTGCGGAGCTGGGGCTCCGCTCACAGGAACCACGAAATAATAACGCCCCGCCCCCTCCCCTCCTTCTGCCCCCCACTGTTCCACTTTGTCTCTGTGAGTGTGACTCTTCCCCGGGCCTCGAGAGTCTGTCCACGTGCCAGAGTTTTCTCTCCTTCTAAAGCCGAATCACGTTCCGCTGTACGCACACACATTTTGTTTACCCATTCACCTGTCGGTGAGCACTTGGGTGGTTTTCCCTTTGGACTGTTGTGAAGAATGCCGCTGTGACCGCGTTCGAGGCCCTGCTTTCTTTTGCTCCTTTCGGAGTTGCACCCAGGAGTGGGGTTGCTGGGTAACACGGCGGCTCTGTGTTCAGGGCCACACATTCCTCCTTGTTCCGTGTTAGCCCTGGGCACTGCCAGCCTGCTGAGGTCTTTGGGGCCTGGCTTCTGCCCCAAGTTTGTGTCACCAGCCAGTTTGACAGCTGGCACCCTTCCTGGGTTGACCTACAGCTGCCAGCCCGTCCGCCCAATTGTACAGGCATCTACACCCGCTTATCTTTCCCTCAGAAGCCGGGGGCCTGGCTCACCCTGGCAGAGATAACGGGTCAGCCAAGGTCTTCTGTCGGACCAGCTCGAAAATCTCGCTTCCAACGCAAACGAGCGTAGGACCCAGCAATCCTGCTCTCAGATACACACCCGAGGGAAGTGAAGACGCCTGTCTACCCAGAAACGTGTGCGTGAGTGTGATCGCAGCGTCGTTCACAGCAACCAAAGGCGAAAACTACTCAGGTGTTTACTGACGGATGAATGGAGACATAAAATACAGCGTCTTTACACAGCAGGGCATTTGGGGGCAATGCATACAAAGGAATGCAGTGCTGGTTGATATGTGGGTGGGCCTTGGAAACAGGGTGCTGTGTGAAAGGGGCAGACACCGAAGGCCGCACATGGGACAGTTCCACTCACATGGAATGCCCAGAAGGGGCAAACACCGAGGAACAGAAAACAAACCAGCAGCCGCTGGGAGGTGGGGCTGGGGAGAGGAGCGTGGGGAATAACCGTACGGATTTCTTTTGGGGGTGGTGAAAATGTTCCGGAATTAAACAGTGAAGATGTTCCTGAATTAAACAGCGATGGTAGCTGCACATCCTTGTGAAGGTGCTAAAAACCACTGAATTGTGAAAATGAAACGAGTGAATTTCGTGCTCTGCATGTCATAGCGCAATAAAGCTGTCATTTTAAAAAGGAGTCAAGGCCAAGGAAATATGGCCCACCCCTGAATTGTTTTTAGGGAACGCTGGGCATCCTTGCTTCCTGTGTTAAGGGCTCACAAACCATCGTCGGTAGCACCGGGTCTGGCACTGGTCCCTCTGGGGTTCATACACTCCGCCCGCTCCCTGGAAACCCAGAAGCACCCTGCTTGTTTCCAGACCCCAGACCCCTGCGTCGTCCCTCAGGGCCCTCGGAGCTCGCCCAAAGGTCCAGGGGTCCCATCTGCCCCCTTCAGCCTCTTGCACGGTGCGTCTCCCCGGTGAGCAGGCCGTGCTAGTGAAAGCCACGGCAGCTGGGGCTAGAAAATGCCCTGTGGTGGGAGGTGACGCCACCAAGTGCCAGAGGAGGGCCGCCCGTGGGTGCTGTTGGAGAGCCGGGGAGGGAGGGGGCAGCTCCCCGAGCTCTGGCGTGTAGAGAGGCCACTGCAGAGAGTCAGGGGTGCGCGGGCGGTGTGTTCCGGGTGGGGGGCATGGCATCGGTCGGCCACGCTGGCTGCAATGGAGCACATTGGGGGGAATGGGCCTCATCTCCTGGCCGACCACGTGAGCCTCACTGCGCCACCAGCCCACAGAGACAGATTTCCAGTGCCTGCAGGGTGTATTTCCCCATGGGTGGTGGCACGGTTCCCAGCCGTGGTGGATGCCTATCGCTAGGTCGGGGGAAGGGTGAGATAGATAGTGAAGAAACTGGATTTGAGTATTTATTTAATTTTTTAAGCGGTAAAATACACGTGAAATTGACCATCTTGACTAGGAGCTGCACACTCACGTTCTTGGGCAGCCATCACCACCATCCGTCTCCTGAACACTCTTCTCCTCCCAGACTGAAGCTCTAGCTCACGGAACAGTAACTGCCCCCTCCCTCTCCCCCACTCCCTGGGAACCGCCTTCGACTTTCTGTCTCCGTGACTTCTAGATGCCTCCGTATATGGATCCGTAAATGGGATGGGGCAGGGTCCGTCTCCCATGCCCGGCTTATTTTAACCTTACCATCATGTTGTCAGGGCTCATCCATATCGTAGCGTGTATCAGGATTTCACTCCTTTTCATTGTGAATTACACTATAAATATGCCACATACCATCGAATGGATATGCCACATTCTGCTTACCCATTCATTCATCTGTGGACACGTGGGTTGTTTCCACCATTTGGCGATTTTGAACGGATTTGTTTTTTTAAAAGCGAGGGGTTCATACCCGAGCAACAAGGGAACTCTGGGTAGCAGGGAATCAGACGGACTGGAAGGAGGCCATGGAGTCTGTGAGGAAACGCTGTAACAACCCAAGTGCATGGAGAAGGGGGGTGGAGTGGTCAGGAGAAAGCAGGGGACAGAAGGGTAAAGAAGGTCCTGTTGGGCCACGACTGGTGTGGCTTAGTGGGTTGGGGGTCATCTGCAAACTAAAAGGTCGCCAGTTTGATTCCCCATCAGGGCACATGCCTGGGCTGCAGGGCCAGGTCCCCAGTTGGGGCATGCGAGAGGGATCCGATTGATGTTTCTCTCCCTCTCTTTCTCCCTCCCTTCCCCTCTCTCTAGAAAGAAAGGAAAAAAGAAAAGAAAGAAAAAGAGAAAAGAAAGAAAGAAAGACCTACTGTGCTGACCCAGACATTCAGGGGTAGAGGGCAGGGCTGGACCCCCACGTGGGGCGGCTGGGGCTGGAGGGGCCGCCAGCAAAGGCACTGTCTCTGTGGTTAAAACTTGGCCAAGAGGGCAGAGCCTCTCTGCTGTCACTCACACGGAAGTGACCATTCAGACCTGGAGACCGGGCGAGCGAGCCAGAGGGCAAAGCGTAAAGCCAGAGTGCAAGGGCCGGGCCTGAGTCACAGCCTCGCGCAGGGGCAGGAAGCAGGAGCAGGAGGCAGGAGGATGGGAGGAGGGGTTGGTGGGATGGCGGCGAGGAGCCCCAGGGGAGGCTCTGGTTGCTCCGTGTAAAGACAGTGGGTGCGTGGGGCGTGTTCCTGCAGCTCCTCTGGCTCCAGGAGGTTCAGTTGGTCTTTATTGACTGAAATGGGGGGGGGGGAGGTCAACAGGAATATTTCTCATCCTCAAGAAACTATGGCCCAGTATGGAGATGAGACGTGGAGACAAACATGCCGTACAAGACCTGCTCACAATCGCAGCGTGCAGAGCCCAAAGGTGTTTGGAGGAGAGGGGGTGGGTCCCGTCTGATGTGGCGGTCAGGATACTGCAAAGCAGGAGGTATTCGAGTCGTTTTTCAATCAGTGAGGCCAAAGACGCACTGTGTGGGAGAGTGGTCGTCCCTCATCCATGTCCTTCCTCTGACCCCGCAGGTACGACTCCGGCCGGGACGGCTTCATTGACCTGATGGAGCTGAAGCTGATGATGGAGAAGCTGGGGGCCCCACAGACCCACCTGGGCCTGAAGAGCATGATCAAGGAGGTGGACGAGGACTTCGACGGCAAGCTCAGCTTCCGTGAGGTACCTGTGACCCGCCATCCCGAGCCCTCGGGGGGAGTGTCCCCGAGAGGACCCTCAAATTTACAGTCCCCTGCTTGGAGTACAAGTGGCTTTGGCCTCTCTAGAGCACTGTTTGGATATTTAACCTACAGTTCTGTTTTTCTAAGTAATCGAAGGGGCTGGTGAACCTCAGCTCTGTGGGGGGGGAAGGCCCAGAAAGCAGACCGAAAGGTAGTGTGGGTCGGATAACCTCATTTAGGTCAAACCGTGTACGTGCTGAGAAATCTGGAAGGATGGTCCCTGAAGTATTCATAGTAGATATTTGTGGGTGCAAAGTTTTGGTGGTTTTATAATTTTATACTTTTTATATATGAAAACATTTCATTTTTATAGTAAGCATTTAAAAATAGTAAAAAAAACAAACCCAAACAACTAAACGCGGGGTCTTGCCCTGTGCCTGTGGACACCTCCTCCCCAGCAGTCCAAGAATAGGCCTTTTGGCCCGTGAGCCTCGAAACTGCAGGCAGAATTTTGCAAGTACAGATTTATCCCTGAGAGCGCGCCCGTAGATTCACACTTTTTCAGCCCATAGGATGCCCCACGGGTGCTAAGATCCTCTCTGTTTTGGGAGAAAAGTCTCAAGGCCAGGTGGTTTCTTCCACGGTGAGGAGGCAGCCCCAGAAGAAAGGGAAGGCCATGCCTTATGTGTCTGGGTTTTATCGAGCGGCCTCTAGATGCATCGGTGTGGCCAGTGATAGAATCAGTTGGGGACGATTTCCGGGCAGAGAGCACGGGGCACTGGCCCAGCCGCTGCGGTCTGCTCTCAGGAGTGTCTTGGCTGGCCCCTTAGGAGTGGAGCGTGGAGAGAACTGTCCTTCTTCCTGGCGTCTGCCCCTGGCTATTCCAGAAATAGTGCAGTGCTGGGGTCCTGTTTTCTGATGGCGAGACGTTGGCCAACTCCTGTCTTCCGTCCAGGCCAGACAGGGCTTTGGGGGCTCTTCCCGGGGGCTCTGCAGCTGGCCGGCAGCCACGAGTCCCTGCCCGGCTGCAGTGAAGCTGGCCTCGCCTCTCGCTGCTCACAGATCCCCTCCAGATTCCCCCGTCTCTTCCTCCCCTGAACGGGCAGACCTGGAGACCGTGGTCACGGAACACCTGTGTTGGGCGTGACCCTGGCGACTCGGATAATCCAGTCCAGGCTTCTCATTTCAGGGCCGGGGGCCAGAGGACCACAAAGGTCAGGCTGTCCCGGAATCAGGCCCCAGCTCAGGGCTGGGCCTGGGTTGCAGCCTCTGCACCACACGGCCTCCCGTTGTCACCCACTGAGGCCGCCTCCCCCACTGTCCCTCTGGCTCCCTCACCCATCGTTTGGTGCCTGCAGGTCCTGTGTGCTTGGGGCTGAGCCCTGGCTCTTTCCAGCCTGCAGGCCCCTGGGGCGTGGAAGGTAAAAGCTTTGGCGTTGGCGAAGCTTTGGAGGCAGCGCTGGGGAAGGAGCGTCTGTGGCAAAGCTGTGATCCCGGGAACAGAAACCGAGAGGGTGTTGAGAGGTCTGTGCAAGCCACCAGCTGAGCCAGCCGCTGTGTTTGACCCAAATCCCTCCCCTGCGTTTGACCCAAGGGTCCCCCATACATGTTCCTCCTGGAGTCCACGATGCTTGGTTAGCTTCCGGGAGCTGCTGGCTTGGCCGTTGCCCCCAGATGGTGGACAGCAGAGGCTCGGACAGCTCCAAGGGTTCTGTGGTGGGCCTTCAGCCCACCGGAAGAGCTCAGGGACATTCGCATTATTCAGAGCCCCGTGTGGTCCCACCTCCAGTATTGTGCTCAGTGGAGTAGGCACGTCCGCCAGCACCACGCTGTGCTCGTGTGATGGAAGGGCACTTGCACTCAGACCTCGGTCTCACACAGGCTGCCGGATTTCAGCACGTTGTTATCCTCCTGAGCCTCAGGTTTTCTGTCTTAAAGTGCGGATGCGAACAGCTTTCCCTCAGGACTGCTGGGAGGACCGAGTTCTCTTTCTGTGCCTGTGTCAGTTAGCACTCCTGGTTGTAAGTGATGGAAAGCGCATGCCAACTAATGTCAGTGTGAAAAATCAAGTAACTGTTGGCTCACATACCTGGGAGATGAGGAAGAAGAAATGCTTTAGGCACAAGAAATCCAGGGTCTTTCTCTGGCCATGTCCTGACATCTTGGCTGTGCTTTTCCTCTGTGTCCCCCCACCTTCCACACGTGGGGTTGTCGCAAGGCTTGCCTGATGGCCGACAGCAGCTCCAGGTTCAGTGCCCCGGGTTAGCAACCCCAGCAAAGAGAGGGCCTCTTTATCCCAGAGTCCATACCATCCCGGAGGAAGGCCTCCGATGGACCCTACTAGGGATGCACGCCCACCTCCTGGACCAATCAGTGCATTCAGGGGACTGTGATTGGCTAAGTCCAGGTCATGTGCTTCAGGGCATCGTGGTCAACAGCCCCATCATCATCATGTGGGATAGGGGTTGCCATGGAGACAAAATCGCTCACTTCTACAGTTCCTCTCTCACAACCTGGCACTTAGTAGGGGCTTCGTAAACGTCCCCTTTCTTTCTTCTTGGATTAATTCTACCAGGCGAGTCACACCCAAATAAAGCTTTTAATACAGAAGGTAGGTCTCCATTCAGTACCATTTTGCCGCTTTTCCCCAGCATGCAAGGAAATTGGGCTTTCCCTTAAGCCGTGTCTTTTCCCACTATGAAAACTACTGCGTGCACACTAGCGGCGTTTTAGGAAACGGTGTACGTGGAACCACGTAAAGTGATGACGCACCACAGTGTTTCACGGCCAGGGAATAGTTGTTGACAATGTGAAAAGTGTGGACAAAAGGAGATGACTGCACTGTACGTAAAACATGATTGTTTGCACTTATGGTGTGCGTGTGTGTGTGCACAGACAGGTAGAAGAAGTCGTGCAGGGGGACCGGCACTAGCAGCTCCACCTCCGTGGCTCTAGTAACGAGGAACCTGATTGCAGGCACCCTCACCTCGTTCAGACAGCAGAACCTTCACCCCCTGCTCCCTTCCTCTGGTGCCCCTCCCTAGTCCCATTACCTGCATCTCAGAGCAGAACTGCTCGGCCAGCCCTGCAGTGCTTTTGTGCAAAGGCTGGGCAATGGGTTGCCTGTCTACCGGGGAACGGTGGGTCCCGTTCCCACTTCCCACCGAAGTCTCCCTGAGGTGTGTGTCCTGGCAGCTCTGGCTCTGCTGGGCTGGCCGCTTGGCCACGGCTGGACCCCGGGCAAGTCCAGGTCAGCCGGCTCGGTGGGTGGCTGTTCCTGGAAGAAGAACTCGGTGTGGGGTGGCCGTTGCTACCACGTGGACCAGATGAGAGCTGGAGAGGGAACTTCACCACCCGTTGCGAGAGCATTTCCTCTCCCAAGGCCCGCCCTCTCCCAGGTGGCTGTGCCTGGGCCTTGGGTTTGTTCGGGACATCCTTTTATACAGCCACTGCCTCCTTTTTGCCGAAGCCAAGTTTGTTTCTGTTACTTACAACCTAAGGGCTCTAACTGATAATACGTGGGACATGTTCGCATCTCTAGTGAGAGCCATGAAATTAAACATTTCCTAAACGTACCAGAAGCATCTGATAGGTGGTTTCTGAAGTTGCTTGTAGCGTTGTCGGTTTTCGCCCTGTTTCTTTGTTTTCAGCTCCTCCATCGCTGCCCTCTCTTTGCTCATGGTCACGGCTAGGACACGTTCCAATCCCCCACAATGCCCCAGTCCCGGTGGACTATAAATAGGGAGACACGGCTGGGCAGTTGGAGAAATGATCACTCAAGGGTTGGTGATTGTAATAAAACAAAATGGGAATGGCTAGCATGCTTTGTGGAAGGCTGAACACGTTCAGGTTGAACTGGCTGGGGTGGCGGGCCCCGAAGTTTTAAAGTGACAGGCTCCCGCCGGTCACCTCTGCTGAGCTGGCAGAGTGAACGCAGGAGGCCAGGCCTGGGTCTGCTCTGGGGAAAGCTCCACGAGGGACCCCAGAAGCCGTTCTGTAAACACAGAGGAACATTGTCATCTCCACTATGAGTGTGACAGACCCCCCCCCCTCCCACAGTCGCCTGGGTTGTTGCTAGGCTGAGGGTTGTGGTCTCTCTTTCCTAGGCTGCCTTCCTGAGCCCTGGGGAATGACAAGTATGGAGAGTCGACCTGCTTTTGTGTTTGCCTTACAGAGCAACGCGGGGGGGGGGGGGGGTTGGGGGGCGGCTTCTGTAACTAAATGCTGGAAAGACAGGCAGGGCCCCAAGAGACGGAACTTCACCCCCTCCCTCCACATGAGGCTCCCGTTCACAGCACCGAGTCTTCTTTGCTGCTCCAGTCTCTTCTGTGACAGCCCGAGCACAGTGGCCCCCACGGCCCCTCGGGGGCCCGCCTCCTTCAGCAGCTCGTGTTCTTTGACTTTTCATAGCCAAAATATCTATGTGTTTACTTTTTTTAAAAGATTTTATTTATTTATTTTTAGAGAGGGAAGGGAAGGAGGGAGAGAGAGAGAGAGAGAAACATCCATGTGCGGTTGCTGGGGGTCATGGTCTGCAATCCAGGCATGTGCCCTGGCTGGGAATCGAACCTGGGACACTTTGGTTCCCAGCCCGCGCTCAATCCACTGAGCTACGCCAGCCAGGGCTGTGTTTACTTTTAAAAAATAGTTAAATACATTCCTTTTATACAAGGTGAGGCAAAAGCAGAAATGCAGTTACTCATAGGAAAAGTAACACAGTCGTCAATACCAGAGTAAACTATTTCACGTACTCACAACCGAAAACCCCCTTTTGTCCCGCCCTGTACCTGACCTTGAGTCTCCGACACAGAAAGTGAAACACCGAAGTGTCTTTATATTCAGCCTTGGATAGAGCCTGTGGCGCATATACCTTTAATATAAGCATGCTTAATGTTTTCCGAGACGCCTTTGGAGCCCGAGTGCTGGCTCCCACGGTCTGCAGCGAGTGGAGTCTCTCTCTGCCGGCCTCTAGTGAGAGAGCGGGCAGCTGCAGGTGGATGAACGTGGCACCGCTGCCCGCCCAGCCAGTGGCCTCCACAGCACAGGCCAACGCTGCGTGACCTTGAGCATCTTGCTTCATCCCTTTCTTTGCATCCGGCAATGCCCCCAGGGGAGCCGGAACCCCCCCACAGGAATTATAAAGAAAGCTTTGTGAGCAAGGTTTGGGAGGGGTTGGTTGGAGGCTGAGACTGGGAGTTAACGAAGCTCACTTCCCTCTGGAAATGAAGAGTCTTGGTGGTCAAAGATTCCCCCCCCCCCCCCCCCCCCCCCCCGCCTGTGGTGTCTGGAGAACTTGCTCAAGGTGTTTTACCTCCCACTCTGCTTTCGCTGGTTCACGTTCTTTTCTCCTGGGAAGCCGTTCTCTAGAGAAGGTGGTCATGAAGAAAACCCCAAACCCAGAAATCTCCCTGTTTTTAGGGAGCACCTGAAAACCTGGAGAAGCCTCTTTGTGTGTTGACTCGGAACACGTAATCCATACTCTTTCCAAGGAAAAAAGTAAATTCTAGAAGTTGGACAGCAGTTGTTGGACAAACAAATTCCCAAAAGTTCTTTCAAGGAAAGAAGCGAAAAGCCATACAGCTGACCTGGGGGAGGAAGATGAAGGGCTGGGAGGACCGGCCTTCTCGGCTGGGCCCATTTGCTCGTATTTAAATGTGTTCCGTGGAGGCCTCAGTGCCGGCTGGCTTTGAGGGTGAACTCATTCAGGTCACGCTTCGAGTCCGGAGGGAGAAGATGGATTGTTCGGTAATGATGTGGGGGTCACTAGCTAACCGTTGGGAGGGAAATAAGGTTAATGATCAACATCACATGACCGAGCAGAATAAATCTCGGAGATTAAATATTTACATGTTAAAAAAAAAGTCCTAAAAACAGTAGACAAAACCATAGGCAAATTGTTTCTATAACCTTGGTGGCGAGGAGGGTTTTTCTAAGTGTTGCACCGGTGAGAAAAAATAAGAAGACTGGTGGGTTTTACGTAAAAATTTTCGAAGTCAATAAGTACCATAAACAAAGGAAGAGAGACAGAGTTAAAGTACTTGAAACATATCCATAAAGATTTCAGGACCTGGCTGGCGTAGCTCAGTGGATTGAGCACGGGCTGCGAACCAAAGTGTCGCAGGTTCGATTCCCAGTCAGGGCACATGCCTGGGTTGCAGGCCACGACCTCCAGCAACCGCACATTGATGTTTCTCTCTCTCTCTCTCTCTCTCTCTCTCTGTCCCTTCTCTCTCCATAAATAAACTTTAAAAATCTTAAAAAAAAATAAAATCTTTAAAAAATTAAAAAAAGATTTCTTGGAAAACACTAAGAGGGGTAAACGATCTGATGGAAAATGGGACACAAACGGAAACTGGGAATGCTTGAAAATGTCAAACTATGAAATTATTTTGTTTAAAAAAATAGTACATACAGGTCCTGCTGGACTTTTTCCTCACGGCTATGAAGTAAGGCATTGCCAATGCTTCGCTTTGATAAATAACGTGTCTGAAAGGATTATGTGGGTTTTTTGGGAGAATAGATTCCCAGCAGTGGGAATCTGTTCCCACTGCCACCACTGTCTTGTGATTGACGGTCGGAAGGGTGAAAGCATGTCACTGTGGGTAAATGTTTCCAAAGGGCCCCCCCCCACAAGAATTTGAAGTAAAGTTTATACTCTCGTCCACCAGATATCCGGGCTCCCACTACCCTACATCCCCGTGAGAAAAGGGGCACGCGTGTATTTCTGACAGTGTGATAAGGAAAAAAATAATGGGCACACGCACACATCTCCACGCTTTTCTATAGGCCTGGCAGGAAGGATGCTAGTGGGGGCCGAGGGGACGGCTGTCGGTCTCTCAGCGGTGTGCCCTCTCCCCACAGTTCCTGCTCATATTCCACAAGGCCGCCGCGGGTGAGCTGCAGGAGGAAAGCGGGCTGCTGGCCCTGGCCAAGCTGTCCGAGATCGACGTGGCCCTGGAGGGCGTCAAAGGTGCCAAGGACTTCTTTGAAGCCAAGGTAGGTGGCTCCTTCCTGGGGTGGACAATTGCCCCCTCTCTCCACCCTGCCCAACGGGAGGCCCCAGGTAGCGACTGTCTCATCAGCTCCCTCAGGGCAAGCCCAGGTGTGACTCAGCGGAGGACAGTGTGTCTGTATGCGGTCTGCAGATTAAAGACCAAATGGGGAAACAGCCGAATGGTAGATGCATCGGACCCTGGTTTCAGATTCAAACGGGTTTGCTGGTACAATACTCCCCGACTGACTCTTTTTAAAAATATTTTTAAAACATCCTCACCCAAGCATATGTTTGTTGATTTTTGATGCAGGACAGAGCAGGGTGAGAGGGAGGGGAAGAGAGAGAAAAACATACATGTGAGAGAGAAATATCAGTCAGATGCCTCCAGTGAGTTTCCTGACCAGGGATTGAACCTGCAACCTAGATATGTGCCCAGACCGGGAGTTGAACCTGAGCCTTTTGGTGCATAGGACGACGCTCCAACCAACTGGGCCATGCAGCCGGGGCCCAGACCGACTCTTGCTCCAGACTCCCCTGGAGAACTCCCCCCGCCCCAAACCACAGCTGAGTTACTTGGACGGCCACCTCCGTGTCTGCATCTTACACGCCCGTGTGTAACCAAGTGAATGGCGGGGCCAGAGGAGGGAGCCTTGGCGCTTGCCCCAAATTTGCTCCCCAGACAGTGGCTGGGCGTCGGGGCGGAGTCTGCAGGGAATGGTCTTGGGTCTCTTCTGGGTGCCTCTGCTCATTCTCGAGTTCACCCCCCTCCCCAGCATCTGTGGAGAGCCCACCCCTTGCTGGGCGCTGCCACCTTTGCCCCTGCGGAGCCCACCTGCAGACAGAGAGATCAGGAGAGCCCTCCCAGCCCCCTGTCCACCACAGCACTGGGGTGCAGTGGGTGAGGCTGCCTGGTTTCAGACGGTTTTACCCGTCTGTGCCTCAGTTTCCTCATCTGTACAATGGGGGTGATGATGGGTTGTCATGAAGATTACGTGAGATCGCATCTACAGAAAGTGTTGCGCCAGTACCTGGCTCACCGTGAGCATCCCACGGGTGATGGGAGATGGGACTCCCTCCCACTCCCGCAGGGCCCGGCCTCTTGTGTGGTTTTGGGTTAGTCCCGTAGTCTGCCCAGAGACGAAGTATCCCGGTGACACCTTCCAACCCGCTCGGGCCCCTGAGCCCGACTCTTGTCTCACTTCTCCGTGACAGCGCTCGGGGAAGCAGCCCGTCATCGTTGTGCCAACACGAAAGCTGAGTCACGGACCCCCGAGGCCCGAATTCCTGCCCCCCCCCGTCCTCCGACAGCTCCAGGGGCAGCTGGCCACTCGCTGTGTCTCCAACTTGTGCGGCCAGCCCTGGCGGGGGGTTGGCCTTCCCTTCGTGAGGCTCCATCGACTAACCCGGTTCCCCCGGCCATGCCAGCACCACGTCAGCTCAGGAGACACGGGGGCGGCAGACAAGACTCTGGCCCCCTCCCCCCAGAACGCACACGCAGGCTAGTGAGGACCGCACACTGTCAGCCTGGATGCAGGGAGTAGGGAGGAGGCGGGGGCGCCTTGGGGTGGGACGGGTCCTTCCCAGTCCTTGATGTCTTGTGATGCCTGGGGCAGGGGCCCGGGACGGGGACCCAGCCTAGCAGGACGCCGTTCCCGGCTCCCTGCCACAGCACCTCGTGCCCGGAGCTTTGGTCAAAGGCGTGCGAGGTCTCCGGGAGCGTCTCATCTGGGCAGTCAGACCTTTTATAAACCTGTTCCAGTCCCTTCTCCAGCCTCATCCGCCCCTGTGCACGTTTCTTCAAACCCTGCCGTGCTTCTCACGGTGGGGCCCCAGGGCCGGCTGCCGCCCCTGCCTGGGAGGCCCCATCCACACGCCTCTTCCTAGAAAATGCGACTCAGCCTCTAGGGCCCTCGGTGGAGGGTTGCCTCCTCCCGGCTGCTTCCCCCGGTTCTGCCGGTCAGGAAAGTCTGTCCTCTCCCGCGAGCCTCTGTCAGGAGTGGAAGTGCTATTACGGTTTGTTCAAGGCTTCTTGGACACTTTTGGTAAGGGTGTAAAGCGACCTGACTCCCTGGAGAGTGGCTGGGGGCTAGCGGTTCACATTTCCCACACTTCGCCTCCGGAGGTCTGCCCCAGGAGTAGCCTCTGGAGGCGCTTTCGCGCTGATGCACGTGGCGGGGGCAGAGACAAGGGTTTTGTGCGGCTCTGTTGGTGACAGAGAAAAACTGGAAGCGATGGAAACTTCCAGCACCAGGGAGTTGAATCCATCTGTTACACCCCCGTATTTGCACACCCCAACAGACACGTGTGTGCATGGACAGATGTCCAACATGAATTAAGCAAAAACTGTTGGAGGCCCTGTTTTGTGAATATTAAAGACACCCTGGGTGATTATACACCAAAGGATGAATCATACATACACATGTCTGAGGGACCTTTAAAATATGTTTCTAATGTCTGATCGTTGTGTAGGTTACTTTTATAACCAGGAGAAGAGATGAAAAGAAACACAATGAAAAAAAATGTGAACTTGTTAGGTTTATATGTCTGCTTCCCCACCGAGACTCAAAGACAGAGTAGGTGTGTTATCTTCGTAATTACAGTGCCTGGCGTGTAATGGCCCTCAATAAACATTTGTGTGAATGACAAACAGAAAGAGTCTCCCTTGAGTTTGGGAGAGGGCCGTGAGGGAGCTGACGTTTGCAACAGATGTCCAGAGATGAATGGGGACTCACCTTGTAATCAAGGCAGGGAAGGCGTTCCTTCCTGCCCGGAGAGCCGTGGGAACCGCGGCAGAGGCAAAGGCTCCAGGGCACGGAGGCAAGGAGTGTGTGGAGGCTGGCCCTTGTCCACACTGGACACAACTGGACACAACTGGACGGGGAGTTCTGGCCTTCCGCAGCCTGCTGACCACCAGAACCATCTGCAGGCCAGCCTCCCAGGTCCCTCTCAGGTCTACCGAGTGTGTCTCCAGGGTGGAGCCTAGGAAACGTGGACTCGAATGAGCTCCGCAGGTGGCTCCGTGCAGAGCCAGGCCTGGAAAGCACACCGGCAGGAGCAGGTGCAGGTGCAGGGTTGGGCAGGGGGAGCCCTAGGAGGGGTTTGAGCAGGGTGCTGATGTGGTCAGCGGTGGGCACTACGGGGACCCGATTGTGGAGAAGGAAGGGATCAGAGGTACAAGGAAACCCTGGAGAAGGTGCAATTCTGGAGGACAGGGGCATTCTTAAGAAGAGATTAACTCAGCTGAGGCCAGACCGCAGGCCTTGGGACTCGCGAGTGGGTCAGTGGAGAGTTCTGAGAGGCCGGGCTGACTGTGGAGGGCAGGTCGCAGCAGGGTGAGAGGTGAGCGGGACCTGGGAGGAAGAGCCCCGGTGGCTGACGCTTCTCTGTGGAAGGTCGGCAGAGGCGGCTCGGACAGAGTGGGGGTGGCAGGGAAGAACTTTGGCGTGGTGTTTTCAGCCTACACGTGATCGATGTGGGCGTGTTTTTGGTTACAGAGGAGGGTCCAGGGAGGAGGGAACATGAAAACGGTGTCAGCCCATCACCCGTTAGGATTTCCACCTGGCAGACAGGATGCTGTCGCATCAGGAAAGAGGTGGGCTTTTGTGGTGGAGAAGAGGAGGGTCCCAAGCGAAGGAGTTGCAAGGGCCCCTGACCCTCCGCCGGCCAGGCTGGGAACCGGTGGGCAGGCGGGTGGTTCACGAACCGTGGGTGTGGCCGATGGGCCAGACCCCCTCCCTGCTGAGCCCTCCGGAGGGAGGTGGTGGTGTCTCACTTCGCAGACCAGGAAACTGAGGCTGAGATAGTTGTTTGTTGGTAAATGTTTAGCATTTGGCTCTCTGACCAAATGCCTAAGTTAATTACAAATTTTACAGATATAAAGAACCCGTAGTGCACCGTTTAAAAATGTAAAATACTCATATACACCACTCTGATGGCCAGTTCCCCGTAGCCTGCTGGTTCTCAGAGAACGGCTCCTCGCCCTCTGCTAGACCTTTGTGCCTGCAGCCAGCCTGTGGCGACAACCGACGAAACAATGGCGTTCCCACGGGGCCTCGGCTGATACTGTGTGCAAGTCGGTTTATAAGAAACAAGGGAAAGGGCCCATCTCAGAACTTCACTCGCTCCTCAGCGACGTGACCAACTTCTTGGCTGAATTTGATCATAGTTTTCAAATACTGGCAGAACATTCTCTCCATTTTTGTGGGGGAGCTATCCATAACATAAAGGCTACAGACGACTACCCGTTTTTAAAATTTAATATGCATTTTTAACACTTCCCCATTGCTTTCTTAAGAAAAGATTGTCTGGACAGTCAACGAAGCGATAAACCAAGCCCTGACCCAAAGCACTAGGCAGTTTCCCGTGTGGATGCTCCCGTGAGCGCCACCTGCAGGGCGCCTGCAGGGCGGGTCCGAGAACATTGCCAGTAGCCCATGTCCTTGAGGGTTCCCACCCTAGAGACAGAACACCGGCGACGACCTCAGAAGCACAGCTCACAGTAAAATGTTGTACAAGAGCCAAGAAGCAACGACGTTTTTAGTATTTATTACCTTTTGCTTTTAATATAATTTATTGTAAATTCCTATGATTTTATTTTTAATAATGGCTGTCATTCACAACCAGCCCATAAAATTCCCGAGAATCGAACCATCGGCTTGCCGGCTGGAGCCAATTGTCCCAGCACGTGTCTGGGCCCCGAGACGCGGGGCCCTGCCCAGGGTCTCGCACCCTGCCCACCCTGAGGCACAGGGAGAGGGAAGAAGGATAAAACTTGTGGGGGAGGAGTCCAGAGAGGAGGGGCTGCATTTCTCTGCGTTTGCTAAATGGGGTGTGGCGGGGGGGGGGGGGGGGGGGGGGGGGCTGCTGAGAGTGGCAGGTCCGGGGGAGTGTTGTGGGGAAAGATGCCGGAGAGGCCCAGCCCTATCGCAAGCCCCGCCCAAACCGGAAATCTTCCCCTCCCAGTGGATCCAGACACCATCCTTGAGAGACTTCTAAAGACAGACCGTGTTTTCAGCCTGTGGCAGGAACTGACCAAATCAGTGACCCACCCACCCAGGGTGGGGCCCAGCGGGATGGGCAGAGAAGTGAGTGAGTGAGGGCCGAAGTGCAGGTCCTGGGAATTCAAGGTACCGTGATAGGTGTTGCTCAAAGATTGGCCAGGTGTCCATGCCAGGCTGGAACATAAACCCAGGTGAGGCCGTGCACCCGGGACCAGGAGCTCAAACCTGGGACAGGGGGTTCTGCATGCATTGCACCCTGGGCGGGCCGGGTAAATAGCGAACTCCAACTCGGCCCTGTTGCCATCCATGGTCAAGGAAGAGCAGGCAAGGAGGAGAGGGGCAAGGGCTAGAGGAGGGGGGCTGGCGGCGCGAAGTTGCAGCCAGATGGTGAGAAGCGTTGAGCAGGTCCTGAGCTGATGTCTGGGGACCTGGACGTAGGGAGCCGGCGGTGTGAACCTGGGTGCCAGAGGGGAGAAGTTGGGGAGCCAGGGCAGAGGCTCAGGGACCTCAGAAATTCCTGGGAAATTTGGAAAATACAATTTCCCGGTCTGATTCCGAAAAGGCAAACACACAACATGCCCTGGTAATGTTTTCAGAGTTACCTGTCTTCAGAAGCAGACCCCAGTGGAGTGCAGAGGGAATGTAGGAAAAGGGACACAAGGATTTCTCACTGCGTTGCGGAGGTCTGCATTGGGCTACAAAGAACGTAACGGAGTGGAGATCTGAGTGGACTCAATAGTGTGGCAGGAAATGGTAGCTCTCCGCAGCAGCACTGCGGACAAGTGGATCAGAGACCGGACTAGTGAGACGCCCAGCCCAGAGCAGCCAGGGATGGGGAAACCAGAGGAACTGAGAGATGGTGGATACCGCACCAGGGCAGTTAAAGATGAGAGATCGTGATCCGTCAATTTAAGATCGTAAAAAAAAAAAAAAAACTTAACGAAGGGGATGCTTTTCTACACATTTAAGACAATAAGTAGAAAATGTGATGAATTATAAAGACATTGAAAAAGATGACATATCACCTTTCCTCTCGGAAGCCAGCGTGATTCCAATAACAAAATCAAAAATAGCAGATCAGAAATTTTTTTCTATCAACCAAGTAAATATTGCTGTATCTGAAAACATTAAGAAATGGAATGCAAGGATAACATTTGAAATTTATGTTGAGACTGCAGGGATAACTTTTCAAATGTTGATGTCACAGGTGAAGCGAGTGAGAAAAATGTGATCATTTCAGGCAGGTGTCTCAGAGACATTTGGTGAAGTTCAACATTCACATAACACACGTTACAATAAAACAACATTCTTCTTCAACACAATAGAAGAGTATTTACTTTCCTTATAAATGTCAGGGCATCCTGTAAAGCGGTAATATTAAATCATGAAGTACAGGCACAGGAAATACACAAACCAGTTAGTAGGACAGGACAGACAATAATAAAAACAGGTCTCTCCTTCATGTGGGAATTGGATACATGAAAATATAATTTTCAAATGGGTGGAAAATAATGGGTTTTAAGACAACTGACTATCCACTTGGGAAAATGAAGCAAAGCCTGCACTAAATAGTTCCTCCCTGAAACAAGTTGCAGGTGAGTTCGACAGCTGACGGTGTGAACAGAACTGTGGAAGTGTGAGGACAGCCCCGGCCGGTGCGGCTCCGTTGGTTGGCTGGACGTCATCCCACAACGGGAAAGGCCTTGGGTTTGGTTCTCGGTCCTGGCTCACGCCTGGGGTCCAGGTTTGGTCCAGGCTGGGCGCAGACAAGAGGCAACCGATCTATGTTTCTCTCTCACATGGATGTTTCTCTCCCTTGCTCCCCGTAACCTCTCTTAACAACAACAACACAAAGTCTGTCCTCGGGGGAGGATGAAAAAAACTATGAAGGGAAAATACAGAAAAATGGGTTTAGAACCTTGGGGGTCTAGAAGATCCTCTTACACATGACAAAAATCCAAAAACCAGAAAGGAAATGCCTGGAAAATGGATGGCATCAAAATGTACGAATATTTGTATGGCTGAAGCTACCTTGAAGTTAAGAGACAAAAAAACTGGGAGAAAGTAACTGAAAAATGTAATAAGGGATTCGTACCTAAGTTATGTAAGGTAGAACAACAGCTGAATAGAAAAATGGGCGAAGGATACAAATGAGTAATTCACCAAAGAGGAAATAAAAGGTGCCAATTTTTCTTTTTGCCTATCAGATTGGCAAGTAGGGAAAAGGTTAATTATAAGCATCCTCAGCCAGGCTGCGGGGGAAGTGAGACCTGGTGTTCCTGCTGGTGGGAGAGTAAATGGGAACAGCTGCTTGGCAGAGCGGTTTAGCAGCCCTAATTAAATGAGGTGCACGCCCACTGTGTTTGCAGAGTTTACCAAATTGATGAGACACACAGAGAAAAAAAAATCAGTTCTAGAATAGAGGGTTTTAAGAGGAATTTATCGGCTTTGGTATCATTGAAGATAATACTTTTTTACATGGCACCAAATCCCATTCACAAAAACCAACCACCACTACCACCACAACAACAACAACAAAAAAACGTGAAATATTTGGAAGTTAAGTTTAGGATGGTCTGCTTAGAGAAAAACTGAAAATGTTAGTGGGTGCCATAAAAACCGCGCTGAACAAACACGGAGGCATTCAGGGGAAACTTAAAGTGAAGAAACCCCTTTGCCACAGGGGGTGGCTGCAGTCCCAACCAAAACCCCAGCAGGGAGGTAATTTTGTTGCTGTTGTCCCTAGAGCTGAACAATGCTGTTGTGAAATGAAGGAGGGGAAAGTAGAAGTGGGTGACAGGTGGGGATGTTGAACAGCAGTATCCTGGAAAAGGCGAGACGCGTGGGAACGTGGGAAGACCGACCCACGACAGCAGATAAAGCGATGGCGTCCTGGCTGCTACCAGGCAAAACCCGGGGAGACCGCCGCGAAGGAGCGGTTGCTGGGGGCTCCGTCTCCGCGGTTCCCTTCCTCCGTCTCACTCTGTCGGCCGCTTTCGGCCCTTTCCCTGCAGGTCTACGCCCTGTCCTCCGCCAGTAAATTCGAAGCTGAGCTGAGAGCCGAGCAGGAGGAGCGCAAGCGGGAGGAGGAGAAGAGGAGACTCCGCCGGGCAGCCTTCCGGGAGCTCAAGGCCGCGTTCAGCGCGTAGTCGGGAGACCTGGACCTCCGTCCACAGCTGTGCCTCGCGGATGCCCCGGGGAGAGCTGGCCGGGCATCCTCACCTCAACTGACCCCTCGCCCCGACCCCAACCAGCCTCCACACCCCGTCCAACGAACTCCTTAGCCTCATTGGGGCAGCAGGGGGCGCTCTCACCCCCGGGTGGTAGTCCCTCCCGGAGGGTCCTGGCCCAGCCAGCGGCTCTCCTTGCCTCTCTCTCTCCCGCCCACCTTCCTCTACCCTTCTCTACTCGGCCACGTGTACCTTTTCTTTGCTCCTTTACCGTCCACATCAAAGAGTGGAAATTGATGGTACTGATACCTCTTTCTTGGGTGGTCCTTACAGGAGACAGTCCTTGGGGGCTGTGAGGTTAATGCTGCCCATTTTCTCGGGAAATGCTCTCTCCTGCCCTCTGTTTCCCATCCTGCCACCCCGTTCTCCTTCTCAGCCGGATTCTGCCCACCGCCTTTGCATCTTCGCGGTCCTTGATGGTGGTCAGGCGTAAGGCAGGCCAGGCTGGACCAGTGCCTGTCCCCTCTCCAGCGGGGGCGTGGCATGCTACAGAGATGACACAAAATAGGGGAAAAGATAAGTTCTGTTCCTTCCCATCACCCTTCCGCTGTCCCCTAGCACTCCCCCCGCCCCAGGACCACCCTCCTCACCCCCTTCACTCACGTCGCCCCATTTCAGCCCTTTCCCTACTCTCAAATGCTGTGCTTCTTCCCTGTAATAGTGAAGGAATAGTCAGAAGTCATATTAATGAGTAGAAGGATTCCTGTTAACGCTGACTCTATGCAAATTGTATTACAGCAGACCCCTGACATTCCCGGGTGACAAACCTAGAGCCTTTTAAAGTCCCAAAGGTCATGTCCATCCATCCCCACCGTGGAGAAAATGTCTGAGATTGGCTGCAAGGCGGCGAAGCTGTTCTTACCTCCAGCACACATTTTTATATGTTGTGAGCTCTTGGGATCACACACAAATGCCAGGGGTTTGTTGCCTTTTTAAAAAATAATTCCTAGTGTCGTATTTATTCTCTGGTGCAACTGCTGTCTTTACAATTAAGAGAACGTCTGCATTTTTACCTTGTAGCGATTCCTTTTTAAATAAACTGTGCACATAGACTTTGGCATCACATCCTCGTGCTTCTAGTCTTCTTTCAGGGCCACGTCCAGCCCAGGCTCCTGTTGGCCGCTGAGTCCCTGGTAACAGAGGGTTGGTTTTCACTCCAGGGTGTCTGAGAACGGAGGTTGTCTGTCAGCTGCTGTTCCCTGTCCCCTCATCGAGGATTCTTTTGGCTGCAGGTGAAACCTGTTGCTTACTTTCTCTTGCTTTCTAAACACTTGAAACTCTGATGAGGGCCAGGGACCCCTCCTTCCCAGGTATAATTCCAGAGTATCTGGGGGACCCCTGTCCTCAGAAAACACCCTGGGTTCCCCAGTGAGGATCGTTTCTGTTTCTGCATAAACCCGAGACGTATTGAATCCTTCCAGGTCGGGTCACCCTCTAACCTCCTTACCAGAGATGGTGGACGTGAAAAAGGAATCG
Source organism: Phyllostomus discolor (assembly GCF_004126475.2). NCBI lineage: Eukaryota > Metazoa > Chordata > Mammalia > Chiroptera > Phyllostomidae > Phyllostomus > Phyllostomus discolor. The sequence goes on along the minus strand of NC_040906.2, from coordinate 4,433,619 downwards.
AGAGACTTACTGTGTGATCTGGTGATTATGCGCGTTGGTGTTTATCCTAATGAACTGAGGACCTTTGTCCACATGAAAATCCTGCACATGAATGTTCATAAGCAACTTTATTCATAATTGCCAAAACTTGGAAATTACCCATTCACCGACGGAAGATGCAAGATGCAAGATCTTCCATCGGTGAATGGGTAAACAGACTGTGACATCCACGCAATGGAGTATTAGTTTTGTGATGAAAGAAATATTATTCAATAACCAGAAGAAATGAGCTATCAAGTCAGAAAATGCTGTGGAGGAAACGAATGCATTTCACTAAGTGAAAGAAGCCAGTCTGGAAAGGTTGTGTCTGTGTGATTCTAACTATGTGACATCCTGGGAAAAGCAAACCTACGAAGACAGTAAAAAGATCGGCGGTTGCAGGGAGCGAGCGGGGCAGGATGAATAGGTGCAACACGGAGAATTTCAGGTAACGAAACTGTGTGTGCCATGGTAGAGACACTCATTATAAAGTTGTCAAAAACCATAGAATGCACAACACCAGGAGTGAATCCTTACGTAAACTACCAGCTTTAGTTGATAATAATGGATCAATATGGGCACATCGATTGTTGCGAGTGTACCACAGAAATGCAACATGTTAAAAATGGGAAAAAACTGGAGGGGCAGTGGGGAGAGAGGTTTATGGAAACTTGGTATTCCCTGCTAAATTCTCCTTTAAACCTAAAACTGCTCTTAAACAATAAAGTCTATTTAAAAAAGAAGAAGAAGAAAGGGAGGAGTGGAGACAACAGTATGATTATTTCAAATCTCATTTGCTTCTCTGTACAGCGAGGCCATGTGACAGTTGAAAACTCCTGATTGCAATGATGGAGAATGTCACACAAGGGGACTTCAGACGAAAAGGACACATCCTGGGCCCTGTAACTTCAAAGACCGGGGACAGGGCTTCTGGGCCCCGCCTCGGTCACGAAGTCCTGCGGAGGTGGTTCCTTCCGCGCCTCCCACCCACCATCCCCACCCTCCATCTCCCTGACCTTGGCCTTCACTGCTTCTGCCCTGGGTCTCTGCTGTGCTTTCTCTGCCCTCGTTTGCCCCGACGGTCCACCCTGTGGCTAGAATAGTTCTTATAAGCTGCAAACTCTTCTTAACAGCTCCCTTCAACTTATTGGCTCCCCATTTTCGGGATCTGGCCCCTGCCCTCCTTTCCTGCCCCATCTCTTGACCCACCTCCTTCCCTCTCTCCTTCTAAATGGCACAGTCCAGGTAGGTGTAGTACTTAGCAGTTCCTAGAAAGTACTGCCGCCCCGGGGTTTTGCCTGTGCTGCTGTTTCCTCTGCCTGGCGTGGCGCTTCCTCCCTCCCTCCTTCCCTCCCTCCCTCCCTCCCTTCTCCTGGAAAACTACTTCTCATTGTTTGTGGCTCGGATCAGCCATGATCTTCAGAAAGCTTTTTTAAAATTAAGTTTATTGGGGTGACATGGGTCAATAAGCTTATATAAGGCTCAAGTGAATAGTTCTATGATATTTATACACCATCTGTATATGCATTGTAAGCTCGTCACCCAAAGTTCAGTCTTCCTCCCTCGCCATACACTGCACTCCTTCCACCCTCCTCAACTCCCCCCACCCCCTTCCCTCTGGTAACCACCATACTGTCGTCCATGTCCATGAATTTTTGTTCGTTTGTCATTTTCTATTGTACATCCCACCTATGAGCGAAATCATATGGCTCTTGTCTTTCTCCATCTGAAACATTTTGCTTAGCATGATACTCTCAAGATCCGTCCATGTTGCTGCAAATGGCAGCATTTCATCCTCTCTCCTGGCTGAGCAGTGCTCCTCTGTACGCACGGACCGTATCTTCTTCATCCCATCATCCATCAGAAGACCCTTGGGCGGTCTCCATGTCTTGGCTGTTGTGAATAATACTGCAACGAACATAGGGGTACATGTATCTTTACAAATAAGTGTTTTCACATTTTTCAGTTAGATACCCAGAAAAGGGATTCCTGTCACGTGGTAGCTCTATTCTTAATTCTTTTGAGGAAACCCCATACTGTTTTCAGGAAGCTTTCTTTTTTACTTGTTTAAGATTTTATTTTTAGCCCTGGCTGGCGTAGCTCAGTGGATTGAGCACGGGCTGCGAACCAAAGTGTCGCAGGTTCGATTCCCACTCAGGGCACATGCCTGGGTTGCAGGCCACGGCCCCCAGCAACCGCACATTGATGTTTCTCTCTCTCTCTCTCTCTCTTTCTCCCTCCCTTCCCTCTCTAAAAATAAATTTTAAAAAAATAAAAAAATAATAATAATAAAATAAATAAATAAATCTAAAAAAAGATTTTATTTTTAGAGAGCTGGGAAGGAAGGGAGAAGGAGAGGGAGAGAAATATCAATGTGTGAAATATTGATCAGCTGCCTCCTCTATGCACCTTGACCGGGGACCGAACTTGCATCCCAGGCACGTGCTCTGACTGGGAATGTCAAACCAGCGGCCTTTCAATTTGCTTTGCGGGATGACGCCCACCCCACTGAACCACACCGGCCAGGGCAGGAAGCTTTCTTGATGCTTCCAGTCTGGGTGAGGAGCCCCTTCTCAGGGTCCCCGTTTCACCCGGAGTGTCTCTCTGTTGTCACCCTTCTGTTAGCATTGCGCAGCGCCCTTCTCCTCACTTCCCCCTCCTCCCCGGGACTGTGCACTCTCTGAGGGGCAGGAAGTCTGTCTTGGCCACCGCAGGAGGCCCGGCGTGTGGCAGGGACCTTGTGGCTGTCAGTTGCACAAGGACCCCGCAGGCCTGCTGGAGCAGACACAGGCGGGCGAGGGAGAACCGCTGCCTCTGAGCCAGGGGCCCTCTGAGTGCCCTGACCGGGGAGCCTCGCCCGAGGGGACAGCTCTGAAAGTGAGGACAGCAGAGGGTGTGAGGACATCATTCTCACTGGGGAAGTGTGGAGTCCACTGCCCAGAGGCCTGCCTTCTACCAAGCAACAGGGAAGCAAACAAACAAACAAACAAACCAGTCTGCCTCCGCCCTGGATTAGTGGGATTCATGTGGGTGTAATGGGATTTGGAGCCAGACACAAAGCCAGTGACTAGTCTCCCCGAGCCTCAGTTTCCTCGCCTGTCCGGTGGGGATAATGATTGTGTATCCTGCAGGTTTCATGCCTGGTGCACACTCAGTGATGGGGGTATCTTGGTCCCCTCGGTGTCTTCCACCTTCCACTGCTTCAACTCCGTCTCCTCCCGAGGCCTGGGTCTCGAGAGTCACGTGCCAGGGATGTGAAGCCGAGGCGTTCCAGAAATGCTCAGTCCTGGCTGCTGCCTCGGCCCCAAGCCCAGACACCCACTTGCTCAGCTTCTCAGTTCTTTGGAGGCCCCCCCTTCCCAACCAGCCTGGGGAGATTTCCGACGGTCCACCTATTCCCCTGGCGTGCCCCCTGCAGCTGGCACCTGCTGAGCTCTCCCAGCCAGATCATGTGACCTGATGCCTGGGGGCCTTGTCCCCGGTCAGCCTGCTCCTTGCGCACCCCGCCCACGGACCAGGCCCAATTCTGACTGCCCGCTGGGAGTGGCAACGGGTCGTATCTAGACCTCGGGTCCTCTGTAAAGAAAGGTGGGCTCTGTCTCCTACCAAGATTTTTATTTTCCCCAACATGAAAAGTATTTCGGATGCCAAAGTGCCATGTAAGAGTGGCAGGTGTCCCCTGCCGAGATGCTCATGAGCTTTGACCCAGGGGTTTACTTATCCTATAGATAAATATAAGCATGAACAAGGGGGTATTTAAAGGGCTACTCACTCCTGCATTGTCAGGAATGGCAAAGGCCCTGGAAACAACCAGCATGTCTATCAGCAGGGCATCGATTAGTACAATATGGTGCATCCCCGTGAATGAACTCTGGTGGACAGCCAGTTACAAAGGATGTAGAAGACGCCAAGACAGATTGTTTGTTAGAAAAGGGCCGGGGGCAGAGCGGCGTGCATAACAATGCCCCGCCTTTGTCTCCGTTTGTCTTACCCGAGGTGGGAAGCCATGTCTGTCCACCCTGCAGACTGAGCTGTGTGAGGCCAGTGACCAAGTGGCTTTGGGGACCACCATGGTGTGCTCAGCCCTTGGGGGTGCTGAGGGTGAAGAAGCGCATCATCACGTTTCTGCACACAACATTCTGGAGAAAACCACAGCAGAATCTGTCAGCAGCAGGTTACCCGGGAGATGGAGAATCTGAGGGCCCTGGCTAGGTCTGAGGGCGATTAAATTTTTTTCCTTTCTATGTTTTGAACTCTAAAAGATTTTAAGTCTGCCCTGACGGGTGTGGCTCAGCAGACTGGGCATCGCGTCTCCAAGCAAAAGGTCTCCGGTTCACTCCTGGCCGGGGCACATGCCTGTGTTGCCGGTTCGGTCCCCAGTTGGGGGCGTGCGAGAGGCGATCGCTAGATGGTTCTTTCGCACACGGAGGCTTCTCTCCCTCTTTTTCTCCCTCCCGTCCCCTCTCTCTAAACATAAATAAATAAAATCTTCAAAATATTTAAAATCATGAACATGTATTGCTTTACTGCGGCTGTTAATAGCTAGTGGAAAGGAGAGGGGACACCCTGGCCACACAGGAAGCGAGAGGAGCAGCTGCGCATGCGTGTGGTGCCCCCTCCCGGGACCGCCGAAGTCCGGAACCCTAAATCCGCACAGGCTCGGGGAAAAAACGAGTGACGTTTTGGGAACATAGCGTCGTGTGTTCATGTGAAACGTTACGTTTACTCCAAGACAGTGCGTTACGATTTGTCTTGGTACACATCCAGAGGTTGTAAACAAGAACATAGTTTAAAACGTGCAAGTACTTTTATAATAAAAAATTGTTTTCAACCATAAAAGTGGATCTGCCTCTCGGGTTAGCATCTCAGCAGCCTTTCCCTGACGTTTGCTGCGCTCTCTGGCTAGGTGCCTCCCCACACTCCTTGCAATTTCTCTTCAGGGCTCTGCTGCGGGGCCATCCCTCTCAGTGAGGCCCCCGATGGGAGTGGTGCTGCCCTCCGCCGTGACAATTCTGTCCTGCTTTGTCCCCCCTCCTTCAAATGTCTGCACCTCCCCTTCCTTGCCGCCCACCCTGTCCCAGCCCTCCGCTCTCCCGGCTCTGTGGACGCTCCCGTCACCGAGTCAGGGGCCCTTTCCCAGCCCCAGCCCCCTGGACAGCCCTGCAGGTTTGTTGTTGCCAAGCACAGCTTCCTCCCCCTGTCCTGAGACTGGCTCCTGCCTCTCACCTCATCTTGCCTGTAGCTTCTCTCTGCCCACCAGCTACCCCTGGGCTTGCTGGGGGCCTGCCTTAGTCCCGTTTCCCCTCCCCCTCTGCTGGTGTTGGGAGATCCCCCACAATGTCCAAGATCTCAGGTGTGTAGCTCTGACCCGCTCTGATCTCCTCCATTTCAAATGGCCTCTTCAGATCTTAGGTGATTGTATCTGCCAGGACTGCTATAACAAAGTACCGCTGACCGGGTGGTTTACCAAAAACTGATTGTCTCACACTTCCGGAGGACAGAAGCCCGAGAAAAAGGAGATCGGCAGGGTTGGTCCCTTCAGGGGGCTGAGAGAGAAAATCAGTCCCAGCCCCCCTCCCAGCCTGTGCTCGTGTGCTGGCAGTCCTCGGCATTCCTTGGCGTGCAGACGTACCACCCGGTTCCACCTTCCTCTTCACCTGGAGACCTCCCTCGATGAGGGTCTGTGTCCAGATTTCCCGCCCCTCCCTTTCTAAATGAGCACTCCAGTCATAGTGAATTACAGCCCACCCTGACAGCCTCATTTTAGCTCGATTACCTCTTAAAGACCCCATCTCCAAATAAGGTGACATTCTGAGGTCCATTCTGAGGTTAGGATGCTAACATATCTTCGAGGGGGACACAATCTGATCCATAACGAGGATTTCCCAAAATTTAGTGGCTGAAAGCAGCCTCTGTTCATTATGCTCATAGATTTGGTGGATCCGGAACTCAGACGAGGCACAGCGAGGACGCTTGTCCCTGCTTCCTGACGTCTTGAGCTGGGACGCCAGGGCGTGACTGGCTGCTGGGGCTGGAATCCTTTGGTGGCCTGTCACTTGAACGTCTGATTGTCGATGCTGGGACTTTGGTCAGCGCTGCTGACAGGAGCGACTGCGTGGGCCTCTCCTTGGGGTCCGGGCATCCTGGCAGGATGGTGGCTTCGGGGCACCCGGACTTTCTACACGGCAGCTCTCGCTTCTGGAGAGACTGAGCAAACAAGGCGGAAGCTCCATGCCCTTTGGGATCTGGCACGGAGAGTCACCTTGTTTCACTTCCAGCACATTCTATCACTTACCGGGGCCCGAGGGGAAGGGAATTATACTTTGCCTCTAGGAAGGGTGGTGGCAAGCGTTTAGAGGAATACACAGTGTGGAAGATATTGCTGCTGCTATCTTTAGAAAAATACTAACTGTCACAGTGGATCAGCCTGTGTTTGGTAGAAATTAAACTCATTTCAGGGTTGGGGGAGGTCCTTATACCCTCCTCCCCCTGATGATCTGTTAGCCTCAACTTCTCTGTTTCCATAGCTGATACAACAAAGCTGAAACTTTATTGTTATCTCTGGCTAGGGCAGGTGTCTGTCTACTATTTTAACTTTAAAAACCACTCTTTAAGGAAACGTTGGAGAGAAAGAGTGAAACGAAAGAAAAGAGGAAAACACGCTTCCTGAGGAGTATATAATCAAGAATTTCCTTGATTCTCTAGGTATTTATTATCTACTGTGTGCCAGCACAATGCCAGCTGCCGAGGAAGCAAGGTCCAATAATGCACTATGTGCAATGGCTGAAAGCGTGGGGTGTCGTTAGCTTTCATCATCATCACCATCACCATCATTATCCCTTAGTTCAGTTCCTGTTCTCTGAAGCCTCTAGGTGAGGGCTAACAATACGCGTGAGGTACTCTGAAAACCAATTTAGCAGTTTTTGATAGAGTTAAGCCAACATCACATAACCACCAATCCCATTCCTAGGTACATACTCAAGTGAAATAAAAAACCAAAGTTTATGTTCACACAAGTCAACTGCATGTGAATATTTATAGCAGCTTTATTAAGAACCTCCCCAAACTATGAACAACCCAAATGACCCTCCGCTGAGGAATGGCTAAACAGACATAGCGCACATATCCACTGGGAAAAAACACTACTCAGCAATGAAAAAGAAGAAAGTATTGAAACATGCAACAGTGGGGCGGCCTCTCAGGTGCATCCTGAGAGAAAGAAGCCAGTCTCAAAAGGCTATGTACTCTATGGATTTATTTATATGACATGAGGCAAAACTGTAAGGATGGAAAACAGAACAGTGGTTTCAGGGGCTGGGCGTTAGGGAGGTCATTTGGGGTTATCTAGAAAGGGTCATTGAGGGGAACTTTGGTGGGTGATGGGACTATTCTGTGCCTTGATTTTAGTGGTAGTTACACACACCTGTATACATTTGTCAAAAGCTATAGAACCGCACGCGAAAGATGTTCAATTTTACTGTCTGTACTACAATTACAGGCACAGGTGAGGGACATTAGCTCTGCAATCTATCAGCCTGGGCTGGGAAGTCCTGGTTGAGATTTGCAGAGTCCCGTTGACTTTCTTGGGCTCCATAGTGCTATCACCAGGATTACAAGAGAGAACACAAGTGAAGTGCTTAATAAAGTGCTGAATTCCATAACAAAAGCATCGGCATTACTTTTTTCCCTTCAAAATAACAGTTTAAGGAATGCGTTCTTTGATCTGCAGAAGAGGATTAAAGAAGGCTTGGAGCCCTGGCCAGGCGGACACATTGGTGAGAGCATCCTGATATGCCGAAGTTGCGTCAGTAAGTGAAACAACAAGTTGATGTTTCTCTCTCTCCCTGTCCTTCCTCTCTCTCTCTCAAATTAATAAATAAAACAGTAAAAAGTAAAGTAGGCTTCGAAGCGTCGCGCGACTTAAACTTTTAAAGACGAGCAGGCATTGCACAGGTTTGGCGTGAAGTGTGGTGTTGGGAATGGCATTGTAATGAGAAGGAGCAGCGTGTTCAAAGGCTAGGTCAGGATGACGTATTTGAAGACCTTCAGCTGTGGGTATATCTGATTTTATGTGGGGGGGTGGGGGGAGAAAAAGGGGAGGGAGAATTGTTAAGGGTCAATTTGAGATTCTGCATTTCTAACAAGCTTCCAAGCGATGCTGATGCTGGTGGTCTGTTGGTCACACTGTGAGCTGCAAGGGCATAAAGGTCAAGGGAAGAAGGCATTTCAGGAAGTAGGAAGTGATCAGTGACATAAAAGACTCGGGAAGCTTGAAGTCAAGATGAGGGCTGAAATACTCCAGTTATCAGCCTGCATAGGTTAAGGCGTCCTGAGAGCAAGCAATAGGTGGATGGGTCAGGATAGAAGTCACAATGAGGCTGATGATTGCTTGCTGGGGCGTGGGAATTGAGAAAGTGCTTATAAATAACTCTTTTGTGTGTAGTTTGGCTTTGAAAGGGAACGGAGAGATAGGAGGTGTTTGGAGGAGGAATTGTAGTTGGTAAACATTAACTTTTAAGAGGGAAGAACATTTGAGTATTTTTAAAAGCTGATGGGAAGGATCCCGTAAAAAATAAGTTGGAGCCACTGGGAAATAATGGAATGACCCGAGTAAGGTAGAGTTGCCAGATTTAGGAAATAAAAAATACAAGACACCCAGTTAAATATGAGGTTCATAAAAACAATGAATGCTTTTTTATTGCATGTCCCCAATATTGCCGGGGTCCTGTATTTTATCCGCCAACCCCCCACACGGGAGATTTTTAGGTAAAGGGGTTGTTGCCCCGGAGGAAGTAGGAGGGGGTGGGAGCTCTAAAGTCCTTCCAAGCCGTCACATCGCAAGACTCTAGAATGAATCTCCAGTTCTATCAGCACCGATAGTAAGTAGAGAAAGTGCTTTGAACACTAGCTTTTGGCGCTTCCTCATTTTCCCTAGGAGGGCAAGCGGGCAGAAAAATGCTGGATGAAACTCTGGAAAGGTTCTAGTTTGGAAGCTCAGCTCGTAAATGATGCGGAGCTTTTTGAACTGTGAACCGGCTCTGGATTGGGCACACAGGGCAGTGAGTCACAGGGCGCCTGGCCCGGGTCCAATTCTGGACACCAACTCCACTCAACTCAAGGGCAGGAAGTGAGCCCCGGCCCCCGGGCCCGCAGGCGCCTGCGCCGTGCCGCTGCCCCGCCTCCTCCAGCCCGACATCCGGGGCTTGGGCAGGGGCGTGTCTGGGGAAGAGCGGCGGGAGGCAGCGGAAAGGAATGATGTCGTGGGAGGCTGGGGATGAGCCGGGAGGGAGGCCTGGCGGGGCGGGAGCGGAGCGGGGGGCGTGGCGGAGCGAGCGCGCTGTCACGTGACGTGCGTGGCGACGTGTCGGCCATCTTGTGTTGTTGAGGCTGAGGACTGACTTTGGTTCTGAGAGACTCCTGTCCCGGACCGCAGGTAACCAGCGGCTCCGTCTCGCTGCCCAGCTTTGGCTGCGCTCCGCGCCCTGGCTCCGTCACTCTCCCGGGTCGTCTGGGCCTGCCGCCCGAGCTCGCGTCCCCGCCGCTCCGGCAGACCTGGTGCCGCCGCATGGACACCCGCAGGCCGCCGGGGCAGTGGCCGCGGCTGGCTCGGGCGTCAGGCGAGGGGACAAGTCAGGTGCGGGGCCGGAGCGACCCTCCTCTCCGGCGGGGGGGCACGCCGGGCCCGGGCGCGTCTTGTGCTCGGAGCCGGCGAGCCCCCTCCTCCGGGGCCCGTTGGCACCGCGGTGGGGAGCAGAGGAAGGGAAGAGGGTGGTGGGGTGGGCAGTGTCAGGCCGGCTTGCTCAGGGCCAGAGGTCTCGCCATCCGCTACCTGCTCCTCGGGGCCAGCCACCCGCCCAGCCTCGGGGTGCCAGGGTAACAGCTGCTGCGGCCAGACCGCTGCTCCTGCCGGCCCTCCTCCCCACACCTGGCCTCTGCGAGGTGCGCCCTTGCCCTCCTCACCGAGCATCTACCCTGGGAAACCCTTTCCGTGGCGAGAGGACTGGGTCTGGACCAGGCCTGAGGCCAGGTGGAGCCATGATCGGACGGCACCTGGGACAGAGGTTGGGAAAGTAGAGCTCGTGGCAGCTTTGGGACCCGAACGTGCACGTCAGGTTAACATGGGCATTAGCGTTCAAGTGTCAGCAGTTTCCCATGAAGCATTCGGAGCACTTCAGTGTCGAGGCGGAAACATAAGTCAAGCGACCAGGGAAGGAGGGATGAAAGAAGCAGATTGTCTGCCGGTGTTCGGGAAGCCGTAACGTTGCTTTGCATTTACCTACCACTGTTTTTTAAATTCCTCCTCTCCCTGCAAGTCAAAGCACTTAAGCACACCTAGTGTCTGTGTAGGGAAGGTAAGTATTCCAGTTTAATTTGCAAGAACACTGAGGAAGGGGCCAGAACCTGAGAACAGCTTCTTACCCAGCGTAACCCAGCCTGGATGTAGGCAGTCCTCGTTGCCACTGTTAGGTGCAGGGAAGATAAGTCTTCACTTATGTGCTATTTCCTTCTAGGTTAAAAGAGAATTTTCGTGCCATCCTTCCTGTACATTGACTGTCATCCTTCTCATATTTGCAGCTCTGGCTTTACAGAGTGGTGTCCACTTGGGCTGGAACGTGAATGCGTTCCGTCCCTGAGGTTTCGGTGTGTTTCAGTAGTTGGTGTGGCGGGTTCAGAGTGCTGCCGCTGGAAGGTGTGCTTTTCTGTTACATCAGATGTTGACATCAGTGGGAGGCACTAGAAAAAAAAATTTAAGTGGCACGTTTCTGGAAAAATGTCACGGTTCTTCCTTTGACATTTCACACGGAGGGATGCACTGGTGGTGGTAGGGATTCACCAGAAAAGAAAGGGCCTCAGAGCTTTTCTGTCCTTGACAAAGCACTTAAAAATTTTGAGACTGAGGAGGGAGAAGGGACCATGTGTCTTCATCCATTTATTCATTCATGCATTCATTTATTTGACAAATAAGAGGCCTTGCTGCACTGTTGGGTGCTGGGAGCAAAACAGACCAAAAATTCCTGTCTCCATGGAGCTCATTTCTAGACAGATACAGGAACACGAAGGTAAAATACACAGTGCAGTGGTAAGTGATGTGGGAAAAAAAGAGACAGGGACATAGGATGATAGGGAGGTGGGGAGGAATTAATGTTAAGTAGAGTACCCTGGGTGGGCCTCATGGCAAAGCTGTATTTGAGGAAAGTCCTGATCCAGGTAAAGGAGCTGTTCCTGTAGCTCCATGGGGGAGGGATGCTCCAGGCTAGGGACGCCAGGGCAAAGGCCCTGCGGCGGGAGCTGAAGTGGGGCAGGTCTGGGGCGGCTGGGGAGTGCGGCCGTGGCCCCCCCGCGCTCAGTCCGAGAGGAGAGGCGCAGGTGAGAGGTGGGCTGGTGGGAGACGTGTACCCAGGTCATGTCTACTGAAATGAGAGGCGTTATTCAGTGTCCTGGAATCCGCCACATCTCTGTGCCTCTTGGGAAGGGAAATCAGATTCTGGAAGTTTGGGCACCTGTGCCTAACCCCGGCACTGCGCATGACCCCCTCCTGCCCCACGCTACCCAATTTGGAAAAATTCAGGATGCTCCCAGAACATATTTCAGGAAGTTCTCATGAAATATCTTTCTCTAAAGTAAGTTTTTAAATGAGGTTGATACACTGCCTAAAGTGGTTTTTCAAAATGAATTGCTTTCTAAGAAGGGGATTTTTGCAATAGTTCAAAATATTTGAACATGTGAGGAAACAAATTTCCTTTGAAGTTTAGATACAGATCGGTTATGAAGGGATAGGACCTGAAAGAAAGGTGAAGTCAGAGTGTTAACACATACTGTCCTTGATGTGGTTATTAAGGAATTCTTAATTGTTTCTCTTGTCCAGCGTATTTCCAATTACTCAGGGACTCTTCCACTAATTTGTTTGTGTACCTTTTATAGCATTTTACAGTGTGGAACTTCTTGTGCTGGGTTTTTTTTATTCCTCCCCTTTTACCTTTCAGATTAATTCTTCATTTTATACTCAATAGAGTTTTTCATTGGAAAAACATTTTCCTGATTTCTTCTAGCTTATTTCTATATTCCCATTACTGAGCTTTCGTAAATGCCCTCTTTCATTTTAATTCACCTTACGAATTTAATATCTTGGTTTTGAAATATTTTTGCTTGTGAGTTGCATGTATGAAAGATAATTTGATACAGGCTTGCCTGAGTATCATAAGACAGGAATTACAACTTCAAGGTGTGAGTGGAGCTTCTTGGCTCAAAAGAGACGTAGTGACGATAGTGACAAGGGTAGTGTTTTCCATAAATCACTCTTCTCTCTTTTTGTTCCTTTGTGGAGTTTGAAATGACATTTCTAAATTACAGTGTCTTTGATGTCATACCAGCTCATTTGTTCTCATGACTGTGCATTTTAATACTCCATATGTCTGTTCCCTTTTTGTTGACCTTCACACTGGAAAATGACACTATTGGTAATGATTGCTATCCAGGGGAACCCTTTTGGGGTGAAATGGTGATGATTGTCCCTTTTACTCTTATCTTCCTAAGGGATCTTAGATTTGTGCCATTTTGAAAGACTGACTTCATTAGCAGTATCCATTAGCCCCAGCTGAGTCAGTTTTCAGTACTTGTTGTGTTACTGTGTTTCTCATAGATGACAGCGGGACCAGTCTCATTGGGTGGGCTCTGTGGCCTGTGTTGGTGTTAACCCAGGTATTTTAGAGGCAGGTTAAATGTCCGTTTTTCTTCAGCAATTTGAGTTGTTTTACATTATTTGCTTTTCGCTAAGAGACCACTTGAAGCTATTGTGGTTCATTTCATTCCTTGTCACTAGAAGTATCACCGTCTTGTGGATTTTTAAGATGCTATCTCAACAGAGCATTAAAAGAAGGTTGTGATTTTGCACCTGAAAGCTCACCTGGAGCCCTGCTCTTGGATGTTTTGACAGTGGACATACTTCCTGGGGCTCACTGATTATTTGTGTGGTGTATGTATTGTATTACTGGCTGTCATTTTTCTGTCATACATGTTTAAAGAGTTGATACCAAATCTCAGCAATGTGGTTTTGAATGCAAATTCTAAATAATCACTTTCCGGAAACCTTATAGTGGTGCTCATAGTGGTGCTCATTTGTGAGCTTCGTCAGATTCACTAAGAACTTTTGGTAACAATATGTATTTTTCAGTCCCACTTTAGAGCTACTGAGAGACATGCTCTAGATGTTAGGACAGAGAATCTGGTTTGTAAGTATATCAGGCGATTATGGTATTTTAACCAGGCTTGGGATTCATTTCCTGTAAAACATATTCATGATTTAAAAAAATATGTTTTTAAAGTTTCATAAGAGATTGCTTGATCATTTACTTTGATACTTTTATTATTTACAGTGTTAAAGGGGCCTGAACAAAGTCTGCTCAAACTGCCTGCTGTGAACCAGCCGAAATTTTGAACAGGTGAGTGTTGAAGGAAGGCACAAAGCTGAGGAGGGTTTATGCAAATAGATGATTTTTGCTTTGAAGATTTTGGTTATTTTTGTACTATTATTTCTCCTAAGGTTATAGACAATGAATGAACAACTTCTCTAGTGCTATCCAGATCCTTATGAATCATAAGAATAATCACACCTTTTCTGAATTGATTCTGGTATAAATTTGTGTCTTAAACTGTCATAATGACTTTTTGATGGTATGAAACAGGGAAAGGAATGCTTTGGGGGCAGGGATAAGGTAGTATCTTAGCCCACCAGCAGCTGGCTTCATGAAGGATTTGATCTAGAAACTGGGAAGCGTTCAGGGACCAAGGCTGTCCAGGTAACACTTTCCTCCCCTCTTGCTAGTCACGGTCCTCTCTCGTCCCTTGTTATCCCGCTTTGCTTGTCTTTCCACAGTCTGACCTTTTACGCTTTACAAACTCGTGGAAGAAAACTGCCACTTCATCCCTGGAGCCACATGTGAGCTCAGGCTCCATTGCCGCTAGCTAGCTGGTTACAGTTGTGTCCCCATTTCAGGTTCCCGGGAAGGAAAATTTGTTTGGTTTAACTTGGTTTAGTTCTCCATCTTGGGTCCATTTAGCATAGCCATGGGGTTGGGGTCCAAAGTGCAAACTAGTAGTTAGTTGGAAGGTCCCACTCCAAAGAGTGGGGTCAGGTCTCAGAGAAGGTGGTGTGTTGGCTCTTCCAATCAGCGACTCGTCACAGACCCACAGAAGCTTCTAGACGATTTTCCTTTCCTAGAAAAATTTCTTGTATATAGCTCAGCAGTTTAAATTTATGTGTCCTGAAGAGTTAAAATTTATGCATATCTTCTGGTGAATGAGGGCCAATAAGTCTCACCAAGCATCTTTGTTGAAACTTCCTAGTGCAGTGTTTTAACGAAAGTTCTTGATTGGGGCAGGGAAAGGGTAGGAGCTTCAAATGAGCACCTGAGATAAAGGTTTAAAAAAAGAACATAAGCAAATGAGCGGCTTGGTGGAGAAATTCAATGGTTACTTATTTTTCAGTGATTACTTTGATAAGTTTTCATTTCTGCGTACTTTTTACATGACTAAGCAACGCAAACATTAGAAGGGGTAGAGAATTGAAGGGTGGGCCTTCTATAGATGAACCTGTATTCGCATTATTTGAGTGGTGGAAGGGACTTTTCACTGTTGGTAAAGGGTCAGTGAGACAGTATACACTTTTGTATTCACATGTTTTTGTTGCCTATAATTATTAGGTAATACAGAAGCAAACTTTTTAAATGGACATTTTAAAGTCCTATTTTTGTTTGTAACTTTTATGTCCTTGGTGACATGTAATTGCTTAAGTAATTTCTATTCCTTAAATCATGTTAGTATATTAGCATATTGAGATTTTTGATGCGAAGCCTAGGGATTACTAATAAAATGAACTACTACAGAGTGATGTATTGAATGACAGGCCATAGATGTGTCTTCCTAGGATACTGTTTTTCAGCCAAAGTTTCTTCAGTAAATCAATTGCAGCTGAATTCATTTTTAAGGGAGAGGAGTCTTACACTGTATGTTTTCTTTAATCTGGATGTTGAGGTAAGGCTTATTCAGGACTTTGTGAGGGTTAAAAAGATTTCCACATAATCTGTATAAAACTGTCACAGACTCTAGCGAGTCCTCTCTGTAAAACGTGGGCTTGTGGTGAGATTATCAAATAACATGGTAGTATTTATGACACTGTATTTTTCCTAGAATAGTTCACAGTTGCTAGTTTTGTTCTTGTCCTTTCACCAAAAGGGGGAAAAAGAGAAACATTTACATACTGTTCAGAAGCAATGGGGAGAAGGATAGTAATAGCTTTTCTTCTAATAGCGATATCGTGGCCAGTATGTTCTTGGGAACAAAGCTGCTTTTATTCCAGTTGTCCTGGGCCTGGAGGAAGTCTTGGAGCTCTGGTCCCTTCAGTACTGGTCCCATGGTTGTGGAATCTGGTGAGGAATTGGCAGAGGCACTGTGTCGGTACTTTCTAAATGGTCAGTCATGGCTCAGGTCTTGAAGACATGGCCACATCCGGGGGCCGCTCATGATTAACCTCTGGGGAATTGAGTGGTGCTGCCCGAACCACAGCCAGTTGAGTAACTGGGTGTAAAGCCATGCTGCCAGATCCGTGGGACAGAGAGCCTTAATTTGTGTTCCGGAATCCGACCTTCTCCTCTCATCTTTTATATTACTCCACCGTAGTTAACGAGGTTTCTGATAGTGTGCTATGAGAACGCGTAGTCTTCCCTCAACAAAGGGCTTGCTGCGTCGCTTGCTTCAAGTGATGCGGAAGGGTAGAAGGTGGAGGAGAGTGGGACAGAAAGGGAGATTGTTAAAAGGAGAAAAAGGGACTTCACAAAATGAACTCCTCTGAAAATGGCAAGGAAATGGAGGAGGAAACGTACCCAAGCAGTACGGAGCGCTCTGTCAGTGTGTAGTGAAAAGCTTGTGGCTTTTTAAGTGGAGAAATGGGGGTTTAATTTTCTGTCACTTATTACCTGTAACTTTAGGTAAATAAGTTAACCACTCGGAGCCTCATTTTCCTTGCTTGTAAAGTCTATCCCATGGTGATTGTGGGAATTAGAAATCTAAAATGCCCAGTACCATGCCTGACACATAGTAAATAGGCTCAGTGAATGGTAGCTTGTGTGATTATCATTATGATGTAAATAGGTAAGTTTTGATTGTAAAATTTCATATTTATGATTTGAGTAGAGACATCATTGGGTTCTGTTTGTAAGCCTTTTTGTTTGGTTTTGAATCCAACAAATATTTGAATACCTCCCTTATGCCAGGTGTTGGTCTAGCCTTAGTGGTGAGCAAAACATCAACGGGCCCGTCTTCGTGGGGCCCGCAGCCTAGTGACAGAGGCACTTAAAAAATACGTAAGTAAACTTCAGAACGTGAAAAGTCTCTCTGTCCTTGGCAAAGATATATATTTAAAACGCTAGATACTTTTAGAACAAGCATCACATTTGGATCATGGTGCTCTTGTCATTGGTATCTTGTGCTCCTTAGCGCGCTTCCCAGGGCATGTGTGGTCGTTCTGAGTTAATGGTATTTCCTTCGTCATGTTCCCTCTTTCTCTGAGACAGACGTTCTCCACTTCCTGATCTTAGGACTCCTTTTCCCTCTTGAAAGTTAGAGAACCGCAAAGAGCTTTTGTTTTTTTAATTACATCTATCTATATTTATCACACTGAGTAATTTAAAATGATTTATTAACTCATTTTAAAATAATAATCTTGTTACATGTTGACATAAATACATTTTTGAGGGAAAATACCCATTTTCTAAAACATTTCTAAATTTATAGAAGGCAGGTGGATTCTCTCACCTGCTTTTCTGTTCAGTCCGTTGTTTGTTACTTTGGTTGAAGTATGTGAAGAACACTTATGTCCACAAGGATATGTATGTAGTTGGAAAAGGGAGGAGTGTTCAAGAGCTTTTTCAGAAAATGGCAGGTGTTCTTTGATAATACACAAACTCAACAAGTAATAGTTTTGAAAGGTCAGCTGCAATGTGAAATGTGAATTACGTCAATGCACCTTTGTACTCTTATGTTAAAATCCATTGGTGTTGCACATTTAATGGATATTTTATCTTTTACATGTTCAAAAACTCACATTTATTAATATCAATACCCATCAAAAAAGCCTTCAGCTATTGAGAAAGTGTAAGTACTGGAAAATGCATCAAGCTCATGGTGGTGAAAAGTTCCCCAAAATTTTAAGTTTGCTAGAAAGCTGAAATTTTATAATTGGTAACAAGTACTGTCAGTTGTTTTCCTTGAAGAGACATTCTCACTTTGTTCATTTTTTTTTATCCTCACCCGAGGACATGCTTATTGATTTTAGAGAAAGGGGAAAGGAGGGAGAGAAGAAGGGAGAGAAACATTGATTAGTCGCCTCGTGTTTGCGCCCTGACTGGGAACTGAACCTGCAGCCTAGCACGCGCCCTGACTGGGGAGCGAACCTGCGGTCGATCCTGTGATTTACAGGACGATGCTTCCAGCTGAGTCACACTGGCCGGGGCTCGCTCTGTTCATTTTTGGAAAAAAGTTTGCTAAGTATGCAGGTCTGGATAACCATATTTGTGTATCAGCTGATTTTTTTAAGTCAGAGCGATGTTCCATGAAGAAAAGAAAGCAGCTAGTTGAGTTTGCAACTCAGAACAGTCTCTTAAGTGCCTTTCTCTGAGTCCGTGGTTTGCAGCAGAAGCACTTGATGCATATTTCCCACTTCATCACGTAGAATAATAAAAAGATGTTTGCGCAGTGGCCAACATTTAAAAAATCAGTAGTTTCTACTGCTTTGTCAAAGGCATTCTTAAGTAAAATGGGCTTTTCTCCCCTCCTGTGAGTATTTGGCAGAGGTGGTGAAGAGTATGGTAACTGCTAGTCCAGTGTGGTGCCGTTCATTTGAATGGCGCTGAGGCGCCAGCAGCTTTCCTCATCACTGCTTTGTGTGGTTAGTGCAGTGCCAACAGAGTGAAAAGCGCAGTTAATACTTGAGTATTGTCGTAAAGGTGGTTTTGGCATCCTGGATACCTTGGAGTTTCAGAAGACTGGAAGACCTTGTTTTGAGAATTGCTGCTCTGGGGAATGGGCAGTTTTCAATGTTATTGAACGTTGATTTCAGTAACAAGGTTAATCAGTGTTGATTTTTTTTATTTTTATTTTTTAAAAATATTTTATTTATTTATTTTTAGAGAGGGAGAGAAACATCAATGTGTGGTTTGCCTCTCAGGTGTTCCCCCACTGGGGACTTGGCCCCCAACTCAGGCATGTGCCTGGGACTGGGAATTGAACTGGCGACCCTTTGGCTCACAGGCTGGCACTTGATCCACTGAGCCACACCAGCCAGGGCTACATTGATTTTTTAAAAAAGCATTAAAACAAATAAGTAATTGTTTGAAATAGAAACTAGAATAATAAGCATATCATTGAAGGTTTTTAGATTTCAATGAGGATTTTCAGTGCTGGGTAGATACAGACTTGTTCATAGGTTTATTCAGTGGAGCTCCGTGCAGTGGTGGAAATGGTCTACAAGTCTGCACTGTCCAGTACTGGCGTGAAGAGCCGTGTGTGACCACTGAGCACTTAAAATGTGGTTAACGTGACTAACTGCATTTTTTAAAATGTAGAAAACCTTTACTTTTGCCCTGGCTGGTGTGGCTCCGTGGATTGAGTGCCGGCCTGCGAACCAAAGGGTCGCCAGTTCGATACCCACTCAGGGCATATGCCTGGGTTGCTGGCCAGGTCCCCAGTAAGAGGGTGCATGAGAGGCCGCTGATCTGTGCTTCTCTTCCTTTTTTTCTCTCTCTAAAAACTAAACTAAAAATTAAAAAAGTTCTCAGAAATTATATTACTGGATCAGAAAATATGAACATGCTTATGATTCTTGATTCATACTGCACATTGGTTTCCAGAAGCTTAAAAAACAATAACAAAAAATGAGATAAAATATGGTACATATGTGCACAGATCCAGAATATGTAGTTAGAAAAAATGGCATGTGTCTATCCTTCTGTAATGACCACCTAGGTCAAGACAGCGAGCATTTCCAGCGCCCCCAAAAGACTCCTCTTCATCTCCAGTCAGTAGTTCCTCTGTGGTGAGCCGTGTTCTGACGTCATCACTGATTATTTTACTTATTGAACATTTTATAAAAGGGATCATGCAGTATATGTTCATTGGTGGCTGACTCCCTCACTGAGCATCTTGTCTGTGAGATTCATGCATGATTGTGGCTATTATCAGTAGTTGATTCTTTTCTTTTTTATTGCTGAGTATTTCGTTGTATGAGTAGATTACAATTTTATAAAACTATTGTAAAATAATTTTAATCTTACAGAAAAGTCGTAAAAATTATTAAGATTTTCTGTATGCCTTTCATCCCATTTGGTCCCCAATTTTCTTCATAGTAAGAAATTGATACATTTTATTACATAGAAAATTGACTATGGTAAAAAATACTCTAAGCAAAGTTTAAAGATAAATAAAAAATGGTGGGTGCACCAATTTTTAGCATTTTCTTATTTGCTTGAATATTCATTCTCTATGTACACATATAATTTAAAATATAGTTTTAAATTTATATAATTTTTTCTTTTTCATTTGAGAATATGTTACAGACCTCACACTCCTTTTTCTCTAAACATTTCAGTGTTACTTTCTAAAAATAACATTTTCTTACTGAAACAGTAAAAATTTCAGAATCATAAACATTAATTGTCTAACCCATAACTGCTGTTCAAATTATCCTAATTGTTTCTTTAATGTGTCTTATAGCAGGGGCATCAAACTCATTTTCACGGGGGGCCACATCAGCCTCGTGGTTGCCTTCGAAGGACGGAATGTAATGTTAGGACTGTATAAATGCAGCTGCTCCTTAGCGGCTAAGTGAGACCTTCGCTCTGCCGCCGGGCAGAAACAAGGTGCCGGGCCGGATAAAACAAGGTGGAGGGCTGGACTCGGCCTGCGTGTCTGGTGTCTGCCACCTGTGTCTTATAACATGTTTCCTTACTAGTTCAGGATGGAATTAAGAATCATACTTGCTCACAGTTTTT
Organism: Phyllostomus discolor; assembly: GCF_004126475.2. Lineage (NCBI taxonomy): Eukaryota > Metazoa > Chordata > Mammalia > Chiroptera > Phyllostomidae > Phyllostomus > Phyllostomus discolor. Next base: position 4,413,559 of record NC_040906.2, on the reverse strand, counting down.
ATGTCTTTAGTCTCCCTTAACCTGGGACGGTTCCTCATCCTTGCTCTTTTATGACACATTTTTGGAGAGTACAGTTAATTGATTTTATGTCTATTAATTTGAGTTTGATTTCCTTCTTTCCATTCTTCCTCACTTCCTTCCCAGCTTTTCTGTTTTTTTCCCCTCCCTCGTCCCTCCCTCCCTCCTTGTTGCCCTCCCTTCCTTCCTTTTGGTTTTAGAGAGGAGAAGGGAGGGAGAGAAACATCAGTGGGAGAGGGAAACATCAGTTGGTTGCCTTTTCATATCTACCCCGATTTGGGAATGAACCTGCCACCCAGCATTGTGCCCTGACTGGGAATTGAACCAGTGACCTTTCGGTTTGTGGGATAGCACCCCACCAGCTGAGCCACACTGGCCAGGGCTTGATGTTTTTTCAAGATTAGTTTCAGTTTATGCATTATTGTTAGGAATATAACATAAGTGATGCCATGTCCTCAGTGCATCATATCAGGAGGCACATGGTGTCAGTTTGTCTTACTATTATTTTTTTAAACATTTTATGTACTTATTTTTAGAGAGAGGGGAAGGGAGGGAAAAAGGAGAGAAACATTGATGTCAGAGAAATATCATTCGGTTGCCTCTCGTATGTGCGCTCCAACCGGGGATGGGACCTACAACCCAAGCATGTGCCGCAACTGGGAATCGAACTGGCAACCTATCGCTTTGCAGAATGATGCCCAACCAACTGAACCACACCGGTCAGGGCAGTTTGTCTCATTAATTATGTTTCCTAACTTAGTAACAACCAGATAGAAGAGATGCATACAGCAAGGATGTGGGAAGGGGCTTGGAGCTTTAATGCACTCTCTGGCATGCCACCCCTCCTCACACCTTGAAGCTTCATACAGTTTGTTTCATCATTCACTTTTTGATGGACATTTGTGTTGATGAGCACAATTGCCAAATTTCAGTTAATTATGAATAAGCCACTGCGAATATCTTACACTGTACTTGTCTTTTGGTAGAGATTTCCCTTGAGTATGTCTAGCAGTGGATTATGGGATCATGGGTTAGGCATATATTTAGATTTAATAATGCCAGACTGCTTTCTGAAGTGGTTTAACTAGTTTGCAGTAATGTAGCTATTAATCATGTGTTACCTTAATCCAGATGTGGCTAAGGTAAAAATGGCTGGCTTCTGGAATGCAGGTAGGACTGTTCATTTACTTGGTATATGTGAAGGAGTGCTAGGGGAGCAGCTCTGTTTTCTGCTTTGGGGAAAGTGGAGGGAAGGAAACCTGGGGGCAGATTCGGGTTCCATGGCAGTCATGCTGTGTTAGTCTTTTGGCAGACTATGCATAGTACTGGCTGGACTTAATCCCAGATTTGCCATAGTTTTTTTCTGGGTAAATTTTACATACCCAGGTTAGTGGAAATTTGTAGTACCAGGTAATTTTTTATCAGGAAGATTTAGGGGGTTTTCAAAAGTGTATGTGTTTTGAATTGTTAGTAGAGTAGGGGTAGCTCATCAGTCTACTAAGACTGCTCCCGGGAAGCAGTACTGGGGACACGGCCAGTGTCGGGCTGTCAGCCACCATGCTGGAGTCCTATGCTGTCATGGCTTCTTGCTGTGTTCAGACAGGACTCACCACATGGATCTGCAGCTCCTGCGTGTTTGGTAACGACTGCATGAGCCCAGAAGTCAATCAGGTTCCTCGACCCTCTTGTGAAAAACAAAACAAAACAAAACAAAACCAAAAAACAAAAAAATGGGTAGGTTTTGGAGCCGAGAGGCCAGGGTCTCCCTTTCCTTTGTTTCAAACCCAAGAATGAGAAAGAGCGAGGTTGATGTCTTCCCCCTCTTCTCTCTCGAGCACACGCTCATGTGCGCACAGTGACAGGTGAGGTCCCAAAGAGGAGCTGAGGAAGCCAGGAAAGGAGAAGAACATGTACAGAAAAAGAAAAATATTTATGGTAGTACTCAGAGATAAAGTAACTGTTAGTGAGGGCTAATATAGCTCATAGTTTTTAAGAAGTTGACAGAAGGCCAGATTTTGCCACATTCATTGTCAAGTACAGGATGCAGTTTATTGAAGAAGACCAGTTTCCTGGTGTCAATTACCAAAGGAGTGTATTACTTGAATTCACTCAAGGAATTCTGAATAATGGACAGTCCTGAAACGGTGGTTATGTAGAGAGAGATTCTCTGAGCTGTTTTTAAGTTGACTCTCTTTAAACTCTGAGGGTGGACCTTTTAGGTCTCTGTCCCTAAATTGGAGCAGCCAGAGGAGAAGACTTGGTCAGAGGAGGGAGGTGAGCACCTTATCATCTGCCCCATCGCCTGCTCTCTGGCGGTTGCTCTCGGCGTGAGGAAGATGTGCCGATGGGGCTGGGTCCGTGCTAGTGGGACGTTGTGCTCACAGCGCCTCGGAGGCACTGCCTGCCGGCACGTCCACCTGATGACCTTTGCCGACTCCTTCCTCAGGCTCGAGTGCTCCTCTGCTTCCGAGCTGCTAGACTAGGGCTGGCTCTCCCAGAATTCTTGAGGCCTGCTAATTCCACTGTGCCACGTGTCACTATCATCTGTCGGGAACTGAATGAAGGTCCATCTGTTCATTCATCTTTTTTGTAGTCCCATTTTCATACCACCCCAAGTTTCTGCTTTTGACTCAGTCTCAGGTTCATTCCTTTCCAAGACCTTTCTACTGAGGACTCTGAAATGTCACTTTTGTGCTCAGTCTTTCCCTGCGTGAAACTGGTCACAGCGTTTTCTGGCATTGTTAAGGTAGCTGCAGGCATCTTGCCCTGACAGTTTTGCCTCCTCATTGGCTCTCTGAGTCTCCCAGCACATTTCCTGCCCAGGGGCGGTAGCCGTGTCAGCAGGCAGGGCCAGGGTCTTCCTCCTCTCCCATACACATGCCTGCCCTGTGCCTTTACTGGGTGACCACTTGGCCTGCTTGCTGCTGTTACCGTTGTATAATTACTGACACCCTTTCATGCTAACATTTTCTGGGTTAGCCCATAGGTTATATGTAGTCACCCTAGCCATTGTCCCTCCATTTTTGTGTGGAGTCTCTTTTTCTCTGGGGTTCATGCTGACAATAGTCATCTGTTCTTTCCATTATCATCAGACACACACCCTGTGGGCTCACCGTTTGATTCGTTGTCTTTTCTACTCTCTTTGTCATTATCCTGAGGTGACTTCAGAGTCCTTCCAGGTTCCCGGTTCCTTGCCTTACTTCCATCTTTAATTCTAGTGCTTTCATTTTTGTCCCTACTACATCAACTTTTTGGTACTATCAACTTTTCACATTTGTAAATTCTCCTGTTTTTATTTTGTAAATTAAGAAAAAAACCCCAACCTATTAGTGATTTTAGAGGGCGGGGGAGAGGAAGAAAGAGAGAAACATCAATGTGCAGTTGCTGGGGGTCATGGCCTGCAACCCAGGCATGTGCCGTGACTGGGGATCGAACCTGTGATGCCTGGTTCGCAGCCCACGCTCAATCCACTGAGCTACACCAGCCAGGGCAAAACTGGTGAATTCTTAATAATCAGCTCTGGAGATTAGTTAATAGAGATGTACCATCAAATTGGAATTCCCCTCAGGCTCCTATCACCCCCCCCCCCCCCCCCAAAAAAAAAAACCTACAAAATAAGTTCGGAGGGATCCTGAGTCACTTGGATCTACTTTCCTCTTGTTACAAGTAGACGGGAATCCAGTCTTTTTTTTTTTCTCGTTCTCTGAAACCCCATTCGTACTGCCTTCTCAGAGACTTCATGTCCATCATATTTTTGCTAAATTGTTTCTTCACTTTTTGATTCTACTAGTACTTTTCTATTAAGATACTTTTATCTCAAATTTAAAAAAGTGGAAAATTTCTTTCCCCTGGCTTTCATCTCGTCACCGTTTCACAGCTAGGGTTCTGTAAAGAGTTGACTGCATTTGTGGTCTCCTCTTTCTCCCGTTCCAGCCACTTCTCATTCCCCGAGATCGTGCTCTGTCCCCCGCCCGCATTCTGTACTGCGTTCAGCCAGTCACCGGGGGTTTCATTGTGGAAGCCGGTGAAGACTTTCCAGTCTTTCTCTCTTTTGACTTAAATATCTGAGACTTGTGGATTTTTCCATTAAAAAATTGTGCCAGAACTATCTTTGTTGTATACACAAATTAGAAACTTACTAGGAAAGAATTACCCATAATTCCACCACTCAGGTAAAAATACTGACTTGTCCTTCTTGATTTCTGCTTTGGGAGAGTTTCAGTCAAGTTTTGGTTGCAGTTATAGAGATTTACTTAAAAATTTCTGTCTCCCCATCACTATTCTACACTGGAGTTCAAGTTTTGTATTATAGTCTTTTAGATGTCTTTTCAGGCACCTCATATTTTTGTCCAAAACTATTGTGTCTTTTCTCTCAAAATTGTTTCTTTACTATTTTATCCTTCCTTTTGAGCTTTATATATAAATTTAAAAGGTACCTAATCTAAATTTTGAATTCTGTAGATTCCTTTTTTTTTTTTTTTAAGATTTTATTTATTTTTAGAGAGGGAGAAAGGGAGGGAAAGAAACATCAGTGTGTGGTTGTTTCTGGCATGCTCCCTACTGGGGACCTGGCCTGCAGCCTAGGCATGTGCCCTGACTGGGAATTGAACCAGTGACTTTTTGGTTCACAGGCCTCTGCTCAGTCCACTGAGCTATACCAGCAAGGGCCTGTAGATTTCATTTTATTTCTGCATCCTTTGTTCGTATTTTCTTTCCAGACAGAGCAGTGCTTTTTCTAGTTTGGGAAATATGGTATGGAGTAGGTATATTTGAATGGATCTTTGGTTTTGTACAGACCATTGTAAGGGAAAGAGGGAGGGCGTTCTGGGGAAAGGGCAGGGCATGAGCAGAACCACAGAAGAAGGGGAATGCAGTAGAGAGTAAAAAGCTCTCCTCAAGTTTCGAGTTTGGACATGAAACAGTAAGAGATTAGTTGAGGAGGTGTGAGTTGTCAGATTGGAGGGAACCTGAAATACCAGGAGTTCTGGGGATACACAGTAGGTTTGACTGAGTGTTTTAAAGAGGGGCAGGCATGACCAGAGCAGTGCTTTAGGAAGATTGATCTTTTTGGATGTGAATAGTTAGAGGCTGAGTCAGGGAAGCCAAGTAGAAATTTTATTTTAATAATGCAGACCTGGGTTTACAAAGGTTTGACTATAATGAAAGAATGCAGGAGGAATCTTGAAGGAGGAATTGACCATATTTGAGACAAGATGATTGGATGTGAGGGAGAGAGAAGTAGAAGGAGTTTCAGAGAATTCTGCGCTTGTGAGCCTGACTGAATGGTGACCAGTGAAAACAGTGGTGCCTTGATTAGTTGTTGATGAGATAGCTGTCCGGGGGGTCAGACCTTTGCCCACGCCACACAGGCCATGGGGAAAAGCATCAAATCTGTAATTTACAGTAGCAGTGAGGCGCCTCCCCAGGGGTGGAGACAATTCAGAAATTTGTGGGATATTCGTTGTTGTTACAACAACACCCCCACTCCCTGTAGGCCACCTGTTCCTCTCCCATGATTTAGTAGGCAGAGCTCTGCCTCAAGTGTTAGTTGAGAAATAACAAAAGGTTAGAAAAGAAGAGAAACTTTTGGGGAATGGTGACTATATAGGAAAGAAATGAAGATAGGGAAAAAGTTATATTGTGCTGGTTTTGAAGGATAAAGGAGGAAATGGTTTCAAGAAAACGCAGTCTGGAGAGGCGGAAGAGCATGGTGGGAACACAGCATCCAGAGTCTGGGTCAGATACCCAGTGCTGTAAAAATCCAGAGCTGTTTTCTAGTGGTCACAAGTCTCCTGGGGGTTTGAATTGACAACATTTAGCTTGAGGCCTGTGCTAATACTAATACCTCATTGCATCCTCAGAATGGACAGTTGAGAAAAAGGGCCCAGTTTCCACTCTACTTTGTAATTCAGAGGTGTCGTGTAAGAAAATCCCTCCAGTACGTACAAATACATTAGAACTGGGCTCATTTAAATTGGTTTAGAAAGAGCAGTCTGGGGTGGGGAATTGGGAATTACTGGTTATAGTACTTCTAACATTTAAATTAGATTTCAGCAGTCACAATTCTTATATTTCCTGCTATAATTCATAAAGGAGAATGAGCAGAACACCACTCAGTAATGCAGGCCTCTTTAGTTGTCAATTAAATTGTTTGGATTATTATTCTTAGGTTTTTAAGAGTTCAAGAGAAATATTTACATGTTATGAAAACCATGTTGTAAATGGTAGTTAGGTCCCTAGATCAAGGCATTAAACTTTTGAACTTTGAGTGTTGGCTCAGTATGGCAGTTTGGCATTACCTGAAGGTCTGTGGGTAGAATGATAAGGAGCACTGGAACAGGATCCCCCCCTTAAGTGCTGAGAGCTCTTAAGATCTGTTCTTAGCAACTTTCAAATATATAATGCAGTATTATTAGCTATAATCACCATGTTGTACATTATGTCCCAGAATTTGTTACTTTTTGTTTTTTAAAGGTTTTATTTATTTGTTTGTTTATTTTTTAATTCATTTTAGAGAGGGGAAGGGAGGGAGAAAGAAGGGGAGAGAAATATCAGTGTGTGAGAGGTACATGGATCAGGTGTATCTCACATACCCCCAACCGGGGACCTGGTCCACAACCCAAGCTTGTGCCCTGACTGGAAATTGAACTGGTGACCCTTTGGTTCGCAGGTTGTGTGCAGTCCACTGAGCCACACTAGCCAGGGCTGTTCATCTTATAACTGGAAGTTTATGTCCTTTGGCCAACATCTCTCCATTTCCCCCACCTCCAAGCCCTTGGTAACCACTACACTCTGCTTACTGAGTTTGGCTGTTTGGATTCCACATGTAAGGAATGTCGTACAGTATTTGTATTAGCCTGTCTGACTTATTTCATTTTAAGCTCTGATATCTTAAAATTGTTTTTGAAAGGCTACCCCTGAAATTTACTAGCTTATGATTTTAACTTGATGGTTCAAGATAATATTTTAAAGAATCACTAGAGTGTAAAGTGCTAAGCAGAAAGTGGAGAGAGTTGTGGTGGAAGCTGTGAGACAGGCAGTGGGGTCCTTATTTTAAGAATCTCTGATATACCTCATAGTGATGGGAGAACCATTGCAAGAGAGTAATATAAATTAAAGGGGAAATCTTCTACCCTTCATTCTCTCCCCATTGCTCTAAGGCAAAAGAAGAAAATCTTTAGTTTAGTTCCCACTGCCCTGCATGATCTATTCTCACTAGCTTCATCTAATACTATGCCTCCTTTCTTTAGATAAATGTGAAAAGATGGTGCATTGGGATGTAAGGATGGACTTACTCATTTTACTTTGCCTGCTGGACTCTGGCTGAGAGGGACATAAACAAAACATACTCCCTAGCTATACATTGTGGGCTGGAATTATGCATTTAATGTTGATTAACTGTATGGAGATATTTTTCTCTTTAACAGGTTTCTCCAACACATAAAAATCTTGTAAACATACGGAAAAGAATGGCAGCTGAAACGCAGACATTGAACTTTGGGCCTGAATGGTGAGTTTTCAAAATCTCATCTCTTTTGATGTTGGATGACTGGTATAGTAGTAAGGTATTTTTATGGGTGTTGGATGGGTTGCTTTGTGTGCCTAGTTGAAAACAATATAGCTAGTATAGGAATAAAATTACATGTGGTTAATGACTGTATTTATACTTTATTTTAAAAAGTTTCTTGGTCTGCTTATGTTACTGTAATGGAATTAAAACTCCTCACAGTTCCAATACCCAGTCAAATTATGTACTTTTTGTTTGAGCCTTTGTCTGGGTGCACTTGCAGTTTTATATAGTCGAAACATTTATACATTTTCTGCTATAATGTTTTGTGAGTGCTGCTCAAAGACTCAATTGAAAAGTAGTTTTTATTGAGTTATTTGAATTTTATCTTATTGATGGGCTAGGCAGGTGATCTAGAATTGTATTGACTGTTAATAGTAGCCCATTTAGGATTGGGTTAGCATTTGCCATAATAATAACCGACCTTCGAGTCTCTTACAGATATGTTTGGACCTCAAATATGGAATTCTCATGGGATTTTGAGATCTATCATTGTAGTGTGACTTTTATCCAGAAATGTTGATACAAATAATGCTGCACCTGTTTTAGTTCTTGTTTATATTTTAAAAATAATTTTCTTACTACCAAAGCTATATAGGTTTTCCCACTATCTCAAAGTGGAGTGTTCCTAAGAAAACTTTCATTACTTGAAATGGTGTAAAGTGGTGAAACGGTGTAAAGACGCAGTTACCTTAGGGACACCTGTTGCTAATGGATGCACGGAGTGAACGGAAATAAAGCCTAGATGCTCACAGACACAGTTCGGAGCCCTGGTGGCTGCTGCCGAGATGCCGAGTGTAGTTCCTGGGGAGGGAGCTCGGGGCCCGTCTCGCTGCTTGGTATTAACTGCTCATGGCCAGACAAATGCTGAATGCTGTTTTCCTTTATGCCTTTCTTCATAAAAGTGAAAATCCTCTTCAGATTTTTTTTTAGTTAGTGAGAACAGGTACTAATGTAGGTCTTTAGTAAAAGTGAAGTGGCGTAAAGCGAACTTTTTGAAAAGTGGGGAATATCTGTATATATGTTTCTGGAAAAATTAGAAATTACAAGGAAGCCAGAAGATACAATCACCATAATTTCACCATCCTTGATAACCACTATTAATAGGTTGGTGTATCTTTCCAGGTGGTTTTATGTATGCTTGTGTATATGTACATTTATTTTCATAAAAAGTGGGATCATACTGTACATTCAATTTTGTAACCTGCTTTTTAAAAAAGTGGCCACATCAGAAATATCTTCATCAATATTTCCTATTACCATAAATGGTGCCATTGTATGGATGTAGCATTTATTTAGCCTTGGCTGGTGTGGCTCAGTGGATTGAGTGCCAGCCTCTGAACCGAAAGTTTGCCAGTTCGATTCGCAGTCCGGGCACATGTCTGGGTCGTGGGCCAGGTCCCCAGTGGGGGTGTGTGAGAGGCAACCACACACATCAGTGTGTGGTTGCCTCCCTTTCCCTCTCTAAAAATAAATAAGTAAAATCTTGTCCTGAATTTTGTATTTGTCAGTTCATTTTGTTTATATGCTTTTGCTATGCTTTATATGTGTTCTTAAACAGTATAAACCTATTTGCAAGTTTATACGAATTACATAACAGTATCTTTATAAGCTTCTGTATTTTGCCTTTTCTTTTGTGTAGCATACTTTGTTACATATTTTATTAAATATTAATATTAGTATATCATTCTTTGAAGTAACTGTTCTAATTGATAATCCTGCCTATACTACACAAGAACTGTTTTTACATCCCTTCCAACAACTGGTATTATCAGATTTATTCATTTTTATTAATCTAATGGGATAGATTAATTAATGGGTGAAGTGAGACCTCCCTTTGGTTTTAATCATATGTTACTTTTATAATTTGGAGAAAATTGTCCTTTCCTCACTTGCGAAGCTTCTGAAGGACGTGCCGTGATACCTTTTAGGTTGAGGAATTGCCATGTGGTTGTCTAGTTATGTCTCAATGAACTGCTCTCTTAGTGAGCTGTGGCAGCAGGCTTTATTAAAGCTAAAATCTTGGATACCTTGAAATAATGGGATTTCACCATAGAATTTATGATTTAACAAAGCAGGATAGCGGATGCAAAAACACTTGTTATATTCTTTATACCTTTCTGTTTGATCAAAATAGCCCATTAAAAACACAGCTGGAAGGGTTTCATTGCCCTTGGTTACACCAAAAAAAAAAAATGAAATGAAGGGATTTCTTTCTGTTTTTTTTTAAAGAGCTAAAATGAGAAATTGTACAATATATTATATAAAAATAAAAAGCTTATAGTGCCAGCATGTTTGACACTTTATGTCTTCTGTGTCTCTTATTCTCTAGGCTCCGAGCTCTGTCCAGCGGTGGGAGTATTACGTCCCCTCCTCTTTCTCCAGCATTGCCGAAATATAAATTAGCAGACTATCGTTATGGCAGAGAAGAAATGTTAGCACTTTTCCTTAAAGACAACAAGGTAAGAAAGTAGGAAGTAATTCAGAATTGTTCTGAGCGAGTTGCTAGTGTATGTATGGCCATACACTAATACACAAGATACCCGTGGTTTTCCTCTCTCCTTACATTTTGAAGTTGTGCTTTGAGATCTGCAGTAGTTCACAGAGGCATTTCTAAGTGGGATGCACTCTTTTTCTGTTTTTAAAGAGAAGGCCTAAAATTTCATTATAGGAGTAGAAAGCTTCATGGAAACAGGAAGAACAGCCAGCACTACTTAATGCTTTGTCTAAATAGTTTTCTCTTAACCCACCTTTCATGTCTGTTTCTATTCCATTTTGATGGCTGAGAAAGGAAGACTTTTTTTTTTTTTAAATCTTCACCCAAGGACATACCCATTGATTTTAGAGAGAGGGGAAGAGAGGGAAAGAGAAAGATCAATGTGAGAGAGAAACATTGACCGGTTGCCTCTTGCTTGCCCCGCAACTGGGGATCGAACCCACAACCTAGGCATGTGCTCTAACCTGGATTGGACCTGTGACACTTTAGTGCACTGGGCAGTGCTCTAACTAGTTGAGCCACACTGGCTAGGGCCTCCCTTCTTTTCGTTGCACCTCTTAGTCCTTTTCCCAATTAGATGCTAGGAGGGAGAAGAAGAATTATTTCTCTTTCTCTTTCCCCTTTTATGCTGAATAGTGGAGAGAAAATCTTTAAATGTCATGTCACATTTGTGTTGCTTATAAATGATCAAAACTCAAGCAGTATAAAGTATAGTGTTCCTATCTGACTAGTGAGAAATAATACTTTCTATTTCAAAAGTATGCTTTGTTTTTAATTTTACTAATGTGTTGAATCTCAGATTTTAATGATGGTTGCTAAGGTTACAGTTGCTTGTAAAACTTTCCTTACCACCTTGTGCTTTGAGTTAAATGGGGAGGTTTTTACATTTACTGTGCATTCCGGAATACCAGAGTTAGTGCTGTATCAAATCTGACAATGGTGTCTGATGGGATGATGGGTGGGAGGTGACTAGGGTTTTTAACATTCATCCCTTAGAATTCCTAAGTATCACCAAAGTTAATTGTGGTTGCATAAGCTTTTTATCCATATTTATAATGATAGCATAAACAGGAGAGTTTTTTCTTGTTTTATCTTCTTGAATTTGAGGGATAGCATTAATCTTATATGGTCATGTGTTTGGTCTAACAGATACCTTCAGATCTTCTGGATAAAGAATTTCTGCCTATCCTACAGGAGGAGCCCCTGCCGCCGTTGGCTCTTGTACCATTTACAGAAGAAGAACAGGTTTGTGCCTAGCTTTGAACCTCAGTTCAAATCCTTGTTCCTTCCCAGTGAGGCATGAAAATACGAGGTCACTGCTTAGGCCCTATAGAGTCTTCTTCGTCCCCACATGTCTGTTTCCTTCTGACTGTTTTCTTGGAATGTGGGTGTTTGTCCTAGTCGACTAGGTTCTGCTTAGATCTGAATCTAAGTATTCAGATCTAAGTGAGTGTTATGTAGAGAAGGGAAATGGCTCTAGATCTTTAAGGACTGTGGGAACCATCCTTTAGAACTTATTCGAGTAGAGAGAAAGTGTTATTTTCCGGGGAGAAGGGGTCCTGCTTTTCAGAAAAATACAGTTTTTCAGAAGTAATTGGCATCCTGAATTTTCACCAGTGTATTCAACCGTTAAAGGAAGATGTAGATCTTCAGCTTAAAATGTGCTTAAAAATACTCCTCTGTCACCAGTTTTTTAAATGATATTGTGAGAAAATTAGATGTTTGGACTGGAAAGTGACAGATTTTGTGTTGTCCTATTATGGTATACTATGTCTAAAGATATATAAAAGAATTTCTGATTTCAGGGACCTTATGGTGATTGTAGTAAAGTGGAGAAGTAAGAGCTTTGTTGGAATGCTGAAATGCCACCTTAATGAAGAATCATTACTTTTAAAAGAAAAAGCTCTGTTGAAACATAATTTACATGCTATAAAGTGTACCCTTTAAGGTATACGATTCAGTGGTTTTTAGTGTATTCACAGAGTTGTATAACCAGCACAACTATCTAATTCTAGAACATTTTCATAATTACTTTTGTGACAATCCTGAATATTTCCTCTAAACTCTTGCCATATTTTGCATGAGGAAGTTGCTCTGTTGTGAAAGAAAAGCCTATTAAAAGAACGCTATTCCAACTGTGTTAAGTTCTAAGAAAGATACGATAGTCATCTTTGGCGGTTTTCAGTTTCATACTTTCATAAGCAATTTTTTGTTTCTGGTTTCTTCTGAATTGGTCTAGTTCTGTGTTTATTCATGAAACCCAGTGTTGTCGTTTAGGGTCATCAGCAGGTATTTTCATTGACCAGATGGTATTTATTGCTGTGAAGAGTACACAGGAAAGAAAGGGTCCTGGGAAGCATTGCTGAAACGTTCTTTTTAAAAAAATCGACATTTGTCTCTACAGGGTGGGGCAAAAGTAGGTTTACAGTTGAGAGTCCTCGAAACACAGAGTTTATTCTTTTTTTTTTTAAAGATTTTATTTATTTATTTTTAGAGAGGGAAGGGAGGGAGGGAGGGAGGGAGAGAGAGAAAGAGAGAGAGACATCAATGTGCGGTTGCTGGGGGTTATGGCCTGCAACCCAGGAATGTACCCTGGCTGGGAATCGAACCTGGGACACTTTGGTTCCCAGTCCGCGCTCAATCCACTGAGCTACGCCAGCCAGGGCTATTCTTTTAATGTTTATTTATTAATTATTATTTCCCATACAAACAACTATAAGTCTGCTTTTGCCCCCACCTGTATTTTGGGTTTTATTTTTAATTTTTTAAAAGATTTTATTTTTTAGAGAGAGGGGAAGGGAAGGAGAAAGGGAGCAAAACATCCATGTGGGAGAGAAATATCTATCCGTCACCTCTTGCACATGCCCCCAGCCAGGAACCTGGCCCACAACCCAGGCATGTGCCCTGACCTGGAATCAAACCTGTGACCCTTAGGTTTATGGGACAATACCTAACCCACTGAGCCATACCAGTCAGGGCAGTTTTTATTTTTCTCAAAAATATTTTTATTATGAAGTATTTCAAATAGATAAGTGTAGAGCATATTATTACAAATATCAGTATGTTATAATTAATTTATATCAAATCTTAAAATTATGACATATTTGTGCCTTTTATTTTAAGAAATAAGATTTCTTGTATAGTTGAGATTGCCTGAGGTATAACTGTCCCTTCCTTTCCAGAGATTACTATGAGTTGGGTTACTTTTCTCATTCATTTAAATACTTCATTACGTATTTGCATATCCATATACCACTATAGTTTCATTTTGTAGGGTTATAAATTTTACACTTGATCTTAGACAAAAGGCCAGGAAGCGATAGGGTTATAAATTTTATGTTGAAGATAGAACACTGTAGTTTTTATTCTTCAGCTTTTTTCCTTTCAGTAATGATTTTTAGATTTATCTGTGTTGATACACATGTTGCTAGTTCATTCACCTCTGCTGTATAGTATTTCATATGTGAGACAATCCATAGTTTTTAACGTCTCCTCTGGTTGAATATTTAAGTTGTTTTGAATTTTTGCTCTTATAAATTATGTTGCCATACGTGTTCTTAAAAACGAAATCTCTGGGTTTTGGCTCTTTGCATTTTTTAAAACTTCATTGCTATTGCCACGTTACTTTATAGTTGTTTAAGCCAGTTCACATTCTTGCCAGCAGTGCAGGAGACATTTTATTTTTATGCAGCCCTTCAGTTCTTGGTTTTTAAATTTTGGCCAAAATGATGGCTGTGACAGTTGTTTTTAATTTGTATTTTACTAGTTACTAGTGAGGCTGAGCATCTTTTATTGTGCCTATGGGCCCTTAGGATCTTTGATTATCTGTGTCCTTTGCCCACTGTTCTATTGGATTGTTTTCTTACTGATTTTGTGATTTCTTTATATTCTTAAAACCCAATAAAATACTTACTTTTATTATAAAATTACTTATATTCATTGTAGAAAATATAGAAAGATATAAAGAAAATCTCATAAACTTACCGTGTAGAGATAATTATTTGTTAACATTTAGTATGTCTTATTACAGTTATCTTTGTATATCTTTAGTTGTCAAAGTATACCAATGCAGTCAGAATCCAACTGCATAGTTTTAGAATTATACATCATGACCAAGTAGGATTTATCTCCCAAATGAAAGGGTGTCGCAACATAAGAAAATCAGTGTAAGACATTACATTAATAGAACAAAGAGAAAAAACCCACTTGATCATCTCAATTGACGCAGAAAAAGCATTTGACAAAATTCAACACCCTTGCACAGTAAAACACTCAGTTATCTAGGAATAGAAGGGAACTTCATCAATATGATTAAGGGTATTTATGAAAAACCTATAGCTAACATCATACAGTTATGTATCAATTAATTAGGAGGGCATGTTTGGGAAGTGCATCGTCAGGTGATTTTGTTGTGGGAACATCATAGCGTGCACCTGACTTAACCTAGGTGGTGCACCTACTGCACACGTGGGCCGTGTGGTACAGCCTGTTGCTCCTGAGGCAGGCAGGCCGGCGCAGCACGGTGCTGTACTGAGTACTGCAGGCGGTTCCCACACGATGGTGTTTGTGTACCTAAACATGGAGAAGTTACAGTAAAAACCCATAAACCAGCAGCGTAGTAATTATTACTGTTATCAAGTATTAGTATAGTATGTAATTGTATGTGCTGTACTTTTATATGACTAGCAACTCAGTAAGTTTGTTCACACCATTATTAATACAAAAATGTGAGTAATGCTTTGCACCACAGCATTCCAACTGCTAGGACTTCACTAGGTGATAGGGATTTTTCAGCTCTATCATAATCTTACGGTACCAAGTATATGCTTTCTGTTTTTGACTGAAATGTGGTTGTGTGGTCCATGACTATACTTGTTGCTGAAAGACTGAAAGCTTTCCCCTTAAGATTGGAAATAAGATATGGGGTCCCACTTTACTGCAGATATCCAACATTATGTGGAAGTTCTACCCAGAGCAGTTTGGTGAGAAAAAGAGATAAGAATCATTCGAATTGGAAGAGAAGAAGTGAAACTCTCTATTTGCAGATGACACTCTACTACATATAGAAAATCCTAAAGAATCCACAAGAAAACTATTAGTACTAATAAATGCATTCAGTACAGTTGTAGAGTACAGGATCAACACACAGAAATCAGCTGTATTCCTGTGCACGAGCAGTGGACAATTTGCAGAGGAGATTATCATCAGAAACAATAAATACTTAGGAATAGATTTAACCAAGGAGGTGTAAGACTTTTATACTTAAGAACCACAAACCGCTATAGAAAGGAACTAAACAAGACCTAAATAAATGGAAAGGTACCAGTATTTGTTGAACCTTCTAAGGTTTAATATTATTAATCTGTTGATTGCCAGTGCAGTCCCCATCAGAATCCCAATGGCTTTTTGGGTAGAAATTGGAAAGCTGATTCTAAAATGCAGGTGGAATTGCAAGGGACCTGAAATAGTCAAAAACAATTTTGAAAAGAACGAAGTGGGAGGACACAGACTTTCTGATTTCAGAACTCACTACAAACTACAGTAATCAAAACTATGGTGTAAGGATAGGCATAGAGGTCAGCAGAATATTAGTGAAAGTCCAGAAAGAAAACCCAGTTGCTGCATACTGCTGACTTGCTTTTAAGAAGCTTTGTGTTAAGGTTAGTACTTTCGTTTCATTGCTGCCATAACTATAGTATTTTACCATTACTTTTTGCCATGTTCAGTATTTTTGTTCTTGAAATTTATTTTCTGACTAAGTGAAAGTCACATGGTTTAAAAATGAACGTTTACAGTATTGTGTGTAATAGTCTGTTTTGTTCCTCAGCCACCTGTCTCCCTTCCCCAAAGGCAGGCAGTGTTAGCAGTTTCTTGTGTATTTTTCTAAGAAAATATTATATATTTCCCCCCTTTTGTACAAGTGATGGTGTACACGAAGCACCCTCTTACACTTCCAACTTTGAGTATTTCTATTGTAAAGATTTTCTGTACATTTGGAAAAAAAATTTCTATTAGTTTATATTTCTCCAATGCAGTGCAAAGTTATGTTTGTATTTATAGTTCTTTTATTTATTTACTTTTTTGCTCTATGCCAATTTTTCTTTCAGATATTAATCTTTTTCTTGTTGATTTATACTGTTTACATGAGCCAACCCTAACTTGTTTCCTACATTTTTAAATGGCACTTAGTTGTATGATTTATTTTTAAATACAGAAGCTAATTTTTTATAGTGTAGTATGCCAGTTTTAATCTTTTGTGATTATTCTTCCAAAATTTTTAGCTGTTCATACATATATTTAATAATTTCTTTGTATTTTTTTCTTACATGATTTCCTAGATTTCTTAGAGACTAAATGGGCCAGAAAAGCTTTTTAATAAGTAGGGAGACTCGTTGAACGCGGGTGCAACTCTTTGTATCCTGGTCTTCGCCAGCCGTGCATACGCTCAAGCAACAGTGTCTCAGGAACTTGCAGTTGGCATTGATCTTGACAGTACCTCCTCTTGTGTGAGTGTCTTCCAGCATGGAAAAGTGGAATTAATTGCCAGTGATCAGAGAAACTGAACCATCCCAAGTTATGTTGCCTTTACTGTTGCTGACAGATTGATTGCTGATGCTGCAAAGAATCAAATTGCAGTGAAGCCTACCGACATGGTGTTTGATGTCAAAAACTTGACTGGACATAGTTTTGATGATGCTATTGTCTAATAAGATATGAAGCATTGGCCCCTCGTGGTGGCAAATGATGGTGGCAGACCCAAGGTCCAAGTAGAATACAGGTGAGAGAGGAAAAGTTATCCAGAAGAAGAAGTGTCATTTCATGGTTTTCACATAGATGAAGGAAATTGCAGGAGCCCACCTTGGGAAGATTGTTACAGGTGCTGTTGTCACGGCACCTGCTTGCTTCGATGACTCTCCATAGGCTACCAAAGCTGCTGGGACTGTTGCTAGTCTCAGTGTACTTCGAATTATCGGTGAGCCAACTGCTGCTGTTACTGGCTTATATCTTAGACAAAAAGGCAGGAGCTGAAAGAAATGTGCTGATATTTGACTTGGATGGTGGCACTGTTGATGTGTCACTTCTCACAATTGAGGATGGAATCTCTGAGGTCAAGTCTACAGCTGGGGCCACTCACTTAGGTGGACAAAATTTTGAAAACCGAACGGTCAACCATTTTATTGCAGAATTCAAACAAGCATAAGAAGGACATCAGTGAGACTAAGATGGCTGTTCGTCACCTATGTACTGCTTACAGATGTGCTAAGAGCACTCTCTTTTGCACCCAGGCCAGTGTTGAGATTGATTTGCTCAGTGAAGGAATCAACTTTTATACCTCTCAACCTGTGCCTGCTTTGAAGAATTAAATACTGACCTTTTTTTGTGGCACCTTGGACCCTGTAGAGAAAGCCATTTGGGATGCCAAGCTCTACAAGTCCCAGGTCAGTGACACTGTCCTGGTGGGTGGTTTACTCATATCTCCAAGATTCAGAAACTCCTGCAGGACTTCTTCAGTGGAGGAGTTGAATAAGGTATCAACCCTGATGAGGCTGTTGCCTAGGGCGCAGCTGTCTGAAGACAAAAAACACTCAAGATTTGCTGCTATTAGATGTCAGTCCTCTTTCCCTTGGCATTAACACTGCTGATGGAGTCATGGTTGTCCTCATCAAGTACAATGCTACCATTTCTACCAAGCAGACACAGACCTTCACAGTCTACTCTGACAGCCAGCCTGGTGACTCATCCAGGTTTATGAAGGTGAGCATGCCATGACCAGGGCTCACAACCTGCTCGGTAAGTTTGAACTCATAGGCATACCTCCTGTACCTTGTGGTGTTTCTTCGAATGGAGTTGCTTTTGATATTGATGCCAGTGGCATCCTCAAAGTCTCTGTTGTGGATAAGAGTACAGGAAAAGAGAACAAGATTTTACCATCACTGACAGCAAGGGTCATTCAAGCAAGGAAGATGTTGAGTGCGTGGTCCATGAAGCTGAGAAGTATGGAGCTGAAGATGAGAAACAGCAGGACAAGGTGTCTTCCAAGAATTTACTTGAATCCTATGCTTTCAGTGTGAACCAGCTATTGAAGATGAAAAATTCAAGGCAAGATCAATGATGAGGACAAACAGAAGATTCTTCACAAGTGCGATGAAGTTGACTGGCTTCGTGACCAGATTACAGAGAAGGAAGAATTTGAACATCATCAGAAAGAGCTGGAGGAAGTCTGCACCCCATCATTACCAAGCTCTTCCGAAGTGCAGGAGACCCGCCAGGAGGAAGGCCTGGGAGCTTCCCTGGTGGTGGAGCCCTGCCATCTGGTGGGGTCCCCGGGCCCACCATCCAAGAGGTTGACTGAGCCGACTTTGACCGTAGGTTTAGCATTGTTCCACACAACATATTGAAGGACCCAAGTTGGTAGCAAATTCCATGGCAGTTTTAAAAGCTGAGCTGCTGTGTAGTAAATAACTGGGCATTTTTGGTACCTCAACATAGAACATGTACACAGGGAAAGGAAGTAACAATGCACTTATAAGCAGTGTATTGTCAAGTGGAAAATGTGGTCTTAGATTAAAATTGGCACCACTTCTCTGAGGGGGTGGGGAGCACTTGATACCAAAACATGATCAGTAGAATGAGTAATCAAATCATTTAGAAATTTCTAAGAAATTAGTAATTATTAAGTAGCTACACAAATCATTTGGAAAAATCTAAGATTATTCAACAGATGCTATTAGAAACTGTTGGTTAAGAATTTGAAAAAAGAATGAAGTTAGGTATGCAGTACACCAACACATCAAAACTGGTTCTGGAATGACTAAAGAAGCAAATCTTCATTTTGTTTTTATAAGTGGAAAAGTTACACCTTAGGGTGTGCGGCTCTGGATGCTGTAACAACTGTGCTGCCTATGACGAGGGTGGGGAAGCTCTCAGGCAGTCACAGAAAACCATCGGGTCCATTCAGAGGCATTTGCAGCGCGTCCTTTAGATTCCTGACTCTTAGTTGTGGCCTTTATTATTTCAAAAATATGATAGAGTGGGACATTGATTAAAGCTGGCCAAAGATTAATGAACATTTTGATGTTTGTGCTATGTATGGTCAGGCTCACTTTAGGGGCTATTTAGATCAGGGGTGTCAAGCTCATTGTCACCAGGGGCCACATCAGCCTCGTGGTTGCCTTCAGAGGGCCGAATGTAATTTTAGGGTTGTATGAATGGAACTACTCCAGCGAGACATCGGCGCTGCTGCTGGATAGAAACAAGGTGCCTGACCGGATGGAACAAGGTGGAGGGCCGGATTCAGCCTGCGGGCTTTGCGTTTGCCCCCTGGGATTTAGATCTTTGTAGACCTAGAGTTTTGCTTACTTTTGCACCCATCACCTCTATGAGTGATACTTCTAGCAACCTAACTAGCTTCCTGCTGCCTATCTTAAGTTTCCTACAGTCACCTGAAATAGACATTTTATCTTTAAAATGAAAGTTAATTTTGTGTGCTCTCTCTCTCTCTCTCTCTGTGTATGTATGTATGTATGTATATATGTATAAAATATAACTAGGGACAAAATTGGTGCTCAGAGATCTTCTGGTTTTGCTCCTTTGACGTTTCCCTTGAAATGTATATCTGTTTGGAAAGCATGACTGTACTTTATACTTACAATTTAGTCATTTGTTACCAGATTTTTATATATATATATATATATATATATATATCTTTTTCATTAAAGAAAATTATTTCATGTATGTGTTTTTGACTAGGTAATTACTTCTTGTATCTGGTTTTGAATAGATCATACATGTATATACATACAAATTTCAGAAAGCACACACAGTGAGAGGCAAGCCTGAGAGTCACCCAGACTCTGCCAGTTGTTCTTCCTCAGGAGTAACCACCGTTTCCATTTTCTTGTTCCCTCCCAGGGATATTTGGTACATCTGTAACTATTTGTACAGTTGACCAGTGCGAGGGTTAGGGGTGCTAACCCCCTGTGCAGTCGAAAATCCATGTATAAGTTTTTGACTCTCCAAAAACTTAACTACTAATGGCCTGCTGTTGATCAGAAGCCTTACCGATAGTCTACACAGTTGGTTAACACATATTTTGTATATATGTGATATACTGTATTCTTAAAATAAAGAGAGCTTGAGGAAAAATGTTATTAAAATCATGATGAAGAAAAACTACATTTCCTACATTTATTGAAAAAAATCCACCTATAAGTGAACCTGCGCAATTCAGACTGTGTTGTTCAGGGGTCATCTGTATATTGGTTCCTTTAAATACGCACACACGCACACACAAATGGTGGCGCGCTCTGCACACTTTCCTATACTTCACTGTTTTCACTTAAGCATCTGTTTAGGAGGTAATGGCAAGTATTTATTTAGCATTTAATAAGTGTCAGAACTGTTCTAAGCATTCGTTTAATGTAAGTGCTCGCAACAGCCCAGGAAGCAGATGACACATGTTACTCGTGTCCACATTACGTGTATAGGCGAGGAAGGTGAGGCACAGAGGCGCTGCGTACAGGAGCCGAAATCCAGTCTCAGGCAGTCTGGCCTCTCCGTGTTCCTGACTATAACTGTGCTTTGTATCTTCATAAGCCAGGTTGACCATATGAAATTGCAGTTTTGTGGGTCAGAAATGTGGTAGCAGTTTCATGTGGTTCATCCTAATAGAGTTGCCTCATGTATTAAAACAACTGCATAGAATTCCATGTGTAGATGACCATGATTTTTCAGTTAGCTTCTATTGACTGATACTGAGCCGGTTTCCATACTTTGCTTTTATAAAAATACAGTACTGCAGTTAAAGATCTTTCTGCTTAATGTTATTTTTCACAAATGTAAGAAGAGCAATTGTTTCAGAGGTTATGGACCTTTAATACACTTTGAGAAATTGCCTTGCAGAGGTTGTAGCAGTTTGCACTTCAGTGGCAGTGTGTGAGGGTGTGTGTAAGCATATGAGAGTTTTCCCTGCACCTTATAGCTGGGTGCATTTGAGCGTCACACATGTGACAGTTAGGTGGCAAGGCGCTCATCTGCATGGGGCCCTGGCGTACATAACGCAGTGAGCCCTGGTCTCTGTTTTTCCAGTTGTAGAACATATTGATTTCGATTTTGAGACTTCATAGTCTTGCTTAATCATGTCCCCAGAGGCATTATTCAATAATTCCACTGGTTTCTCTGTGCTGAAAGGTAAGTTAATGCGTTGTTTCAACTCGTCACATATAGTTTAAAAATAGCTTTTTAAAAATATAGTTTGAAATAACTGTTTTTGGGTTGGGTATCTTCCTCTAATTTTTAGTTATTGGTTACATCTTAAATCTTCAGTTTTAAAGTTACATGACTATGTGATTATATATGTATGAAACTCAAGTAAAAAAAACTTCATTACATTAATAAGTTTCTAAAATTTACCTGAACAATTTATATTGAATACAATTCCGAAAAAGATAGGTAATGAAGCAAGTGATGAAAAGTTATTAAAATAAGAAACTTAATAATGAGAGATGTTTTTTACCAACTACATATTAATTTCTTCAAAAGAGGTACAGACATCACATTTCCATTGATTTTTGAATCAGAACAGCAAATCAGGAGATTTACATCCAAACAATTTGGATGTAAAATATTAGTCGGAAATTTTTTTTCAACCCATTTCTTAAGCTCACTTCTTTCCATTTCCCCAGGAGGATTCCTTGGCTATAGCCATGCTTAAGTTGCATTTTCCTCAGACGCTTGTGCGCAGAGGTCTGTTAGGTTTTAGGTGTATAGGAAGTATGCAGGTGAGGATACATTCCAACATTTTCTGTGTTTAAAACTCCAGTGAGCCCTGGCTGGTGTGGCTCAGTGGATCGGGTGCCAGCCTGGGAACCTAAAGGCTGCTGGTTCGATTCCCAGTCAGGGCACATGCCTGGGTTGTGGGCCAGGTCCTCATTTGGAGGCATGTGAGAGACAACTGATTCATGTGTCTCTCACATCCATATTTCTCTCCCTCTTTTTCTCCCTCCCTTCCCCCTCTCAAAGTAAATAAATAAACTCTTTAAAAAAAACTGAAATTCTCCTTCGAATTAAAGTTGACCCCTGAACAATGCAAGTGTTAGGGGTGCCAACCCCCTGTGTGCACTCTAAAATCTGCTTATAACTGCTGTATTTTATAGATCATCTTTCAAGATTTTTAAATTGCTGTTGCTTTACTTTTTCCTAACCCTATAAACATTTTTGACTCCCAGGCCTCCTGTCTTTCTCTTCATGTTTGAAGGCTGCCCATCCATTACTGTCTCACCGTACTTGACCCTCTTCCAGATTGGCTGTGGGTGCAAGTGCAGCCAAAGACAGAGTGACTGGGGTTTTATTTTTTCAAGCATTTTCCCCCTCCCCATGAAGATAGTTGATCTTACATAGATTTTTATTTTGTCCTTCCTCATTCACTTCTGATTCCTGTCATTCTGTTAAATACTGCTTGGAGTGGCTAATTCACAGTGGTGAACAAAATGAGTCAAAAATGATCATTTTCCTCTTTATTATGCTATTCTTGAGTCAGACCTTTTTGTGACTCCTCATTTCTACCTGTCACTAATTAAAGGACCCTTTCAAATCAGGTCTCTCTTACCAAGTTTTATGTAATACGATGCATATTTAACATGTCTGCTTTGGATACATACAGCATTTAGAGTTTGTTTAGTATTTCCTCACAGAACCTAGCCTAGTATAAGGCATTGGGTGCCAATGTTTGTTGGTTTGAAATGTTTATTTAAAATTTTCAGCTAAAATCAGGTTTTGGACCACCCTGGTATATTGTGTAGTTATGGTTTCCCATTGCTATTAGTAATTAGATGCCATTTTGTAGATGCAACGGGAGACGGGGAGAAACACCATGCAGTCTTATCTATTTTATCCATTTTTCTTTCTTTTTAATTTTTTTTGGCAGAGAAACTTTTCCATGTCTGTAAATAGTGCTGCTGTCCTGCGATTGACAGGACGAGGAGGAGGAACAGTGGTGGGGGCTCCTAGAGGTCGAAGTTCTTCAAGAGGGCGAGGTGAGCTTCTGTGTGGGAAAGTCACAAGGGCGGAGGTGGCGGAGGACAGGAGAACCACCTTGCAAATATTTTAATACCTGATTTTAAAAAACTGCTCTTTGACTTTAACTGCATACTAAATATCCTAAACATTTGTTTTCTGAACCGTTTCTCGGTATATCTGCTTTACCCCCCGATTGGGAGCAGAGGAGGGTGATTCTAGTTTCGAAATTTGAGTGTGAAGGATTCTAGATGGTCCTACTTACCTTTTGCAAATCTTTGTTCCCAGGGGGCTTTGCAGTTGGACAACCAGAGCTCCCTGAAGTGCCTTCGCTGCTGGAGCAGCGTCAAGTCCTGCAGGCCTCTGTGACACAGGGTGTCTGTATAAGGCCACATGCTGAGGGTGTCCCCAGCTAGAGAGAGACTTCATAAAAGCTGTCTCATCAGTACTAGGGCTGTTTTAGGGGGTAGGACATGAAATAATTATGCAGCAGTTATTTAACCTAAGTTTAATAGATTTGTGTCTTTTCTTCGAAGAACAATTCTTACTTGGATTATCACTTGTTTGTTTGATATCTGCTGTCTATTTTGGATTCACTGATTTTCTGCTGCATAAGGGCATTCTTGATGTTTGTCATGTAAATATTTACTTGAGCACTTACCTCCAAGGTGGTTAAATCGTAGTAGTAGACCAAACATCCTGGTCATACTCTGTTTGTGGTGCTTTAGAAATGGAAGCATCGGGCATCTGGGACGACAGGGGCCATAGTGTCCGCACACCACCGCCCCACCCAGGTGGGCATGAGTGTGAGTGTGGGGTGTCTAATTCTTTTGTCTCCAAGTTGTGCCTTATCAGTAAAGTAACAGTCTTTATAGAGAAAGCAAACTGTGCATGCCTGTGAGGGAAGTTTCTTTCAGTAGTCCATTCAGAATGTGGGAATGCAGGTGCTAGGAATAAAGTAAAGGTTAACTGAAATTCTCCACTTGTAGGCCAGTTACTGTAACCAAGTTGTACATGTTTTCCTCTTCTGGATTTGTCAGTCTTTGTAATGGTGGTTTTTAACCTGGGGAGCTGTTTGAGTCATCTATAAAATTTACAAGAAATACCTCTGAGAATAATACTCGGGTAGTGAGATTTAGGCAACTGTGTGCTTCAGGATTCAAAAGCTCCACAGGCCATTGAGATTTCCAAGCGCAGGTAGGTTCCACCGGTCTGGAGTTCGACTCGAGGTGTGTGCATTTCGGCGGTGCGATGGTGTTCTAGCCTACGGTGGGGTGTTTCCTGCATTCCTCTGCCGTGGGCTGGCGACAAGGAGAGGGTGCACGTACTCAGCTTTGTCTCCAGTGCTTTTCAGGGCGAGTCATAGAGAGACCTTACTGATCAAGCAGTGCAGCCCACCGTCAGCTGCTCTGTGCGCAGCCGGTGACGAGCACCTTTGTGTGCTGCAAGTACCAGCCAGTCCTTCCAAACAGGCTTAAGCAAAATTCCGTATCGAGAAACAGATGAAGAATTGATCAATTTCTCCCTGCTTTCTGGTTTCTTTGAAGTATTAGGGATATCACACAGGATAGAAGTTGTACATTCAGAAGTTAAACAGGGCTTGTAAAAAGATAGATATTGTGATGAAAGCAATGACTTTTTTAACTTTGATGTGAAAAAATGGCTTGAAATAGTCAAATGAATGTACTGACATTGAAAAATAATTCTAACACCGTTGTCCTCAACTGTGATTCTTTTTAATGTCCTCATAAAACCACTAATCTGTGGTTATTTCATCTCTACTCATTGCTAAATTTTAATCTGTTGGTTAAATAATGATGCTTGTGGCTTTTTGGGGGCGGGCCGTGGGCAGAGCTGCTAACATTACATAACAATGCTGGCTCTTTCCACGTTGAGGAAGCTTTGATACGAACATTGACCGACTTCCAGACTTTTAAGTATCGTTAATAAAATTTAAACAAACAGATGGAGAGGGAGACAACATAATTGTCATCTTTCTCTTTTATCTGGTTAAGATGTTTAGCAGTAAAGCAGACTCACACAACTGTCAGCTACTGTGTTTATTAAAAGGAAGTATATTTTAATCCCCTGAAAGAATAGGGTGAAATCTCAGAAACAGGACAGTCCTTTAAATTGAGCCTTATGAAAGAGTCATCAGAGTATATTTACTTGCTCCTCCTCATTTTGGGAACTACACTTATAAATGATTATGGGCCTTGTGTACTTTGAAGATTGTTTCTATATTCTACAAGCTGGAAAGCTCTAGAATCTGATTTACGTGCCCACTTACGAGTCTTTGGTCTCATAAGGAGGTCCAGCGCTCTAATGAGAGTCATACCTGGCAGAAAGTCTTTCATCTGTGTTTTGCTTGTTTTTCTGGCAGCCTGGAGGCTGTTTTTAATATTCATATGTTTTCAGAATAAAACAGTTTTTCAAGGTGATCCATACTTAATGGTTTTTCCGGAGAAAATTGTTCTCTAAAAGGACAGGGTACTTTTTTCTTTTACTCTAAAAATTATTGTAGGGATCACCCCAGTGTTGTATAACAATTTTTATTACAGTTTTAGGATCTTAAATGAAATGTGTGCATTTCCTAAGGAGAGAGGTACTGAACTGGGAGTTGACTTTCATTTGACTTAAAAAGTTGGCAACTAGAAGATATGCTTAAGATTATTACAGTTCAGCCTTAGCCCTCACCTGCATTTCACGGATAAAGAAATGGATGTTTGGGCTATTAAGAAGGTACACATTGTCCCTGAGATTACATACAACTCGGTCTGTTATGTTTGAATTTTCTAATAATATGTTCAAGTACAACTGTATTTTGAGTCAGTTCTTGAGAAATCATAACCAAGATGTAGAAATACTGCATGGATATTTGAAATAATTCTTTAACTCATTGTATTTAGCTCTGGAACGCACCCATGCTTTCATTCAAGATTCAGCGTCACTTTTGTTTGGGTGGCGTCACCCTGTTGGAGAAATTGAGCTAGGGTGATGGCTTAGATTTCGTCCAGGTGTGAGCACACCCCCAGACCCCTCCACTGTGTGTTGGAAACATGGCATGTAGCAGCTGGGAAATCCTCATGCTGTACAGAAAGTATAAAGCTGAAAATTCATACTGTTTTCTGCCTTCAGACTCAGCAAGTGGGTGCATAGCCTCCCTGACCCAAACTACACAGCTGTATCATTTATATAAGTGGAATTATTTTTATATGTATTTTTCTTTGGCATGCTTTTGTCATTCAACAGAATAATGTAGATTTTTAAAAAATGGCACTACTTTTGTGGTTTCATAGTATTCTACTGAAGTGTTTTATCAATTTGTTTAGCTAATCCTTTATTGATTAGGTTATTTTTTTTTAATTACAATGAACATCTTTATACATATACAGTTGTGTATCTGTGAGAATATTTATTTCTGTTAGGATGAATTCTAGTTAGGATTGTTGAGTCAGATTTTGATCTAACCAGTGAGTGGCCTTTAGGAAGGACCAGTTTACACTTGAACCACTGGAGCCTCTAAAACCCCTGCGCCCACACACTTGTCAGGCCTGTGGATCGGGTTTCGTGGTGACACTTGTCCTTGAGGTTTGAGCAGAGGGGAGAGAGCGCCTGCAGTTGCTGAGGGGCTTACTCCGACGTACTTTATGGGGTTCGTTCACAAAATCGATAGTTTAGAGTGGGCCCTGTTACGTTATTCTTTCTCTGAGTTAGGTAAATGATTTTAACACTTGTGCTTGGCTTTTGTACTTTATCTCTTCACAAACTCTCCACATCTTCCATTTTTGTTTCGAATAATTTAATAAAAGGTTTAACTTGTAATTGTTTAGTGATCACCTTAGAATTTCACTATTGAACTTTTTATTAAAGATCTTAATACTAACACTGTTTCTTGTTCGGGACTGGGACTGGGACTGTTAACATCAGTTTACTAACTTGTTTCTTTCAACCTCCTGTGGTCTAGCTACCTCAGTGCCGGCACTGGTCTCACAGGTAATGATCCGTTGGGCCTCGCTCAATATTAATGTACACATCTTGCTTTGTGTAGAGACAGGGCTTCAAAGAATAATCTTTGGTGTTGAACGTGTGCCAAATGTTGACATCTGACTGATTTTTTCTGTTTTGTTTGTTTTTTTAATTTAATTTTATTTTATTTTCAGGCAGAGGCAGAGGTGAATGTGGTTTTTACCAAAGAAGCTTTGATGAAGTAGAGGGTGTGTTTGGTCGAGGAGGTGGCAGGGAAATGCATAGGTCACAGAGCTGGGAGGAAAGGTAACTACTAAAGGATCCACATCTCGGTATAAAGGTTTCTTGGTATAAAAAACTTCTTTTCTGCTTTCTGTAGAGGAGAAGCTGCTTTGTATCGATACAAGTTTTCCTTTTTTAAAAATGCTGTTAATTGTTGAATATCAAGTTCTATATTAGAAATTTAAAAATGACCTTTATTTAGAGGAAGAAGCATTTCAGATAAATAGACTAATATGTTAGTGCCTGCTTGAATATTTAATAGTTAATTAGATTTACTGTTTGATGAGCATTCAGTGGGAAGCGTTGACATTATTTCATTTGTTGCTGTAAATCAAAGCATCTTTATATTGTTTGAGATTATAGGAGGTCGATGAAGATGAGCAAGGACAGCTGCACAAAGATGTATGTGCAGAGATGTCCAACTCTGATGGTATTTATAATTTAAAACAATTGGAAGCAAGCCAAACTTCTTAATGTCAGCATGGTTTCTTATATAATCATGATCCACACAATAGAATTCTCTATAATGATTAAAGTTAGGGTGATTTTGAAAATATTGAATGATGTGAGAAAACACATCATTAAACACATTTAAAAACTGTATGCAGCATGTATTTAAAATAAGTACCATATTTGTTGGACCATAAAACGCACCTAGGTTTTAGAGGAGAAAAATAGGAAAAAATTATTTTGAAACAAAAAATGTGGTAAAATATTTAATAACGTAAGTAACAAAATATTTCACCAATGTAAATGTAAACAGAACTCAACAGCAGCATTAACAACCATTATTTTCCCCAAATTTGGGGCAGCGGGGGGAGTGCGTCTTACAGTCCGAAAAATACGGTATGTATCTAATTAAAAAATGTATGTAGTTAAAAATATAACATTTCTGGGTAAGAAGCTAGCTTTTGGTGTGTGAGATGGTGCACATTTTTGTTTTCATATTTGCTTTTCTGTGTTTTCAAAATTTTGAGTAATAACCATGTATTTGTTTTATAATTTGAAAAATAAAGAAGTGCTATTAAAGAAAGATAGGAAAGTGTGTGTCATGGATGGGAAATCTATATATTACTCTCAAGTCTTGTTTGAAACTTATTTTTTTCTAGGGGTGACAGACGTTTTGAAAAACCAGGACGAAAAGATGTAGGTAAGGCTTTCTTACTGTTTTGAAGTATTTTTATCTGGACTTCCATGATACTAGCTTTTAACAAGGCCTCCACATAAGGATACACTTACTGAGAATTCGCTCCGTTACCTGTACCTCTCCAGTAGATGGGGATGTAGCATTGTTGCATTGGGAACTCCGTGGCTATTTGAGGGCTCTGTTGCATGAATCCAGGACTTAGGCATACCACCGTGAAGATTTACTTGATTTTACTTTTTAGGTCTGTGTGTTCTCTGCAAGGCATGCGTAGTTTATGAAGCTTGTCTTGTGAACGGAAGTTTCAAGTTAGGAACCAGGCTGTTTGTTAACTTCTTTTCCAGGGTAAATAGCATTTTATTGGTGAGAAGAAATAGAATGCTAGAATGTTGGCTTTTGTGTACAAGAGCAGAGCTTACACTGTGAATGTTCTTCCTTTGGTCATTTATTTCGTCTTTTTGATGTATAACCTTTTTTCCTTATTTTTAAATGAGAGCAGTCAAAATAAGCTATAGTTAATGTAGCCACTGAATTAAAACATAGAGGACAGAATTTCAGTGTTTATGGTGAATTAATCATAGTTTATGTTAATGATCTGTAATGTTAAGAGGGACTCTGACTAAAGGTACTACCTTATAAACTGCTATAGGTATTATTAATATCTCAGAGAAAAAAATTGCAAATCATAGTAACATTGCAGTTATGAAAATTGCTATACAAATCTGAAATTCCTAGAAGTACCAGGCAAGTTCTCCAGAGCATGATTCTGATAAAGGTAAACATTTCTCAAAATGTATGTTAAATACGTAAATATTCACAGATTGGTTTGCAGATTGTTTTTTTAAAAACTAAGTAGTTATAATGTCATAATGTCACTTCCGTATCACTGTTTCCATATCAAACTCATTTTAACATATCAGTTACTTAACTTTCTCATTTATCATGGCACTAGGACTATAAATAGAAGTCATTAAATGAATGTAGCATGAATTTTTGAACAGACTGGGTACATGACTTATTGCTAGTTAAATGGCTGTACTCATGTTGTAGACAACCGGATGAGGACTGTCTTGGGAGATTTGTCGGGACCTCTGCTCCTGTCTTTGTTTGATTCAGCACAAAAGTGAAGACAGAGAGTTAATGAGTAAAGAGCGCAGCGTTTGGGGTCAGAAGATCACCAGCAGTCTAAGCTCTCGGGTGTTCGGGAGTCTCCCAGTAAATGGAGGTGATGATGCTTTACAGAATTTTTAGGGTTAAATAAGAATATGTGACTTCATTGGTTCATTCAATGATTATTGAATTCCTACTCACATGATAGGCCATGTGCTAGGCGCTAAATAATTATTCCTTTTCACTGGATGACATTGTTGGTGTATCATCATTTTTAAGTTGTTTATGTCTGGAGGGATAGCTGCAGAGAGTAACATTCAGGACTTGGGATCGGAATCAAGGTGGAACAAGAGACCAGGTTTAATGAGATGGAAGTCTACAGCAGAAAATGCAGCCTCACATGAGTCAACCCTCCAGTTGAACGTACGGAGTGACTGTGTGACAGCAGCCTTCTGGGGGGAAGGCATAGCCCCTCAGCTGGCCCTGCTTAAGGTGCAGCAGCAGCGCCAGTTCAGGGTCCAAGGGCAGCGTTTATCAGAACTCGTGTCCTCGGGGGGTCAGGTGGTAGAGAGGCCCACTCTTCTGTGTCGTCACGGGAGAGCCTCCGTGCTGTGTTCAGTATTGGAGCCGCACCTCGAAAGGATCCATGCATCGGAGCAGGGTGGTTGGGCACGTGAAGCCCCGTGGCTCGGAATGCGTGAAGGAAGTGGGTCTGTTTACGTAGGAGACTAGATCGTGGATGGGCCAGAGAGGAGAAGAGAGTTTATAGGGTCACTCTCTGCAAATATTTGCATAACAGTCACGTGAAAGAGGAATTTGACTTGATCTTTATGAGTCGTAAGGACAAGTTTAAGGAGGCAGATACTTGACCCAGTCTTTAAAAGATCTAATAATCAGAGTTATCTGAAAATGACTTGGGCTGTCCAGTGGCAAGTTCCCTGTCATGGGACCAGCCTGATTTCAACTGTCGTCACACTCCGTCGTTTGGGTGAGATGAGTGTAAAGTTCCTTTACACCATGATTTGCCTTTCTCATATTTTAACTCTCATTAAAGCAATAGGGTAATTTTCCCAGTCACCCTCTGTTAAGAATATAGGTTTTTTCTTTGCAAAAGCAAAGCAAAGGTACATTTTTTTAAAGGCAAGTTCCATAAAACTAAATTGATGCGAAGTAGTTAAGAATATTAAGAAAGTTTTTCCTACTAAAGTATTAGGGCAAGTGCTACACATGCATATTCAAATATATCACAGTGGCTTTTATTGAATGCTCTTTGAGAAGATGCTCACTTTGAGGCTATTCATTGTGTTCATGGTTTTGAGCTCTTTTTGGAAGTAATACACTTGAAAATATTGCAGATTTAAAAATTGCTTATGATTGTGACTTACACTGTTCAGGATCAGCAGTACTAACACTAGTTTGTTGGGACACTCATGTTGTGATCAATTGTGAGATGTCCTACAATTAAGATAATTTGAGTACAGAGGATTACAGAATGATTTGTTCCTTTTAAATTTGGAGGTGGTTCTCATCATGTATTGGCTTCTTCCATGGAGACAAATGGGTGGACATAGCAATATCTGGGTAAAATCGGGCACAAGCCCTGTGAACACACATGGGAGAATGTGGAAAGAGGTCTGTGATAATGAAGTTCCTATTCAGTGGGAACTGATTGCGCCATAGGGGGAGATCAGTTCCAGCAATCATCTTGTAGTACTGTGATTCTGAGAGGATGAAATTAAAAGATCATTAAAAAATAAGAAATTGTTCAGATGATACCAGGCTTGTGTGACACCAGTTAGTGCGTTTGGTATGAAATACTTTGAAGTAGACAAAAAGTAGTTTTTGGTTATTAGGCTGCTGCTGGCAGTTGGTGATATGAGCTTGTATGGAAATAAAACTAGGCCTCACAGTTTTCTGTAACTGCTTGTCGTCAGTTTGTGGGCGCTGTCCCAGTACCTGTGTCGGTTTGCAGAAGCACTTCTTACGTTCGGTCTGACAGGGTCTTCCTGGCGATGTGTCCGAGGCACATCACTGAGCTGCCGGGTGGCCCTGGCTAGTGAGCTGTGCAGCCAGGAATAAGAGCTACTGTTCCCACCTCTCAGTAATTCCCTGCCTCTTTCTCTTCTCACTCCATTCTCCCGAAAGGGTAATGGTGTCTTTGCAGAAAACTTAGTTCTTAACACAGAAACTGTGATTCTGTGAAGGGAAAGATGTGCGAACACTGCTTTTGGAAGCTTTCATGCCCTAGACCAGTGACACCTACAGGTTGCCTCTGTGCGCCCCAGCCAGGGACTGAACCCCCTCCTAGGCACGTGCCCTGACTGGAAACCAAGCCTGCAGCCGTTTGGTTTATGGATGATGTGCCAGCCAACCGAGCCACACCAGCCAGGGTGTGCTGCAAGAGTTTTTAAAACAGACAGTACCTGACTGTTTAGTCAGGGACACTGACCTCTCTTCCCTCACATTGTCCAACAAAAAAATGACAATAGTCAACGCAACAGTAGCCGTTTGTGTGAATGAATCAAAATTATACCTATTTTTTGGGTCAGAGAAGCAAAAAATAACATATTTTGGTGTGCTGCAGAATTTTAGTAATTAGTTTACATGTGCCATGAGATGAGAAAGGTTTAAAATTGCTGCCCTAGCCAAAAGTTTTTTATTGTATTTTTTAGTTGTCTATGTTTGGAACATTTTAAAAACAGTATTAGCATACCTACAGAGAGTGTTTGAAGGGTAGGTGTGGGGCGAAGTCACATCTACTTGTCGGATGTGAAGTTAGCATAAGAACAGTGCACTAGCGTGGAGAATGCGCCACACCTGTAGGGTGGCCTAGACCCCAGGGCTTACTCGCTCCTGTGCTGTGTCAGTTTGGGCCACTGCACTTAACTGTTGGATTGTGATCTGTGGAAGGGACGGAGAGCTCTTAGGAAAAAACATGCCATGTAAATCTTGAGACAACTTTTATTTTCACAGGTTAGATGAATTTGTTACTTTATTGTAGAAATGAGAATTATTGCGGTCCATGCGTTACAACAGTTTTGGGTCAAAAATACCTGTTGGTCTGGGTAGTACTTAAAGAAAGAAGACTTTCAAAAAGCAGGTTCACAGCAATTAAGTTTCTGTGTCCTTGACATTCTTCTGCTATTACCAGTCTTAGCTCGAGAGCTCTTAATGTTCTTTGTCCTTTTGGTCAAAGAGCAGAAAACTACGATTGCTCTCTTCACAACTGCTTGCTTTTCCTCAGCTAGTATTCATTTCCAGCGATGGTTCCTGCGCAGGTCATCACAGTGGGGAGGGCTAATCTTTCACTTTTCCCACGTAAACCTGAATACGGGAAATTTCAGAAAAAAAGAACAGCCACAAATCCAATTGAAAATTGACAGGGTGACTTACTAGGTTCTTGTTTCATTTCAGGACAGTTTTATTTTTTTTAAATTGAAATGAGAAGTATACAAAGGATAGTCTTAAACTGACTTAAACCGGATGTGTAAAGGAAAGGGTTCATCTTAGTATACATAGAGTAAAAATTGAAGTGGAGAAAGCAGAATTTTCAGCAGATATTAGATTTGGAAAGAAATAGTAGATTCATGTAGTCCAACCTCCTACTGGTGAATAAACACTCATTTTGTGTTTATAGAAAAAACTATTTGAAGTTGGAAACAGGAATTTGGGTTTGAAAATATTTCATTGCCTAATTATTTTTTGCTTTATCTATTGGAGATTTTTTTCCTTGTTGAATTATATCTAACTAAGCCTTTATATCTGTAAAAACTTAAATATATTTGCATTTGTAACTTATAGCTATTATTTTTTTTAGTACTATTGAATGGCTTGTAGGTAGGAAGGGAATGTTTTTACTTAGGGTGCAAGCCATTTAATGAGCAGTTGATGATACATTTTATATTACTATTTGATTATTGTGCAGGGTAGCTTTAATGTAGATATAACTTGGTATCTCCTTACCCAAAGGACTACCACAGGTTCCATTGGGCTGGAGCTTTTCTTAGGTGCTCTGATCACGTTCTGCCACAAGTACATGACCATGTGTTTGGGTGTCATGTTGAAATGCTTTTGAAGTTATGCATAAACCTATACTTTGCTGTTTTCCTTGTGAAGTATTGTTCTTAGCTGTTAAAATTAAGGGGGTATTACTTACCCCAGTCTTGTAGTATAAAGAACCAAAGGAATGATCTTTGTTGTCTTGAAAAAAATAACAGTTTTAAAAGGATGTTCACTAAATATTGTGAAATCATTATCTACCTAGGGAGCTTGGTTTGAAACTAAACTCTTGCTTTAACTTGCAGATGAAAATGAGAGATTTATGGTTAATTTTCTTAGAGTTCAACTGTGTTAAATTTCACTGTCCATTTTACCTTCATTGTTGGTCGCAAACCACATCTTCATAAATTCACCAGCATTTCTGCTATGTTGAGAGGCACTGATTTCAGCAGATAACCACAGATACAAACTCTGTAAAGTAGAATATTGTATTTCCAGAATGTGTATTGTTAGCTCAGCCATTTTTTATGGGCACAGGCATGATGTAATCAGAGAGATGTAGTCAGTGTTGGGGGGGAAAAAGAAAACATGAGATATGATGAAGGAAAAGTAGCTGTATAAGTGGCTGGATATATTTAATACATTAAAAAATAGGGCGCCGTGGATATATCTTACTCCGTCAGTCCTGTTTCAGAGATCTGAAAATTGTCAATGCTTCGTCCATTGATACGGATGTCCAGGTCAGTCCTGTTTGGGCGCTTAGAGACCAGGGGAGTGGGAAGTTCAGGAATAGTCTTGTCGAAATTCTCCATCTTGATTTGATATTCACCTTTGGAACCTCGGGTCAGCAGAGAGGCAAAACAGTGGTGTAACATGATCTCAGAGGGTAGGTAGGATGTCCTCCTTTGGCATATTTCTCCAGTGCCTTCTTGCATTGCCGAGAGGAACACAACTAATTCAAAGTGGGGAGGATTTTCATGCTGGAGCAGAGTGGCCAGAGGACTCGAAGGTGTAATGGAGTGGTGGTAGGTTAGCGGGAAGATAAAGAATGGACATTCCTCAGAACTGATGCCATCGAGGTGGAAGTCCACACTGGTTTGGTAGAGCGCTCCGTTTTCTCTCTCCTGATAGAGAATGGCTGAGACCCGAACACTGGTCAGAGGGCTGGGGCGAGTGTTGGCCACTTGGAAGATGAGGTTAGGCTTGCCGTCTACGTGAGTCACGACCGCCAAGTCAGTGAAGCGGATGGAGAACGCTCGATTTTTTGGCCGGGCAATCTTCGCCACAAAGGCACCTAGATTAGAAACCATTAAGTTGTTTTAGTATGAACACATTGCATGTCAATACCTTTTCCGAATGAGGAGGGTATATCAGATAGTTATACATTTCTTGATACCATGCTTTAGAAATGAATCAGGAATTGAACTTGTTAATTTCGGTAGTCTCATTTGCCTGAAGAATTGGGTACATACACTCTTATTTAAATACTGTGAATTCAGAAGTAGGTGAGCAAAATTTGTCGTTACACAGAAATGTAAAACTTTATCCTCTAGTATGTTTTAAAGTCAAAGAATGGTTATTTTCTGTATCCTGGCCCTATTTTTTAAAAAAGTAACAAAATAAATGCAGTTTGGGTGCAAGCAGACTACATGCCTAAATAGAGATTAGATTCAAAGTAGAATGATTTGGGGTAGGGGAAGGACCCCAATTCTTCATTGGGGTCAATACAATGAAGAATTTTTTAACTTTGAAATTCATACTCCCCCACGCCTCACCCTGCGCTTTTTTTGAAGAAGACGACTCTGTCTCTAAGGTGATCTCAGCGCACCTTTCACGTGCGTCCTTGTTCCCAGGGGCTCTGGGTCAGGGCTTCTTAGCCGCTTTTGTGCCACAGATCTTGTCGGCAGGCAGGTCTATGGAACTATGCTTTAAATGCATAAAAATAAAATACATAGAAGGAAGCCAAGTATATTGAAATCCAGTTGAACATTGTTAAAACTGGTGTTACTAGGACTATGTGTGCTCTAATAATACGTGAACAGAACGTGGCGGTGCGTTTAGTCCTGTAGTGTTGGAGTGCTGTGGTGCGCCATGAGCACACGTGATTTCTGTTTGTGTTTGAGTTAAAGGGTTCCTGATGCTGCTGTTTTTTGTTGTCAACATTTATAATGAAAGGAAACACCACATTTCAGTTATGAGTTAGTGAAAAAAGATGCAGGCTTTTCCTGTCCAAGCCCCCAGATCCCGTAAATTGCATCTAATGACCGACCCAGGGAAAGAACTCTTGTTGTAGACGGTTCATGGTTTGTCGCACATTGTGGAGCCACTCGTGTGTGTCACTTACGTAAAACACATCAGCCCTACTTGTGTGCTACCGCCTTGCAAGTAAAATTTCATCATCTTTATGGCAATGTTTTGCTAAGAATGTGTAAACTTACATGTGAGTACATACAGGGCTGACTTTGGAGCGCTGGGCTCACTAGTATTGAGTAAATGTTGAAAGGTAAACCCAGAGGAAAAAGTTCTACCCGAGTTAAAAAAGTAAATTCTTCTGTTAGATAAAATAGGAAAATAGGTGCTGGTATTTATCCATTTAACAAACTATTTAGCTTCTCTGAAAAATTCTTTAGAGCTTTGAAAAAATTTTTTCTTTTTTTCTTTTTTTGGGGGGCATTAAGATGTTGCTAAAAGTTAGTGTCATAATGATCCTTTTTTTCTTAAGAAGTTCCAATGGGTAAAATTTAAGTACAGAGTCGTGTTTCTTATCATCTCTCCTATCATTTGTTCTTAGACTCTCTTTTTCACTCTCTGGCATACCTGCAGATAATGCAAAGAAATGATTTTATAACACAGTTGCTTATAACTGACCATACCCTTTGCAAAACATTCGTAATTTTTTTAAAGAACAAAAACAGTTACCTGTGATGAAAGCCTCCAGCATGAGGCCTAGGAGCATTTGTATGGCAAGTAGGGCGATTGCACTCGGACAGTCACCACTGGGGAACATGGTACCGTAACCAATTGTGAGTTGTGTCTCCAGGGAGAAGGAGAACGCAGCCGTGAAACTGGTGATGTACTTGACACAGATAGTGTGGTTTTCAGGTGGGATGTCATGGTCTAGTTCCAGGTCACCATTCATTTCAGCTAGCACATACCAGAGCACTGCAAAGACAAGCCAGTGGACAACAAAAGAAGCAGAAAAGACCAACATCATCCAGCGCCAGCGCATGTCCATCAGGATTCCCCAGGCGTCTCGAAGATACACAAGACCTCTTTGCGCACCATCCATTTGAAGTGTGCTGTGGCCATCCTTGGTGACCATCCTCCGGTATCTCTGAGTTAGGAGAGGAGCAATAACTTTGCAATTACTGCCATCCATCTCAGGCTGTAAATCTCTGCAATCAAGAGACTTACAGTTAATGTGAATAAATTCTGAGACCTCGTTCACTTTGTAGTTTCTTTGGAATGCTTTCCTGACTGTTGGACAGGCTTTTCCGGTCTCTCTGTCTCTCTCCTCTGTTTACAGAAGGCATCGTCTTCTAAGTCATTCGCTTGATAGCTGATCGTGGGATATCTCTTATTGTCTCCTAGAGTGACTGTTAAAATATCGTTTGGCATTTAACATTTCAGATATATTTAAAAATTCCTGAGGGTTGGGATTATGGTTCATGGCTTATTGACACCCCTGCCTCTTTTTGCACAGGTCCAGGCATCGTGTGTTTATTGACCTGCCTGAACGTTACGTGTAAACACAGACTGTTCATGGTTAATGGTTTATAATGATGAAAACTCATAATTCAAAGGAGTGTGTAAATAAGCAGAAATCACTTGGAAGCGTAGTGTTAAACTAAATGTTTTGACACCAACATTAGTGCTGGGGCAAGATTAAGCTTTTAGAGCATCATAGTCTAATACATGTTTTCTAGTTAGTGTATTGAAAGTTTTAGGATTAGGTTTTATTTGTTTTTGTCACTTGGTGGTCTTTTTCATGGACTCTCTTCTTCCATGGTTGATGGATTGCTACTCTTCTTAAATATTCTAGATGCCAATTAGATTGTGGGGTAGATAATTATTTTCTTGGCAAAATAAAGTCTAGGTAGAGATTCCTAGATTAATTTCGAAAGTAAATAAACTGGAAGATAAAGATTCAAGGTTAATGAGCTAAAATAACCAGTATATCAAGTGGCAATTTTTAAAAGGTAATTACCCTTTTCTCTGTGTAGTGAGTAGAAATAATGCTGTGTGTTTTCTTTGTGACCATCCTCACATATGACCGAGGAGTCTTGAGACTTGTGTAGAGGCTACCAGGAACGGAATGGAAAGTGCTGCTTTGCTCCTTGAATGCTCCTTTCTTCTTTGCCATAATTCAGTAATAAGAGTTATAGTTAACTCTTTTCTTTGCTGCTTCCTTTAGAAGCAGGTGCCCTTAGAAGTAGTGCACATCCCATCCTGCCATTTGAAGGACAGCGCTGCATTGGTGGGCTGGGGCATACAGAGCCAGCTTGTTGCTTGGGTTTGCTGGACCCTGCCTCTGTCTAGGGACTTGGGAGATTGCCTTCCTGTGTTGTTGGAATTGAACATTGGCCGGCTGGGCATACACTTTCTCTTTTGTCATGAGGCTAATTTGTTATTACTGGTGATATAATAGACAGTCTCTTGCATTTTTTTTCAGATTTGAGTTATTGATGGGACTCTGAAATGATTGATAATTAATTTAGATTAGATGGCCATTTCAGTTTCATATTATAAACTTAAAAAAAAACTTTGGGCCCTGGCCAGTTAGCTCAGTTAGTTAGAGTGTAGTCCCAATAAGCCAGGGTTGCAGATTCAGTCCCCAACCAGGGCACATACGAGAACCAGCCGATGAATGCATAAGTAAGTGGAACAGCAAGTCAGTGTTGCTCTTTCTCTCTCTCTCAAAGCAATTAATAAAAAACCTAGCCATTACTGTTTTGTAATTTGCTGTGCTTAACAGGTTGTTTTACTTAGTGTATTTTTTTCTTGGCACAGCTATTTAATAACTCATTTTGCTAGATTCTT
The DNA here is from genome assembly GCF_004126475.2 of Phyllostomus discolor. Lineage (NCBI taxonomy): Eukaryota > Metazoa > Chordata > Mammalia > Chiroptera > Phyllostomidae > Phyllostomus > Phyllostomus discolor. The sequence goes on along the minus strand of NC_040906.2, from coordinate 4,374,919 downwards.
TAAATGTTTACAAGACCTGATCTCTGTTCTTTTGGAAACAATAATAGCAACAACAAAATATTCATGGGCACTGTGCTAAGTGCATTTATATTGCATTATCTCTAGTATCAGAGCAAGGTAGACATACCCCGTTTTTCAGGTGAAGTCACGGAGGATCAGGCAGATGAAAGAAATTTACACGAGGCAGTAGAGGCTTTGGATTATTTGAATTATTAACCAAGTCTGGCTAACTTCACAGCGGGTAAAAAAAAATTTTTTTTCTACAGGAAGGTGTTTATTTAGAGAGTTTGGTGAACTAGTCTTTCACAAGATAGTTGGTATTGCATTCACAAAATAATTTGTGATAGCAGATATTTTTAGCACCTTTAATAGATGTTCTTCCTTCCCCCTAACTGTCTCAAGTATCTGTTTCAAATCATTGTTAACTCATGATTCTTACGACAGTAACAGGTAATAATATTAGTTAATATATATTGTGTGTTATGTGCCAGGAATCATACCATACACTTCACATGTGTTAACTCAGTGCCTGGCCAGAACAACCTCAATAAGTATTGCTTTACTGTTATTAATAATGGTTTTTTCCTTTTAGCTTTCACAGTCAAGGCACCATTGTTATGCCCACTTTATAGATAATGAAACTGAGGCACAGTGAGTTTGCTAAGATCACAGAGGTGTAGCAAGTAGCGGTGAAACCCCGATGAGTCTGTGGTGCAGAGTTAGTGCTGTGCTGCCTCCTGGACCCTGGTTAGCCTTCATGAATGACAGTGTTATTTGACTAATTTTGTTCAGGAGCCACTACAGAATATTTGTTCTTCAGGAGTGCTTGCTTAGGTTCAGACCTGTGCTTTGTAGGCAAGAAATAGATTTTCAGTTAAGGAATACATCTTGCAAGATTTGAAGATGAGTACAATCAGAATTATTGCATAGTCAATCTAGGATTCCACAGACCAGTCAAATTAAAACAAAATATGGAGAGGAGAATTCTTAAATAGCCTTCCCAAATTTGTATTTTGCCAGATGAGAGAATACTTTTTAAAATGCAGTACTATAATCATAATTTTAAAAAAGACGTGTAGGCACCGGAAGAGGAAGAAGGGTGAAAGAAGAAAGGGAGAGCTGGCCGTGAGCCGCACACAGCTCTGCACGTCCGTGGCACTCATCGTCCCCCGCCTGTGTGGGAGTGCCCACCAGGGTCCTCCACGCTGGCGCTGCCTCCGCTCTAGGACCGCTGGTTGCTTATTGTTTCACAGGAATTTTCACGGGGTAAGCTACATGATTAATTTTGATTTTCAGCCCGTTTCATTAAGTTCTAGGATGTATTACCTGGGAGGTATCCTTTCTCTACAACACAGGTGGCAAACACAAGGCCCTCAGGCAGAATCCGGCCCTCCACCTTGTTTTAGCCGGTGGCACCTTGTTTCTACACCTTGTTTCTACCCAGCGGCAGCCCGGAGCTCTCACGTAACTGTTAAAGGAGCAGTTACATTCATACAGTCCTAAATTACTTTCGGCCCTTTGAAGGCGATGGCAAGGCTGATGTGGCCCCCGGTGAAAATGAGTTTGACAGCCTTCCTCTACAACTGTAGCTAACAAAATTAATTATTCTTATTTGTGCCTTTTCAGGATTGTTACTTGTAGCACCCATGTCTAGGCTTTTACAATTTCATTCTTTTTCTCTTGCTGCTAAATAATTTAGTTAAAAGGCTGATATCAGCGCAGCTAAGCAGTATCTTTTTATGTATAAAACCTTACTAGATCTTGTTCCGATTGTGTTGGGGAGGGGAGTAGTTGAGTGAAGTTAAGATTCTGATCCCCACCTGCATGGCTCCTTTCTTTGGACTCACGCGGTCCACTGTGTTTAGTGTAAGGAAGACTCGCTGGGGAATCAGCTGGCCAGGCCCTGACTCTGTGCTGATTACATAGCTTTGTCAGTGTGGGCAAGCCACCAGATCCCCTTCCAGGCTTCTTCAAAAAAGGAAAGAGAAGAAGGAATTAAATAATACCTTAAAACCCTGCGTGTTCGTAAACTTATTGCCATGTTCCTCAACTCGAAGGTTTTCTGTATGGTTTTTTTCTATACAGTGTTGTGTCTGCTTATATGGTGTTTAAAAGATTATCGTTGCCTGATATATGTAGATTTCCTTTCCATCCAATTAAGAAGTACCTGATGGGGCCCCTGGCCAGTGTGGCTTGGTTGGGGCATCATCCTGTGGACTGCAAGGTCACGGATCTGATCCCTGGTCAGAGCACTATGAGAAGGCAACCAAGCCGACGTGTCTCTCTCTCACATCAGTGCGCGCTCTCTCTCTCTCCCTCTCCCTGCACCTCTCCCTCTCTCTACTCCCCTTCCTCTCTCTCTAAAGCAGCGAAAAACTGTCCTTGTGTGAGGATAAAAAATAAGTAAAAGTGTCTGATGGGTAGACGTGTTTATGCTATTATATTTCCAAGTAATTTTCATATCACTGTAGGCACAGAAGTGTGTTTTTTTAAAGCTGACATACAGTATTACAGTTTCAGTTGTACAGCATAGTGATCGGATGTTTTTAAACCTTATGACATGATGACCACAATAGGTTTAATCATCTGTCACCTACCACACGTTGTTATTACAACATTATTAACTATATTCCCTATGCTGTATGTAATATATCCCCATGGATTATTTTGTCACTGGCGTTTGTACTTCTTAATCTCCTTCACCTTTTTTGCCCATTTCCCCCACCTGCCTCCCATCTGGTAAGCATCAGTTTGTTCTCTGTATCTGTGAATTTGTTTCTGTTTGTTTTTATTGTATTTATCTTGGTTTGTATTGATATGATTCTCATCAACTGATCCCAAAAGAAAGTAGACTTAGGGCTTGGGAAGGTTTGCTTGTATCTCTCTGTGTGTGGGCTGTAAAATTTTGCCCATTTATAAACTGTTTGGTGGAAGAAACTACTTTATACAAATGGTAGTTTGGCTGCTTCATTGGTCATCACAGTAATGGATTCGTTCTACTCATTGGATTGCAGCTCTGAAAACCGTCTCGTACTGCCATGCTGTGATGGAGCAGTGCAGTCCACACTAAACAGATCAGATACAGACTATAACAACAAATGTTAAATGATTCCAGTGTTACTATGTATTTGTCAACATTTGGTATAAACACTTTAAGATCAGATAGAGTTTTAATAATCGACTCTCCTGTCCCTCCATAATTAGGGCAAACAGTGTGAGTTCTAACTGTATTACATAAGCTCAGAGATTCTTTTAAATCCTTATTTGCAGAAGCATCTAATTTCATTAATCCATGCTTAAAACAAAATTTAAAATTAGGATACTAATCACTTTTTTGTGGATTAAAAAAATATAAACAAAGATTTTCTTTTTGTAATTTGTTTTGTATGCTCATTTGGGGTTCTTTAATCCCTTTCAAAAGAAAACGGTACATTTTGTTAAAAGTTACTGACTTTTTTTAAGGTTTTTCTCTTCTATTCGTTTCTATATTATAATGGAGAATTAGTATACATTCAATAAAACAAGAAGAAATTTTCAGTAATGCTCTCAGTAGGACTGTTACTCCATTTCTAAAATTTAAGGAAAAAGAATAAAGGACCTTAAGGTATGACCCTATAGGTAATTATCTTTGTTTTAAAGCTCTATTGGCAATATTAAGCTCTGTCCCTATTTGCCAGTCATTTTCTTCCTCCGTTCCCCTTTAAGGAAAGAAATAAGAATGAATATTATTTCGTGTACTCACCAGTTTGGGTTTTTTTTTTTTGCTGGGTCAGCCTGTATGCACAGGTAGGTCTTGAGGAAACTTTCAAAGTTGGCCTTTTTGATGAGGTAATTTTACTCTACAAGTCTGGTTTGTAGGTTCTCTCCTTGGACTGGTTTTACAGTTCACATTCCTCTGTTTATAATGTTGTGGGGGCTGGTTTCAGCTGAAGCTGATGTGATTGGTCACTTAGTCTGCAGGGGGGCCAATTAGCTCTGATCATGTGGAAAAGAATGCTGGTTTGTTAGGAGGTTTTTCTTTACCCAACACAAACCTTAACAACTCTGGAGAAAGCCTCCAGAACTGACTTGGAGAAGGGTTGCATTTTTTCCCTCTAATCTGGACCGGTCTTTAGTAAGTTTGCATAATCTTACTTAAAAGAGTTTATTTAAAAGTTCAAAGGGATAAAATTCCCTGCAAGATTTCTTTTCAGCCGTCTTTCCTTATATAGCATGTTGAAGTGTGAGGTATTTCCTTTATTAATCTTTTTTTCCCTCCATTTCTTTGGGGACGATATCCTGGAATAAGGACTTTGTAGCTATGAATTAATGAATTGATTTTTATCGGTTTTCTTTTCATATCCCATCTCATCAGAATGGCTGTCACTAATTGTAGAACTAGTAATACAGGTAATTTAGTTACCTGCAATCTTTTGGAGGTGGGGCGCAAGGAGGCAGACTCTTTTTAAAAGGCTGTGTACAGAGACTTTGAAAAAGAATAAACTTGTTTGGTACCTTGTACTTATCTTTGAGAAACACACCTATGTGAAAACCTGAAGAATTGTCTTAAGGCATGCTTCAGTGCTGTTGAGGGGCCGCTTCCCTCAGGGGTGTGGCGACATGCAGTAAGTCAGGTGGTCAGGGCTCAGGAAATTTAGCTTCATATCTAAATAGTGTTTGGCTGGAAAACATGTGTGATCCAGCTTGTAGCAACCTTGAAATGAACTGTGAGATGACTATGTAATATGCCTTAGTGAGCAACACTTTTCTCCACGTCCATTAGTTGCTGATTTTAAAATTTGGATCAAATGTCTCAAGTAAGAGGATCTTAGGAACAAAGGCTGCGATTATTCAAAGTAAAGTCATGGAAGGCCTGCTGGAAAAATTATTAATGTAGACCAATGTAATGCTACTTAGAAAGTGAAATCCGCCTTTGTAGATTCCTTCCCTGCCCCTTACAATTAAAAAAATATATTAATTCCTTCTTTGTTTTATTAATGCCAAACATTTCAATACAAGTGCAGACACAGCATTGGAAACTTTGACCTTCAGAACTAGAGCAGGTAACAGCATAAAGGAGGGACTTGGGGTGTGATGCTGGTTTCCTGCCTGTGCTGGTAGGAATTATACTTGATATGTCAATTGCCATCTTTCTGTTTGTGGGGGAAAAGCCAGAGTAAATACAACGTAACACCGCCTTTCAAAAAGCAGAAGTACTGGAGTGTGACCTTCCTTGTGTCTCGAAGAGACATAGCAAGCAAGATAGTGAAGGATTTTACCAAACTTGGAAGACTCTTTCTATAATATACTCCATTTCAGAATATATTGAGGCAAGAATGATTTGGCAAAAAGATCATCAAGAAATGTCTCAAGTGAAAATATGTTCTGATTTCTAGATTCTATAATTTAAAAGCTTGCTATAGTCTGTACACATGGATTCCTAATTGTTGGCTTCTGATTGCTAATGGTATAGATAATGTAGACCAGCTTTGGAGTGCTACTCAGGAGCACAGCACTTTCATTATGCCAGCCCGAGCAGTTAAATCCGTTTCTAGTTGAAGTTGCCAGGTTAGCTGAGATTAAACTGATTTTGGAACAGATGATATGCCAACTTCATTCTGAAACGCACAGGCCCTCCCATCTAAACGGAATTGATTATTTCAGTTGGAGATGCCTCTGAAATACCTCCTCTGTGAGGGAACATGAATGCTCGATATCTGTTTACTGGTTGTTTTTTATTCAAAATCACAATGATGAAGCAAGGTGCCACAACCAGGTAGATTATTTATTAAATTCCATTCTCTGTAGCTGAAGGTGTTTGATTTTCTTTTTGGCTGAAGCAATGTGGTGTATAAGCTAAAACTGCACTGCCGTGTGCTCGGGGACAGCAGAGCCTTTGGTGGGAGTGGGGGGTCCTGCCTGTGGGCGTAGATCATCTCCCAGCTTCAGAACTTCAGCCCTGGCTCCAGTGTTCGCTCTTTCTTCTTCTTTTTTAAATGGCACTTTGCCCCCATTACCATTTATCCCCCTTACATCCCCTCTGCCCCACAGTCACCACACTGTTGTCCGCGTCTGTGAGTCCCTTTTGCTTTTTGTCCCGTCCCCATCCCCTAATCCCCTCCAGTGTTCTTTCTTACGTAGTGCACTTAGCTGTCTTTAGAAGGTGCCTGGTGTCTTCTCAGTCCTGCATTCATGCTCACCTACTGATACTCTTCCCCGGGAATTTCGGGCGCCGACTAGGTGTGTACCGGCGGGTGATGGAGCATACTCAAACCATATGCCTTTTCCAAAGAGGTTCTGATAATGCTCGCTGCAGCCCCTCCAGTTTCTCCCAGCAGCCAGGAGCTGATCTGTTCTCAGGACCCATGTTAACCAATGGAGCAGGCTGTTGCCCTCAGGGGTTAGGATGGGAGAAAAGTTTAAACTGTACCCTAGCCTTCATGAGTTTTGTTTACAAGTAATTGTGGGCGGTGGGGAGGGGGTAGATACCAACACCTGATGGGATTCCCTTTCACCCTTTTGTCTGGCGTTAGAAAACATTTTTAGTGTTTATCAGAGAATATATACCTGCATAGAGCAATACAAAATTACTTGCTGGAAGAATTTGCACATAAACAAGCTTCAAAGTCTGTCCCATAATTCCACTTTTGCTTTTGGAGTTCGGGCACTTGTAAGTTCCAAGTCTCACAGCTGTAGATTGTGTTGGCTGAGCGCCTCCTTGCTCCATCTGAAGTTTTCCATAAACACCGTGTTTGGCAGCGGGTCAAACACGCACACAGGTGCCCTTTCACTGCTCTTTCTCCTCAGGAAGTCCACTCAATTAGACCAGAGGAAAACCAGTGCTGCATCTTAATTTTGTTTTATTTTCGGAAGAATCCTATTCAGACATAATACTGTAAGACAGAAACGAGTATTTATTACCACTGGGGAAACTGTTTAGATACGTAGTACCTGTGTGTTCTAGCATCTTTTATACATCCTGAGTCACTGTGATGTAAGAACAGATGTATTACCCAGTATGGTTTGCTCACAAAATGGTCGTGTTTGTTACAGTGAATAGGAAAAATACATTGTAAATTTGTGTTTACCTCCTGGAGGTCATAGACGTCTTGAAGACTGACAGAAACCTCAGGCGCTTTGCCCTGGGAAGAACCAGCACGCCGGCACGGAAGGGCTCCCAGTGCAAGGGCTCACATCCCCGTGTGCTCTTCCTGGCCGCGGGTCGGAGGCACTTGCCGGGCGCAGGCATTTTTTCCAATTATATATTCATTGCATTAACTTTTAAATCATCGTGTTATGAGTTAATCTGTTAAGATTTTGAAAAGGCAACTAAAATATCCGGTTGCTCAGCTTTGTCATGCTGCTGTTACAGAAGGAGGAAGACTTTGGTTTTAAATGTTAAAGGCATGTGGGTGTCCCTCACTCATTTTAGCTCTGGTCACTGTGGAATCCTAGAATATTTTAGACATGAAAGTAACTTTAGATATTATCTCTAAGTAGCTCATGAATGACTTTGATATTTACCATTAATTTAAAATTATATCAGTAATATACAGGGGTGGGCAAAAGTAGGTTTACAGTCATGGGACTGTAAAGTACCGAGTTAACAAAGCTCTTGCAGTCATCAAAACGTGTGAGTCTTACCCCAGTCCTTCATTTGCCCGTTCCTTGCAAATATATGTATTTTTTAACTCAAACTATGCAGGTGAAGTTCTCTTTAATACCCTCACTCCCTACTCAAATTTACACAGATACAAATCTCTTTTAATCTTTAGGGTATAAAAGATTGAATGTTTTAGAGCAGTTTTTGCATATAGTGTAAATTTTAGTTGCATTGCTAGTAATTGGAAAGTATATTTCGTTAGATGGTGCTTGAAGTTATTTTTCCCCCCTCAAAGTGATTTCTAGAGATAAGTTTTTATATTGAATAAGTTGGTCTTGATGTTTTTTAATATCATTTCTGCTGGAAGATGTAACAAATTTCGTTTCATCTCCCCTTTTAGAGATGTCAGTCTCTGTCCCTAAGTTCCCTTTTAGAGCTTATTAAATTTAGACCCCAGATCTTTCTCTTTCTCCTTTAGCTTTTCTAGAATTTCTGGTTGCTTCTGATGGGCTTAATCTTTTAGTAAACCCCAGATGAGGAGTTTGAACACCTCTGTCCTGTTTCTGGTTTGCTCACTGCTCAGCTGTGTGACCTGGGGAAACTCCCTGCAGGCGTCCTGTCCTCCCCGGAGCAGGAGAGGCCAGATGTCTGACTTCACTCCCGTGTTTTCTGTGAGGGTTAGATGAGATACGTCGGTGCACTTTGTCACCTGTAAGGTATCGAGTCACTCATTTACTGTGTGTCCCTGGACTGTGGACCAGAGGCTGGGTGCTGTGTCCGAGTCCCTTCCTTCTTTTCAGTTCTGTGTCTTCAGTTGTGTTTGTCCATGGAGGAGGTACTCATGTTAATGTTTATTGGAAGGCTGAGTGCGAGTAAAACAAACAAGCAAAAAATGGTAAAGGCGTACTATTTCTCTGGGAAAATAGTACTGTTTACTAAAGTTGAATATATTTATGACGTAGCAATTTCACTTCTAGGTAAATACCAACAGAATGCAAACATGCTCATCAAATCTCATATCCAACCAAGAATGTTCATAGCAACACAATTCATAACAGCAACAAACAAACAAACAAACTAGAAACAACCTAAACCAGCAGTAGAGAAGGGAAATATATAATGCTTTGTTCATACAATGAAATCCCTCCTGTGCATTATTGCAGAAGAACGAGCTACTGTGTGTGATAGTGTGGATGAATCTCCCTTAATGTCCAATGAAAGAAGCTAGACAAAAGTGCATCTTCCATTTTTATTAAAAAAAAAAAGTTTAAAAGCAGGCAAAACTAATCTTTGAAGATTGAAATCAAAATAGGGCTTGCTTTGGGAAGAGCTGGTTGAGAGGATGTGAAGGCTTTTGAGGGTCCTGATATTCTTTTGCTTTTTAAAAGTCTTAAGTGGTAGTTATGTGGATATATTTGCTTTACGAAAACTCTTTGAATTGTACATTAGTGATTTGTGTGATTTCTGATAAGAATGTTACAGTTCAATAAATTTTTTTAAAGGTAGTGGGAGGACATAATTAGAGTATGTTTAACAGTTTTTGAGTCTTTTTTTTACCCTTCCCTTGTGAAAATGACAATGGTATCCCTATAGACAGAAGTCCACCCATCATGCATTTACACACGGAATAGGCTTGGCATGTCAGAATCACGTTATTCAGGTTTTCCTTGGTTTTGCCAGAAAAGTTGTCCCCTAGAGCTTTCCATTTCCATTATTCCCTGTGTAATAAATGATACACCAGAAAAGAGCACTGCAGTTTTTAGGAATTATTTTGTAGAAACAGGTACTTACTAACAAAATCTGAATTCCTTTGTAGTAGAATTTTTAAACTAGCATGGGCACTATCATGTTCGTGTAAAACCAGGTGGTTTACTGAAATGCGTGTGCATGCAACACCGCTTTCACCTTAGAGACTGGATCTTCTCCAGTCACGATGTATAGACCAGAAGTAGAGCCAGAATCTAAAATCAGGTCTGGTGACTCCCAAGATTTTTTGCGGGGGGAGGGGTACTGTGCTCTTCTTTATCTTAAAATTTTTCTCAAATCTTTTTTGGAACAAGAAATACCGTAAGTAGTTATTCAGAAGTTATGTGGTGCAGGTTTCCCAGCAGGTTGAGAATTATGAAACAGTTTACAGTGAGTAGAAAATCCAAAATTTTTTTTTCTGTAGTCTCCCTATTTCATTTTCCTATTCTGCCTTTAGTTTTCTTATTCCTGGATACTAATTATGAGAAGTACATGTAGGACTTCACCATTACAAAGACAAAGAAGCTGTTAGTTTAGGAAAAAATGCAAGCAATTCACCTACAGGGAAATAAAGTTAGTAAACAATAGGAAATATCTTTGATATGAAAAATTCATATTTGAGCCAAATTAGTATACCATTTTCCAACTACTAAAGTAGTAAATGTTAAAAGGTTTGACCCTTTGCGGGGGGAATAATCTGGCGGCTTATGCTCCAGCAGCAAGGTTTACCTTGTCTGTACCCATTCGTATTATTAGGGAGATGTTTAATCACAGAAGAATGTGCTGTCATCGAAGAAAGCAGATTATAAGGCAGTAGGTATACTGATTGCAACTACATAAAAATATAAAGTTATGCAAAAGCTAACCACAGACAGAGTTCTGTTTCTAGATTGAAGGATTACTAATATTCTTAGTAACTTTTTTGTAGTTTATTTGTTAGAAAAATTATAATTTCAATTTTTGGTAAACTAGGCATTTTGCCATTAATGTGATTTTGCTTATTTGGTAGCTCCATTACAATTTCAGAGACTTACCGTAAAAGGAGGTGAAAGTGAGTGTGATTGCACTGTGTTCCCAAATCACTGTACGGTGCTGGGCGCACACCTGTGACTGCATCGCTACGTGGGTTACAGTTCATTTCCCATCGTCTGTCAGCTTCTACACACTAGGGGTTTCTTTGTTTTAGATTTGTTCCTCCTTTGTAAGTGTGCCTACTGCATTTTAAATCAAGTTATGCAATGAATGTGGTGCTTTATAAAATGGCTTGTCCTCTCTTAATTCTGAGCAAGAGACGCCTGCAAGGCCTCCTAGCCCTTCTAACACAAGGGCAGACGTATAGAATATGCCTGTACTCGAACCCGTCAAACCTGGCGTTTACAGTGCACTAAGTGTGTGTTGAATGGAGCCAGAAGATTAACTTTTGAATCCTCTCTGTGCCATTTAAACAGCGGTGTATGACTTTGGACAACTTTCCTGGGTTATCTTTTTGAACCTCACTATTCTCAGCTATGAAATGGGAAAAATGTCTAATATTGAGAATTGTTATAAAGATCAAGTTCGTTTAAATGAGTTTTTATTATCTGTGGCTGTGTAACAAGTTAGTGGCTGAAACTTAGTGGCTGAAAGCAGCAAACATTTATTATCTCAGTTTCTGTGGGCCAGGAGGAGCAGCTCGGCTGGGTGGTCCCGGCCTGGGCCTGCAGTCGCAGGGGCCACCAGGGCTTCAGTCAGCCTAAGGCTCAGGGGGGCTTGTAGCCACTTCCCAGCTCACTCATGCGGCTGTCGGCAGGCCTCAGCTCCTTGCCCGTGGGCTTCCCGTGCCACGGTAGCTGGGATCTCTCAGAGAGAGTATCCTAGGAGGAAGGCCACAGTCATTTTTAACTTAGCATTGGGAGTGACATCTCATCACTTCTGGTATATTCCGTTCGTCGGGAAAGAGTCATTCGGCCCATCCCATGCCTCAGGCGTGGGGGTTACACCAAGGCCAGAGGCAGGGGGTGTTGGGGGCTCAGTTGGAGGTGGCCCACCATAATGAGAAAGCAGTGTTTGCCCAGCAAAGAATGGCATCCCACATTCTAAATTATTTTATTCTTTGAAATAACTTTAATTCTTTAAGATCTTATAAAAACCTAACAACCATTTGGGCAAACAGGATTTTGAATCTTAATGAGAATGGACTATAAGAGGATGACCAAAAATTAAATTTCCTGTTTCAGAGGCCACTGTATGGTTTCGTTCTTCACTTTTAGTGTGGTTTCATGAAAAGAATTGAGGTTGTCACTGAGAGAATGTGTAACTTCTATTGTTATAAACTGAGGACATTGGTATATGTTCTGGATTTTCCACTACTTCAGTATGAGATTTTATTTATATAATCTGTTGTGATTTATATATGTTAGCACATGCGGGGCAGTGGCTAAAGAGTTTGCACAGTTTAGAACTTCGGTGTCCTTTGGGAGTGCCGGTTTGCTTTACTTGATGTCCAGGTTATCTTTTATTGGTAATGTAGCTCTTGAGTCGCATCGGTGGTAGACGTGGCTTAGCTTTGAATTCTGTTCAAAAGCAATTTGTTGTATGCTTTTAATGCACTAGGTGCTAGAGTAAAGGAGATTTTATAGCTCACAGTCTGCTTTTGAGTTCACAATTTGTTTTGGAATAAAAGAAGTTGAAATGTTCAGATATCCTGTTTGGGCAGAACTACCAAAGTTGATTAAATTACATTATAGCATATAATTAAAAATATTGTATGCCTTGAGAAAAAAAAACTATGGCTGGTTAAGGAAAGATTGCCAGGATACACGGTTAAGTGCAAACAGCAAGCGTACCAAACAAGTGTAATAGTTGGAGGGGGTGCTGTGGGAGTGTGAAGGAGGGAGCTGCGTGTGCATGCACACGTATAGCTGTGGACAGTGTGGGGAAGGCTCCATGAGAAGTTGCTGGTGGTGGTGACTTCTGGAGGAAAAGATTGAGATCTTGTGTGGGAGGAAATTGGTTCTCTTTTCATTGCATGCTTTTTTTGAATGCACATATTATTTTTGTTTAAAAAATGCCCAGTCTATGAACATTGTGCTTTAAGAAATATGTCTAATAGTCTGTGCATATATCCATGGTTTACTTATACTGCCTGAACACTGAAGTGGACACATTTGCAGAAAAGCTGAATTTGTGGGGTCAGATCTGTTTTCAAATTCCTCACTGGCTGAGGCCTATGTTTCTTTTTTATTTACAGGAAGACCAAATTTTGAGGAAGGTGGACCAGCATCAGTGGGAAGAAAGCATGAATTTATACGATCAGAAAGTGACAATTGGCGTATTTTTAGAGAGGAGCAAAACGGAGAAGACGAAGACGGAGGATGGCGGCTAGCCGGGTCACGGAGGGATGGGGAGAGGTGGCGGCCTCACAGTCCTGGTAAGGGCTCTTTCTGTTGAGGCTTTGGTGGGTGGGAATCGTTCGGGAATGAGTGGAAAAGATAAACTCTTGTTTTCTTTTAAATGTGGGATCAGTATGTCATCACACTTGGTGTTGCTGCTACAAAAAATTTCAACATAAAAATTTGCAGACCTATTCAGTTGATTAAATCACTTTTTATTTTTCTGGGGCAAATAGTGTGGTTTCACAAGAGGCGCCTGCCCTTAACTGCACAATGGAGGAAGGGTTTCATTTGGTTTTGTCTAACTCTTACAAAGTCTTTTTTTTTTTTTTTTCATCACGTTTTCAAACTTATAAGTGTATAATTACACGTTCATTTAGGGACATGTGGTCCACCTAAAAATTTTTTTTACCCCCGGCATAAGAAAGGATTTATTCTTTCGATTTTTTTTTTGTCCTGAAAATGTGATTAATGCTTCTTTGAAGAATAAACTTTAAACCCAGGTCAAAATCATAATCACAAGTTCATTCTTTTGTACCTCTAAGTTTAAAAAAAGGAGAGAGAATAGTAGCGATTAGTGGTTTTGTAAGTTCCTCTGTTTGACTCTTTAAGAGTGCTTCCAACTGTTCGCCCCTGACATTAGATATGCTGGTAACTGAAGACACTGGTGCTTTGTGTCAAAGTTCATCCCCTGCCAAAGTGCTGATTCCACGCCTCATGATAATCAGATGCCACTGTAGTTTGAATCATGGGGTCATGCAGAACTGAAACATACAAAGAGTGTGTACATGTCTTTTGAATTTCATGTGCATAACATTTTATCTATCAACCATATGCCAAGATAGCTTACCTTTAATAGAGGACATTATAATAATGTAAACTGTTTTCATTTACTTTTTAAAGTCAAGTTAGTAGCAGAACCATCAGCCTTGGTCAGAATAAACATTCTAACAGGCATTTAGTGGTAGAAACTTTGTGAAATCAGTCTTTAGATAAAGTTAGGATGCTTTGCCCCAGCTCTTCTTGACTGCCCCTTGGGCGAGTTTCCTGTCATTAGTGGGCATTGTTTACGTCACAGCTTTCCAGGCAGTTCTCATCCGTGTCCTGGGCAACCAGATGTTATCGTTCTCTTCAAGGCACAGTGGCATTTTGTGCTGAGCTTGCCTGTAAGCAGAGGGTTTGTAGACTGTGTTCCCAACAAGCATTCAGTGAGAATGGACAGGATCTGGGCCGAGCGAGAAGAAGAATTCCAGCTGATCAAAAACAAACAAGGTGAATGTTTTGGAAGATGAGCAGTGTTTCTAAGCCCGAATGTCGGATGTTGGTTCTCTTAAAGGGAGTTGAACGAAGTAAAATTTTAGTGTTATATTCTACCATCAACCTCCTCAACCAACAACTTAGATTTTGGATATATATTGCCTTTTTCTAAGTCTGTCTCCTAATATTTGACTTCCATGTCAGTTTTGCCATCAATTTGATAATTTTCCAAAAATTTTTACTTACACATATTTTAAAAGATAGTTTAGGGCATATAGAGATATATGGGGTTGAAAAACACTGTAAATATGCATTTTAAAAAATGAATACTGTCACCCTGGCTGGTGTGGCTCAGTGGATTGAGTGCTGGCCTGCAAACCACAGGGTCGCCGGTTCAATTCCCAGTCAGGGCACATGCCTGGGTTTCCGGCCAGATCCCTGGTAGGGGGTGTGCAAGAGGCAGCCACACATCAATGTTTCTCTCCCTCTCTTTTTCCCTCCCTTCCCCTCTCTCTAAAAAGAAATAAATAAAATCTTTTTAAAAAATGAATACCATCCACCTTTTCAACTTAGCATATTAAAAGTTGGGTCTGATTTGATCAGTTGTTTTTAAGTTCTCTTAACATTTCTTAGATTTCAGTTAATCTTTTATTAGGATTTGCTTACAATTTTAAATATAATGATTTTGACTGGTTTTATCTTTAGAAAACAGTAGTGAACTAGTTCTAATGTAAGGTCTTTAAAGCAGTGGTCAATCTTAATAAGCTATAGATATGTCTTATCTGCTACATTTACTTTCATGAATAAATTTTTTTCTACTGTTGGTAAGACAACAAAAATACAGAATCTAGTTTTATTAAAGTAGGGAGCATATCTGGGTATGTCTAGAGATGAGTGCACTAGGCCTGCTAAGCAAGTGCCCACTCTGGGAGCTGAACTTAAGGCACTCAGCCAAAGGGAGCCATGAGGCAGCGCCTAGAAGGCTAGATGCCTTTACAGGCAGTTTAGGAAGGACTGGAGACAGAGTGCCCTGGGGTTCAGCATTTGATCATGCATACTTCTCAGTAATGACTCCAGGTTTACGTTCAAGCAGTCCGGGTATAAAATTCCTTTGTTTCACAGACAGTAGTAAATAGTGTTTTGTTGTGGTAAGTGCTAAGGGTGGGAGATGTGGAAATAATGTTTTCCTTACCATTTTGTGAGTGGCTTATAAGATGCTTACCTGTATTTGGCATTTTAACATTTTGCCCTTTGGTTTTCAGTTTAAGTTTTAGATTGCTAGTTTTAGCACATTGAGCCTCAGTAGTAAGAATACTTTGCTTTGGCCTCATTTCTTTGTGTACTTCCCACAGAGAAAGCAGTCAAGGATAGAAAATTCTAACATGTTAAAACTTGCCTCTTTTTTTTTTTTTTTAATTAACTCTCTCAGACTCAGGCTTTGCAGATTTTACCAAGTTTCCCGTTCTTTTTTAGAAAAAAGTACTTTAACCTAGGATCTCCTAATCTTAGGCAGTCTCTTTCTGCCGACAGTGGATATAATAGCATGCTAGGGTGGATTTAGGAATGTCCCTGGGGTGTTGTACGGAAATAACTCCCTAGGGGAGAGAATGGGAAGGGAAGTAATAAGCTTATTACTGTGGGAAAAGCAGCAGAGGGTGCAGAATTGAGTTCTAGTTCACTTTGCCATTTGCAAGTTACTTCTGTCAGAAGTTTTGTTTTTAAGTTATGAATTAGGATAATGGCTATGTAGAATCTCTGACATCTCTCAGTACAGTAATTCTATGACTTTTTGTGAATCAGAATCACACATGGGATCTTGCCTCTTAGCAGTTAGGCATTATGATTCTGCTATAAAGTAACACAGGGAGCTGTCTTATCCATAAAGAATGGTATTTTCAGAAGAAGAAAGAAAATGCTTTGAAGACCTGCCAGAAGGAAGGCACTGCTGACTTCCTATGGAAAGATAGCCAGGGCTAAGTCTGGGCTAGGAGTGGGCTAATCAGCATTTCAGTTAGATGCCTAAAGCTTATTCAAAGTAGACACTTTAAATAAAGTGCCCTTTAAAAGTGATTTGTTTTCAGTGTGTCTTTAAAAGCTCTAGAGTCTGCTGTGGCTCAGTACTTAATGAAGATAACCACCGCGACAGTATACATATGCCAGCCTCTGAACTTCATGTAATTGGGCTAGTTTCTGTGCAGTGGGTTGATCCGTTTGAATTGGCTTTCCGTCGTAGTTTTCTCCTTTATATCCTGTCCATCATTTTCTTTTTCCAATGCTGTCACAAAGCTTTCTAAGGTCTGTGTCCTCCTCCTGACCCCAGATGGCCCTCGTTCTGCAGGCTGGCGGGAGCACATGGAACGGCGGCGAAGGTTTGAGTTTGATTTTCGAGATCGGGATGATGAACGGGGCTACCGACGGGTGCGCACGGGCAGTGGCAGCATCGACGATGACAGGGACAGCTTGCCCGAGTGGTGCTTAGAGGACGCTGAGGAGGAGATGGGCACATTTGACTCTTCTGGAGCGTTCCTCTCTCTGAAGGTAGGAAGTTGGTTTTAAACGTCACGACAGGCACTGACCTACCAAATTCAAATTGCTGTTAACCTGTGTCTTTTTTTCCCCTACAGAAAGTACAGAAAGAGCCTATTCCAGAAGAGCAGGAGATGGACTTCCGGCCTGTGGAGGAAGGGGAGGGGTGCTCTGACTCAGAGTGTAGCCATAATGAAGAAGCCAAAGAACCTGATAAGACAAATAAGAAAGAGGGAGAAAAGATGGATAGAATAGGAGTTGGTACGGTGCAGTTTTGTCTTTGCCTTTTTTTCTGTCAAACCAAAATTTTCCTAAATTGTTAATTGAAGATTACTTCGTGTTACAGAAACTAGTGAGGAAACACCTCAAACCTTAACATCGTCTGCTAGACCAGGTACTCCTGCAGACCATCTGCCTCAAGAAACACCGCAGTTTGAGAGGAAGGAGGAGCCCAGAACCGAGCAAACGGAAAAAGCCGAAGACGAGAGTAGGATGGAAAATAGTTTGCCAACCAAAGTGCCCAGCAGAGGGGACGGTACGTATGTCTGAGAGTCTTCACGCTGAAGCAGGGTTCTGCTGGGGCCGAGGTCACTGGCTGATAAGATAGGCTTCTGTTCTCATCTCCTGGAACTGCCTCTGAGGGCAGATCATTAGAAAAGGTTATTTTACTGGTAACCTGGTCAAACTTTGCTTCCCATATGTGTGTCCATCCCAGAATCCAGGGAACAGAGTCAGAGGCAGTAAGGTGGAGCTCAGGAGTCTCACCTCCTAGGATGTTATGACTGACCCTCGGATCAGTCGAGCAATCTGGGTTTGTGATCCTCTGCGGTAGTTGGGTTTTCGTATCAGACGTGTACCTTCCTTTCTGTGCCCAGAGGACACGCCGAAACGCCATTGTTCAGACGAGGCCGAAAAGAACATGGATGAATCCGTGGAATTCCCATCACCTTTGCTGTATTACAAGCTTAAATTGTATCTCCTTCTCCAGTGCCGCTCTATTGATTTTAAACTGCTCATACACCTTAGTAGGCAATATCAGTGTTTATTTCCACGTTTGTTACACGTACTAAAAAATGACATTGTAAGGCCTGGTGTTGAAGGGTTGATTCATTCACCATAAAAATTCACACCTTTTAACATGGCCTGCGATACCTCTCGTGATGGGGCTTCTGCCTCCCTGCATGCAGTTGCAGCAGCGGTCTCTCCCCTGCGTTCTCTCCCCTCGCCACGCAGTCCGGTCGGTCCTGAGGTGCGCCTGGTTCTCCCGCCCTCGTGTCTTGTTGGCACACGGGGTTCTCTGCCTCCGACACTCTCTCCCACCCCACGTCCCCAGGCTAGCTTAGGTGTCTTGTTTCTTAAATAGCATTTCTCAAATAGCGATGTGATACTATAAAGGTCTGTTTATCTTTTTTGCCCAATAAACTAATATTCTGAGGTCTTGAACCAAGGATTTTTTTTCTTTTTAGTGTCTAGAACAAAGCTGAATGAATGAATTCAGCAAGTATTTGAATCTTTACTGTGTATATCAGGCACTATGAGACTTGTACATTTTGAAATTTTAGGATGGGATCAAAATGTGTATTTTTGAGAAAGCTATCTCAAAATACATATGTATTTTTGAGATAGATGTGCATTAAAGATTAAAACTCTGGATTTAGGGGATAAAGCATGTGTATATCAGTAATCTGAGGCAAACAGGAACTGTGTGAACTTATGATTGGCAGACTCCTGCAGTGCTTCAGGAAGTAAGTGTCTTTGAGTTTGTCTTGGAACAGTAAGTAGAACGTGGAGGTGAGGGGCTGGGTGAACTGGGAGAGGGCATCCTGGTACTGGGCAGCAGTGGAAGCCGAGGCGAGCAGGTGGGACTGATCGGGCATGGGCAGGAATCAGCTTCTGTTTTTATTTAGATGAAGCATGGGGGTGAAAGGAGAATGGTGGGAAGCATGGTTGGAATGTAGCTTTGACCCCTGCATGTAGGGTGGGTTGTTGTGATGACAGCTTCGTGCATGTGGCCTGCTGGGCTCCCAAGCAGTCATTGTGACGGAGGCAGTGCACCTGTAAAGGGAGGTGGTGGCAGACAAGATGTCAGAGTGGAAATTGGCAGGACATAGTCTTTGCTTGCATATCAGGGTGAAGAAAAGGGAAGAGTCAGGTGAGGGAAGTGCCTGGAGAAGGTTATGCTGCTATTAGTAGAAAAAGAGTAGAGGATGAGGAGCACATCGGGAAGGGGAGAGAATAGAGTCAGTCTTGAAAACTGATTCTGAGGTATTGATGAGAAATTAGGTAGAGATGGCCAGAGAGCTGTTGTGAGTAAGGGACTAAAGATGAGAAGAGGCTGGGGCCAGAGGGCGAATGAAAATGTAGCATTTACATGTGCTCGTTAGGGGTGAAAAGAAAAGTGGACTGAGAACAGAACCTTAGGTGATTCCAATTTTTAGATAGGTAAGAGAAGCCAGAAAAAAAACCCTTCAGAGGCAAATGTAGAGTGCAGGAAAATGAAGGAGGGAGAATGTTTCCAGCTTGGAAAAGGGTAGATAATGTCAGCTGCAACTTCAGAGGTCAGAGGACGAGGACAGTATTGGATTTGGGGGCTCTAGGTCACTGCTCATCATTGGGAGAACAGCATTGCTGGCGGGTGGGAGTGGAAGGCACAGGGGAGCAGGTGTGGATGGTGGTGAAGTGGACACAGCTGGTATAGACTGTTCTTTTAAAAAGTTTTGTGTGGGAGGAAGGGAGAGGAACAGGAATTTAGAGAAGCTGTCTGTGCTTGAGCAAACAAGGTTTCAAAGGGAAACTGCGATGGTATCTGATTAGTTGACCCCCCTTTCCTTCTTACAAGGATGCACAGTGGGAGGTTAGAAATAGGAACCAGCACGGAACCTCTTTTCAGTCTGTGTTCTCGTAGAGAAGAACCTGCACTGTACAGGTAGACTCCAAGTGTTCTTCATTATCCTGCAAAATGTAATGTATTATTTATATTAATTATGACTTGAAAAGGCACTCATCCAGATAATTGCAGATATTTTTAGTAAAGGTTTTGGTGACGAGATATGCCGTCTCTGAGAAGGTTTGCAGTGCTTTGTTAACTGACTCTGCTGTTCGGAGACGTGATGTAAAGCAGGGATGAGGCTGACTCCGTGTGCTTTCAAGAGGTAGACACATAACTGTTGGGTAGATGCTCTAGTGACACAGGTAGGCACCGTAGAAGGCCCTTCTGGAAACCTGTTAATCCTTCCATTTTGCCACCTGTGGGGGTACTTCTGTCACTAGGGAGAAGTCCTGTACTTCTCCAGAAGTAGCTGCAGTGTTCGCGACGCAGCTCACATCTCTGCCCCGCCCAGTGTGCGGGCTGCTCAGCTTGACAATACAGACGTCTCCCTCATGAGGGTCCCTGTATTGAAAGGGTTTCCATCTGTCTCCATCTTTTTCCCTTCTAGAAATGGTTTCTGATGTCCAGCAGCCCCTGTCGCAGATTCCTTCAGATACAGCCTCTCCCCTCCTCATACTCCCACCTCCTCTTCCTAGTCCTGGTCCTGCCCTCCGGCCGGTTGACACGCCGGGTGCAGGTGCTCCTGGTATGGGCAGTGTCTCTGCGGAGCCGGATGACGAAGAGGGCCTCAAACATTTGGAGCAGGTAAAAATCATGTAATTCTTTTTTATCCTTTCAAACTGCTACAGAAGTTGGAAAGCCTTAAATGAATATTCAGAAATAGGACATTTGTGGTCCAGATTTTAGGTACTGGAAAAGTTGTTTTTGTGTCTAATATTTGTATGAGTAGTTGTCTTTTAAATCAGTTCATGCTTCTAAGTTTCTGCTATGTAGTAGTTATTATGTCAGGTTATTTTTTGCTCTTCTGAGGTTGCCTTTAGCTGTTTGCTTTTCTTTTTTCTTTTTTCTTTGGAAATTAATGGAATGCCAAAAATGGCTAAAACAAGCAGCTGTGGATAGGTACTGTGTGTGACTGTATTTTGCCTAAAGTGTAACAGGGAAAACAGTCAAACTCCCAGGATATTAGCATCTTATTCGTGTTCTAGATTTTCCTAAGATTGTATATACCGTTGTTTATGTGAAAAGTAAATGATAGCTTGCTGAAGGGAAATTCTCTTCAGGGTGGGAAATGCTAAATAAAGGAAGGGGGCAATGTCTTAGTACAGCTTGCAAAAGATTTTATTGGTAATCGTATTCATTGAGCCTTTTGTTCTGTTAACACACAGGCTTTTACAGGTTTAGTTTATACAATTTAGGATTGGCCAATGGCGTATCAATTTTAAAAAGTATTCTTACTAGTTTGTTGATTAGAAGCCTGGGCTTTGATCCATAGCAGTTTGTGTTGTAATTTTAGTTCAGTTCGCTTAATAATTTTTCACCGCTCTGTAACATGGGGATGGTGCCTGTTCCGTGGCGTTGTTGGGAAAATTAAATCATCGCCTGCTGTGTTCCTTGCATGTCTTTCACAGATCAAATAGTCCCCAAAAGGCAGGCATATTTATGTGTACAAGTGTTAATTTAGGATCATATGTTTCCATTTTTTGTTTTTCTGTTAGCAAGCTGAGAAGATGGTGGCTTATCTCCAAGACAGTGCACTGGATGAAGAGAGACTGGCGTCGAAACCGCCAGAGCACAGAGCTAAGGGAGTGTCGGTTCCATCCATGCACGAAGCCATGCAGAAGTGGTATTACAAAGATCCTCAGGGAGAAATTCAAGGTAGGCTGTTCCGTTCTACTCTAAGGGCAGAAGTGTCTGTCATTACCTCCAGGTAACGTTCTGTAAGGTGGTAATTAGTGTTAATTTTCATAGTCGGGCAAAAGAGTCAATGCTATAGGCTTTATATATATACATAGAAGGCATTTTTATAGGCTCCTCCCATATAATATCACTGTATGGTTTCAGTGTGGGGCGGGGACTCCAGTGAAAAGAATTTGAATGTATAGGGTACAATATCATGCTAATATGATAGTGATGTGCAAGATTCCCGAGACCCCCCCTCCTTCTGGCATCCCAGCTGCTTAGCTATGCAGGTGTACTTACCTTCTCTGTACTTTAGGCTTCTTTCCATAAGCAGGTGATGGCAGCATTCTTGGAAGACTGAGGTTTAATGTTTTGCTAAAGTGGAATTGATATAAATGGTAACAGAAACTATTAAAGATGCCTGAGGAGAGTTAGTACCATGTTATAAATTAATTTCTTAAAACATTTGTATGGCACATAAGTTAAATTAGAATGGGGAGAGAAGGTCATTTGTTGATTCTTCATTTCTGCTTTCGAAATCTTTGCTAATAACCTGAAATTGGTTGTTGAATGTCTTAGTTTCAGTTTCATGACCGTGTTTAACCAAGTGACCTCTCTCCAATGTAATGACTCCTTTTCCTCTCTCAACCTCCTTACCCTGCTTCATTCTTCTTCACAGCGTCTGTCTCTACCTGGCACTACATGTATTTGTTCATGGTCTATAAAATGTAAAGTATGTAAGAGCAGGGTTTTACAGTGCACACAGATGTGTGTTTTAATTAAATTTACTTAGAGAATAATTGTTGCTTCACATACACTTGTTAGAAATAATACAGATTCCACATACCCCTTACCCAGTTTCTCCCAGGGAGAACCGCTTGCAAAACTGTAGTACAGTGTCACAACCAGAATACTGACATAGTCAAGATTCAGGGTGTGTCCATCTCAATAGGGATCCCTCATGTTGTCCTTTTATAGACCAGTCATTCCCCTCCCACCCACTCCCCCTTCTCCTCTTCCTTAACCCCCGGCAACCACTGGTCCGTTTGTTCCCTATTTCTGTATTTTGTCATTATGTGGCCCTGGCTGCTGTGGCTTGGTTGGGCGTCATCCTGCAAACTGTTAAGGTTGCTGGTTTGATTCCAGGTCAGGGCACATGCCTGGGTCGCGGATTCAGTCCCCAGTTGCGACATGTGCAGGAGGCAACCTGATGGTATTTCTCTCCCTTTTCCCCTTCTCCTCTCTCTAGAATCAATTAAAAAAAAATTCAGGAGAGTAGCCTGAATATTTAAAGAATGTTATATAATTTGATTCATACAGTATGTTATCCTTTGGGGCTGATGTTTTAACTCAGCATGAGTCTCTGGAGATTCATTGAGGTTGTTTCATATGTCAGTAGTTTGTTTCTTTTAATTTAGTATTTCACGATACAGACATATCACGGTTTAACCTCACTCATAAACAGCATCTGGTGTGTTCCCAGATTTTGGCTATTATAATAAAGCTATTAAACATTCATGGATAGGTTTTTATGTGAACATAGTTTCAGTCTTCTGAGATAAATATGTTTACAAGTACAATTGCTGGGTTTTATGGTGATTATATGTTCAGTTTTTTAAAGAAATCACTAAACTGGTTTCCAGAAGGGCTCTACTATTTTATATTCCCACCAGCAATCTGTTAATGGTCCAGATTTTCTACACCCATTACCAGATTTTGTGATTTTTGTTGCTATTTTTAATTTTGCCATTCTGACAAGTGTGTCATATTTCGTGGTAGTTTTTAATTGCATTTTTCTAATGGCTAAAGATGTTGAACACCTTTTTATGTGTCTTTTGCCTATTTATACTCTTCATTAAAATGTCTCTTCATTTTTTTTTAAGATTTATTTATTTTTAGAGAAAGGGAAAGAGACGGAGAAAGAGAGGGAGAGAAACATCAGTGTGTGGTTGCCTCTCGAGCAGCCCCTACTGCAGACCTGGCCTGCTACCCAGACATGTGCCCTAATTGGGAATCGAACCATTGACCATTTGGTTCACAGGCCTTCACTCAGTCCACTGAGCTACACCAGCCAGGGCTCTTCATGTTTTTTGCCCATGTTCTAATTGGATTGTGTTTTATTTTTGAGAGGTCTTTATATAGTCTAGACACTAGTCCTTTGTTAGATATGTGGATTGCAAATGCTTTCTCCCAATCAGTATCTTCATCCTCAGCGGCCTTTTGCAGAACGAAAGTATTAAATTTTACTGAAGTCCATTGATTAGTTTTATTAATGGACTGTGGTTTGGGTATTAAGTCTAAGAACTCTTTGCCTTTGCCTAGCTTCAGATCTTCAGTAAAGAAGATCTTTCCTGAAGCTTCAGATCTCAAGATTTTTTTTCAGACCTTCCCCCAATTTATATTTTTGTTGAAAAGGTTGTCTTTCCTCCTTTGATAGCTTTTGCAACTTTGTGAAAATGCCCTTGAGCATATTTGGGTTGGTCCGTTTCTGGGCTCACTTATTGTGTCCATGGATTTCTGTGTTCTCTCTCCACAACACCACCGCCTTGATTACTGTGGCTACGGAAGGCTTGAAATGGTGTAGACAGGTTTCTCCTGGTTTATTTTTCTTTTCAAAGAAGTTTTTAGCTTGTCTAGCTCCTTTGCCTTTTCATATAAATTTCAGAGTAATCTTGTCCATATTTACCAAAAATCTTGCTGAGATTTTAATGGGAATTATATTAAATCTCAGTACTGTTCAGAAGAGAATCAGCATCTTTTCCATGTGGAGTCTTCTAATCGACAAGTTTGCTGTCTCTCGATTTATTTTGATATTTGATTTCTTTTATCAGCTCTGTAGTTTTTCAGCATAGATTTGGTACCTGTTTTATTAGATTCATACCAAATACCATATTCAAATACAAAGTATTTGATTTTGTTGGATCAATTATAAATTTTATAGTATTTCAGTGTCTGTGTTTTCATTGCTTCTAAGTAGAATCGAATTTTGGATGTTCATCTTTACCCTGTGACCTTGCTGCGCTCATTCGTGAGCCCTAGGAGTTGTTTTTTATTGTTGTTAGATTCCATAGCATTTTCTGCATAGACATTTGTCATCTGCAAATAAGGACACTTTTATTTTTCATTTCTAATTCATATGTCTTTTATTTTTGTTGCACTCTTGTACCATATATTCCACCACTGTTGAGTGAGAGGAGTGAGAGCAGGCATACTGGCCTGTGTTTCCTGTGTTTCTGTCTTAGGGGCAGCACATTCGGTCTTTTATGATTAGGTGCAGTGTTAGCTGCTGGGTGTTTGTAGATGCTATCAAGTTGAAGTACCCAGTCTTTTTGGCCATTCTTATTGTGATTTGGTGTTGGATTTTGTCAAATGCTTTTTTTTTTAACGCCTGTTGACTGACCATGTGGTTTTTCTTTCTTAGATAGTTAATATGGTGGATTGCATCGGTTGAATCCATTCTGCATCCTTGGAGTAGACTGGCCGTGATGTGTGCTCTTTCTGTGCATTGTTCAGTCCTATTGGATAATACTTTGTCAAGGGTTTTGTGATCTGTGTTAATGTTGCTTTGAGGTTGTGTTTTTGTTTTGTTTTTACTCTTTTTTGGTTTTGGTATCAGTGTAATATTAGCATCATAAAAGGAATGGAGAATTATGTGCTCTTCCATTTTCTGGAAAAGATTGTTTAGAATTGGTGTTAATGCTTCTTTAAATGTTTGACAGAATTCTCCAGGGAAACTGTCTGGAGACTTTCTCAAGAATCTAAGAATTTACAAATTCAGTATCCTTAATAGTTACAGGGCTATTTAAATTATCTATTTAATATGAGTGAAGTGCAGTAGTTTGTTTTTTGATGAATTGGTCCATTTATCTAATATGTCAACTTTCTGTGTTTAGAGTATTCCTTTATTCCCTTATTACCACTGTTGTTTCGATGTCTGCAGGCTCTAGAGTGACAGGCTCTGTTGTAGCCCCGACACCGGTAACTTGTTCAGTTCCCCTTTTCTCTGTAGTCCCGCTAGAGGTTTGTTCGTGCTGCTGGTCTTCTCAGAGAGTCAGCTTTGTCCCATTGATTTTAACTGCTGTTTTTCTTTTGTTTTATTGATTTCTGCTCTTCATGATTTCTTTACTTCTGAGTCTTAGGGTGTGTTTTGCTCTTTTTCTAGTCTCTTGAGGTGAAAGCTTATATTATGAATTTGAGGCTTTTCCTCTTTCTTAATGTAAGTATTTAATATAAATTTCTTTTTCAGTACTTCTTTAACTGTGTACCACAAAATTGAATATACATATTGTTATTTAGTTCAGTGTTCTTTTGTATTTGTTATTTTCCTTGAGACTTCCACTTTTACCCATGGATTATTTAGAAGTGTTGTTTAGTTTCCAAGTGTTTTCCTTACCTTTCCGTATATTATTTTTGGTTTGATTCTGTTGTGGTTGAAGAACACACTATATATGGTTTTAATTTTTAAAAACTTAACTGAAATTTAGGGCCCAGAATATAGTTTATTTTGCTGTATGTTCTGTGGTTACTTGAATGTGTGTTTTGCACTCTTTGGAGTATACTGTCAGTTAGATCCTCTTGGTTAATGGTGCTGTTGAGTTGTGTAATCTTGTTGGTTTTCTGTCTAGTTCTGTCAGTTGCTGAGAGAGAGGTATTTGAAGTCTTCATCTGTGCTTGTGATTTCTCTGTTTCTCTTTCCACCTACCAGGTTTTGCTTCACACAGTTTGTAGCTTTGTTGTTTGGTGCTCACGATTCTATGAGGGCTGTGTGTTTTGACCCTTTATTATTATATAATGTCTGTGTCTCTGTAATTTTCTTTGCTTTGACATCTAGTTTGTCAAATATTAATATACCCACTCCAACTTTCTTTTGATTAATGTTCGCATGATATATCTTTCTGTATTTGTGTATTTGAAATAACTTTCTTATAGACTGCATATAATTGGGTGATGCTTTTAATTGTGTGTATTGGGTTGTGTTTCTTGTTGCCGAGTTCTGGGATATATGAGGCAAATGAAAACCCAACACCCCTGGTCAGTTTGCCTTCTTCACTCCACCTTTCAGACTCCTCTTTTGTTTGCTTTGTACATAACATTCAGGGCTTTTAGCTGTGTTTAGCAGGAGAGGCAGAAAAGAGCGCATCTAGTGTATCTTCCCAGAAGTGGAGACCCAGGACGTTGTCTTGTTTACTGCTGTGTCCCCGCTGCCTGGGCTTCTGTGATTGGTGTTCAGTAAATGCTGAATGAATGAATTGGTGGTCACTAAGCAGAGTACATTAGTTTTCTTGTATACAGTATTTGGTTATTTCTTACTGTAGAACATTTAGAGAATAGTTACAATTAAGTGTGATACAAAGTTTAACATACTCTTTTCAGTTTTATTTACTTTTCTGACAAATGAATTGTAGAGATTTAATGAGTTGGACACAATTACACTCCTTAAAATAGTTAAAGCACTGGTGGGAATTTGGGATGTGTAGACATGAAGATTATTTCAAAATCTTTTACTGTATTTTATTAGTTAGAAGCCTGTTCCTCATCCTTGGAGAGGAATTAGGTTATCTTACAAATTATTATTTTTAAAAAATATTTATTTACTGTTAGAGGGGAAGAGAGGGAAAGAAATATCAGTGTGTGGTTGTCTCTTGAGTGCCCCCTCCTAGGGTTCTGGCCTGCAACCCAGGCATGTGCCCTGACTGGGAATCGAACTGGCAACCTTTTGGTTTGCAGGCCAGCACTCAATCCACTCAGCTACACCAGCCAGGGTATCTTACAAATTATTTGACAGATGCCATCTGAAACAAGTTGTTACCTCTGGATGAGGAGCAAACCCAGAAAAATACTTTTTCCTCTTTAGCCTTAAAGGATTCTTATTGCCTTTCTGTTTTAATTGATGTTGTTATAGGTCCTTTCAATAATCAGGAGATGGCAGAATGGTTTCAGGCGGGCTATTTTACTATGTCTTTATTGGTGAAGAGAGCATGTGATGAAAGCTTCCAGCCTCTTGGTGATATCATGAAAATGTGGGGAAGGGTTCCCTTCTCTCCTGGTCCAGCGCCGCCGCCTCATATGGTAAGTACCTTCAGCTCATCTAGAACATGTTAGACTCAGAAGCACTTGCTTCTCTTTGTGAACACAAACCCCATGTTGCATCTGATGGGGAAAAACTGTAGTTATTTGAAAGTAATTGAAAGGCAATGGAAGGTCTTAATTGGAGACCGCATACCTATCTATGATGATCTTTTCAAAACTCAGATACCTGTGCCCATTTCCACACACACATGCACACACTTTTCTCCCCCTCCCCTCCCCTCCCCTTTCCCCTCTCTCTCCAGTAGCTCTCCAGCAGGTATAGAATGAAGAACATCTTAGCCTGGCCCACCTACCTACCAGGTCCTGCATGTTCTGGCTCCTTACCTCCTAAGCTCATTTCAGAGCTTTTACCTCATCTTCTGTGGTTCAGCACAGTTGACTTAGAGTTCTTCGTTGCTTTTAGTTAGAATGTACGTTCTCCTTTCTTCCCCTCCATTTGCCTCTTGCTTTCTGACTCATACAATCCCTAAATTTGAGGTTTACTTTCAAGCAAATGTTCCTAATAAAGAAGTTGTCAGTGCGTTGGAATGTATTTTGAAGACTTTTTCTTTTTTTTAATATTAGTTACTGGTATTGTAACTAAAAGCTGGATCATAATGTAACTCCCTCCCCCTTGTATAGTGGCCCTGGAGTACCTTTGAACGGGAAATCGTACTCCTTTGCAGCTGCTCCTGAGCCTCTCCCCATAGAGCTCCTCTTGGAGGGCTGTGGAGCTGTGCCTTACTTTTCCTTCTCCAGGTAGGAGTGTCTGGCTGCTGGCTGTGGCCAAAAGCAGCCATAGTCAAAAACCTTGAGTGTGGACACTGGATTTCTACAGCGATAATACCACTGACATAGTTATTCAGCAGCTGTAGGTGTGAGGACCTGTCTTGGGATAGGTTCTTAAGAGATGAGGCGGAATAAGATACAGCCTCTGAGGTCAGGGGAGTCCATCGATGAAAATAGTGCCTGTCTTGACATTTTTGACCATGGCTCCTAATAAAAAAAAAAATTAAAAAAAACAAACAGAATTTTATGAGACTTTTTCTGTATGTATATATGTGAAACGTTTCACATAACATTTTGTCATGCACATATTTTCTGTTCTTTTTTAAAAATACATAAACGCTGATCTTGACCCAGTAATTGATTTCCGAACCCACTGATGGGTTGAGACCACCGGTAGTTTGGAGAGCAGTGAATATTTCTGGCTGAAGAGAATTATTTCTTGACATCTCGTTTTTGTAAATTCAAAGAATACTTTACTGTGTATTACTTCATGTAAATTTAAGTTGTATACCAAGTTTGAGCTTTATTTTCCTTCTCTGGAAATGGGATGACTTTTTTTATTTTGTGCATCTCAGAGCTGCAGGTTCCTTACTTGGAGCTTAGTGTACTTTCTCCAGGCCGCCCCCTGACTTCCAGCTGCGGGGCTGAGCCTCCGTCAGACCCGCCCCAGGAGAAGAGCCTTGGGAGCTTTGCTTCCTGGCAGCTGCTGCCTTTGCCCAAAATCCCACTGATAAGAGACTTCACCTTGATGATGAAT
Source organism: Phyllostomus discolor (assembly GCF_004126475.2). NCBI lineage: Eukaryota > Metazoa > Chordata > Mammalia > Chiroptera > Phyllostomidae > Phyllostomus > Phyllostomus discolor. The sequence goes on along the minus strand of NC_040906.2, from coordinate 4,346,093 downwards.
ATAGCGTGAAACCTGTTTTTATGTAGAAATTTAAATTACCTTATTGTAGGTTCTATCTGGCTTCAATATTTAATGAGAAAGAAAAATGTCCCTGAATTTCAGATGATTCCTAGCCCAAGAAACTGTATATCAAATGTTTTATTCCAAACTGTAATCTGTGTACGATAAAGATACAAACATTCACTAATGATTGGCCTCTCTGGTCTGTGCCACCCGTACCCTTTCACAGTAGTCCCTCCTTGTCTGCTGGGGATACATTCCAAGACCCCCAGTGGATGCCTGAAACTTTAGAAAGTACCAAATCCTATGTACACTCTTGTTTTTTTTCTATACATACACACTGAAGATAAAGCTTTATAAATTGGGCACAGTAAGAGATGAACAACAGTAATTACTAACCAAATAGGACAGTTATAACAATATACTATAATAAAAGCTGCGTAAATATGGCTCCCCAGCTGATCTGATAACTAAGACGCTGCTGAGTGACTGGGCTGGAGGGTGCATCTGCAGTGTGGGCGTGCGGGGCAGCGGGGTGATTCGTGTCCCGGGGGCGACGGAGGGGCACGGTGCGAGGTTGCGTGATAACTGCTTAGAATGGTGCACAGTTTAAAACTTAGGAATGGTTTATTTCTGGAGTTTTTCATTTAATATTTTTGTGCACAGTTGACCACAGGTACTTGAAACTGCAGAAGGTCAAACTGTGGATGGGGGGACTACTGTATTTTTGTTGTTTTATACTGTCCATTATTCCCCACTGTTAGCTTTTCAAAGTTCAATTTCTGCCACATTCTTTGAAGTACAAGTTAAAAAAACCAGGGCTTTATTACAGCTTATTTTTTAAAACTTATTAATGGCAGTAGAAAAACCTAATTTTTGGTCGGGAGTTAACAGTTTTCTGTTTAATTAAAAATTTCTCATCATCTTAATACATACATATTGGCTCCCTCTGTTTATCATGAGCCATTTTAAATTCCCACCATAACATTTCTTTTAGCCTTTAGATGAGTTTACTCCTTTCTGTTTGCCCGTTTCTGTAACTTTTAGTGATTTTAAAATTTATCAATTACTTCTAATATTTGGAGAATTACACACTCTTTAGTTACAGGAGTAACTGGAGTACAGCACAGCATTCACTTTGAATGGCAGGAGGGAAGAGAGGAGGCAGCTGCTAGGAGGACCCTGCCCCTGCCTTAGGAAATCTCACATAATGCAGACACACTTTATTCCACTAGATGGCACTGTTTAGTTTTTACAGATGCCTGGGGTTTTTATAGTTAATCATTTTGGTTGTAACGATGGAGTGGGAAGTGAAGGTCTGAGATTCATTTTGCTTTCAGATAAATGTACTAAATGGCTTTTAGACTCTTTGCAGTGTATTCAAGGGTACTTCTTGCCTCATCTCTTCACTCCCAGGGAGAGTTGGACCAGGAGCGACTGACCAGGCAGCAGGAACTCACGGCCTTATACCAGATGCAGCAGCTCCAGTACCAGCAGTTCTTAATACAGTAAGAGCAGTAATGTGGAGGGGTGTGCTGCAGCCCCCGAAGGGCCTTTTGGTGTCATCTGCTCACAAGTTTCACCTTCTGTAGCAGAAAACGAAAAGTTTTAGGATACTTCAGTCACCCAGCTAATGGCATGTTATCATTAAGTTTGGTTTTCTTACATATCAGCAATTTGCAGAAGATGGCACATAACTGTTAATTTTGTAAGCTCTTTAGCTCCTAGAGCAAGACTCAGTAGACATTTTGAGAACTAAGTGCCTCATAAATGGCTCGACTTGGAATGCTACAGAGAGAAAACATAGACGAGAGGACAGGAAAGAAATGAGGTTCATACTGTTAGAAGTGGCGTGGAGTGATGGCAGAATCACTGAGGTTGTGTGTTCCTTTCGTAGAAGAGGCAACGCTGGCTGTCATCTGGGCAGAGGTTGGCGGCCTGCTACCTGTTTTCATGAGCAGAGTTTTACTGGCCCACAGCCATGCTCGTTTGTGTATTGTCTGTGGCTCCTTTTTGGACAGATGTGGCAGGATCGAGTAATTGCATATGGTCTGCAAAGCCAAAAACATTTTCTGTCTGGCTCTTTACAGAAAGAATTGTCTACCTCTGATTTAGTAGAAGATAATCAAACCTAAAATTTTCTAAGCTGAAACAAATTAGAGAATATTTATATAGGTGATTTATTTTTGCAAAGGGTGCTTAATGTAGAAACAGCTATTTAAATCTTTTAAAAATATTTATGTTTAGAGGGGAAGGGAGGGAGACAGGGAGAGAAACATCATCGATTGGCCGCCTCTTGGCTGCTGCTAGCATGCTCCCAGCTGGGCATCAGGCCCTCAACCTGGGCACCAGCCCGGCAGCCCCTCAGTTGGCAGGCTGGCGTTCAGTCCACGGAGGCACACCAGTCAGGACTGAATCTATTTGAGTTTTAACTTGTTTTCTGATATAAGGCTATTATCTTGAAGGAATTAGCCAATATTTGATATTTTGCAATTTTTTTCCCTTTCAGAAGCATGTCATTTATAGGTTTGGTTCTTTATAGAATGAAGTATGTGTGACTATTATTCTCATGAAAAATCATAAAAATATATTTGATAGCTATTTCTGATGGTGTTTTGGGGGAATGGTAGATTGGACCACATCCCTCCTTCTCAATGTGAATAGACAGGTTACATTTTATTTTACTTTCTGAAGACAACAGTATGCACAGGTTTTGGCTCAGCAGCAGAAAGCAGCCCTGTCTTCCCAGCAGCAGCAGCAGTTGACACTCCTCCTGCAACAATTCCAGGCGCTGAAGATGAGGTTGGTGGTCATTCCATGATGCCTCAGTGTGTGTGTGTGTGTGTGTGTGTGTGTGTGTGAGAGAGAGAGAGAGAGAGAGAGGGAGAGAGAGGGAGGGAGGGAGGGAGGGGAAGTATTGGTATGTGTGAACTCAGGTATCAAAATACCCACACACAACAGAAAACTGGGGTGTTGTGTGTAAAAACAGAGTAAGTTTTAAAAAAAGTAATTAGGCTGTAGGTAAAATATTTATTTGGTCTTTTTACTCAGAGGATAAATTTGGAATGATAACCAAAGAGTAACACTTGAGAATCAGCGTCATCTGGTGGAACCAGCAACCAAAAAAGTTGTGGTCTGGAAGTTTAATCTTGTTTTCACCTGTGCTGGCTATCTCAAGGAAGATGCTAACAATGCCACACAAAGTTATAATTTTCCAGAACCCAAAAGCTATTAAAGTAGCTCAGAGGGAAAGAAAATTATACTTAAAAGTGTTCAATTTCTGCTGTTTCAGATTATCATTCAGGGTAGTATTTATTTTATCTTTTGCAAAGATACCAGTCAGTGCTCTTAAAAACTTTATTGTCCAGTTTAACTAGAACCTTTTACATTTCTCTTTTGAGCCATACCCCATCCTGCTAGATGGTAATGTCTCCATTTTACAGATGGGCAAACCAGGACTCTGAAGGCTAAGAGCTAAAATGCAGACCTTTTGGTTTATAGTCCATGGGGTTTTTTCTGTATAACATACATCTGTGATGTATGGAGATGTTCCGGATTTTTTAAGATCCAGAACGTCTGGATACTCATACTTGGAAACCAGTGAGTGCCAGTACCTTGAAGAGTCGGAGTGGGATTATTGCGCCGCTCTGTTCCTCTCCTAAATGCTTTGGTAGTGTTACAATTAAAAGCAATGGAGTTTTCTAGCCAGGTGACCTGGAAAACCTACAGATACTCTAAAAGTTCCTCTTTACTTTTGCAAATGGCAGCAACAAGTTAATTTTTTCTTATTTTCCTTTTGCAGACTATCTGATCAGAACGTCATTTCCTCAGTGACTAGATCCATGTCGGTGCCAGACACGGGGTCTATCTGGGAGCCGCAGCCGGCAGCCGCGCAGCCTGCAGGTGTGGACTCAGGCCAGCCCTTCGGCAGAACGGACCCCGGACCCGACAGAGGGCCGGCGGTACTGAAAATAGACTGTTACGGATTCGCTACAAGTTGTTTAATAGATACATTTCTTGAATTTGAAGTCAGCCTCTCTTTTTTTATGTTGCCCTGTCCAGTGTGGAAAGGTTTTTTTATTTTTTAAGATTTTATTTATTTTATTTTTTGAGAGAGGGAAGGGAGGAATAGAGAGAGAGGGAGAGAGAGAGAGAGAGAAACATCAATGTGCGGTTGCTGGGGGCCGTGGCCTGCAACCCAGGCATGTGACCTGACTGGGCATCGAACCTGCGATGCTTTGGTTCGCAGCCTGTGCTCAGTCCACTGGGAAAGGTCTTTTAAATTGTTTTTTTTTTTCTCCCTCTTCTGCCAGAGTGAAAAATACATTTAGCAAAAACATAAGTAATGATGGTCTATTTCTCTGAGTCAGGGGTTGACATATAGCCCAACACTGCAGGTACCCAGAAATTTTGGGAAGAAAAAAAGCCTGCTTTGAAGTGAACATCTTGCCTCATTCTCTAGGGGTGTTTTGTTTTGTTTTTTCCATTATATTAGAACATTTGGGGCTGGGATTTTTAAAGCCTCTGTTGGTGGAGCACTTCTGTTTCTGAAGACCTGATGCCTGCAGAGGGCGTGGTTGGAGCCATGGACAGTTCTTGGGAGAGGTTACAGTGTGTGTATTAAAAATTCTCAGGAACCGTGCACATTGGTGGATTTTTCCTTTTTTTTTTTTAATTGCTGAATTGTACACTTGTAAGATTTTATTTACTTACTTGTATAGAGAGGGAGACAAACAGCAGTATAGAAGAGATACATTGATTGGTTGCCTCTCACTAGCTCCCAACTGGGGACCTGGCCCGCACCCGGACATGTGCCCTGATTGGAAATCAGACCGGCGACTTTCTGGTTCACAGGCCAGCCCTCAGTCCACTGAGCCACACCAGCCAGGGCAGATGGATTTTTCTTAGGGCCATTGAGCTATTCAGGCTATAGTTCCCTGACTAATGTTGACCCTGGGGACTGTGGTTATCCTCCCTCATCAACCTCCCGCGCTGTATGTTTTCTTGGTAGCTTTGTGCATGACGCAGTCAGGGCTCTTTATGAAAACGCCATGGTTCTGCGTAGACCGTGATGTGTGGCCCACACGCAGACTAGGACAGGAGCGCAGGCAGCAGAGAACGCAGAAAGCGGCGTCAGCAGGCCTTGCCGGCGACGGGAAAGCAGACTCAGAGGCCTTTTCCTGTTGGTTGACTTCCACGTCTGGCCGTCTCAGGCTGGCCGGACCCGGTGTCCTTTGTGAGACCTGTGCAGCCTTTCCGGAGGCCTCCTCAGCTCCAGTGTACTTCTTTCTTTTCTCTCTCTCTTCCTCTTATCAAAGTGAAATTCATGTAACACAAAATTAACCCGTTCTTAAATGAACAGTTCAGTGGCATTTAATACATTCACAGTATTGTGCAGCCACTGAGTTTTCTCTGGTTCCACAGCTATGCAGCTCTTCAGTCCCATTCTCCACCTGGTGCAGTGAGAGGCGGTGAGTCCACAGTGAAATCCCGTGGACTTTGGGGTCCGATGCAGTGGCTAGGGTTTAAGTCCTAGCGTGGCCACATGCTTGCCCCATGTCTTTGGGAATGTTACAGAACCACCTCTGACCCTTAGGCTTGCTCGTGTGTAAAAATGGAGGATGTGAATAGATATCTTACAGGGCTTTTGGAGGGTGAGATTAGTTCCTCAATAAATGTCTGGTACTTTCCCTCTGGGTGTGTTGAAGGATGATGTAAATTAGAGCCCACGGGCAGTTCAGGTGACTCCGAAACAGAACAGACATACACGATGGAGCTCATGTGGGGATAGACAGACAGCTGTCTTTGTTATGCTCGTGGATATGTGACCCTGCGTGTGAGCTCTGACACCCCTCACTTTTTTCCGTTGTTGTCTTACAGTTTGGGAAGGTGGTAGCGTGTGGGATCTTCCCCTGGATACCACGACTCCGGGACCTGCCCTGGAGCAGCTTCAGCAGATGGAGAAGGCCAAAGCTGCCAAGGTCTGAAAGCCATTCTCCCTAGCCATGCATCCTTTCCTGCCGTAGGACACACAGGCATCTGGTTGTTGATGTCTGTATCTCTAGCTAGCTGTACTTTTCCTCCCTTTCAGTTTATTGCTACTCAGCTGGTATAAGCACATTTATATTCTATGAATATATCCCTAAAAAGACCTTGAACAGAATAAAACTTAAAGTTTAAGTGAAATCAAATTAAATTAAAAGTGATTGGTTGGCTGACACATTAATGATCATGGTCATGTGTATATTTTAGTTACATTATTCATGGTAGAAATACTTGTTAACATGTACTAAGACCATAAGAAAATATCCGCTACATGGCTTATTAGACCTTTGGTTTGCAGCTTGCGTTGCCACCTGGAATCTTTGTAGTGGTGTTTGTTTACATTTCCTGGTGTCCCCAGGCACACAGCTGAGAAGCTTGACATTACCATCAGGGCCCGTGCCCCATGCCAGTCTTCTGCAGGAACTGGAGCCTTGAACTTTGGTCTTAGTGCTTGACAGAAGAGCATGTCTGCCAGCACTTGGTGTCGCTTAACGATTTCTCGGTTCTCGTGCCTCTGAGAGACTTGTTCCCGTTTTGTGTGTAATGCAGTCTTATCCTCGGAGCTTGCGGCAGTGTCCGTAGAGTGCCCAGAGTGGGAAGCACTCATGGTGGGGTCTGTCTGCAGAGAAGAGAGATCATAATTCAAACGATTTTTGAACGTGTTCTGGTTCCCCAGTCCTTTGTGCTGGGAATGCATAGGTGATGAAATGCAGGAACTTGCAGTCACACACACGTGTGTGCGTGTTGGGGGTGGGGAATGACACGCAGACAAGCAGGACAAGAAGGCACGTGGGCTGGCTGCCTAGTTGGAGAGGTGGGAATCGGGAACTGGTGGCACTTTCTACGGACAGTGATATCTGAGTTAACTTTCACTTGAAGGGCAGTAGGATTTAACCCAGTTGAAGGGCTTTGGGTTGACAGATTAGGAAGAAGTAAAATTGAAATTGCAGCTGAAGGAAACAGCATGTGTAAAGACTCAGAAATGCAGGAGGACATACTGGCAGAGGCAACAGCTGGGGGCTGTGGTCTGGCCAGGGTCCTCGGCGCGAGTGAGGAGCAAGTGATGTGAGAGGGCACTCGGGGAGAGGGGGCAGGCCGGCCCCGCGAGCCCCGTCCGTGCCGAGCTAAAGCGGGGTTCGTCTTCTGGGTGAGGGCGGTGTAGATGTGAGCCCGGGTGCGATTTTTCCTTGGTGGAGGTTAGCTGTGGAGCTGGGGAACGTGGGCACGACTGGATTATTCTGGGGAACCAGAGAAGACACCCGCAGGAATGTGGGTGAGAAAACGAGGGCCTCAGCTGTGCTCGTGGCAGCAGCACTGCAGACTGGGTGCTGCGTTGGACTGCCCTTCCGGAACTGCAAGTGATGGAGTTTGTCAAGTGGTTCGTCTTCAAATTTTAAAGAATTACACAATTTTTCATACCACTGGCTTTACAAAATTGCTGTTGTAATACGGTAGTCACATTGTTAGGTTTTTGATCAGAAAATCTTTTTGTGGGAATGAGCAAAGGAATGACCACCCCCAATCCCACAAAATTCTGGTGTTACTCTTCCTCACGGCTGCTTTCTCTTCTGCCTCTAGGAAATGTGGTGCGGTGGCAGCTTAGGGCAAGGAGGTAGGGAAAAGTGGGGTGAGAGTGCATTCAGTTAGAAGAGCACGGAACGGTTCTGATCGCTGGGGCAGAGGTGAGCTGAGAGCTCTCACAGAGTGGGTTTCCTCGGCCACTGGCAGTGGAGGTGCCTGCACGCATCCTGGCCGCTCCCCGCAGCGCTGGCCAGGGAGGCCGGAGTGCCCGTGCGTGGCTGCAGGTTTCTAAGAGTGCTGTCTCTATTCACAGCTAGAGCAGGAGAGAAGGGAGGCAGAAATGAGAGCGAAACGGGAAGAGGAAGAGCGAAAGAGGCAAGAAGAGCTCCGGAGACAGCAGGAGGAGATTCTTCGGAGACAGCAGGAGGAAGAAAGGAAGAGGCTGGAGGAAGAAGAGCTTGCCCGAAGGAAACAGGTACCTCCCTCTGAGAACTCTGACCTCGGGATTGGTGCTGAGGGAGGGCCTCAGGGCAGCGCGCTCGCTCGCTCCCGTCATCTCACGGCCGCAGCTCTCCGCGAGAAGGTTTATCCAAGGTCAGCAGCAGGATTGGGTCTGGGGCCTTAGAAGACTCGCCTCCCTTTTAGGGAGAGTGTCTTGTCCATTAACACCCCTTGGAGGAGTAGTCTTCAGTCCTGGTGAAACATTGGAATTGATTTCTTTTGCATATTTTCTAGGGTTTTATAAACCAGTTAGATTTCGGAAGTAACCGAGTCTTTGCCGAAAGTATTTGTCATCAGCGATGTTGAAGTTTTTAATGAATTTTGGCCAGTTGTATTTTGGGGGGTGGGGGGCATGCATGTCCTTGGGACTTTTTCTACTGGGATTTTAAGAGGTCTCCATGGAAACACCCGTCTCTGTAATAGCCCCAGAGTCTAGCCTTCGCCTCCCATTTCCCACTCCGTGTCCGCCACGGGAGCCCCTCTGTGAGGGACGAGAGGGTCCCTGCGGGGGTGGGGCTGCTGATAGGCTTAGAGCCCCACTGCTGAGAGTCTTAGGCCGTCAGGGCTCTAACACGTCTTGCACTAAGGGAACCCGTTTAATTCTGCGGCGTTCAGTATTTCCTAAATTATTGTGACAACAGGACCCTTTTCTGTATACTCAGTGTCTGGGGGACTTCTGTTCTGGGACACAGCTTGACTCGGCGCTCCTGACTGGAGAGCTCACTTCCACCTCATCAGACACTTCTGGCAGCTGTGTCAATGGGGCCCGTCTACACCTTGGGTTACCGGCTGATTGAAAAACAGGGCTGATGGTCCCAGTGGAGGAACCAAAGCCCGAGTCCTAATGTGGCCTTTCTAGGGGTAACCAGTGAATGTAGCTAATGTAGAAACCAGGGCAGACTTCGCAGTATGACACTTTATATTTTAAATACAAATTATTTTAACTCTTAATGTGTCTACTCGACGTACATACATACTTTTAATTCCGTGTACTTTTTACTGTTAACAGAGTCTTACTGGCACATAGCCTGTTCCTCTTCACATTGTGATGTAGTGTAGTAACTGAGACCCAGAGTTTCCCTCGGTGTGCCCCCACGCACCCCTTTTCACACAGGAGGAGGCCCTGCGACGCCAGAGGGAGCAGGAGATGGCGCTGAGGCGACAGCGCGAAGAGGAGGAAAGGCAGCAGCAGGAGGAGGCGCTCAGGAGACTGGAGGAGAGGAGAAGGGAGGAGGAGGAGAGGCGGAAGCAGGAGGAGCTGTTACGCAAGCAGGTGACGGATGGGTTACTCTTCTCATTGCCATTTGAAGCTGGGAATTAGAGATGAAGACAGTGTTCAGAGAGCCTGTCTCTCTCAGGTTGCCAAAAATGACCGAGAGAGACCTAAATGACCAAGAGACACTGGATCTTCTTACTTCTGTAATAACTGTCCCACGTGTGTAATTATAAAAGCTGGAGAAAATACCAAAAAAGTAAAAGAAACAAAAACAGACCATCAGTGAGAAATCTGAAGAAGACATACCCTTAAAAAAACAATTATGAGATCTGCAAGGTGACAGCTTTTGCCTGAGGGTAGCCTGCAGTTCACTCTTCTAAAATGTACAGTTCAGAGCCTGGCCCGTGGGGCTCAGTCGTTCCATAAACTGACAGGTTGCAGGTCCCATTTTTGATCTGCCTGGGTCCAGACTCACTTCCTGGTCGGGGTGTGTATGAGAGGCACCGATCGATGTTTCTCTCGCATTGCTATTTCTCCCCACCTCTCAACCTCCCTTCCCTTCTCTCTAAAATCAATACACATGTCCTCAGGTGAGAATTTTAAAACATTAGAATGTACAATTCAGTGCTGTTTAATACCATCACGACATCGTGCAACAGTAAGCACTGATTCTAGTCCAGCTGTGCCACTCTGCCGTGACAGGCAGCCAGAGAGGTGGAGGGTGGGTTGAGGAGAGTTCTTCCGAGGGACCCGTGGGCCCCCAGGGGTGCGAGCCAGGGACTCAGTAAAGGGATCTTGTAAAGTTGCTTTGGTTCCAGCCCTGGCAGCCCCATGCCTCCGTGTTGGGGCAGTTTCTGGAGACTTCCCTGCTGTTGGCGGTGGTCCCCTGGAGATCAGTGCTTACCACACATGTTCAAAGTGACATTCTTTTTATGTAGAAATTAGCAAATCGGTGACAAGTTTATCCTGTAAGCATGGTAGGCCTTTGTGGCTGCTGTAAATATATTATAAAAGAAAATTTACCTCTACCTCATACCATCATCAACAAAGTTTTGCCTTTGTCACTTCAATAGTGACTCAAATTTGAAAAAAACAACATATAATTGAAGTTTATGTATATTCTCCTTTATTTTTCCTTCTGGGAAGGAAGAGGAGGCTGCAAAATGGGCCCGGGAAGAAGAAGAGGCCCAGCGTCGAATAGAGGAGAACCGGCTGCGGATGGAAGAGGAGGCAGCTAGACTCCGGCAGGAGGAGGAGGAGCGGAAGAGGAAGGAGCTGGACCTGCAGCGGCACAAGGAGCTGATGCGCCAGCGGCAGCAGCAGCAGGAGGCTCTGCGGAGGCTGCAGCAGCAGCAGCAGCAGCAGCAGCTGGCACAGATGAAGGTAAAGCCTGCGCGCCGGCTGCGGAGTCGCGTGTTAATGTGTCAGGTGGATGCTGGCAGTCACGCGGTGTGCTTTCTTCGGCGTTGCGGTTACTGCTGTGCGTTTTTGATCAGCAAAACAGAATATGAGGCGTGTACTTGCATTAGGCCTTTAAACAGGAGAGGAGTAAATAAAAGGATAGGACACAAGCAGTGCTGCAGGCAGAACGAAGGAACTCTCTTTGGCATAAATTGAGTGCAACTCAGTAAACACTGGAGTGCCTGCTCCAGGGGCTCAGCAATGCTGAGACGAAGGTAAATGAGAGAAGGCACCTGCCCTCAGGGAGCTCCCAGCCTTATTCAAGCGAGAGACAAACATTTGGGTGTATGAATAGGGGCCATCACCCAGGGCTTGAAATGCAGCTGACCGTGGGAATGGGGGCGCATTGTAAGTTAGATCCAAGTGCTATATGCGAAGTGCTGTATGAGCATTCAGAGCATTATTTGAGATAGTAGCAAGTAAAGACAGGGGGACCAGTGCAGTGTGGTGGTGGTGGTGGTGAGAGTGACCAGCAGTGGCCGGCAGGACAGGAACTGCTGATAGTAGTCAGCAGGACTTGGTGACTCGACCTGAGGGGCCGTGCGGAAGCCTGGGTGGCTGGCGGGTGGTCAGTCGTCCGTGACTGGGACAGCGGTGGAACTGTTGAGGAGGCCGCTCGGAGTGATTGGGAAGGGGGAAACAGGCTTGTGGCAGGGTCTGCAGAGCTCTACATGGGGTCCCCCGTCTTTAAGGGGCTCCCAGGATAGGCACATGGCAGGAGATTAGAATGCAGTGTGGCAGAGACCGGTGGCCTTAGGCATTATTTATTTGTTTTGTGACGGGCCGGATGAGTTCCCTGCCGTCCCCCTCTCCTGCTCCCTTCAGTGCGAAGCCTCTGCAGCGGCCCTTCTGGGGGTGCTGCACTGGGGGTGCCCACTCTCTCTGGGAGGCATTGTGCGGACACGCTGCCCTTTGATTACCTCCCCCAGCAGCTGGTCAGCCCCACTCAGTGCCCGTGGAATTGCTCTGTTTTCAGAAGTGCCCTGGGGCACAAAATGCTTCAGCCTGATTCGTACAGATCTGATCAAATTCTGGCTGCTTTGACGAGTTGCTTCTTGAGGTCAGTGTCTGAGGTTGGTTCGGACCCCAGGAGGGCTTCTTCAGCTCTTCCCCTTGGTCTTCTGAGACCAAGTCGTAGCCAGCAGTTCCAGTTCAGCCTGTGTCTGCAGCGAATCCGCCCATCTCCCGGTTGCTGTTCGCACCGTCCTTCATTGTTTGTTTTTCCGTCGAAGGTGCTCTTGGGTTCGAGCTCATCTTTCTCCACACTATTGCAATGAAGTCAGTTCCTTTGGGAAGAGCTCTCCCTATTCCGGTGTGTTCCTCCCACCTCCACTCCCAGTCAGAAATCTCTGAGTCACACACAGCTATGGGGCTGGGAACAGTGGTGTGCTCTTCTCTGAGTGGTGACGCTGTGCTTTAGGAGTTGAGCCCCGGGGGGAGGGGCAGTAGTCTCGGGTCTTTTTGGTTTGCCTTTCCTGGTGGCTCGCTGGCCTTTCCAGCCGTGGCAGAGGCAGGCAGTCAGTAGTTTCCATTTCACAAGGAGAGGGAGGCAAAAGAAGGGGTCCCCATCTCTCAGCTGTATTCTCTTGTAACTTGGCCTCGGCATCAGGGAGCTGGAGTCAGGTGCGAAGTGCTGATGTACTTTTCTGGGAGCCAGCCATGCACTGGCCCCCGGGGGGCAGGGGGAGGCCCGTGTTCCTGGCTGTGCTCAGCGGGCACGGAGTTGCTGTCTGGCTGGGCCTAGGCGTTGGGAGACAGTAGTCTCGGTACAAGCACCACAGACTCTGTTCTTACCTGTTTTAGCAGATTTTCTTGAGACAGTGTTTCGTTAGCTGTATTCTTTTGGGAGCATTTCCAGAATCTTTAAATGATTTTTAAAAAATAATTTTTAGCTCTGGTTGGTGAAGCTCGGTGGATTGAGTGCTGGTCTTCAAGATGAGGGGTCTCAGGTTTGATTCCCAGTCAGGGCACATGCCTGGGCTGTGGGTGAATCTCTCGCACGTTGATGTTTCCTCTCCCTGTCTTTCTCCCTCCCTTATTCTGTTTCTAAAAAATAAAGAAATAAAAATTTTAAAAATTATTTTCACCAGTTTTGCTGGAGAGTGGGTCCATGTGCTCCTCATTTTGCCATACTAGATATGAACACAATCATTTTTTATATTAAAAATACTGTTGAGGCCCTGGCTGGTGTGGCTCAGTGGATTGAGTGCCAGCCTGTGAACCAAAGGGTCGCTGGTTTGATTCCCAGTCAGGGCACATGCCTGGGTTGCAGGATATGTCCCCAGTCGGGGGCATGAGAGAGGTAACCACACATTGATGTTTCTCTTTCTCTCTCTCTCCCTCTTTTCCTCCCTCTCTAAAAATAAATAAATAAAATCTTTTAAAAAATAGTGTTGAAAGTGAGATAGCAGTGTCAGGGCAGAAAAAGTAAGTTAAAAAAATATCAATGATCTTTTAGGTGTCACAAAATGTGCCCGATTCCCCACTGTTTTCTGTGGATCTGGGAGGGAGTTGTTCTGAGAAGCATGGTTAATAAATGCAGTTCTGGGGGCTGCACAGGATGCCGGTCGGACTGGAAAACGTCCTGAAGTAATGTTGATGGAGTGATGGGACACGACTCCCTGTGCACAGATGAGATGTAAGGAAGCCGACAGCTGTCTGTGGACACCCGTGGGAAGGCCTAGGTTTGTTCGGCGTGACTCCAGAGAGCAGCCCTGGGGGTCGTGAGCGGCAGGTGCGGTGGAGTGTGCTCTGCCCCTGCAGCGGGAAGGGGCTCGGGGCTGCCTGAAAGGGAGATGGGCCGCTTCGGGGGCTGCGCCTGCGCGTCTCTTCCCGGCCTAGGTCCTGTGGAAGGCGACGGGGTGTGGGCTGACACGTGCACTGGGTTGTATTGTGTTTTACTTATTCATTTTAATTTTTATTTACCAATTTGAGAGAGCAAAGGAGGAAGGGGGGAGACGGAGACAGCAAATTGTTCCACTTACTTATGTATTCATTGTTTGATTTTTGTATGTGCCCCAACAGGAGACTGAACGTGCAGTCTTGGCGTGTAGTATCGGGATGATGCTCTAACCAACTGAGCTACCCCGCCAGGGCCTCCACTGGGATTTGAGACATCAGTGGTTACTGGCTGATTGTCTGCATCAGAATTACAAAGTATGCAAATTTTCTGGTCTCACCTCTGGCTCTTCTGCTTCTTCAGGTGTGGGGCCAGGGCCTCCACATTTTTACAAGTCCTCCCAGGCAATGCTGCCAGGTTTGAGATGTGCCTGATTTGATCTTGATTCAAAAAAGAGTGTGTTTGTGCTCAACTTTGCTTACCTAGTCCCCCATCTTTCTTGGTTTCCCTCTATACCCCTCCCCACCAGTACAGGTGCTTTTTTTTTTAAAATCCTCACCTGAGGATATGTGTACTGATTCTAGAGAGAGAGGAGGGGAAAATGAGAGAGAGAAAGAAAGAGGAAAATATCGGTGTGAGAGAAGCATCCATAGGTCGTCTCCAGCACGTGCCCTGACCGGGATGGAACCTCCCATTCCTTGGTGCACGGGACAACGTTCCAACCCACTGAGCCACCTGGCCAGGGCAGCACAGGTGTGTTTGGAGAGAAACGCCCCTATTACCTGTCACGTTGGCCAAAAACTGTTACGGGTTGATTCACTGTGTTCAGTTGTGTGGAGGGTGCTCATGTGGAGAGCTGTTTGGTAGTATCAGTGACAGTCGGAACTGTCTACACCCTTATCCTGTCTGTTCCTACTTGAGAGTTTTCTCCTCTAAAGCCATGGTTTCGGGGCTGTTGGGACATTGTGTTTATTTTGATCCATGTTCTTGTATTATTTTTATTAAACGTTCTAAGGAGTTTGATTTGTTTTTTATTGTTTTTGAGATTCATAGGATGTCTCAAAATTAGAATGCATCATTTTCTGGCCTAGGAGACCAAGGGATTCTCTTGGAATAATCATGCTTTTGAGAATGCTAAAGTATTCAGAACCCAGCTAGTTACTCTCTATTTTAGTTCACAGTTTTAAGGGGTAGGAAAATAGAATTATTATTATTTTTTTAATATTTTATTTATTTATTTTTAGAGAGGGAAGGGAGGGAGGGAGAGAGAGAGAGAGAGAGAGAGAGAGAGAGAGAAACATCCATGTGCGGTTGCTGGGGGTTATGGCCTGCAACCCAGGAATGTACCCTGGCTGGGAATCGAACCTGGGACACTTTGGTTCCCAGCCCGCACTCAATCCACTGAGCTACGCCACCCAGGGCCGGGAAATAGAATTATTGATTAAAAGCAGTTTCGTGCTCGTGATTAGAAGCTACAGTTCGGTAAATGGCGACTCACAAAGACTGAGAACCATGGCTGGCACCTCCCATTAGCTGTTCACCTCCACTAGTCGCACCTCAAGTCCCTTATTTTGTCTCCTTGGATTAAAAATCAGGTGATTTTTCCATTCACTCATTTTCTTTTATGTCTGTATATTGTTGAATATGTTAGTACTAGATATAACAAATTAACAATCCCCAAATGATAGTGCAAATAATAAAAGTGTATTTGTGTTTAAGTTGTCTTAAAATAATCTTAGGTTTGGAGTGGTAGCAGAAAATTTAAGTGAAAGACGCCAACTGACTGGGAGACTAGTATGTAAAAGGTTACGGGAGGAGCCCTGGCTGGTGTGGCTCAGTGGGTTGAGTGCCAGTCTGTGAACCAAAGGGCCGCTGGTTCAATTCCCGGTCAGGGCACATGCCCAGGTTGCCGGCCGGGTCCCTAGCAAGGGGTGTGAAAGAGGCAACCACACATTGATGTTTTTCTCCCTCTCTTTCTCCTTCCCCTCTCTAAACATAAATAAATAAAATCTTTAAAAAATTAAAAACAAAAAGGATTACAGGAGGAAACTTAAATGTTCTGCTTGTACATGATACAACATTGCCTTTGTTTCCTGTCCGCATCACTTCCTCATGCACTCTTCTGCCTGCCTTTTCTCTTAGCTCCCCTCTTCTTCAACGTGGGGCCAGCAGTCCAACACAACAGCCTGTCAGTCGCAGGCAACGCTGTCATTGGCTGAGATCCAAAAACTGGAAGAGGAACGCGAACGGCAGCTTCGGGAAGAGGTAAATTTCAGAAGTGAACGTGGTCCGGTCCAACAGCGCTCCGGGATAGCTGGAGCGCCTTCTGGGTTAGTGGTTAGTAAAGGTCATTGTCATTGTCAGACTGCTGTGTGTCTGAGTTGCACGTTCATTATTCAATTCTCTAGCGTGTAGTTTGGTCATTCCAGCCAGTAAGAAGTATCTAACAGGAATAACATCAAGATTGGATAACGTAAGTATCCAGTGAGCTTAAACATTTTACTGCAGCTCTTAAGAGAATAGCTCATGGGTGTTTCAGAATTGTGGGTGAGTTTTATGTAGATAACCCTTTGTAAATTTGATTTTTAGAATGCAGAATACATTTTTCTCCAGGGGCGTTGGGTTTTCTGACTGGCCTGCAAAGTCGTGAAATATGCCAGAAGTTAGTCTCCGCTTGTGCAGCTGTGCCCTGTAGTAGTTGTGAGTTGACATCTCTAGGATAGGAAGGGTACAGAAAGTGAAAGAAATGGGGGTGGAGTGGAGGAAGAATACAGTTCTTGACAGAAGAGAAAGTGAGTACATGAAGTCATTGGGTTCAGTGTGCCATTAGGGGTCCCATTCTTCCAGCCCTCCATCCCCACATTGGCTGAGTTATGGTTATGGTTATAGTCTAGGAAGATAGCTGAGTCTAAAACAGACAGTTCTCTGCTTTTATACAGCTCAGCTTCTAGTCGAGGGGAGATGGACAAAGGAAGTTGTCAGTGGTGGTGACTGATTGTCTAACTGTAGCCAGTGCAGTCTGGGAGGGCTCCAGAAGGTAACATGGGGCAGCAGAGTCTTGAAGAAAGTGCTGCATGTGGATATGATTGGGGAGGCGGAGTCGTCAGCTTGTTAGAGAATGCAAATTGTCATTTTTGGGTCTGGGTGGTGGTCCCTGATGGCCCTGGGTACACAGCAGAGTGGGAGTTGTCTGCACATGTTCACCATGCGGTGTGCTGGACCTCATCGAATAGGTTAAAATGGTTTTATCTTTAAAATTACCTTATTTCTCACCCTCTTCAAAAAGAAAAAGACTGAACTTAATGCTGAAATAATGTTTTTTTTTTAAACCCTATGAACAAACGAATGCACAGCGGAATATATCATCTCCTTTTGAGGCTAGACATTGTTCCATAATTTTGGTCTTTGCTGAATGAAAAATCCTAAGTGCTCATCAGAGTTAGAATCACAGCTCTTGTTCATCTTTTTGTGTTGCAGAAGTTAATTGATTGCCTCATTTGTTTTTATTTGGTTACATTGTTTGAACCATTAAGTCTTTGTAAACTCTGTAAAAGGTATGAAAAGTCACTGAATGAGGTACCTGTCACACAGGGAAACCAGTGTGTGAGGTGTCCTCTCCAGAGCCCTCTCACCTGGTTGGATCTGGACGCCCCGGCGTGCCGCGTGGCTCTCCTGTTTTTCTGGAGTTCTTGCCCGTTGTGTACTGCTCTCCAGGACTGACCTGGGTTTTCTCATACTCGGTCTTTCATTTCTGTCTTTCTGTCTGGGCGTTTTTTGATGGGCATTTCCTCCGTATTATTTTTCAGTCCTCCTATTGCACTTCTAATGTGTGCTCTCTTATTTTAAATTTTTCTGAGTTCCATTTGATTCTAGTTTTTTTTTCATAACCTTTTATTCTGGTTTCATTGATATTCTTAGGTTTCATGTTACCTCTCTAAGACTATCACTTACTGGTGACAGCTTTTTAAAAAGCTGATGCCTATTTTCCCCTCTCTGGTTTCTGTTTCCACCAGATTTTTGTTTGCTTTGGCATTGGTTTTCATTTAGAAGCTCATGTCAAATGTTTGTTGATCTCGAGCTGTTCGCTTCAGGAATAAGGCACTAAAAAAGCTGGTTGGAGGTTCTGGGATGTACCACACCTGGGTGAGCTCTGCTGCCTCTGGCTGAGCTCTCTCAGGGAGTCCTCCATCAGTGCTGTCTGTAGGTGTGTTCTTTCATTGGGTCAGCCTCCCCATGGAGCAGTCCGTCTGTCTGGCTCAGCCTCTGCAAAGAGGAAAGTTTCATTGTTCTGCTGGGGAGAGGGAGGCAGTGTGTAGTCCCACTACTGCTATTTGAAGACTTCACCAGTCTTCCTCTCTTTGGGATACCCACACCTCGTCCCAGGCTTTCTGTGTGATTTGGCTTGCTTCTGAGGTTCCAACTTACTGAGTGTTACATTGGCTGTCATGGTTTGCCTGTTTTCCAGCTTTTACATTTTTTGTTCTGTTCTCTTTGTCCTTTTGGGTTTTTGCTCTCTAAAAATATTTTTTATGCCCTCACCTGTGTGGCTGGGTTTGGTGGGTGTCATCCCACAAAGCAAAAGACTGTTGGTCCTGTTTTGGTCGAGGTGCGTGCCTTGGCTGGGGGCCTGGCCCCGGTTGGTGACAGATTGATGTTGTCACACGTCGATGTGTCTCTCCGTCCCTTCCCTTCTAGACAGGTAGATTCTTTTCAGTAATCTTTTTCCTATCATTTTGGAAGGGCTTTAGGAAGTAAACGTGTATTTCATGTCTATGCTTAACCAGAAGCCCTATTTAATTTGTAAGAAGTAATTCTGCATTTGATCTTTTTATTTCCTCTTAGTAGCTGTAACAGTTTGTCCTTACTTGCAGCAAAGGACCTGACCATGGCAGGTGTTTAATTTGGTACAGCCACTCTGTATTTGCATTGTGTGTGGTATTCCAGACACTGGTAATTTATTTTTAAAACTGGAGTCCTGAGCTCACTTCAGTTTTTGTGCAACAGCAAAGGCGCCAGCAGAGGGAATTGATGAAAGCTATTCAGCAGCAGCAGCAGCAGCAGCAGCAGAAACTGTCAGGCTGGGGGAATGTCAGCAAACCCGCAGGTACTGCAAAGTCGCTCCTGGAGATACAACAGGAAGAAGCCAGGCAAATGCAGAAGCAGCAGCAGCAGCAGCAGCACCAGCAACCAAATAGAACCCGGAATAATACGGTGGGTTCATCTTCCTAAGCAGTCGTTCTGTGGATGGGCGTCATAAGTATCTCTTCTGACTTCTGTGGACTCTCTTTTTACCTTTTTAATACTAACTGTAATCATTTGTCTCTTTTTTGTCCACAGCATTCCAACCTGCACACCAGCATTGGGAATTCTGTTTGGGGCTCTATAAATACTGGTCCCCCTAACCAGTGGGCATCTGACCTAGTCAGTAGTATCTGGAGTAATGCGGACAGTAAAAACTCCAACATGGGGTTCTGGGATGATGCGGTGAAAGAGGTGGGACCTAGGAATTCGTCCAATAAAAATAAAAATGCCAGTCTCAGGTAGGGCTCACAGCGATCAAACCTATGCTCCTTGGTGGGTGGGGGGAAGGGTGTGTGGGGACTGGGATAGTGGGTGGGCAGGGAAGGCAGTTATTTTCTGCTTCTTTTCATCTGTGTCTGAGCACATGAGGTCAGAGTTTGGCAGCTGCTTTCTTTCCCCTGGAAGCAGATCTGTATTATCACTGGGGGGCTCCTTCATTGCCTGTCATGTGGTAACCACTTAGTACATATTAGAAGTAGTATATTTTTGTTGTTGTTGAACATTTCTTTAAGGTATTCTCTAGATGTTAGCATTTTTTTTCTAAATGTATATTTTTCTCACACTAAAATGAGTATCATAAACACCTGTAATGGCCTTAGACCTGTTTATTTTTGTGATGTTAGATAACCTTTCACCTCCCACGGTCCCTTCGTCAACATACAGTGTGGTTGACTGAGCTCGGGTTCAGTGTTAACTCTGAGAACTGAAACCCAGCACTACCACTCATTAGCTGTGTGACCGCGGGCAGGAGGGAGCCTCTTTGAACCTCAGTTCACTCGTCTGTGACGTGAAGGTAATAAGAAAACCTCAAGGGTGTAGTTCTAAAGATTAAACGAATACATGTGGAGTAGTCAGTAGGTGCCTGGCACATGCAGCTACTTGATAAATGGTAGTGTTGTCGGATGGGTTCTTCTCCGCTCAAGGTCTGAGACGTCATGAACAGGATGCCAAGCATCTGCCAGTTCAGAGAGCCCTGTGCTTGAGGCCTCTTGTGTGCAATATTTTTATTCCTTACGATACCCCAGGAGAGTATCAGTGCCATTTTACACATGAGAAAACTGAGGCTTAGCAAAGTTAAAAAACTTAACAAGCACACACAGGGAGAATTTAACCACTTCTCTGAAAAGAAGCCTGTGTTCACAAACTAGAATATATTCACTGAGGCTAGATTTGAAGGGGCTATTGAGTAACCCCGACCTTACCACAAATCCAAATTATTTGAAGTTTTGGAGCCAAGCATTGGGTTACTGACAGCCATCCAGAGTTGCCAGGACGTTATTTATGGTATTGTAGTATAATCATACAGTAACAGTTCTTGGGAATATAATATCGCCCTATTGTTTTGCTTCAGTAAATCTGTAGGTGTGTCTAACCGGCAGAATAAGAAAGTAGAAGAAGAAGAAAAGTTGCTGAAGCTCTTTCAGGGAGTAAATAAAGCCCAGGATGGATTTACCCAGTGGTGTGAACAGATGCTTCATGCCCTGAATACGGCAAATAACTTGGATGGTAAGAATTGGGGAGGGAAACCCAGCATGTGGGACGGTGGAGCATGACCCACAAACAGGTGGAGCCTTGCACCGACTGTAAAAACTTGCCTCTCTAATTGTATTATGCATAGTATTGCTTTCGACAGAGGTCCTGTAATAATATGCTCAGACAGGTTATCAGAGGTTGCCAAAAGCAAATGCTGTCTCAGGCTGCCTTAGGAGGCACAGGACAGAGGCGGACGTAGTTCCACGCCCCTCATTTCACGAGGGATGTTGCCAGCTGGGCCGAGTCCGAGGGAAGGTAACCGTGGTGGTGGGAACAAGGCCAGCCCAGGCAAGCGAAGGCCGAGGTGACGTGTGGGCTTTTCCCTTCCTGACTTTGGGGGCGGGGTGGGAATTGGCTAGCAGAGTAAGTAGACTTGATTTTGTATAGGATAAAACTAGGATCAGTATATGGAAGTGAAAAGATTTCAACACAGTTTGAAGAAAAACTTGCGAATTGTCAGCTGTTCGCAAAGAGAATTTCCTGCCTTAGGTAGAAGTGAGTCCCCCCTGACCCCCAAATGTTTGAACAAACTGGTCAGCCTGGTGCGGGGGATTCCTGTGGCTTGTAGACTGTGTTGAACCCGTCTACCTCTGATGTCTTGTCTAAAACCAAGGGTCTTCAAAAACACAGCATTAAAAAGGGATTGCACGGTTCTTTGCAATATTGTAATCTAGTGTCCAAAAGAACCAGAGAAAACAATAGTAAATAATAGTAATGGCTACCATCTATTAAGCACCTACCACGTGCTAGGCACTTTCTGGGGGGTTAACATATGTTATCCCAGTTATATAATTTTTGCAGCAATTTTATAAGCTACCTTTATAATGTAGATGATGTTTTCCTCATTTATAAATTCTGAAACAGAGGCTCAGAATGGTTTAGTAATGCATCCAGGTCACACAGCCAGCAAATTACAGGGTCGGGTTTTAAACCCTTGGCTAAGTCTGGGACTTGCGCTTTCTCCTACCCCACACTGCTTAGTTCCTCTGTAAACACATGGTATCCCAGCGACACAAAAGGAGGGCACAGTTGTAGCCGCGACATTCGTGCTGGTTCCTGGTACTCATCATAGCGCCTAATAAGTATTGTTTGAATTTAAGGAAAAGATGAGTCCCCAGATGACTTCAGTCTTAGGCAAGCGGTTGTTTTAATTGACGTAACATTTAGTGAAACTAAGCAGGTGTGGTATGTCTCTGTTTGACTCTAGTCTGTTTCACGTAATTTGAGGCATTGCAATGCCATTGAGGGTAGTGGGTTTTTTAAAATTTTCTAAAGTAGATTACAGAATATTTAACACAGTAGCTATGTACCTTTTAAGTTTCTGTCGTCAATATGAGTGTGACAATATATTAAACACTGGATTTTTGGTATGAAACGGGTTTTTTGTATGTGATATTTCAGTATTACTCTTTGTGTCTTCTCCCCTCTCCCGTTGCAGTTCCCACATTTGTTTCTTTCCTGAAAGAAGTAGAATCTCCTTATGAGGTCCACGATTATATTAGGGCCTATCTAGGAGATACCTCTGAGGCCAAGGAGTTTGCCAAGCAGTTCCTCGAGCGTCGTGCCAAACAGAAAGCCAGCCAGCGGCAGCAGCAGCAGCAGCCGGCGCCGCCGCAGCCTCAGCCGCAGCAGCAGCAGGTACGTGGCGGCGGCGAGTTGGCGCCCTGTGCATGCGCACTCACCTGCTGAGCAGCCGGAGAGACGCGGAGGCAAACGGGCAGCGTTGTGTGTGGCAGATGACCGAACCTTTTTTAAATGTGACAGACATTATATTTTAAAGTGCCCGTCCAGAGCTCCTGATGAATTTCTCAAATAGCAAATCTAACCACCAGCCCCATTATTCTTGGTTCACGTAGGTGCCTCAGTCAGATTGCAAATGCCAACCTGTCACAGACCTGTAAGTTTGTTTTTGATTCGTTAAAACCGACAGATACTAAATCTGCAGTGCTCAGTGTACACTTTACCTGGTACCGACAATTTCCTACATTTTTGATGGGGATGTTACGGTACAGTCAGTTCTCATTATGTGTGGTAGTTGGGTTCTATAAAGTTGCCGCCGACACTGAATTAGCGAGGACCGGATTATTGCTTCTAGGGGAAATGGGGGTTCACTTTCTGCGAACCTCTGGTCACACCATTTTTGTCAACCAATCAGTACGTTATCTTATTTTATGTGTTTCTGCTTCAAGGTGCTTTATTAAATATATAGGGGTAGGAGAAGTAGGTTCATAGTTGTGAGTACAGAAAACACAGTTTATTCTCATGTTAACACTATTTTACTGTTTACCTGTACATCTGCACGCCCGCTGTGGCCCACCCCTGTGTTGTCGACTCCGGAATACTGAGCTCACGGCCAGCAGCGCTCTGACTCCCGCCTCCGTGGGGCCTAACCCACCCCCGCGTGTTGTCCGTGAGACACTTCACAGCCCTCGCGTGCTTAGGAACAGCCGCCAGCACTTAGTGCTTGGCTGTTTTAAACAGTGAAATCACCAACAAAACGGACAAGGAAACGTGGAAAACCTGACACTGAATAGCTGGGAAAGGTGGTGGTGACCGGAGGAGAGCCAAGCCGCGCCGAGAAGGCAGACGGCTGCTCTGCTCTGCCTCCCAGGGGCGTGTGTCCTGGGCGGCTCAGACGCCCCGCTGCCCCGTACGTGTGCGTGTCTGGAATGACCACAGAAGCACTGCCTGCAAATAAATTATAGCAAATACAATAGGGCCCCCCTTATCCACGGGGGGTGTGTTGTAAGACCCCCGGTGGACACCTGAAGCTGTGGGATAGAACTAAACTCTAAATATGCTGTTTTTTCCTGTGCGTGCATGCCTGTGATAAAATGTAATTTATCAGTTAGGCACAGTAAGAGAGTAGCAACAGCCGTAAAGCAGAACAGGTGTAACAATGCACTGTAATAAAAGTTACATGAATGTCGTATGTCTGTCTCCGAGAACAGGCTGGATTGGGGAGGTGCCTCCCAAGTGGCTAATGGGCGGGCAGCACGCACACAGCCTGGGTGTTTGGGATGCAGGGTGATTCATGCCAGGGAGGACCGAGTGAGAAAGTACACGGTTTCCTCGTGCTACTCTGAACAGCACGTGTGATTTGTAACTTAATGAATTGCTCATTTCTGGAATTTTCCATTCCATGGATTTGAGTTGGAGAAAGTGGTTGACTGCTGAAACCATAGAAAACAAAACCTTGGACAAGGGTGGACCAGTGTAGCGAATTCACAGATGTGGGATCTGAATAACTCAGATTGCTCGTACAAGTTTTCTGAAAGAGGACTTGGCAGAGCTCAGGGAGAGGCTTAAGAATAGTCATACCCTTTAAATCACATAATTTTAGAGAGGATGTTTGTTTTATGGGTCACTTCTGGGGACATGTAAGATACAGAGACCTACAGGGCATTTAGAATCCATTGGGGTAGGTGGGCCAACAGGGATCAACCGAAGGGAATTGAAAGACGTACACACGGATGGCACTAGGAAAAATCATTTGGGGAGCGAAGGGAAGACATCGAGTAGCCGTCCCGAAGGCGCTCTGTGTTTGCGCAGTGGCTGGCTGCGTGCTGCAGCGGGCAGGTGAAGGTCCAGAGCTGTGCACCGCCGGACGCGTCCACCCACAGTGCCTGGCCTTCGGCTAGCTCACTGCATCCTGATCCCTGTCGCGAATACATTGCTCTGATAAGAGCAACAAGTGTGAACACCTGGTAGACCATTTCATAGTTTAACCAGTTGGTAGAAAGTATATGGATGATCTCTTTAAGACCAGATTCCTCCTGGGCGTGCCAACAGAAATGAGGTACACAGCAGGAACTCGGCTAGCGAGGTGCCCGCTGGTCTGCAGCCCATCCCTCTGTCCCGAGGCCCAGAGAGCAGGGGGCCCTTCCGCCTGGAGTAGGTGAGGAGTGTGAGTTGCCAGAGTGCAGAGGTCTGTGGTGGTTTCATTTACTGAATACTGAGCTTCCAGGCAGGTGGTATGGACCCTGTAATCCTGAGAGGTTTGGGCAGCTGTGCTGTCGTGGCAGGGGACACGTGCAGTTGCCAGGGTAGGCCTTGGGGAGGCATGATGCTTCGGTGGGATGTCCGGGTCTTTGCAGGGTGGCTGGGTGGGCTGCCCTGGCTTCGTTATTACCGGGGTCCGTGATGGGCTTCCTCTTTGAAACTCCTGGTTGATAGGTGAGGGTAAATCAGCTGTTTTCTCAGGGTGAGCCAAGCCCGCGTGCACTGTGACCTCACTGTCCCTTCTCGTTTCACAGGACTCGGTGTGGGGGATGAACCACAGTGCACTCCATTCAGTATTCCAGACCAATCAAAGCAACAACCAACAGTCCAATTTTGAGGCCGTACAGAGCGGCAAGAAGAAGAAAAAACAGAAGATGGTCCGTGCAGACCCCAGTTTATTAGGTGAGCGCAGACCTGCAGGCTCAGCTGGGCGCCGGGGAAGCGTGGGTTACGGCAGCTGTCCCGCGAGTGCTGTGGCGGGGTGTTGCTCATGAAGGGAAATAATTCTTACACAGAATTAATTTTTTAACCGGTTCAAAGTAAGAGTCAGAATTCACCGAGCATCTCGGCGTGAGAGCTGTGCGTCGTGCGCTGTAGGGACTTGGATCGTCTGGTGCTTTCGACTCGAAAGTTGGTTTTTACGTTCGACACGAATTTCCCTAGAAGACCTTTCGGTTTAGTTGGGAAATTATGCTAATGGAGACGGGGCCAGTGTAAGTTATTTACAGACTTAAATGCTGATTTGTGTGGAAATAGACCATAAATCCAGTCAGGTGTTCGGAGAAAAGAGCTGGTGTTTGTTGCCACCCACTCAGAATGACTGCTGTATGAGATGCTGTTCGAGTTTCACCCGAGAGCAAACCACAGTCCAGAAGGGTTAGGACAGTCCCCAGAGCCACACAGCTGTCAGGGCTGGGGCTGCAGAGCGGCTCTGCGGCTTCCCACTCTTCTGTGCCCCAGCAGCTGATCTTACCGTGCGCTGAGGACCAGCGTCCTCATACAAGGCAGCTTCGTGGAGAAGGTGACGCCTGAACTGGGCTTTGAAAGACTGGCAGGAAGGACCGGGCATGGTGTTTCTGGAATAATAAACAACATAGGTAGAGCTGGTGGGCTGCCTGTATTCCTTAAATTAGCCTAACAACCTACATACGATGATAAAGCGAAAATGATTCTCCATTTATGAATGTAAAATAACTATTATAAATCCATGGTTGGGATGGTGGCCCAGTTAGGAGCTGCAGTACGTATGGACCAGGTGAAAAATACTGGTGCCCTGGAATAGGGTTTTGGCTTTGGAGCTGGAGAGGAGTTTGAGGAATTTGGGGGACTTGGCTGGACAAGGAGACTGGACAGGTTGGGCAGCAGGAAGGATAGTGTTGGCTTTTGCTCAGATGAGCTTTGCGAAGTAGTGCACGCTTCCGGGGAAGTGGGGGGGCACAGAGGGGGGTGACCTGAGTGTGGAAGATGGCCGTGAGTCTTCCACTGGAGAGACCTGCAGGGAAGGGCAGGTAGCACAGCAGGAGGGAGGTGACAGCCCCACTTTGTCCTGGGTGGAATCCGTACTTCAGAGGTTTCTTTCCCTGGAGAAAACAATGTCAGCAACAAAAACTGAACTTTGAGCGTTGCCCTTTGGAACTCACACCTGAAAGCTGGCTTTAGGAGAGGAGAGGTCTGGTGAAATTCTGTTTTTTCTGCCTGTCTTGAAAGTTTATGTTAAGGATGAGTGGAATAGTCTGAAACTTTTATCCGGTTTTGACAGAAATAGGTGAATATAGATTTAAAAATGTTTTTAAAAGTCTGCTTGTGAGGACTCTGGCCAGATGGCTCAGTTGGTTGGACCATCCCATACACCAAAAGGTTGCAGGTTTGATCCTTTGTCGGGGTGCGTGCAGGAGGCAACCAGTAGATGTTTATCTCTCTTCCCCACCCCCACTTCTTTCTCTAAAATCAATACACATATCCTTGGGTGTGGATTTAAAAAAAAGTCTGGTTGTGTTTTAGCTAAGAATCCCTTGCTATTTAGCTGTGGCGTTTAAGGGCTAGACTGCCAGGGAAAAGATTCCTTTGAAAATCAGGTAAAGCCCTAGGTGGTGTGCTCAGTGGGCTGAGTGCCAGCCTGCAAACCAAAGGGTTGCTGGTTCGATTCCCAGTCTGGGCACATGCCTGGGTTGCGGGCCAGGTCAGTTCCCCAGTAGGGGGCGTGCAAGAGGCAACTACACATTGATGTTTCCCTCGTTCCCCCTTCCTTCCCTTCTGTCTAAAATAAATAAATAAAAATCTTTTAAAATGCCTTTTTTTTTTTTAATTAAAAAAAAGGGAAAGAAAATAAGGGTAAAGCGCTTTGGATTAAGTTTTTGATCTGACCTCATCTCCTATTACAGACCTAAAAAAAGAAAGGGACTTAAAATTTCCCTTCAGGGGCAGCAGAGGTCATTTTAGGAACAGAATTTAAGGAATCCATTATGTGTTAAGAGAAGAAAAAAATTCAACAAAGTATTGAGGAACTTCACTTGGGCAGTCTCTTACTTGGACTATTTTATGAAAATTTCTGTTCAGCTGAACTTCCTTCTTGGAAAGTTTTCCGATAATTACTAATTTCTGTTCTTTACCTACTCACTTCACATATTACTGTTTTTAGTTTATATATTCCTTATTGATTGACAGATTAAGAAAATTAGTATCCATCAGTTACAAATTCCCCATGCACAGAGTGGAAAAACAGGTTTTAATTTGACCCAAAAGTATCCATCGAAAAAGAACAAACTGTCAGAAGGGAGCCCAGTCTTGTTTTAATATCTTCCATTGCATTTGTGTCTTCCTCCAGGTCCGAGAGTTGCTGGGTGCCATTGTGCACCAGCACCCACACTTGGGTGTGACTGATACAGATGACCTGTGCACGACACAGGGGTTAGGGGCACAGGCAGAAATTTGCGTATACCGTTTGACTCCCCCAGAACTTCACTGGAGCCATCCCTCACTGTCTGGGGGGTTAGTTTCAGTGCCCGCACAGGTGCTGCCATCCGGGTCAGTGCATGCGGCCGGCTCTCCGCACCCACCGACTCTCTCCACGGGTCGGGGTGTGGGGTCAGCTGAATTCACAGATGCGCACCCTGGAGTACAAAGAGCTGGCTGCATATTTATTGGGGAAAAGTCCTCCTGTAAGTGAACCCGTGTTATTTAGGGCCAACTGTACACACACACAATACCATGTGCCCGCAGCCACTCTGCTTAAGAGAACAGGCTGTCAAACCTTAAAGAAAGTGTGGGAGCAAGACTGTTCTGAACCTGAGAGAGTGTGGTCTTTGGGTTTCTGGTGTCCCAGAGCCTTCCTTCCCATCGGATGGGGAGGAGTGCCCACCTCACGGGTTTTTTATTGAGAGAAGTATCTTGATCGGTTGCCTCGCATACGCCGCCTGCCGGGGGACCTGGCCCGCAACCCAGGCAAGTGCCCTGGCGGAATGGAACTGGCGGCCTTTCGGTTCACAGGCCGACGCTCAGTCCCCTGAGCCACACTGGTTTTTTATTGACAGATAAATGAGACCATGTCTGTGAAAAGCCTACTAATGTACGTATTAGAGTAGTGAATAATTAGCTTTTTTTTGGCTCGAGGCTTTTCCTTCCTGTGTTTTCACAATTAAAAATAATTTAGTCTGTGTTTTTATTACATTTCTACTTATATTGCATGTAGTTCATTATTGTTTTTATCACATTCATCTGTTTTTGAGATACATGTGAAGTCAAAGAAAAACCCGCTTCAGAATAGGGTAACAGCTCATTTCATAGATTGCTTGGTGTTTAGGTTTTTATACTTACCTAATTAAACCGTTGTGTTAAAATGTGAACACTGAGCCTTTCATTATTTTTCAGGGAAAACCGCCTTGTGGGCTGTGGAAACACAGTGGACGGGCAGGGCTCCGGCTGGGGTTGGGAGCCCCGGCCTCTCCCGGCGGTGGGCTGTGCGAGCAGCTCGCCCCGCAGCCCCGTGGTCAGCAAATAGGCAGGCTTGTGTGTGCGGTCCATGGTGTTTTTGAGTCGAGAAGGTGATATAATTAGGCTGTTTTTATTTCGTAAAGCATTTTCTGTTTATTATTGGTACATTTAAAATGCGTATTTGTTTGAAAACTTGAACATTGGGAATAAAAAGGAGGGGGCAGAAAACTCCAAAAATACGAACAGAACTGCTTTTAGACTGGAGAGCATAGCTTGTTTACTTTCTGATACTCAAATAACAGCAGGAACCGTTTGGGGTTTCATTTGGAGTGGACGAACTGAAAGCTTTCTGTGAGTCACTCCTTCCAGAGAGGCCTTGAATCATCCTCTTTACCGATCTCTGATTGCGGGGGCGCTGGGAGAACGGCGCGCGTGCGGCTGGCGGCGGGGGTCCGTGTCGGTGGTGCTGCAGGCACTGCCTGCTGCTTTCGGCGGCGGCACTGCCCGTCTCGCCCGAGTCCGCTTTGGCTCATCCGCGCTGCTCACCGGAATCTTTCCTTCGCGGGCCTGCTTGCAGTCGGTCGAGCTGAATAGAGTACTTGGGTCTTTCTGTGCTGTGCACTGCGTGGCAGGAGGAACCCGTGAGGGCTCTGGGATCTCGTCGTGGGTCTTCCCTGAGCCTCCTACCTCTGAACAGCCACAGGTCGGGGCCAGGACTTCGATAGAGGTTTTCGATGAAATGGGTGTGGTTCCCAGTAGTGAGTGGCACTGAAGCCGTATTACTCTCGCTCAGAATGTGTTATTCCTGCCCGCCCGCCCCCCCCCCCCCCCTTTTTCCAAGGTGCAACTCCTGAATGAGTTCCAACCCTCCCTCCCCGGGGGCCGGCCTGGCCTGGCCTGAATGTACACTTCCACCCCAGGTTCCTCTCCGGACTCTCCTAAGGCAGTGGCATGCAGTTCTGTTCAAGCAGTGATGCTGGTTTTTCTTTTTCTTTCTTTAAAAAAAAAAAGATTCTATTTATTTATTTTAGAGAGAGGGAAGGGAGAAAGAGAGGGAGAGAAACGTCAATCTGTGGTTGCCTCTCACACGCCCCCAACTGGGGACCTGGTCCGCAGGCCAGCACTCAACCCTCTGGGCCACACCAGCCAGGTCTCTCTTTCTTTGTTTTCCCTCTCCCTAGTTAAATTTTATTGGAACCCTAAGAAATAAAATGAGTCTGTCATTGGAAGAACAGAAAACACAACCACCGCTCTGACCTTATTCCTTCTTTCCCCTCCTTGCCTTGACTGCCCTCTGCTGTGCTCGAAAACGGGAGACTGACCTGGCCCCCGCTGCCCGGGGGTGCGGCCCGGCGCCCTGGAGACCCGAGGTGGCCTGGGTGCGGCCACTCACTGCCGACTTTCTCCTGCAGGGTTTTCCGTCAACGCTTCGTCGGAGCGGCTCAATATGGGTGAGATCGAGACCCTGGATGACTACTGAGCGCCTGCCAGGGGACTGGCCCCCCCTCCCCCCCACCTCCGCCGACCACGGATTCTCCACCTCTGGACACCACACTCACTCGCCATGTCCTCTTTGTCACTCTGCAACAAGCCACAGAACCGATCATCTCAGGCTTTTTCTTCTAGCCCTTTGTGTCCACGATTCTTTAACCGTTTTTGTTGGTGAGCATCTCAGACTGTAGATAAGCGGACAAGCCCCGTGTCTCCCTCTGGGCGGCGTCGGGGCGACTCTCCAACGAGGCTGGTGCGGGCAGCACTGTTGGCCATGCCGCGGTGTCGCCTGCCGTCGCCCAGACCGAGTGTCCGGGTGTGCCAATAGCAGTTTACTTTCCTTCGTCGCTTTTTTCCTTTTGTTTTTCTTCTTCATTGTATTCCCCCAGTAAGGGCGTGGGGTCTCACTGGTGCGGTCGTGAAGAGAGTTAATGGTGACAGACACGGGCCAGCTGCAGGACACCCATGGCCCGGGACTGGGCATCCGGCGGAGACCGCCAGCACGCTGCAGCGTGCAGGCCGCGGCGCCGAGTCTGGGGTCGCATCCAGGAGGCCCCGAGATGGGCGGCGTTTAGATCAGATTGGTTTGATGTTGCACACCCTCACTGTTCTTCCTGAGCGTCCTTTCGGAGCAAGGATTCGTGTTTTCTTCGTTAGATAGTGACTTCCACGCGGGCCGACTTCTCCCCTGGCGTACTCGGACCCGATTGGACAGAGGAGACCCTGTGGCCTGGGAGAGGGACTTACTCTTAACTTTTCTTTCTTAAAAAACTGATTTTTCCCATAAATATTTTTACTTCAGAGGACTAGGACCAGTTTGTTTTTGGGCCTTTCTGCTGAAAATTTGTCTCGTTTAAGAGGCAGCTAGGATCTTTACCATATGTATGAATTTGTATAATTTCATTTTGGATAGGGATAAACTTCTGCATCAGATAAAAGCCCGGAATTTCATCTGGTTCCTCAGAGCATTGCGTGTGTGTCTTGCTGTGGCCTCAAAAAGGTTTTGTTTAAGGAATCTGGGATGGCAAGTGGCTTGCCTTTCTTGAAAAGAGAGCGTTCCAGACCTGACCATCTTTAAGATTTTCATTCATGGAAACCACTATACCGGAGAATGCAGCGGGGTGGAGGGGGTGGGAGAGAGCGGAGGAGGAGCCTGGTGCTGGCTTCTGGTCATGGCCTTCTAATGCCCTTCCCTTCCCGTAGAAACGTAGTCAAGCCCTATTTATAAACGAGTGCTCTTCCCGCCCCACCAGTCCCCCAGAGAACACCGCCCGGAGCTGCCGATCCCACTTCGGTGCGGAGGCGTTGGGCCGCCCGTCCGTGTGCGAGAAGCGCGTGCGGGCGCCCCGGTAGAGCGTCTCCCCGCCTGTCCTCGCTGCCTGCGGAGGGCCGGGTCTGCTCTGAGAGCAGTTCGGTGTGGATGAGTACCACCTTCGGTTTCTGTTTTTATTCTTTTGGATCACCATTCTCCCTGCTCCTCCTCGCCTCCCCCCCAACGTGTACAATAACTATACAGAGACTGCTATAAACTTGTATATAGTTTTTGGATCAAACGGCATGAGGAGATGGGGGACCATTTAAAATTGGGACTCCCGCTCTCCTTTGCTTTGTAAATTCAAAAATGGGGGGTGGGGAAGAGGAATAGTTAAAATGTTTACAAAACTTTAAGCTCCCTCGGAACTTTTGCCAGTGTGGAGGAAAATAAAAAAGAACTTAAATAAAACCTGGTGGTGGTGTTCTCTCTGAGCTCACCTCTTGTACGCACCGTGTCGAGGCTGCGTTTAGCACAAAGCCGTCCTCTCGTGCCGTGGAAAACTCCAGACGCATGAGCCCCCGAGGCCTGGAGGCAGCGGGAGCTCGCTCCGCCGGGCTGCGCGACCTGGGCTGGCTTATTTGAGAACACAGAGGTCAAGGTAAACATGGGTAAGTTGGCCCAAAGGGCTTCACCCCCTTGACTCGCCCCTTCTGCTGACCTGCGGACGGCTCCTGCTCTCGCCCCACCGACACGCCTCTCTGGACGCGCCCCGCAGACCCTGCCTGCACCTTCTGGATAGACTGCCGTGCGCTCGTTCAGGGACTGCAGAAGGGGCAGGGTGGGCGGATTCGAGGGAGCAGAGTCATCTTAGTCATGGAACAGTCCGTGGGCTTGACCAGGAGCCGTGCTCCTCCCTGTGGAGTCTCCCACGTGGTGGGGAGGAAGCGCCCGGCCTCGGGAGTCTGTCTGTCTGTCTGCCTGCTCTCTCTCTCACACTGTGATCTGCTTCCTCTCCGCCTGCTGCCGCGTTCCCACTCCTTTCTGCAGAGGTGTGCGTTGCCGGAGCGCTGCCGAGTTCAGAAGTGCTTGCTTCGTGCACTGTGTGCTTCTAGGGACTTTAACCTAGAGATTTAAAAAAAAATGTAACCCAGACAAAACAGTTCAGTTATGGAGACTTCCCCCCAGAGACTGAGTGCTCTGGTGACCGCTGCTGCAGAACAACAGATCACCCCCGGCTGGCTTGCAGCACCCCTCTCGTTGGTAGGTTGTGAGTCGGGGCTCTGGGAAGGGCTCAGCGGGGAGGTTCTTCGCATCGCCTCCTAGGGTGCTCGGGCGGCTGCAGTCTCCGGGAGGCTCGGGGTGGGGGGGGGGCGGCTGCAGGGTGGGAGCTCGTCTGGGCTGATGGCTGCAGGAGCTACATGCGTCCTCTCCGGGGTGGCAGCCTCAGGCCTCGAGTGGCACTTGGCCCTCCCCGAGAGGACCAGGCAGAAGTACGGTTTCTGGGGCACTGTGCTGTCGCAGGAGTCCCAAGCTCACTCGGATTGAAGGGGCCGGGAACGCCCCCAGACCCCTGGAAGGGAGGAATGCTAGGGGCACACTGTGGAAGGGGCGGGGGTGGAGACTGGTGTGGCCACGGGGGGCCGTAACCACGTGGGGTGAGTTCATACCCGTGGTCCAGGAACCTGAACGCTCCTCCTCAGCTCCAGGCTGAGAGGTTAGTTTTTCTTTGTGATTGCAGGGCAGGTACTGGTACCTCTGGCTTCATTTGAATAGCGACTTGCTTGTCGGGCAGCCGTTTTATAAATACACGTGTATTACATGGTGGGCGTTATATTTAATACATTTCTTCAACGTCGATCAGGCGGAGAAATGGAAATTTATTGTATACAACAATGCCCCTTCCTACATGACCAATAAAAATGGGAAGTCTGTATGACCCCGGTTACACGCAAGCGCTGCTGTGAAATGAACCTCTTTATCCTGGACGTCCACTGTGGGGGGTGGGATTCACCGGAAGAGCAGCCGGACGCACGTTCCGAACAGAGCAGCACCGCCCCCAGCGCATTGCCCCTGGAAGCCGACCTCGTCGCTGATGAGTTTCTTGGAACGAAAAGGAGAAGGCTCGTGTCCGGAGGATGGCTGTGGTCCTGCCTGAGCTCAGGCCGTCCCTGACGAGGAAGCTGCAGGCACGCGGGCGCTAGGCTCCTCGAGGCAGCCAGGAGGCAGCCAGGTGTGCACCGTTCGTCCCACGGTGTCACTGGGCTCCCGGGCAGGGCGCAGGGCGGACCTGCGCGGCTTTGGGTGGTGTCAGTGCCGGCCTGGGAGCCTGAGCCTTCGAGAGGAGTGTCCCCTAGGGAGTAGTAACCAGCGGGAGGAATGTTTTGCAACTAAAGAAACAACCGTAGCTGTGGTTCGCTGATGGGAGCAGCGGCACCTCGAAGCAGGGAAGCAAGGGACCTCTTGCCCCGGCGGCTGGTCTGTGGCCGAGGGGTGATGTCGTGGGGGTGGGACTTAACTGTCACCCCGGCACTCAGTGCAGTTCAGTGCAGCTGGCCGTCCAGCGCAGAGATGTTGTGTCTTAAAGGGCGCTCACTTGCCCCCCGAGTGGTGGCGTGGTGGGTTCGTTTCCCTTGACGGCGAGTTGCTCTTTCTTTCGAATTCCTTTTTCAGCATGAGACACGGTCCTGGAAACGGTCAGTGGGTCAGGGATAGGTTTGGGTTGCGTGTAGCCACGGCTTAACCAAGATAGTTCATTTTTCAAGTGAAGACCTGGAGGCCATTAGTCCCAGGCTGGCGTGGCGGCTCAGGGACCCGGGTTCTTTCCATTCACCATCCCGATTGTGGCTGGGAGCCTCCAGGTCACTCACGGGCCCGGCGGCTGCTAGAGCACCAGCGACCATGCCCAGGTTCTCGGCAGGAGGAAGGAGCACCTCTCCGCTCAGCCAGGCTTTTCGAGGAGCTGTGCCGGGAGCCCTCCCCAGCTCCTCCATCAACCAGAGCAGATACATACACAGCTACAGGTAGTTTGGGGGGGTCCGGCCGAGTGCTTTGCCACCCAGATTCCCCCGCAGTGCTGGTTTTGCCCACACGGTCACTCTCTTCAGTCCTCTGTCCGGAAGTGGGAGGCATTTGGGGTGGGTGAGGTTGGGCGCAGGGGCCACGGGAACTGTGTCCCAGCAGACACCCCAGTTTGGCCTGTGGACTGAGGACCTCTGGCTTTTCCAGTGAGGGGGCTCGGAACAGGCTCTGCTTCCCTTTTTGTTTTGTTTTCTTTAAAAAAAATTTTTTATGCCCTGACTGGTGTGGCTCAGTGGATTGAGTGCTATTCTGTGAACCAAAGGGTCGCCGGTTTGGTTCCCAGTCAGGGCACATGCCTGGGTTGCAGGCCAGGTCCCCAGTAGGGGGCGTGTGAGTGGCAACCACACACTTCTCTTCCTCTCTTTCTCCCTCCCTTCCCCTCTCTAAAAATAAATAAAACCTTTAAAAATACGTGAATTAATTTATCTTTAGAGAGAGGATAAGGGAGGGAGAGAAACATCCATCGGTTGCCAAACCTGCAACTCGGGCACGTACCCTGACAGGGGGTCCAGCTGGTGGCCTTCCGCTCTGCGGGAAGGCGCCCAGCCACTGAGCCCCACCGGGCAGGGCTGGCTTCCATTCCTGTACAGAGCCGGGAACGTGAGGGCGCGTGGCGGTTTTTTTGCCCTTCCGTGTGGCTTGTTAACGGTTTCAGATCCAGCTCACTCTCTTGAAATCCCTAACAATTTTACTTTAGATTTGTCTCTCTCTCTCTCCTTTTTTTTTTTTTTTTTTTTTAAGCACAATCTGATGGAATGATGAGACATGCGCTGTGTGTGGCACCTGGGCTTGTGCATGGCCCCGCCTTCCCAGGATGGGTCCTGCCTTTTGGCGCCCCACCCCTCCTCCTCCTCTTCCTCCACCAAGGGGGTTTCAGGCCAGAACTCCACCTGCCGCTTGATTCCATGCGCACTCACAGTGGCACTTTGGGTGGCTAGCAACTACTGTCAGCACAGAGCCAGTGTCCAGGGACCCCTGATGACGAGTGTCTCCCTCCCCCGGGGCACAGCTGCCCCGCCTGAGGCTCCTGGTGCCTCTGCTGAGGGGCTGCTGCTCACCCTCAGGCCGTCTAGCAGAGCCCCGTCGTCCCGATAGAGTGTCTGCCAGGCTGTTCTGGGTCTGAGAACCAGGAGGGAGTCCCGGTGCTCCGCCTCAGACTTCTGCCCGCCTGCCCAGGCTTGTACAGCGAGCCACCCAGCAGCGGGCCGCCCAGCCTTGTATTCCTCGGAGTCAGATCACTCCTGTGGCCCCTCTGTCTTTACGCCCGCGCAGTGTCCGCCCCCATCGGACCCCCCCTGAAATCAGTTGTCCGGCCTCGTCCCCCCTGGCCTGCAGGGCCCACAGCCCACGGAGCTGTTCACAGAAGCTGGCCTCCTCACCAGCGCGCTTCAGCGCCTCGGTGGGGCGCATGCGTCACTCTGGCGAGTGTGCGTCACCCACGATGAGTCCGGCCCCACGTCCCTTCTGCCCTAAGCCTCTGCTTCCCGCCTCTTGAACCCAGGCCACTCATTGCGCCTGGGTCACGGTCAACCTCCCAAGCCTGAGAGCTGCTTTGAGAGCAGCAATTCCCGGCCCTTTGCATCTCACGGCCCACGTGCACTCACCACCAAAACTCTGCAGCACGCCCCAAAATGCATTTTTTACTGCTCTGCCAGAAGCACAGGTGTAATTGGGATTCATTCACTCCAACGGCTGTTGTGTTGGCTGCTGTCGTTACTGTATTTGGCAATCGAAAGGACAGGGCTCCGTGCCCCTGACTGAGTAGGCCGTGCGTGTTTCGGAGGTTCGTGCAGCGTGCCGCCGACGCCATTCTAGTGCTCGAGCTCAACACGGAGTTCGGAGCCTCTGCCCCACGGGTCCCTGCCGATGCAGTGGACCCGACCTGAGCTCACTCGCATCCTGCCCATTAACACCTCAGAGTTCGTTCCCACACGTGCTCTCCAGGTTCCTGTTAGTAGACGTTAGTAACGTCTCACTGAGCATGTAGTCACTCGTGTCTTGCAGGAATAATTAGCAATTGTTTTAGTACTTCCTCCCTCCCGGCTCCATGTTTGCCTGCTTCTAGTTACGGGTATGGAGTCCGTGAGGGGCTGTCAGGTGTGCGTGGGGGGCAGGCGCCCTCTCAGGAGGGCACTTGACAGATGAGGTTGTTTATTATTCAGGCAAGAAGAGACTGCTGTGTTCAGACCAGGGCAGAGCTGGCTGTCTGGGCAGGAGCGGCCTGGGGGTTTGTGAGTGGAAGATCTGCCCACACATCCTCAATCCACGCCCCAAGGTCTCCTTCCGAGTTAGCACCCTAAATGTCACCTGAGAGAGTGGTTACGGCTGTGAATTCAATTTCAGGTTGGAATTCCGCAACCCCAGCACGTCTGGGGCCTCATTTTATGCCCTGCAGCTATGAGAAATGAGAGATTTTTTAAAAAAAAATGGCTAACATAGAAATGCCCTAGTTCTCGGGACACCCTGACCTTAACATTGAAGTCCTTGACATTGTCCTTTCCTGCGAATAGCCAGCACAGGGCAGAGCAGCCAGCCGACCTGGCTGTTCCGATCATCATCACGTTCTACGAATGCCAAGTGCGGCATCTCCTTGGTCCAATGAGCCTCGTTTCCAACAGGCGCTTCACGCTCAACAACCCAGTCCTAACACACGGCACGCCGTATGTTACCAAATCCCATTTTCCACGGGCAACAAGGTCTGCATTCAACCTCGGGGCGCCAAACCAAGCTCGGAAACACGTCCTTGAGGGTCTCTTTCCCGGGACCGTTCCGGGAGCCCAGCACCGGGACCCCGAGCCCCTGTAGGCATTGCAAGCAGAAGAGATTCCGTACAGGAACTGGTCATGAGGGTCCCCCGAGGGGTGGCAGGGCGAAACACAGAAGGCAGGGCTCCTCGTGAACCAGTAGCTGCAGCGTGGGAGCTGACGGCAGCCCGGACGGGGAACAGGAAGACCCCTCCGGCGCCAGAGCCCTGTCCACCAAGGCTGCTGGGGTCGGGGACCCTTCCAGCCTCCTGTCCTGGCAGGCCCCTCGCCCTGGCCCCTTGTCACTGTCCCTGTAGCCAGCGCTGCTGCCCCCACCAGGGGGGCTGTTAGAAACCGGAAGCAGCAGGAAGGCACTTCTCCGTCCCCACCCTCCGTCTCCCGGCGGCGCCCCCCACTGGCAGATGCAGACGGGAAGTCAGCTGGCAGGAGTCTCCGGAGTGGGATTTGGGGGTCTGACTACTTCCGTGCCACGTGGCCTTGCAGGGCACAGAAAGATGAAGGCGGGGTACTGAGCCCTCCGGCGGCACAAACGAGCGAGCAGTGAGATGCTCACGGCTAAGTCTGCCCCCACCACCCAGTCCCAGCGACCGCACCCCAGGACTGACGCCTGCGGTGCGCGGGGCGTGAGGCCCTGTCCTGGGAACCCCCCGGGGGAACACGACACAGCCCCTGCTCTGCTGGGACTTACATGGTGGGGACAGACCGGCCACCAGCGAGCACATCGTCCACAGGCACCGGAACTGCGTGGGGCGGAGGGCTCTTCCCTGGGACGCACGACTCCGGAGAAGCAGGCCGCCCTGACGACCACGTGGGCAAAAGCAGCTGCGCGGCCCTTCCCGAAGGGGGGGCAAACGTGGGAGAGTCCCAGCGTCACCCGTCGTGGGGACTCCACCAGGGACGCACCCCGGCGGACCCAGCGGGCGACTAGGGGTCAGCAGGCAGCGGCGGGGTGTGGTGAGGGGGGAGGGCAGCTGCCAACGGGACCGGACATGGGAACGGACACTTGGGAAAGCCGCGGGCAGCATCCGTGGAACCTGAGCACCGCCCGCCCTCGGACCTAGCAATTCGATCCTTACCAGACGCAGGACTGAGAGAGAGAGTGAGTGAGTGAGCACAGTCACCCAAGGCCACGTGCAGGAGTAGTCGTGGGAGCTGTGTTCCTTCTGATGAAAGTCCACACCTGTGGACACCCCACAGGGACGTGGGTAACCAAGGAAACGGGTACGGGGGTGGATCGGCTGCGGCACCCTCAGACGTCCGAGCACGACCCGGCGATGAGTGTCACGGCGTCGGACCAGAGAGGGCCCGTGTCACGTGACCCCATGTACGCGGAGCCGCAGCGTTGCCAGAACTGATGCGTGCTGACAGAGACGGAGCCGCACTTCTGGGGGGGCCGGAGGGGGGTCCCGCGGGTCTGCCAGAAAGGTTCTCTCTGGATTTGGGTGCTGTTCACACGCACATACCTCACAGCGTATGTGTTAGTCCTCAAAAAGATGGGAAACGGCTAAAGCCGGGTTTCATGTAGATGTAAGCGCTCAGAAGAAGTTAAAAGCGATGCGACAAGCGGATGGAGGCCGACAGGTCCGCACCGAGACCTGAATGGGGACGAGAAGGGGGCCCCTTCAGGAAGGAGCCGAGGGGCTGCTTTGTGGGAGAGGGGCGGCGAACGCAGGGGCCCCCAGGCGGGGTCCCATGTGGGCAGGTGAGCAGGGCCCAGGCAAGCCCTTGGGTGGCTGCTTGCTCAAAGAGCAGTGGGAAGCCGTGAAGGTGGCGGCGGCATTTTCCGAGCCACGCGGGCGTGCCGTGCGGGGAGTAAGATGCCCGGAGAGGGGCTTCTGACGACTCCTGACTGTGTGGCCAGGCGCTCTGGTGGGTGGGGCGCTCTGGCGGGTGGGATAGGGAGGCAGGCAGGCGGGAGGCTCTGCAGGGCACGTGCTGTTGGAGATGCCCGCCGGACACCCGGGCAGCTGTCGGCAAGGCCGCGGGCCGAGGGCCTGGAGTTCCGGGCCAGGCCCAGGCTGGGACATGTGTCACTGGCATAGAGGTGGCATTTCAAGTCTCAAGTCACCGGGGAGAGCAGAGAGCAACAGCAGGGGACACACAGCATTTAGTGACATGAGCTTTTCTGGAAAGAGACAAGAGGGTTTGGGTTGAAACTGCTGTGTAAAGCGCTCCCGGCCCAGCATCCGGGGCCCAGAAGTGCTGACGGCCCGGGGCCCTGGGTGCCGAGGTGCGGGTTCCTGGGCCCAGCCACGACCCTCTGAAACAGCGCCCGTGGCATCTGCATTTTCCAGTTCCCTGGGTGAGTCTCTTGCACGTGGGGCTGAGAGAGAGGGAAAGGGTGCAATTTCCTCTCTGCTCTCCGAGGGTGGGGCTGCTCCAGAAGTCAGGAAAGCGGTCTGCTCTGTTAGCTCTGCCGTGTGTGTGTGTGTGTGTGTGTGTGTGTGAGAGAGAGAGAGAGAGAGAGAGAGAGAGAGAGAGAGAGAGTGTCTGAGTGTTGGCATGCCTGGGGGGCGGGCACGGTGTCCCAGGAGGACAGAGTTTGCATTGATGAAAACCCTTCCAGCCCTTTGATACCTCTCTCCCGCCGCCCTGAAGCTAACCGGCTCAGTCCTCCGTGCGTCCCGCTCGCCGGCCACACGCACTCGGGCCAGGATGGCGTTCCCTCTGGCCCTGCGCATGGCGCTGCTGCTCCTCTCCGGGGTCCTGGCCCCTGTGGTGCTCACAGGTAAGGCTGCTCCCGGGCCCTGCTGCCACGAGCCCCCCGGGGTCAAGGAGCACCTTGGGCCCAATTCTCAGACGCCCGGGGGCAGAGGTCCTTCACCACTGAGGGGTGGCCACGGGGGCGATGCAGCTGAGGGCTCCCCAGGGACAGACGGCAGCGGCCGGAGACGGCAGCCACAGTGACGGCGGCCTCTGAAGCAGGGCCAGGGGCGTAGCTGCCTGGGGACGAGGGGACGAGCCCAGCACCCTAACACCTGAAGCCTTCCAGGTCTGAGAGTCAGGAGGGGACTCCTGGCCCAGGGCGAGGCGCCGAGGGGCTGGAGACCTTCTCAGACTCTGCGCCCTCCCCTGCTGGCTTTCTGAGAAGCCGCGAGTGGAGCCCCAGGCACTCTCCCCACCCCAGGAAAACTTCCAGAGGGCGCACAGGGCCTGGGGGGCTCGGGAAAACGGCCAGGACGGGGAGTCAGGCTTTGCAGGGAGGCAGGGTGGCGGGGCCTGGGGTCCAGCGAGGGCGGCCGGCTCCCAGGACCTCAGCCCCAGCCCTGGGCATGGCTGCGGGCCTGGGAGGGAGAGGCTGACCCGGGCCGGCTTCGAAGCCTGAGGGAGAAGAGGCACAGAGGGGTGACGGCTGCTCCTCCTCCTGGGAGGGAGCAGTCTGTTGGCCATGCTGTGGCCGAAGGACAGTGTTTGAGGGCCCCAGTGGGGGGTCCCCCATGACGGACTGGAGAGCCTCCCTGCAGCGTGGGCTTTGGGGGGCCCCTGAGGAGCAGGTAAGTGTGACTGTGGCCCTTGAGAGCTGCTGGGGGCGGGGCAGCCACTCCGCAGGCACCCAAGGGGAGGCTGGAGACGCCCTAGGAAGAAGGGGGAAGCCTGGCTTGGCTTCGGGCCCCTCCTGGCTGTTTCGGCATCTCTGTGTCCCTCATCTGCAGGACGGTGACCACCGTGGTGTCCCTGCACCCCCCCCCCCACCATGGGGCTGCAGGCCGACTGAGTCCAGACCCCAGCTTTTGGGGTGGGCCAGGCATCGGGCGGTGCTCAGTTGATGTGGGGGCCATGCAATGTCCCAGCCCCTCCATGGGGCGCCGGGTGGTCTCGGGCCAGAAGCACCCCCCCAGGCAGGCTGGGAAAGCACCACTGAGCTCCTTTTGGGGGGAAGAGGTGCCCAGGAATTAGAGAAGTGACCGAAAGTGTGAGGCGGCATCTTCCACAGCCCGGATCTGGGAACTGTGGTGTTCACCTCACTGGAGTGCTTGTCCTGCTGGCCCGGGGGTCCAGGCTGTTGGGGGGTGGGGTGCTCCTGTCCCATGTCCTGTGCCCCAGGCAGCCGGCTCTCCCGGCCCAGGCCGCCGGCCAGAGGCGCCGGGCCGCACTGGGCATGCACAGCCAGGGTGGGTGGGCTCCGCTCTCCACCACAGGAACGCTCGGGTGGGGGGACAGCCTCATGTTTGGCGTCACCAGGGGTCTCGGCTGGCCTCGCCTCTTCCCATGTGTCCCACCAAGGGGGACAGTCCCACTCCTCCCCGAGTCTTTGGGGTTCCGGCTGGCTGTCCTCCTTCCTGCCATGCTGGGAGGGGCGTACCCGGCCCGGCAGCCCCCTGCCCGCTGACCGGCGGGCGGGAGTCCTGTGGCTGACAGGCCAGGAAGGAGCGGCCCCGTGGCTGCCGTCCAGGCCGGCCCGCTGTCCTCCCCACCGGTCGCCTGTGGCCACAGCTCCCGGGGCAGGGGGAGCAGGCCAGGTTGCACAGGCGGGCGGCCAGGGCGGGCATAAAAAGGCCCTTCATGGCCCGCACAAAGGCCGTCTGTGAGCACGGCGCCTGGCCTCGGGGCCCTGTGGTCGGAGCGAGTGCTAAACAAACCTATTTACCTAAAGGCAGGGCAGCTGGGGGCGCGGGGCGGGGGAGAGCCCGCGGTGCCCAGGCCGGTGTCACCGGGCCCACTCCCACTGCCTCCCTCAGCCGGAGCCCGCGGTCCAGGGCCTCGTGCACTCTGGTGCCCCGGGTCCACGCCTCCTCCCGGGCCCTCCGCCTTCTCCGTGCCCACGCAGCGTCCCCACAGCTGACTCACCGTTGCCTCGCCTTCCCATGGGCGCATCCTCCACCCGGCTTCCCTCGCCCCTCTGCTGCTGGCAGTGTGGGGCTGCTGCCTGGGGGAGGGTGGGCTGTGGCATTGAAACTTTGTTTCCCCTTGCACCGCAGCAGACAGTGAAGAGAGCAGCAAACTTGGATACAGCAGCAAACTCAGAGATAGCTAGACGGGTTGAGAGGGTGATTCAGCCCCTCCCTGGCAGCTACACCTCCCGTGCTGGGGGCTGGGGGCTGAACCCCAGCTGCCACCAGGGTGCCCACCCAGGTGGGCAGGGAGCCGGCTGGCCCCGGGGGCCCTGCTGCTTGGGCACAGATGAGCCCTGGGCCAGCCTGTGGGGGTCTCCCGCCACGGTCAGCCGTGGCAGGCACACAGCCCACGGGGGGCCTGGCCCGTGTCCAGCCAGGCGTCTGATGCCGGAGGGGCCCTGGGGGGTGGGTACGGCCCCGAGGATGGCGGTGGTAGCACGGTTACCGCCGTGTGTGGCTGCGAGAGGCCCGGTCCAACTCTGCTTCACAGGTTGGGAAAGCGAGGGCAGAGGGGCCCCGGATGAGAGTGTGCCAGAACCAGGACCTGGACCCAGTGCACTCACTGGGTTTGGCAGTCCACAGGCTGAGTCCCCGGAGCCTCAGGGACCAACTGGTGGGGTGTTGGAGGAGAGGCCGGAGGAGGGTGCGCTCAGCAGGGAGGAGCTGGGCCCAGTGGGAGAGGCAGGGAGGCTGGTCACAGGGCGGGGAAGGGGAGAGGGCCTGGGTGTGTCACCCAGCTGCCCCGCTCAGGGGCCCCGCTCCACATGGAGATGGCCCCCGGGCTCCGGCAAAGGGCAGCAGGTGGCCAGCTCCAGGGCGTGAGCCCATGGCCACCTGAGGGCCATGGGGCTGGCCACCCGCTTTCTAAGCTCAGAGCCGACTTCCCAGATGCCTCCCAGGTCAGCTGGGTGGGCTCCCCAGGAGTCTTGGGGCAGCCTCCCTGGCCAGGCGCCCGGCGTTCAGAGGTGAGCTTGGGCCGGCAGCAGTGGGCCAGGGAGGTGCCCGCCTGCCGCCCCGTCTCGGGCGGGTGGGGAGCACGTGGGGGCCAGTGGTTACTCCATGTATGTGGGGAGACAGACTATCTGGGAGCCCTAGACCTCCGGGCCTGCCAGGTGGTGTGTGTGCTCAGGCCTTTTCTCTGCCCAGCTACCAGGAGCCCCAGGGCAGCCTGTGTGGGGCTGCGGCCT
Source organism: Phyllostomus discolor (assembly GCF_004126475.2). Lineage (NCBI taxonomy): Eukaryota > Metazoa > Chordata > Mammalia > Chiroptera > Phyllostomidae > Phyllostomus > Phyllostomus discolor. The sequence goes on along the minus strand of NC_040906.2, from coordinate 4,303,133 downwards.
CCCTGGCAGCTGCACCACTGCGGGCCCTGCCCTCCCCCCGGGCTGTGACCGTCCAGGCCTGAGAGGCCTCTGCCCTCCCCACAGGGACAGCCTCACAGTTGGTGGGGGCTGAGGTGGCCCCCACATGAGCCTTGGGCCCCAGGACAGGGGAGCTCCCCCCACCTCTGGGCTACTGGGTGCTGGCGCCCTTTGCCCCCCCCCCCAGAGGCCTCCTTTTCAGGGACATTTTCTGGAAAGGGGCACCAGCTCCCGTAAGTCTTGGCTGAGCCTCCACACGGAGCCAGCCAGGGCCTGGGGGAGGCTGCAGGGCAGGCCGGGGGAGCCGTATACATTTTTCCTGGGAAAAGATTTTAAGTTTACAAAAGTGTTGCAAGAATGATCCCATGACCAGTCGAGTCTTCGCTTAGATTGACGGGCTTCCAACCCTTGGCCACACCTGCTCTCTGTCCTCCTGTCCGTCTCCTGCCTGCCTGCCGGCCTGGACGCCCAGCCGCTTGAGAGGGAGGCGGGGCCGTGCCCCTCCGCCCCACACAGTGCCCGAGGACAAGGGTGTTCTCGGCCCAGCCAGTCCCCTGTGCACAGCGGGCGTGGGCCCGGGTGCAGCACCATCCCCTGAACACTGACCCCCTCCCTCGGCTCGCGCCCGTGGCCCAGACCGGCCTCCACAGTGGCCCTCGGCCCCGTCCACACTCACGCGGCACTTAATGGCCACGCGCCCTCGGGCTGCAATCTGGCACCCTCCTCAACCTCCCTCCGTTTCTCACGACCTGACATTTTCGAAAGCCTAGTTATGTGGAGACTGACCCCGAATTTGGGCTTGCTTGGTGTTTCCTCTCAACCTGCCCCAGGGGGGGACCGGGGGCAGGAAAGCCCCGACAGCAGCTTTGCCTCTTCCCAGAGCACCCCTGGGTCCCAGTGAAGCCCAGGTGTGGGCGGGCCCTGACTTCTGCCAGGGCTGGTGCGCCGACCGAGCCTCAGCTTGTGCGGGAGGGCAGGGGGCACCCCCCTTCTGCTGGAGCTCCCCGCACAGGCCCCAGGCACCCCTCTGGCTGGTCTGCAGACTGTGTGGGCAGGCTTCAGTCCCTTAGGGTGCAGAGGGGCACTGGGCTTTGAGCCTCAACACCCAGAGGCATGTGTGGGTGGGTGGCCATGTGTGGGTGGCCTCTGCTGCCCAGTCCCCCAGCAGGGACGCCCTCCAGCCCCGTGGGGCCAGCCAGGGTGGGCAGGATCCCTGGTTCCTGGCGAGGGCCCTGCTCCCCCGTCCTGGCCTCTTCTCCAGGGTGCAGGTGTCTGCCTTGTGGGGGTCCCTCCCAAGTGTCACCCCGCCCAGGCCTACAGAGCCCACAGGTTCAGACGGGGGACCCCAGGCTCCTCTGGGGGAGAGGAGGTGCCATATCCCAGTTCCCTGATCTGCTGCCAGTTGAGGGCTCTCGCAGCTGTTCTCTCAGACTCTGGTCCCTGCACCCCAACCCCGGCTCCTGCCCCCCACAGCCCGTTTTCAGGGGGGCCTGGCGGCTGTGGGGCTCGGGGGTCCCACGGGGTCCCTCAGCCTTGGTCGTCTCACCCATGACATGGGAAGGCTGGAGGAGAGCTAGACTCCGGGGGCCCCAGACACAGCCCCACCTCCCTGGGGGGGCAGCGAGACAGCCCTGTGGGCCTGCAGCCCCTGCCGCAGCGCCTGTCCTTGGACTTGCAGCCGAGGGCTCGCGGGAGCCCGTGCCCACGCTGTGGAATGAGCCCGCCGAGCTGCCCTCCGGAGAAGGCCCCGTGGAGAGCACCAGCCCGGCCCGGGAGCCCGCGGCCACAGGTCCCCTGGGCGCCACCGCCCCGCCGAGTCCGGAGGACAGCACCGCGCAGGAGCATCTGGACCACAACGGCGGTAGGCGGCGGGCCGGGCGGGCGGTGCACGGGCAGCGGGAGGCGGAGGGGAAGGCGGGGGGCGGGCTGGACCCAGGCTGACGCGGCTCCCGTGTCCTCGCAGGCTCGCTGGGGCCCGGAGCCATCGCGGCGATCGTCATCGCCGCCCTGCTGGCCACCTGCGTGGTGCTGGCGCTCGTGGTCGTCGCGCTGAGAAAGTTTTCCGCCTCCTGAAGCGAATAAAGGGGCCGCGATCCCGCCGGACGCGCCCAGGTCTCGAGTGTGTGTCTGTGCCTGAGTGTGTGGCGAGTGGGGGAGGGCGACACCTCGCGACCCGTGCGTGGGTGTGCACGTGGCCTGGGCGCCCGCAGGAGCCACATGCGCATGCGCAGGCCGGGCCGCCGGGTGCGGAGCCGGGTGCAGCGGGTGCTGGGAGCAGAAGCCGCCTCAGCGCCCTCGGTGGTGGTGCCCTTTGCTCCACCTCAGGGGCCCCTCCACCCCAGGGAGCCCCAGGAGCTGGACGAGCCGAGGGGTGAAGCCAGGGAGCCTCCAGCCTGGCCCGGTGCCCACAATCCCAGGCGGGCCCCCAAGGCGGGGCTTCACAGGAGCTTAGGGCCTCCGCAGCCCCGCGCAGGGCAGCTGTCCGGGTGTAGGGAGGGCCCGCACCGCCCACCGCCTCTCCCCGTCCCGCCCCGCCCCCGCCCGGTGGCCCGCAGCCCCCAGCTCGGCCCAGGCTCCACGGTCTCCGATCACACCCTGTCCTCCACGCTCCTCAGTAAGCCTAGCGCTCGTAATTCGGAGATTTAAATCACTGCCTGGCTGCTCTGGGCACAGCAGGAAGAAGCCGTGACTGTGTCCTTCCTCCGGAAGGTTCTTCCAGAGTGAGGACACCTGGAGGAGAGGCTTTTGGCAAACACCTCGGGCCCCTGGGAGGTCCCTGAGTGGGCGGTGGCGGCGCGGGGAGCGGCTGCTCCTCCTCCTCTTCCTTCTCCCACCGTTGTCGCAGCGGCCGCCTGGCCCCTTGGTTCCCAAGCTCCTGGGGAGACCGGTGTTCCCCTGGGCACTCCAGATGAGCGCGCATCGTAGCCACACACACACACTCTGCCCAAAGCACACCGCGGGCTACACTTTCCTGCTGATAAAGGACTGTCACGAACCTGGCCAGTTTTCAGGAAACGGTTTCAAACACTTCATTTCACAGAACCTCCAGTGGCCAAAACCCTTTTAGCGCACATGACCCGAGGCAGCAAGCTCTCTCCCAGCTTCGGAAGGAAGGCTGGACGGGCCCGGGTCCTCCGACCACCCCGCCACCTGCAGCAGAGGGCTCGGAAGTGGCCCCTCTCCGAGGTCCCTCAGTCCTGGGGACCCAGGTGGGGCTGCCAGACCCTCAGGCGCAGAGCTTCAGTCCCTCCCAACGGCCAGGGGCGCCCCCTGGGGGTGAACCAGCGAGTTGCGGGTCTGTGCATCTTACAGGGCTCACCCGGTTCTCAGAGGACCTGGGGGGCCTCAGGGACGCTGAGTGTCATGCCGTGGCCTGTGGGAAGGAGCTACAAAGTCCCACTGGATCTAAACCACGGGCTTCTACTCAGAGGCCTGTCCAGGTGCAGAGGAAAGCGAGTCCTGGTTGAGAGAGCAGGCTGCCAGGCAGGTGGGGCTGGGCGGGGTCAGAGGTGGGCGGGTCCACACTCGGGGTCAGAACCAGGGTGAGGGTGGGGCGGCTGGGGGTTGGGGGAGGAGCTGCAGCCTCTGGGTAACCAACCACTGCCCCTAGAGCTGGGGAGGAGTGCCCAAGCTCAGTGACTGGCCGGGTAGGCAGCCTGGCCCCCTGCCTGGTGGTCGGACTCCCTGTGGGACCGTCACTGACACCTCAGTCGCCCTGTGGCCTTGCAAACCTGTGTTCTCACAGGGCATCTCCGACTCCCTCACACACCCTGGTGTCTCTGGAGGCCTCGAACAGGTGGAGGCCCCAACCCCGGGGGCTCCCTTCCCACCTAGAGGCCACCGAACCCCTCCTTCAGGATATACCTCCTCCACGGACCTGGGAGGGGGCTCCCCATCCGGAACCAAACGCCTCATTCCTGTGTGCAGCCGGGCAATAAAGAGGAGAATGTCACCTCCTTTATTTCATACATGATGCTTCTTTTAATGCAGCCAAAAAATGGTATTTGCTTTTCTTGGAACCATAACCAATACAGGATGCAGTGACCAGTTCATTCCTTACAATACCCAGGCCCCCTTGGGGGCCGGAAGACACAAGGTACAGCCGGCCCATGGGGGAGCCAGAGGCGGCAGGGCCCTCGGCCAGGCTCTGGGAGGCCGGCCTGCAACTCGAGGCAGGGCCTGGCCGTGCAGCCAGGGGATGGCAGGGGCAGATGGAGGCGGTGGGTCTCTCAGTTTCATAAACTGGGGACCGAGGGCCGCTCAGCGAGCTCACCGGGCGAGGGCAGTGAGCCTGGTGGATGCGAACGCTTCCAGGTGGAGAAGGGCACGTGCAGGGGGTCATGGCAGTCACCACTGTCGCACCTGCCCTGGGCCAGGGACACCCGGGCCTGGGGCCTCTTCCAGTGCCTGGCCAGGCCCCTGGAGCATGCCAGTCCCCGCCCACCCCCTCTAAGAGACAGAGGGAGAGGTGGCGTAACACTGTTTAAAATACACTTTCTCATCTGCAAGTGCCTCGGAGGAAAGGCGTGGGCACCGCTTCTCCAGTTTGCAGGCAAGGGGCCGAGACGCATGAGCATTCACACGTGGCAGGGGTGCGGGGCGGGGGCGACCCCCCCCCCAGGGTTGCCTGTCCCCAGAGCCCCTCCGTAGTCCACGGGATCGCCCGCCGGGCCCTGCTCCCACCCTCCCACACCCCTGGCCTGGCTGGGAGCCGGGGGTCATTGCCGGTTCCGGCTGCCTAGCTTCCTGCGGTCCTTGTTCTGGCTGCGCTGAGGGTCCTCCATCTTGTGCACCCGGAAGCACTCCTTGAGGTTCTGCGATCGGATCTTGGGGTTCAAGATCTCCTCGGTCATGCTGCTGGGGAACCAGCCTCTCTCCTGGTCGTGCAGACGCTCGCCAAAGACCCACCCTGTCGGGGAGGGAACGGGAGTGGGGGAGGCTCAGGGGGGCCCAGTGAGCGGGGCCTCCCCCCACCCCAACCCCCTCACAGGGGCCGGAGACACAGGAGTCCAGAGGGCCTGTCCAGAGACGCCTGCTCCGGAGCCCCCCACCGGGACCCTCAGATGGGGTTGGCCCCCCCACTCGTGGGGGAGGGGCAGCCCTGGCTAGGCCCCGGGGAGCACGGTGTGTGCGTGTGGCTGTGACGTGACAGCCGCACTCCGTGCCATGGGGTGTCCCCAGTGCATTGACCTCGGAACCTGCTCCCAAGCCCTCAGTAGCCCCAGCCTGCCCCACGTGAGGTCGGGAGACCCCCAGGGCCACCCCTGAAAGCAAGAGACACTGAAGTGGCCGGTGGGGGGTGGCTGACTGGTGGCCCCGGGCCCGGGGGGTCCCATCGCCCTCTTGTTGCCCCCCCTCTCTGAACCTGTCTGCCTCCAAGGGACAGGTGGTCAGCATGGTGCCCCGGCTCTCCCTCCCGCCCCCAGAGGCCACCCCGCAGCTCAGGTCCCGGTGCAGGTCCCAGCGCACACTCTGCAGGCCATGGGGGATGGGTGTGCGCTGGTTTATTCTGTGGGGGTTGGGGCGGGGTACGGACTCTGCTCTTCCAATGCCAGTGAGCCCCTGGAGTTTGGAACCAGCCCAAGTGGCCTCCCTCGGAGGTAGCCAGCCGGAGGCCTTCCAGCCAGGACCTTGAAGGGGAGGAGGATTCGGGGGAGGGGAGGTGCTTTGTGCCGTTTTGGGGAGTCTGTCGTAGAAATAAGGGACCAGTGTTTGGGGAAGGGGTATGAACCCCACTTGGCACTGATGCATTGAGGGGGCTGGATGGGGCGCCAGGTGGGCATCTCCCTGGCCCACACGGGGCTCTGAGCCTGGCGGTCACAGGCTCACCTGGAAGCCTGTTGCAAATACAGGGTCTGGGGTCAGGGTGAGGGTCAGGGGTCAGGGTGAGGGTGTTCCTGGCTGTCCTTCTCCCCACCTGATGGGTAGGCCAAGCCCGGGGCCATCCGAGGGGTCGGCACAGAGCCGGTGCTGGGCCGGGCCTGGGGCAGAGGCGAAGGCGGAGACGGCCCTCCCCTCGCTGGTCTGGGGAGGGGAGCAGAGGCCCTGGGAGAAGCGGGGGCAGCCGGGGCGGGCGGAGCAGTCGGGGGGAGCAGAGACGGGCCGGGCCTGGGCCTGCCTGCCTGGCAGCCAGCCTCTCCACCGGGGGGGCACACTGCACCCTCGGGCTGGTGCAGGCCGGCAGCAGAGTCCCGGGGGCACCAGTGGGCGCCGCACCCGGCCCCCGCCTTACCGTCCTCCGTCTTGTCCAGGATGTTAAGGATGTCGGCCAGCTCCAGCGTCAGCTCATCGGGCTGCTGGGCCACGTACGGGTGCACGCACTGGACCTGGGGGCAGTCTGGAGGGAGGGGAGGGGGGCGGCCGTCCTCATCGCCGGTCACGGCGTCACTGTGTCACCGCCATGCCCCCTACCCAGCAACCCCTGGATGCTGCCTGTCTTGCAGCAACTGCAAAGAAGTCATCTGAGGGAGGGGCCTCGGCTCCAGAGAAAATGAGGCTGTGCTGGCCGGGCTCCCGGAGAAAACACGACACGCATAAAGGGACGGGCAGGCACGCGGGCTCTTGTTTGAGGCTTCCCAAGGGACTTCTCGAATGCGCACGGGGCCCCGGGAGGAAGAGTGGCGTGCCCGGGGTGCAGTGAGCGGCCGGGCACGGCAGCTCCCCGGCAGGCAGCTGGACTAGTGGCCTTCCGTGTTTTGTGAGGTTTTCAGACACCCGGGGACCCCAGAGAACGCTGTGTCCACCTTCTGGGCCCAGGCTCCTCCCGGTTTCCTTGCAGTGCCCGTCGCTTGGGCCCAGGGACTCACTACTTCAGTAACCGCCCGGGCGCTGGCCGGGCTCAGCACGCTGAGCACCTCTGTCAGGCACTACGCTGGCAGCTGGCGCCCCTGGCAGTCGACACAGGGTATCCCGGATGCCACCAGGCTCCGGAAGCACCTGAGGCTGACGCCACGGAGGCCTCACCCGTCCTGCCCAGAGAGGTCCTCGTCCCGGAGGGCCACTTACCCAGCAGCCGGGACGTGAAGGAAACAAACTTGGTTCTCCGGTTGGGGGCCAGTGAGGTCATCCAGCGCTTCATCTCACTCCTGGGACGGGGGAGAGGACGCATGCCCCAGCCACAGAGCCACAGCCTCCCCTCCCCCCTGAGGGACAGTGCCCAGTGCCCAGCCGGCTGGCTGCCCAGCCCTGAGCCTTGCCCAGGGCTGCTGCAGGACCGGGCGCCCAGAACTCGGCCGACAGGCCGGGGAGCCCTGCGGAGTCTCCCCGGTGCGCTTTAGAATGTCAGCGGAGGAAGCTGAGCGCTCTGCCATGCCCCACAGCCGCCCACAGCTGCCCACCAAGAGGCTTTCAGGCACCTGCTGCCCAGAAGCCACATCCCCGCCCCAGGCTGTGGGGGCGGGGCCTAGATGGGCAGGGCGGGCCCTGGGGCTCTGGGGGAGGAGTGGGCGTCTCCCACTCTGATCTCGGCTGCAGGGCAGGTCGCCTGGCTGCTCCGAGATGGTGGCTCAGCGGTCAGCCCGGCCCCAGGGTCCTACAGCATCCCATGGGAAAGGAGGGCCCGCCCAGTGTCTAAGGCCTTGAGGGAGCACAGGTGTGTGTGCACACACACACACACGCACACACAGGGCAACGTGCTGCACCCTGACACCGACCCCGGGGGAGGGGAAAACCCTCCCCACAGGCCCGGGGTGGGGAGAACAGGAGCGCGGCGGGAGCGCACGGGCACTCACTGGGAGGACGCCTTCAGCATGTAGGTGGCCTCGCGGTCGTCCGAGTTCTCGAGCAGCCGCAGGATGAACACGTTGGCCAGCGTCTGGCCCTGGTCCTCCAGCTCCTCCACGCGGAGCAGGCCCCGCGGCGCCGAGTCAAACACCTGGTACTTGTCTCTGGGGAGCGGGGGTGGGGGTGGGGTGGGGGCACGTCAGTCCTGAGGAAGCCCTGGGGTCCCGGGGGACCTCACCCTGGCCGGCAGCAGGACCAGCCTCACCACTGCCACTCCCAGGACGCCTGTCCCCATCCTGAGACCGCCCCTCCCCCGGTGTGGCCGCTCTGCTGAGCGCTCCCCATGTGTCAGGTGCTGAGCAGGCCTCTCCACATCCTTACAAAAGCCCCACTGGACAGGAGGGGAAACTGAGCCCAGGGGGGTTTAGGTGAACTTGACCAAAGGCCCCAGGCCAGGCAAGAACGGAGCTGACCTCAGACCTGACTGACAGCCGGGGCTCCACTCTGCCATCCCACCAGCCCCCGGGGAGCCTGGCTCCCGGGGCGGCGCCCCCAGCAGCATGCCCCCCCCACCCCGCCCTGCGCTCACCCCGGGATCTGCCGGCAGATCACCAGCAGGTCGTTGAAGAGGAAGAGGTAAATCTCCTGGAAGAGTTTCTTGGTCCGCAGGGTGCGGGAGGTCTTGGGGCCGGACATCCGCTGCAGCTCGCCCTGCTTCAGCAGCCAGCGGGAGTGCGAGATGATGGGCACCGACTGCGCGGGGCGGGCGGGGGGGTGCGTCAGAGCAGCCGGGCCCCGGCGCCGCTCCCCGAGGCTCCCCGAGGCCCTCGCTGGGGTGGTGAGCAGCAGGCACTGGGCATGCGAGGGCTGCACTGGGCCCCGGGCCCACACAGCGCTGGTGGGGGAAGGGGCCCATCCTGGACAAGGGGGGAGGGTGGGTGTGTGTGTGTGAGTGCAGCTGTGTGAGTGCAGCTGTGAGTGCAGCTGTGTGTGAGTGCAGCTGTGAGTGAGTGCAGCTGTGAGTGAGTGCAGCTGTGAGTGCAGCTGTGAGTGAGTGCAGCTGTGTGTGAGTGCAGCTGTGTGTGAGTGCAGCTGCGTGTGAGTGCAGCTGTGAGTGAGTGCAGCTGTGAGTGAGTGCAGCTGTGTGTGAGTGCAGCTGTGTGTGAGTGCAGCTGCGAGTGAGTGCAGCTGTGAGTGAGTGCAGCTGTGTGTGAGTGCAGCTGCGAGTGAGTGCAGCTGTGAGTGAGTGCAGCTGTGTGTGAGTGCAGCTGCGTGTGAGTGCAGCTGTGAGTGAGTGCAGCTGTGAGTGAGTGCAGCTGTGAGTGAGTGCAGCTGTGAGTGCAGCTGCGTGTGAGTGCAGCTGTGTGTGTGCCTGGGTGCAGCCCTGTATCACCTGTTGTGTGTGTATCTTGTGTATACTTCTGTGTAATGTGTGTCTAAGTGTGTCCCTGTGCACAGCATGTGTCCCTGTGTACAGCGTATCTGTACACATGTAACTACGTGTTCACGTGGGTACCTCTGTGTATGTTTGTCTGCACCCCCGTGTGATGCAGAACCAGAGGGGCCAGGGTCCCAGGGAGTGGGGACAGCAGGCTGTGCGAGGTCCCCACTGTGTGGCTCAGGGGCAGCCCTACACCCAGCCGTCAGTCTGGCAGGTGGAGCGCCGTGACGCACAGGCCACATCTGCATCCTGGACTGGGGCTCACCCCCCCACCCAGCATGACCTTGGTGACCTTGGAGGGCACTGTGGGTCCATGTGTCCATCTCGCCGGAAACCCAGGCTCTCAGGCTCACTGAAGCCTGGAGCTTCAAGGAAAGTTTCGGGAGGAGGGTGGTGACTTCCGTCAGGATCTTGGATCCTGCCTCTGAGAACCCCGGGCCGGTCCCTGTCAGGCGCTCCATGCAAACTCACTGCAGCCCGCTCCTGAGGGTGCGTGGCTGCGGGGGCCGCACCCACCTCTCAGAAGGGAGCCCAGGCCAAGGCGGTGGTCTGCCAGCCACGGGGCAGGGACGGCCTCGGGGCGAGGTGACACTGCACTGAGACTCAAGGGTGCCTGGCCGGTGACCAACGGGGCCAGCGGGCTGGGCTGGGGACACGCAGGTGGGGCCGGGCTCACCTTGATCTTAAACTCCATCTTCTTCTGAATGCTGATCATCTGCTCCGTGCGGCTCATCTTCCGCACGCCCTCGTTGCACGCTTTCACCACCTGGGGCGGGGAGGGGGGGACGCGTCAGGCCACCTGCAGCCGGCCGTCCCCGGGCACTGCCCCCTGCCCACGGCCGAGGCCGCCTGGCCCGCCTCATGTGCCCTGGGGCGCCCTTCTCCAGCCCCTTCCGGAACAAAGACCGAGCGGGGGGACTCGTCAGGCTGCTAGGAAGCAAGTTTAAGCGATAAGATGTCCTTAGTCATCAGACTGGAAAAGGCAGGTGACATAGGGGGACCGAGCCCTGCCACACACTGAGGGGGAGCCAGGGCCCCCCCACCTTCCTGGGGGGCAGCTCGGGTACCCAGATGCCTAATAAAACTGTGTCTCTAGGGACTTCTGGGGACTCCTTAAAAAGAAACGATATTCCACACCGGGTCACAGGCGCCTGGGACAGACAGAGCCCAGCAGCCCCAGCGGGCACCCAGTGTGTGTGCGTGAGGACGGTGCCCAAAGACGCGTGAGCTGGGACGGTCCCTGCAGCGGAGGAGAAAAACTGTCATCGACCTCAGTGTCTGTCAGCTGGGACTGACGAGCACTAACAGAGCCACGTCAGGAAGTACTCCGAAACCCTAAAAATTGTTAACATGCTCTAGACTTCACACGCTCTAAACCGGAGAGCAGAGCCGGCTATGAGCCGCCGCCTCTTTTGCAGAGAACGTGACCCCAGCACCGCTCCCTGGCCTGGAAGGAGGCCTGGAGGGGTGGGTGCCGGCTCGGCGCAGTGGGTGGGGGACTGGCGTGGTCTCCACCTTCTTCTTTCTGGCTTACAAGCACTGTCTGGAGATGTTTGCAATGAGAAGCAACTGCTTTTATAAATTAGAAAATAAACCTTTGTAAAAGAAGTCGCCCGTGAGAAATAGGAGCATGTCCTTTCAGCACAAGGACAAGAAAGGGAGAAGACGGCAGAAAAGACCTGAAGCCACAGACAACGCTTTCTGGCCGCAGGGGACCGTCCCCTGGGGCACGCGGGCCTCCCTCAGGCCTCGGTGGTCACTGGACTCACCTCTGTGTGAGGCCCAGGGTGGTCGGCTGCCCCGTGGGGGCGGTCATGAGCTCCCACCTGAGCAGGTATGGACGTTCTAGGGGTGCGAGGAGGGCCCTGAGAGCTGCTACTTGGCCCACACGTCCTGACCCTCCCCGACCAGCCCGCCGAGGGCTGCAGCCTCTCCCCCAGAAGCCCGGGACAGGAGTGCTGTGTTTCACAACCAGCAAAGGGTGTGATGGCCGACTGGTCCGAGTGGGGGACAGGAGGAGAGGCCAGGGGACACGGTCGCATTAAGTTCAGAAGTCCTGGTGGCTCCTCCACTCAGAACCACCACCAGCCGCCCACGGAGGGAGGCTCGTCCTTTCACTGAGCTGCTGTCTCTGGTACAAGGAGTGGGAAGGACTTCTCAGCACCCATGTCCATCCTCTGTGGGATCCCGAGCATGTCAGCGTGCCCCACACCCCAGCTGCCAAGAACTGGCTCACAGCTGCCGCACGCACGAGGCGGCACTTGAGACCAGAAGGAGCCACGTGAGCCCGCCCGCGAGAAAGCGCGCACTCGTCAACCCCTCCCGCACCAGACTCTGCCAAGCAACTTCCAGGTCGGGGGTTGGGGGGGTTGGGGGGGTTTCTCCACTCCCAGCGGGAAGAGCCCAGCGCCTGGCAGGGCCCCTGCATCCTCTCGCAGAGAGTGGGCCGCTGCAGCTCCAGGGACAGGGACGCTGTGGACACACGGGCTCGGGGCGGGGCTACACCAGGCTGGGGAGAGAGTCAGGCCAGCCTCTGACAGTCACCGGAGGTGAGACTCGGAAAACGGGCAAGGGCTCCGGAGGGGCCTCCGAGGGCCCAGACGTCCGCAGGAGACAGCTGCTGAGACACGCTGGGCCTCCAGGGGGCAGCAGAGGTCAGCAGGTGAAGCGGGCTGGGCTGCTGCCAGGTCCGCCCCGCACGGCCCCGCGGTGGACAAGGAAGACCCACCGCTCTGTTCCGGCCGCACCTGACCTACTGTTACACCCAGCGACTTCCCTGGATTGCAAAAGCAAATGCTAAAATTAATCTGTATTTTCCAAAGACACGCCCACCCGCGAGGGAGCAGGACCGGGAAGGCAGGTCTAGAGGAGGGGAGAGTCGATGGGGAAGCCCGGGGGAGGAAGCCCACTCACCAGTTCCAGCTCCTTGTGGGCGTCCAAGGCGGTGCACTCCCGCTCCGACCTCTCCTCCACTCTCTTCAGGATGTTCTGCGCACAGGCAGGGGCCGCATTAACCTTCGCAGCGGCCGTCCAGCCCCTCTCCACCCCCCACCTCGCGAGGGCGGCCTCCTCGCGGCAGCCGTCCAGCCTCTTGGTGCTACGACACCCACACACAGCCCTACCGGGTGACGACAGGGAGCCGGAGAACCCTCCGCCAGACCGAGGGCTGAGCACCCTGCCCCAGCCCTGAACTGGCAACCCCGAGTCGGTGTCCCATGAGGACTAACCCTGAGGACCAGCCCAGAGTGGACACCTCACTGTACCACGGCCAGCAAAGCAAAGGAAGTGACCAGGGGCCGGTGCGGAGGGCGGGGTCCTGCGGTGAGGGGCGGGTGCGCGGATGGAGACGCAGGGGGAGCTCGGGGAGGTGCCCGGAGTGGCGCCAGGGACTTCGCGTCCCCCTCCTCTGGGACCGTCATTTGAAACCCAGCCTCAAGCTGAGGGTGGCACCCTTCCTCAGCCGGGCGCACGTGACCCTCACACTAGCCTCCTCTCTGGCGCTTCTTGGGCATGGAGAGCCCCAGCGCTGGGTCTCTGGACCCTTTTCTGTCCTTCCTTGCTGGTCTCACTATTGAACGGCATCTCAGTGCCGACAGCTGAGGCCCCTACTCCTCCCTTCTACTCTGAACTCGGGTGTTCCACTGCTCAGCCCTCTCAGACTTGGCTAGTTCAACGCCGAGCCTGGGCTGCTCCCCACCCTGTCTCCCTGCCTCCGGAGGCTGCTCAACCCAGAAGATTCTTTTCTTCCTTCTCACTCCACAGTAGCAAGTTCAAGGCTCAGCTCACTGGCTTCCCTTCAGGATCCCCTCCACGCCATCTTACTTTCTTGAGTCACTGCCAACCCTTTCTTTCTCCCATTTTCCCTCTCGCCTTCCTGCCCAGTGCTCTCCACATGGTGGCCACCGTGGACAGAACTCAGTGCCTTACCTGGCCCCTTGGGGCCCCGATCGGCCTCTGTCCACATCTCCACGCTCACGCCTGTCACTTCCCCCAGCTCACCACTGGCCTTCCTGCCTGTGCACCTGGTGCCCCAGGGCCTTTGCACGAGCTGTTCCATCACCTGAATGGCTCCTGCCCGTCAGCCAGGCCTCAGCTGAAATGTCACTCGTCCGAGACTCTTCCTGGACCCCCCACTGGCAGTGGCTGGGCAAGCACCCCCATCACATGCCCCAGTTTCACTGTCCTCACAGCCATGGCCGCTTCCTGGTTGTGTGTGTGTGTTGGTCTCTCCTCGGCCAAGGACGCGGGTCCCTGGGAGAAGGGAGTCCCCCCACTGCTTGGCACCCAGTAGGGGTTCCACTGGGATTTGAGGAGCAGACAGACTTCCTAGAGGCCGGCAGAGACCTGGGTGCCCGAAGGGAACGGTTCTGCAGCAGGGGCACAGTCTGCCTGTTGGGGTGGGGGGCAGTCAAGGGGGCAGGAGGCCATACCTGCACCAGTAGCTTGAGGCGCGTGATCCTCTGGAAAGGCAGGATGAGGAAGGAGGAGAGGGGCAGCCCCCGACACTTGGGGTCGAGCTCCAGCTGCGAGATCAGCTCCCGAAAGGCCGCTTTCTCCTGCCTGGGGACATGGACAAGGGAGTGAGCAGGCCTCTGGCTCTCGGGAGGCGCGGGTTGACGGCGCTTCCTCCCCACCCACAGCCTCGCAGGAACCAGGCGGCCCACGGACACGGAACGCGTGTCCATTGACTTATTTGAATGGAAAGCAAACAGTTCAAAAGTGGCTTCACACGCCAGGCCCCTGAAGACTTAGCCAAACACGCTGCGTGGGGCAGGCAGGCCGGCCGGCCTCATGTGGCCGAGTCTGCTAATCAGACGCACAGCCCGGTGGTTTACCCGGCAGGAACGGCGGGGAGGTGAGCCCAGGAGTGACGGGAGCAGGCGGCAGCTGGAGCCACCTGCCGGGAACCTGCGCCCTTCCTGCCAGGTAGGGTCCCGTGTCTGCAGGCGGCTGGGCAGTGGGTGGGGAGCACAGCTGCCAGGGCTCCGGAAAACTGCCGCTGGCGTTAGAGGCAGGCCCCCGTGCAGGCGGGGACACGGGCACCGTGCCTCGCCCTCGGGCCCAGGCGGTCTGCACTGTCGGCCACACCAGCGTCCCCACGGGCGCCTGTTCTCCTGCACGCTCGTCTTCTCCGTGTCTGCCCTCCAAACTGGCTTCCCGGGCCCCTCCCATTCCAGTTCCAAACCCCAGATCAAAAGGCCCGCCCCCTCACCCCCGCCATACTCCAGCTTTAAAACGTCACAGCAGATGACACGGTTGGACGGCACGGCCCAGTGGGTCAGTGTGACGGCCGAGTGCCAGCACCCAGAAGGTTCCCGCGGGCCCCCCTGCCCAGCCGAGAGAGAACACGTCACAGGCGGCGCTGTCGTCACGGCCGGCACAGAAGCGCAGAGGGCCGGGGAGACAAGCTGACTGAAACACTGTCTCGGCCACTAGAACCCCCACAAGTTCACTGAATGGGCAGATTAGCCAGAACGTCAAGGGTGCGGCTGGGTAGCCACCAAAGAGACCTCCTCCTGCCCACCTGTGTTTTGTCTCTGGTTCAAGTCCCTTTCCTGCCCTCTCGGGCCTCGAACTGTCCCCTGGGCCTTAGACTCCCTTCTCTAACCCCCAGAGTCTGCACAGCTGTTCAGGACAGAGGTCCCTTGGGCACCGTGGTGCCCAGTGCACTCACAGCAGCTGCTTGTAGGTCCTCTCCTGGTAGGTCTGGTTGCTGACGTAGGTGATGTAGACCGAGAAGTGGTTGGCCGCGTAGTGGTGCACGATGTCACACACGTCCGAGATGACCACGTTCTCCTCCATCCGGCGCTCCAGCTCCAGGAGGAACCTGCAGGAGGCAGCGGCCGGGAGCCTCAAGACACAGCTCCCCCAGCAGGGTCTCCCTGGGACGGACCAACGGACACCGCGGGACCAGCCCGCAGTGCCAGTGCTGCATCTGGTCACATCCGGGAATTCCTGTCTGGGCCCTGGCTGGTGTGGCTCAGTGGATTGAGCACAGGCCTGTGATCCAAAAGGTCACCAGTTCGATTCCCAGTCAGGGCATGTGTCTGGGTTGCAAGCCAGGCCTCCAGTAGAGGCTGTGCAAGAGGCAACCACACATTGATGTTTCTCTCCCTCTCTTTCTCCTTCCCTTCCCTTCTCCTCCCTCTAAAAATAAATAAATAAAATCTTCTTTTTTTAAAAAAAGGAATTCCTATTTGGTTTTTTTTAGGTGGAAATGGCATTAGGACTATTTTTAAAACGGAGAGACTTTGTCTTTTAGGTGCACACCGATGGGTTCACAGATAGAATGAAATGACGAGGATTTGCTGCAGACGGTCCCGGTGGGTGTCGGGAGGGGTGGGGATGTGGCTGAACCTACACGCTGAAGCGTGGGCTCGCCGCCGCCGCCCTGGGGTCTCTAGTCTGCGTGTTGGGGATGTTTCCTAGG
Organism: Phyllostomus discolor; assembly: GCF_004126475.2. Taxonomy (NCBI): domain Eukaryota; kingdom Metazoa; phylum Chordata; class Mammalia; order Chiroptera; family Phyllostomidae; genus Phyllostomus; species Phyllostomus discolor. Next base: position 4,287,522 of record NC_040906.2, on the reverse strand, counting down.
AGACATAAATGGGTGCTTAACTACAAAGACCCTCTCCTCCCAGAGAGGGTACGGCGGCAGGGGCTGAGGGGGTCTCCGAGCTCTGGGCCTCCCGACCCCACGGCAGACAGAGAGGCGAGGTGTCAGAGTGCATGGGGGGTGGGGCGGGGGCCTGGAGAGCCGGCAGCTCTGCCGCACGGGGCTTCACCTCGGAACCCTCGGGGTTGGGCCAGAGGCTCCCAGAGCTGAGTGTTGCACTGTTAGCTGGTAAGTGCAGCTTTTGTCCTAATGATAGGGTTGGAGTTCACTTCTTTTTTTTTTTTTTTTTTTTTAGATTTTATTTATTTATTTATTTTTAGAGAGGGAAGGGAGAAAGAGAGAGAGAGAGAAACATCAATGTGCGGTTGCTGGGGGTCATGGCCTGCAACCCAGGCATGTACCCTGACTGGGAATCGAACCTGCGATGCTTTGGTTCGCAGCTTGCGCTCAGTCCACCGAGCTACGCCAGCCAGGGCTGGAGTTCACTTCTTCTTCCTGAATGGATGTCGGTTCCTCCCCCACTGGGCGTACCCCTTCCTCCCTACGGGCGCAGACGGAGGCGCAGTCCCGAGAGCCACTGCCCCACACGGGCAGACACCACCGAGCCGGAGGGGAGAAGGCGCTTATACGGATGCCCCTGGACCTGTCATGACACCAGCCACACTCCCACCTGACTGTGTGGGACCCAGGGACACCCATGCTCACGGGAAGGGGCCCGTGGTCACAGTCCTGTTCTAAGGGCATGGCTGGCCGCCCTGCCGCGAGGGAGGCGGGTCTTTGGGTTCCCGTGCCCATTCCCATCTCGTCACAGAAAGCCCCCAACCCACGGAAGGAGAGACGCCGTGTCTGGAGCAGGTGGCCCCTGCTGCAGCCGCGCCCCAGGCGAGAAGGGGCTGGAAGCCGGGTCCCGGCGGGGGGGGGGACTCACCGCTCGCTGACGGCCATGACGTCCAGGACGTTGGAGAAGAGGATGTGGGCCTCGGACGGGTGCAGGATCTTCTTCAGCCGCTCGTTCTCCATGAAGTGGGACACCAGCAGGCTCAGGCTCTTGTAGTAGGACGCCTCGGAGGTGACCAGCTCGAACATGGCCTGCGCCACGGGCCGGCAGAGGGACGAGAGGAGACAGTGGGGATCCCGGAGGACTCACCCCCCGGGGGTGCCCACTGGCTCTCAGACAGACGTGCGAAAAGGCCGCGGGAGGGCCTTCGAGGTAAAGAAAAGCCAGTGGCGATGCCGCAGGCGTGGGGGGCGGGGCGGGAGAGCTGCCCTCTGGGGGTGGGGGGAAGGCCCCAGGCCCACGCCCTTCTGCAGGACACGTTCATGGGTTACAGTGGTTAAAACTGCAGACAACCCAGTGTCCCAAATACGGAACAGGGTGCCGGTGCCAGAGGCCAGCCGCTGAGGGTGACAGGCCCGGCCCCTGGTGCAGACAGGGCAGGACAGTCAGCAGCAGAGGGGCCGCACTTGCACCCTGAACAGGGTCCGGAAGGGCAAAGGCCATCACGCCAACCACAGCTGCGGGCAGGTGGGGAAGAGGGGCAACGGGAAGGAGGAGGGGGGAGGGAGCGATGGGCGTGTTCCCCGACACACTGAGCTCCATCTCCTTTAATCCCCGAGGGTCCCTGCAAGGAGCCAGGAAGCTCCCCCGTGCGGAGGTTCAGCAGTGCCCGGAGGGTGGACTGCTGGCCGGTGGGAGGGCGGGGATTCACCTGAGGTCCCCCTGGGCTCTGCACCACCAGCCCTGCCTGTGAGACCCAGGCCCTGCCCAGCAGCCACTCTGTGGCATCCAAGCAAAGCTGGCACACAGCCGATGTGGCAAGGCACTTTACAGCAAGTGACTTCTTAGTAAGCAGGGGCACTCAGTAGCACAGAAGGACCAGCAACAGTGAGAAAGTCCAGAGGTGGCCGCCAATCACAGACGCTGGGCCACCAGCAGCAGTGAGAGCCGCCCCCACCCCTGCCCCCAGGTCCCCGGTGTCTGCAGCTGACACAAGACGGTGACAGTGAGATGAGGCGCGGGATGGGCCCTGGCCTCCCTGTGATTGTCCCTGGGTCACAGCTGCTTGGCCTCCTGACAGGCAGGAAGCCACGGATGGATGGCACAGCACACTGGCCATGCTGGCGGCAGAGGCGTGGCCCCAGCATGGAGCGCCCGCCCACCCCCGGCTCTGCCAGCGCCCACCCACCGCCCCATGCCTCACTCCCTCCAGCCCTGCCTGGCCAGACTGAGGCTGCGATGGGCAGCAGGTTTCCTGGAAGCTTCTGTGTTGCTGATGCGGAAATGAAGTCACTTTCCTGCTGCTAAATTTAAGTGTCTTACGAAAATGTCAGGGCATTGTAGCTCATAAGTTCTAAACAAATGCAACAATAAACGGCAACAACCACCGCAAAGCCAATTTGGAGGGGTGCTGGAGGAGAAGACGCAACACCCGGCCCCAAACGCAACACCAGAGGGGCCTCGCACGGAAACCAGGTCCCCTGGGCCGATGGCATCTTTGTCATCATCTCTGGAGGACAAGGAATCCGGGGGCAAGTGGCGGGTCAGCCGCTGACGCACGGCGGGGCGTGAGGGGGCAGGGGGCGGGCCTGGATCCGGTGGATCGGTGCCGGCTGAGCACCACTTGCCACCACACTCACCCCCTCTTTCTCTGTTTGCCGGCGGTTAGTCATCTGGAATTTTAAGTTTCCAGGCTGTTTGTCCTCATTTTAATGTCAAATTATTTGCCACATCAGTAAGGTTGTCTTTTTTTGATCAGTAGGATTTTTACTCTTATCCATGTAAGCCCTTGCTGGGTAGTGTGGAGCTGACAGGGGCCCAGGCTATTTCTTCACTCACTCATTCATTCATTCATTCATTCCCTCACCCACTCACTCAGCCACTCGCCCACCCGTTCGTTCCCCAGAGGTTTACCGGGTGCCGCTGGGCTGGGCCCCGGCACCGGTGGTGAACACGGCAAGCGCCCTGCAGCCCCCAAGCCCACTCCCAAGGGGGTTCCCAGCGAAGGGCAAGACCCTCGGTGTTCCAGGGTGAACTCTGGCCGTTTCTTCAGCAGGGTCAGCCCGGGTGGCTGGCGGGCAGCAAGGGCCTGGCGTCCACCACGGGCCACGGAGCTGCAGGGTGTCCAAGGCCTGGCCTTGGAGTCAGCCAGACCTCTGCTGGGAGTGAGAACTGCTTCCCCTGCTAAGCCTCAGTTTCCCCACATGCAAAATGGGAACAGCCCTCAGCAGGAAGTACTCGCCTACAGCCGGCCCATCTCAAAGCGCCTGCAGATGCGTGGGCTCACCATCAACCGGGGCTCTGGGCATCGCCTTTGCAGGACCACGAGACCCAGAGGGCTCTCTGGCCAGAGGGGTCAGGGAGGGCCGGTCCCAAGAGGTGACCCTGGGGCTGCGTCCCACACTTCAGCAAGGAAGGCCCTTCTGGGGGCGCCCATGCAGGGGAGGGAGGAGGGCTCCCAGGAGGGACGGCGGGGCTGGCCCCAGTCCACTGGCTGGGGGTGAGTAGGGGGCTGTGGTTACACATAGGGTCCACCCCCTCGGGCGGGCGGTCGTGTGGGCCAGAACCGCAGCCTTGTTTCCGAGAGGCCGCGGCCGGCAGCTGCGCCTGGGCTCCGAGTGTGTTCACACAGCTCCCCAGCCGGCCTGCGGACCAGAAGCCGTGCCCGGCTGCCCACGGGCCTCCCCCGCCGTGCTCGGGAGGCACTGGAACATATTTTTCTCAGTAAATTTAGATTTTTCTCCAAAGGAGGAAACGACACATCAGAGAAAGCAGTGGCGGCCCAGCTGGGACCGTCAGTCTCAGAGGAGCTGCGGGTCTGGCTTCAGCTGGTGGGCGCGTCTCCGGTCCTGGGGGTGGGGGGCAGACTTCCGAGTCGGCAGACCCTAGCCAGCACCATGTGGGAGACACCCCACAGACGTGCAGAGCTAGGGCCCCCAGTGCAGCGCAGGCCCAGGGGGCTGCTCAGGGGTCAGTGACCTCGGTTGGCCTCGGGACTGGAGTGGCCCAGAGCTAGGCCTGGCCAGACGCCCCCTGGGGCAGCGCCTTTGAAGAAGTGACCGGGCCTGCCAGCAAGGGGGCTGGAGGAGGACGCAGAGACACCAAGAGCAGCCGGCAGGGAAACGCCCCGCTTCTGGAGACAGGCCGAAAGCCAGCCCAGAAACAGCCCTGGTCGCCAGGAGCTCAGTTTCCGGACCCGATGCAGTTCAGCTCGCGTCGTTTCTGTGTGACTCGGGTCCTCGCTGTCTGGCCCGCAAGGGCTCCTCACGCGGCCCCGCACCCTGCTGCGCCGCCCCTGTTGGTGCCTGCCTCAGCGAAGCTCAGTGCTGGACGACCCTCCGCCGGCCGGCCCCCCTCCCCTCACAGTCCCAGATTCTCTGCCCTCCCCGCCCCCCCGCCCCCAAGCGGCGCTCCCCACCCTGGAGCGCATTGCTTCCGCTCTCGCGACCTCGGTGAACGGGTTGCAGCGTCTTTGAGCTGCCGCCCCTGCTTCCTCCCGAGGCCGTGCGTGGTTCAGCCTGCGCCTGCAGGGCGAGCTCTGTGGGGGCGGAGGACGAAGGGGGGCTGCCCGAGGACTGAAGGTACACGTCACCTGCCTCCTGCTCCTTTTGTCCGGTGTGTCATCAGCACAGCCAAGGAGCAAAGTCACCCGGTCACCTCCCCCCACGTCCGGGCTCTCCCAGGACCGACCCTCCGACCCTCCGAGGTGGCTGGTCTGCGTGCCCGTTGATCTCAGACGACCACCCTCTGCCTCTGAGCCGCCCTGGGGTGGGGGGCCCCACTCGCTCCATCGAACCTTGCTTCCCCCGTGACCCGACTCTAAAGGTACAAAGCTTTCCTCACTTCTGTGGCCAATACAGGAATCCGCACCCAGGGGCGGCAGGGCGGACAGAAATACCTCCAAAGAGGCTGGTGGTCAAGAAGCCCCAAGAGAACCCCTTTCTTCTGCAAATAGTAACTGATTAAGTCCGGCCCCACGGCCTGTGCCCCGCTCCTCTGCAGTGAGATCCAGCCCCCGAAGGGAAGGCAAGGAGGGAGGGTCAAGACTGAGTGATTTCGGGGGGCCTCGGCTGTCACCTGGGGGGGACAACTAACTCCTGGGATTGCTGTGGGACTAGGGGTCACAGAGTGACTGCAAGCCATCCACACGGGCCTCGCGCGCCCAGTGCACGCCCCACTGGGCCAGCAGCCCAGACTGGAGCTGATACGGAGAACCAACCAGATCACAGGGGAGGGGCGGGGAGGGGCCTAGGAGGGGGGCTGCCGAGGCAACGGTAAACAGCCTAGGACGGGATTGGCTGAGAAGCTGAAACCCTCCGCGGCGCAGGGAATTATGGGCCAGAAGATTCTAAATAAAAGAGGGGCTCTCGGGCTGGCTCTTCTACCCGGAGGATGCCTGGGTGGAGCTGCTGCAGTTGCTTGCGCTTCCCAGCAGACGGTAATTTGGGCGGGTGTGGCACGGACAGGAACTCTGGGTGTAGACGAGGGCCGGGCTGGCCTGGCAGCGGGAGTGGGGCAGGGTGGTTCTCCTCTGGGTGTTGTAGAGGGGACGGGCTCTGAGGCAGAAGCCTGCCATTCTTCCAACATTGTGTGGCTTTTGTATCTTATGTTGTTTCAGTGTGTGAACTAACCCTATAGAAGTAAGATAATTAAAAACTAACGGGGAAATGATAGGAGAACCTGGGTGTTAAACATTTTAGCCTTAATTGACAGGGTTAAGTGATGAAAGCTGTAACTGGAGAGTTAAAGAGTTTTTCCTTAATTGTTAGGCTGACGTGACTGGTGCACGTGGAAAGCGGTTATTCCAAAATTGTGAAGCTTTTGAATAAAGACTCCTTTCCTTCCTCACCAAACCTTTGCCTCGGGAACTTTGCCCGGAGGGTGGTGGCTGCTGGGCACCGAAGCCTCAGCAAGCTCTCTCGCCTCTCCTGCATGCCAGTGGTTATGTTTCCTCAAGCTGATCTAGTTCATAAGTTACACAAAATGCACAGAGTAAAAAAGTTTACATTTTGAAAGACTTGTTGTGCTTGCAACAAGGAGACATCATTTGCGACCCAGTGCCCTCGTCAGGATAACCTCGTGAGACGCAGGTGACAGGAGGCCAGCAGCCTCATCCGCGGCCGAAGTGTGAAGATCACCTGGCAGCACCTTAAGATTTAAAAGAGCATGCGTCTTTAACCCAGCAGTGCCACTTAGCAATTCCCGGAGTAGTGCGCTGTGTAACTAACTCTCGGTCTTCTATTACTGTAAATAATGCTTCAATGAACATCCTTAATGCACAGCAATTTCTGACTGCAAATGTCCAGCAACAGGGGACTGGTTAGATAAATGACGGAATATCACAGACCATGGAGCGCCATGAAGCTACCAAAAAGAGAGAGAGGGGGAGAGAAGAGAGAAAAGAAAAAGAATGGGGTACCCTGGCCTGATAGAGGAAGATTTATAACAGTGTACATAGTATCCTACATTCATGTAACACACACACACACACACACAATGGCCCTGATGGTGGAGGGGGTAGCGGGGAGACCCCTTCTACACTATAGATCTGTTTCCTCTTTTTGAATTTTATATCAGGTGCCTAAATTACTTATCCAAAGGTTTCATCTTAAAATGATAAAAGCTACCACTGTCGCTTTGTTAGATTGTTAGATTGTCCCCTCTGCCTGGGCAATGTTATTTTTTAGGAGCCTGCATTCAGCCGATACAGCAGGAGCTACCTGGGGTTTCGGGTGATGGCTACTGCCCCTCCCCCAAGGCCACGGTGCAAACATCCCTGTGCCGCCCCAACCTGGGCCTAATCTGTGGAACTGGTGATGTGTACCCTAAAGAGGCAAACATGTGATACACTTAAGTTCTGCGCTGTGAAAACAGGTTGAGAAACAACAAAAACACAGCCCTGAGGTCAGAGGCCGCGCAAGTGGAGACTGTGAGTTGTGCGTAACCGTGACTACAGCCAGGTACATCCCCTGGCGAGGCCGCACGGCGCGCCGCTGGGTCTCCTCCCCTCTGGGTCCCAGCAGGGTGAGGCTGGCAGTGCTGTCTGGGCATGCCAGCTGGGCAGGACGCCCCGCCTGAGTGTATGTGTGTGTCCCTGTTTCCCTGGAGATACTCAAAATATCATTCCCTGCTCATTTTTCAAGATCTGCACACCCAGCTCCCCAAGACGGGGACCACAGCAAGCCTGCCTTTTCCCATCTCCTTCACCTGGACAGCTCCCTGGCGCATGCTGGGGGCAAAACTCACGCCAGACACAGAGTGACAGCACCAGGAGCCGTGCTGAGGCGTGGAAGGGGCAGCACCTCCGGGTTCTCCTGCATTTCCCGTGACACCAGTGTCAGGAGGGACGAGAAGCGAGGACTGGCTGAAGTCCCGCTGCCGGCAGGGACTGTTCCCACCCCTGCACAGTGGCAGGTCCTCCTCCCCTTGCCTTTTGTTCTCCTGGTGGGACGATTTTGTGTCCCACTCCTTTCCAGAGGAACTGCCCGCCTTCCCGCCCGTGCACCCCCGACCCTTTCCACAGTCACCCCCTTCCAAACTTCGCAGTTTGAATAGGGACCTGATTATTTTCTCCACCCCCTTCCCCAAAGGCGGGCGGGGGCCAAGGAGCCTCAGAACCAGTTCCCAAACTGAAACTGGCCCACGAACAGCACCCCTTCCAACCTCAGCGACCTGGTCTTGACTTGAAAGAGGAGGAGGAAAACGTGCAACCTTGTTCTTACAACCGATTCTTCAACAGCTGACCGAGAGCCCGGCCCACCAGAAAGCCATCGTGAGGGGGTCTTCCCTTGTGTGAACCTTCGTCACAGGGGGCCTGCTGCTTGCACAGCTGAGGGAAAGGAGATATTCCAACCACGGCCCAAGCGGGCAGGACAAGCCGTACGACTCTCCCTGGCAGACGGAACCGCGGCCCGATGCCGGAGTCACCCATGCCAGCATCACCTATGTGGGAGGCAGCATCTGAAGCTGTCGGTGCTGTGCCCGCAGCCAGACGGGAACTAAACGGACGCGCACAGTGAGTTCTTTAAAGTAAATATGAGAAGTCAGAAGCCCTCGCTCCCAGGTGACGGACCCCTGCCTGTGACCACGTGTCCTATGAGGTCACCCTGATTTATCAAATATTTTGTATGGTCCACAGGAATGACAAGAAGTGTAATTTATTGTCATTTCCTTCTATGCCCACTCTACTACAGACGTATGTCCCACCTTTTAAAAACTTCACGTGCCATGAACATGCACCTAGTTCATTCTCTGGAAACATGGGTTTTTGAGGGCCGTGACTTTGCACAGCCGTACACTGTCTGACTAAACAATTCCTCCATCTCTGGGTATTTAGGGCTCTTCCCCGGGTTCCTCCCCTGGTTGTTGCTGGCGTGAACATCCTAATCAATAAGCATTTGTGCACATTCCTGATTGTTTTTCAAGATAAATTTCTAGAAATGGAAACACCAGACAGTGTGCAAACATATTCTTGTAAGGCTCTGGGTCCAAGCCCTGCTCTGCTCTCCCCGTCAGCTGTGCGTGAGTGTGCGTTAAACACCCCCGCACGAGGGTTAGCATATTCACATGTAAAAGTTTCTGCCACTCCGAAATGCCTGTACTCGGGTTGCTTTAATTTTACCTCTTTCATTACCAGTGAGTTTGATTTTTTTTTCTTTTTTCTTTTTTACTTTCTGCATGTAGTCACTGGCCATTTGCATTTTTTTCACAAGAAATGTTTTCCTCATTTCCTTCTGGTGTTTATTGACAGAACTTCCTAATTAATTAAAACCTGGTGTCTACAAAGCCAACTAACTTTTGCATGTTAGTTTTATCTCATCATCAGCCACTTCCCCGGATGGCCTTACTGGGTCCGGGCTTCCTGCTAACGGCAGCCCCTGTCTCGCGCAGTCGCAGTCGGGGTGGCTCTGACCTCCCTTCCTTACGGCCCCCTCTCTTTCTCCTGTCCTTGCCTCGCCGCCCCGCCTAGCAGGGGTGTCCAACCCTTTGGCATCTCTGGGCCACACATTATATACACCGAGACACGTAATCACAAAAAAGTCTCATCATGTTTTAAGTAGATTTGCGATTCTGTGTTGGACCGCATTCACAGCCATCCTGAGCCGCATGCGGCCGCTGGGCTGCCGCAGGTTGGACGCCCCCGGTAGAGCTTCCGGAGCCGTGTCCCTGTCGGCAAGCATGGCTGTCTGGCCTTGACAGCCACCGACACTTCTCGTTGAGTCTGATTCTGGACAAGGCAGCTCCTCTGGACTGAGGTCCTCCTTGTGACTGCACCTGCGCTCCTCCCGGTGAGCTTCAGGGAGCAGCCGGTGAGTCCGGTGTGCAGGCAACGGGGTGCACTGCTCCCCTCGCCCACCCCCTTCCAGGTATTTCTCTCCCCAGGGCATTGAGAGGGTAAATTTGGGTCCCAAACAATATACCATCTTTGCACATTATTCTTTGTTTTGTTGTTTTTTGTTTTGTTTGTTTTAAGATTTTATTTCTTTATTTTTAGAGAGAGGGGAAAGAAGGGAAAAAGAGGGAGAGAAACAGCAATTGGTTGCCTCTCACATACTCCCAAACAGGGACCTGGCTCACGACCCAGGCACGTGCCCTGAGGGGGAATCGAACCAGCAACCTTTCCATTCACAGGCTGGTGCTCAGTCCACTGAGCCACACCAGCCAGGGCTGCATGTTATTCTTTTAATGTATCTCCAGATTTGATTTTCTGTCCATTTTTTTCCTTAATTCACAGTGAGATAGATCTGTGTTTTACTTCTGGTGGGGCGGGGGCGGGAAGGAGAGTACTTATGTTGCTGGGCTGAACAAAACAAGGACATTCAACCTTTTTACAGTGTGCTGGTTTTTAAATTAGCAGACAGTAAATCGACCTCTTTGGGGTGTGCGGTTCTCTGAGTGTGAACACGTGGGTAGATCCTCCTGACTCCACGACCAGGACACACCGAGGCGTCCCTCCCCGAAACTCCCTGCACGGCCGCCTCCGCCGTCACACCTGCAGCCCCGGCCAGCGCACCGCCTCTGTGCTCGGTCCCTGCGGCTGCGTCCTGCTCGGAATGCCCTGCAAACGGGATCCTGCAGGACGTACCCTTTGTGACTGCTTTCGCTCTGCAAACTGCCTTTGAGATCCATCTCAGTTGTGTTTATCAATTCTTTTTACTGATTAAAAGCCCTTCTCTTTATCAGTGAGCGCACGGCCCTGGATGAGTGTTCCAGGCTCTGTTTAGAGGACACCTGGGTCGTTTCCAGTTCGGGGCAATTATGAATGTAGCCGCTTTCCGGGGGAGCCTGCGTTTTTCTTTCTCCAGAGCCGTGGTTCTCCACCAGGAACTGCTTCGCTCCCCGGGGGACATGGAGGCATTCAGCCGGGCCTGCAGACGGTGGGGTTGTCACCGCCGGGAGCAGGGATGCTACTAACCCTCTTACAATGCACAGGCAAGCCCTGACAACAAAGAGGGATTCGGCCCCCAAGGACGACGGTGCTGCTGTGGAGACCCCGCGCCGGGGGAACACCCAGGCCTGGGGTCGCCGGGCTGCGGGGCAAACGTACGTCTCACTTGGTGAGAAACCGCCAGCACTTCTCTCCTCCACGCGCTAAGTGTTCCGCAGCCCCGTGCGGCCAGGGGTTCTGTGGTGGGCGGCACAGCCTTAGGGAGCACAGGGTTCAGCAAAAATATCTTAAGTCGGCCTCATTGTTTTTTTTTTTTAATTCCTTGTATCCGCACTGCGCCCACTCCTATAGAAACAGTACAGAGTGCGTGGCATTTCTGCCCGTGTGTCTGAGCGGTCCTGCCCTGTTTGGCTGCTAGCTCCTAACAGTTTATAATCGTCGCCTCTTGGAAATGGCCTTTCTAATCAAGACACAAAATCCAGGGCCCCGGCTGGGTGTCTCCGCTGGTGGGAGCGCCGTCCCGATGCGCCAAGGTTGTGGGTTTGATCCTTGGTCAGGGCACATGCAAGAGTCAACCAATGAATGCATCAATAAGTGGACTCAGAAACTGGTGTTTCTCTCTCTCTCTTGGATCAATACATTTTTTAAAATTGAAAGAAAATGATACCACGGACAAAGCGAGAAAGCGAGCATGCGCTCCATCAGCCATCAGCCCATTGCCAGCTCTTCCGTGTGTTAACACACTCAACCCTCCCGGGGCCGTGATTACCCGACTTCACAGACCAGCGACCAGAGGCGCAGGGAGGTCCAGTAACCTGCTCAAGCTCACAGAGCTAAGCAGCAGTGGAACTGAGGTGCAAGCCCAGGCGGTCGGCACCCCCGCGCCTGGGTGCCCAGCCACCACGCTACATCCCCTCCCCTCTGCTATCTTGCAGGAGACATCATTTGAAATGTATGAAAAATTTAATATCCAGAATGCATAAAGAGCTGCTATCAATCAAGAAGACCAATGTAAACAGCCCGAGAGAAAAAAAAGAGCAAAGGGCAGATCAGCAATTCACAGACAGAGGGATCAAAACAACCAACTAACATAGGAAAAGGTGCTCGATTTCCAGCCCACGAGGGCAGGCAAGTTAAAACCAGACAGGATTTTCCAACCCACGGATTCGAGCGAAATCGAGAAGTCTGGTCCCAGGGCCGGGACACTGTGTGAAAATGACCCGTTACTGCGAGGGCCTGTCAGATGTGCCCTTGTGAGTGGCAGCTTGGCAGGACCCCCCACCATGGACAAAGCACTTCCCTCTGGACCAGCAACGCCACACCCCGGCCTCTGCCCTTGGCCATGGACTCGCAGAAGCCCAAGGAGGCACACACAGCATCCCAACTGAGCTCCACAGCCATGTTCAAGTTCAATTGCACTGTTTTCCTGCAAAGCTGTGGGGGGCACCCGCTGAGTGCTGGGGTGGCAGGCCCCTCTCGGGGGCCACCTGCATGCCTCCCTCCCCACCTGAGTGCCCTGTGTCCGCCCTTAAACTTATGCAGGTCAGTGACATTTGACATGCACTTATGTCCTTTAATGATGACAACTAAAGGGTTTTCAGGGCAAAGGGCGCTGTTTTCATGGAAACAAAGGTGGAAGCTGCACGAGCCCCGCAGAGGCAGGCTGCACAAACCAACCAAAACTGATGTCAAACTGCTGCTGAATCGTACGGCCGTGACCACAGGAGAGAGCAGCATTGAGACCTACGAGGCTTTTGCACGCAGAAACTTTCCGAAGCGTCTGGACTGCGCAGTCGGACGGTGCCTCCTGGCGGCGCTAGGAGAGAAGACACAGACGCAGACGCACACGCAGCCGGCCTTCCAATGAGAAGCCAGGAGCCAAGGAAAGGCCCGCACATTTGCATCGTTTGCCCGGTTCATTTTTTCAGCAATTCGAAAAACGTAATAATGAGTTGCTCATTTAATTTCAAAACATGTAAAAATGAAGTGGCACCTTTAACACTACGAAAGGACTCATGTCGTTGTCTAGCCAATTGGAGAATGTCTGGCCTTCAATGCAGCATTTAAGCAAGTCACATTTATAGCTGAGAATGACGGTTCGCCGGGACCTCCGCCCCTTCATTCGATGCCGTTTCTTTTCCCGCTTCCCCACCGTCTGCTTTCCTGTACTCCCAGGGCCCGGCTGTCTCTGCCTGTCGCTTTGCTTATATCGCAGAAAGTTTACATCAGGTTTTAAGTCCTACTGGCATTTATCTTTACGCTTCCCAAAGTATTTAAAACCTTCATTTCTCCGATTACGTAAAACACAAGTACCGTATTTTGCCGTGTATAATGCACACCCACGTTTTTGGCCAAAACTTTCGTTTTAATTTTTTTAATTCAGTTATTTATTTATATTTAGAAACAGAACCAATTATCCTATTCTGGGGTGTTATTTTGCATATGGATATCGTTATTGCTTTCTAGAGTCACACTTTTAACACATAAGCATAACTAAAAGAATTAAAAACAGTTATATACAGAATGAGTACTACCCATGTATAATGTGCATCCTTATTTTTCCCTCAAAAATGTAGGCAAAAGTGTACATTATACACTGCAAAATAGGTTATTCCTCCCACCTGGTGTCTTTTCTTTGTTCTGAGGACAGGAAGGAAAAAATAAACCCGGCCCCATGGCTGTAATATTAAGTGAAAGAAGCCCAAGCAAAACAGTGTTGTAGAATTCCTTTTACAAGGAAGTCAGGGGCCCTGGCTGGGTGGCTCAGTTGGTAGGAGCATCGTCCCCATGCACGAAAAGGTTGCAAGTTCGATTCCCAGTCAGGGCACATAGTTAGGTTGCTGGAGGAAACTCATCATTGTTTCTCTCTCACACCGGATGTTTCCCTCTCTCTCTCCCTCCCTCTCTTTCTAAAATCAATAAAAACATAGCCTGAGGACTGAAAAAAAAAGGAAAAAAGAGAGTTAAGGATGGTGCCCCTGCCTGTGGCTGGTGGGGCCCCTGAGTATCTCAGGTAGGAGAGATGGCCACCACAGGGGATGTTGCCAACATCCTATGTGTTCTGGCCCCTTCCACAGGGCCGCTTTCTGTGGGCAAAGCCTGGCAGGCTCCTCTCCGTCCAACTCCACCTGTCTCCGTGGAGACGGGGAACTAATGACTAGACATTATTTGCATCAGAAGTTTCATATAAAACTCTGGATGCAGCCGTTTGCCAGTCACTGCTCATGGCCCCCAGGACGTCCGAGCTGAAACCAAGAGCTCCTGATCCTACCAGGCACGACGCAGGTGAGCCAGTGGGTGGCCCTGCACACCTGGTTTCTATCAGGCTTTCCCGGGAAGCACATGCGCGGAGCGACCCGGGCGAGCCAGAGGACCCCGGTCAGGAAGCGGTCTCAGTCCTGGCTGCTCACGGCGCCCAGTGAGTGCGGCGCCTTTTAGGTAAACGAGAAGAGCTAATGTGCCTGCAGAACCTGGCGCAGCAGTCAGTAACAGGGGTGAACGCCTGGGGTCCGGACTCCAACCAGCAACAGGTTCAAGGGCGGCTGCAAGGAGCTGGTGAGTGGGGGGAGGGTGCGAGGGGGCGAGAGGACAGAGACAATGGGACTCGGACCGAATGAGTTGGAAAAGCCCAACCTCTTCATTTCCCCCTCTGTACCCACTTTTTAAATTCCATGACAAACACACACCTGCATGCTCCCCATGTCTCTCGCCCCATCTCCCTCCCTCCTGCTGACCACGCCCTTGCCTCCTATTCCACGGATTTTCCCTCTGTGCCCACACACCCTCTGTGCAGCTGACGCGAGCGTGGACATCCCTTAGGCACTCATCACTGCCACTGCTCATTCATCACTGCCACCGCTCATTTGTGATGCGCAGTCTCTGCTGGTAGCCACAAGCCAGGGGGCGCCTCCTCCGAGGCGCCCGAGCCTAACAGACAGAGGGACGAAGTCTGCTTGGACCATCAGATGAGAGGGAAGAAACTCGAGCCCCACATTTCTGCACCAGTTCTAGGGGGATGGGCATGCCCAGGGCTTTCTTGTGGAGCCCCCAAGTCACCCGAGGCTCAAGCGACTGCGCGATAAAGTCGTGGGCTACGACTGAGTGAGAAGCAAGCTCCGCAGCCCCTCACGCGTCAGCGGTCACAGGCGCCGGGAGACGCCCAGCAACAGCAGTGGGTTCCAGGGACGCAGTCTTGCTGTCTAGCGAAAGCGCTGTACCGAGCACACTCAGCGCGGGGATTACCCTCCCAGAAGGTAACGCGATGCTTTTTTTGTTGCCTGTGCAATCAGTGCATTTCCCTGCACGTTCTGCGCGGACGGACCCTGTCAGCGGTTCTCCGGGTGAACCTGCTGAGCTGCCTCATGCCGCGTGTGCGTGTGTTCAGCCGCCCCCGAGCACCCCGCCCCCAGGTGCCGTTACCTCCTGCAGCTTGATCTCCTCGGGCTGGAGGATGTCCAGCACCCCGCTGCTCTGAATCTCCGGGAGATCCTGCCAGAGATTAAACCGCGAGTGCGGGTTGCTGAGCAGGCAGATCTGGGGCAGCGCCTTCCTCTCGGGCGGGCTGGCCGGCTCCTCCTGCTCCTCCTCCTCCTCCTCTTCCTCCTCCTCCGGAGCCTCCTCGCTGGCCTGGGAACCGTGGTCAGTGACCTCTGCATCCTGTTGCCTCCGGGTTTCAATTTCCTGGAGAGTGGACTTGTCTCGGTATTCCTGATACAGGAGCCCTGCAACCAGATAGAGCGGGAATGGAGAACAGGAGACGCCTTGGACGAAGACCCTTCGGAATCGCTAGGTCAAGGCTCTGCCTGCTTCTCGGGGCCCCGGTGGGGTCTGGGAAGACGCACAGATGGCCAAGGGCCTCCCGGGGAGGACCAGCTCCAACGAGGAACCGGGAAATGCCGGCACTGATTTAAAATCCAGCCACACAGATAAACACACACGCTCCCCGTCCACACCTGTCAGACAACGAGAATCTACAAGTTGACGTGTCAATAAGCAGCGCGTGTGGACTGGATGAAAACACCCCAGTTAATGACGTTCCAGCGTCCCAGCAGGAGACCAGGCTGCCCCGCCGCCGCATTCAGACGCCAGGGCGGTTGTCTGGGAATGGGGAGGGGTGGTCCGTTCTCCTTTTGACGGAAAGACAGTATTTCACCAGCCTTAGGACTCAAAAGGGAAACGTTCCTTTTTTCGCTCCTACAGTTTTAGACTACTTCCCAGACCAATTGTACTAGAAATAAATGTGTTTTCAGTCTCCAAGGAGATTCAGGGGCCTGCAGATCAGCCCTGAGGTGGCGCCTCCCCCTCAGCACGTTCTGCCGTGGGCCGGGCGGGGGGGCTGTCCCTTCACACAGGAGCGGCGGGAAGCTTCCGTGGTGAGGGGGGTCCCAGCCCCGGGAGAGGGGTAGGGGTCTAGAGCGGGGGAGTGGGCGTGTGAAGCTGGGAGGAGGGGCCTCAGACCCTAAGGGTCTTGTCTGCTGGCTGTGCCTTGGAGGTGGCAGTCTGTCCTGCCAGCTGTGGGCGAGAGGGAGGCCCAAGAGGCCGCAGGCAGGCAGCTCTGGTCCCTGGTGCAGGAGGCCCGTGATGGGAAGAAAGAGGCTGTGGCGGTTCTCCCGGCCGGCAGCGGCCAGTGGATGCGGGTGGGAGCTGCAGTGGGGGTGGAGGCATGCAGGCGAGCCTGACTCAGGGGGCAGGGATAAGGGGGAAGACGGGTCCTGGTGACACGGCTCATATCCAGGTGACCAGCGTGGCAACAAAGTCAGCTGGCCGCGTCCAAGGAGACGAGGACCCCAGGAGGAGGGTATGGCTGGGGAAGGGGGTGGTGGAGAGGCCCAGTGGGTGGCTGGACACTCTGGTCTGGAGAGCAGTGGGGACCCTGGGCACATCTGAGGGACAAAGATGACTCTCCCGGAAAGCTCTGGTAGAAGCAAGTGCATGGCTTGCACAGGTATTTCTCTTACAGTGCAGTGCGGGCACTGCAGTGCCTTCTGGACCCAGCGGCTCCATACGCCTACACGGGAGGAAGAGGTGGGAGGGAAAACAGGCTAACTCTGAAACCCTGAGTGTGGACGGATACACTGTACTTATAAACGGGAGCCTAATAAACCCACCCTTGGGGTTAAGCCAGCTGGCCTCCTGCGCTCCAGGAGGCTCAACGACAAAGCCTTCCCGGGAAGTGTAGAACTTACTTAGAAGAGTAAGATCCCGTGGTTCCACAGGGTTAGAACCCAGCAGAAGACAAATGGACTCAGCCCGACAAAGGGATGAAAGAGAAAGCCAAGTCGGCTCGAAACGCAGCCCAGACTGAGGATCTACGAAGATAGAGGTTTAAAGTCGCCGCAGGAGCTGGGCCAGTGTGAGCACAGGGCCTCTATTGTCACCGGCACGAAACCAATTACTCTGCAGGTCTGACGCTGCGTTCACGGAGGTTTAGAGAAACCAGGTTCCCACCGTTGGCTTGGAGTCGGTTTTCTACACTTAGCACGTGGTGGGTACGTGCATATCTGTTGAACCGAGCACCTTTTAAAAATGCAGCTTCCAAGCTTCACAAAGGCGTCTAATTTAGCATCTTTTTGCAGGCACAAAAAACATCTCATGTAGACTACAGGGGGCAAATCATGGGTGAAAACCGTCTGCAATATCATATGCTGGAAAAAAGACGTATCAGCAGTGTGGGTAGTTGGGCTGAATTATTTCTGAAATCACACCGTGGCCACACACTCCTCACTGTCCCTCCTCTGCCCCCTCACACCCCTGCTTCCCAGCTGACCGGGGAGGGCTTTATTCGGATGCTGACCCATTCTGAGCTCAGGGATGTGGGTGAATGTCCTCTGATCAAACCTTTCTGTGACAGGTCCCTTCCCCTCGTCAGTGGCGGGTTTAGACCTAAGCATGTGTCATGACTGGGCTGTGGAGAGCAAGCGCATAGCTTCTTAAGAAGATGTCTCTCTCTCACAGACACTTGGAGAAGACTGCCCTATTTTGCTTTTACGCATGGCTGCTTGAGGATGTGATGTCTGGAGCCGTGGCAGCCACCTTGCGACATGAAGCCCAAATGCTGAGAATGGTGAAGGAAAAGGAGCTGGGGGGTTGCTTAGCTGAATTAACCAATGTCAGACCCTCCTACCCCTGAACTCATGACTGAGAATACTTCTACTGTTTTTTTTTTAAAGATGTTATTTATTTATTCTTAGAGAGAGGAGAAAGGAGAAAGAGGAGAGAAACATCAATGTGTGAGAGAAACATCAATCAGTTGCCTCTCACACTCACCTTTACTGGGGACTGGCCCACAACCCAGGCATGTGGCCTGACCAGGAATTGAACCAGCGACCTCTTGCTTTGTGGGATAACGCCCAACCAACTGAGCCACGCCAGTCCGGGCTACTTCCATTGTTTAAGGCTATTTTTTTGCTGGCCGTTCTATTACGTTCAACCAGAGACTCCCAATGCAAGTAATTTTAGAATTTTCTTAAAACTTCAGATTTTTGAAGTATTTAAAATACAAATTTAAACAGCAATTTTCCTAGAGTTCCTGTGATTGCACAGAGTTATCTGGTACACTGCGTACCCATTTTTCAAAACCTGTTGATTTTTATTAGCTTTCAGACTCACATTACCTGAGGAACTGTGTCACCCGATGACATCTCTGTACTCGATACCACGTTTTCCTATTTATGTTTTGCACATGCAGCAAGCACAGCTTCACGTGAAGATTCACTTTGCCTACCGAACCCTGAGCCCGGCCCTGGCCCCAGCCCCGTGCAGAGTGAGGAGGCTCAGTTCTCATCTTTCCAAACTCAGGGGGTCCGCAGCAGGCAGACGGCGCTGCCCTGCCAACCAGGGTGGGTCCCCAGCCCTATTCGTCAAGGCCTGCGGGGACACTCAACACCTCGCTTTCGGAACAGAGCAATTTCACTCTTTGGATCTTTTGAACAGAAACCTCTCAAGGACAGGGGATTCTTGTATTGTATTTACTTATGTCTTTGCGGACTGCCGTGACTTCCGCGTGCCAAGCATGTGTGAGGTGTCCGAGGAAACGAGGGACCCACAAGTGCATGTGTGCACACACACCCGTGTGCGCACCTGCCGGGTCTCAGGGTCCACCGCCCGGAATGACCACTGGGGACCGCGTCGTGCGTGATCCCTGCTCGATTCTGCTCTGGCCCCCGTGGGAGCTGCTGCAGAACCCAGCGCAGCAGTGACTCCGCTTTCCTCGCCTGCCAGTCACAGTGTGTTTTTCGGGACCTGTCATCCCTTCCTGACACCTGGCAAAGGACGCCCTTCCCTCGCAGGGCTCAGCGCAAGCAGGGCTGGTGCAGAATCTCCTGGCACAGGCCTCCAGTCTGTGAGGAGGGCGCGGGGAGAGGGCAGCGACAGCTCTGGGCCGCCATCCAGCCCGGGAAGCAGAAACAGGCAGTCACATCACGCCAGCAGACACAGTCAGGGGGCCCGAGCGTTGGTCTCTGCTGTGGAGCACTCGAGGAAGCTGAGGGCCAGGAGGGGCAGGCCCCAGAGCCCAGGGTCCCAGACCCCCAGCGACGGGCTTACGACACTGGCCCAACAGGTCCAGCTGCCTCCAGGACAGAGGAGTCTCCACACGCCCAGAGGGCCGACCAGAGTCAGTCTCTCTCTCTCTCTCTGTCTCTCTCTCTCTCAGAGAGGGGTCACAGGACTCCCCAGCCCCACCCCAACTTCCTTTCAAGTCATGACATTGATCTTGGCCAATGAGGACCCCTTTCAAGAGGGTGGAAGTCTAGATGGGCCCCCCAAGAGGTGGCCCTCCACACTGGGGAGGCCAGTGTGGCAGGGAGGAGGGAGAATAGTGTTTTCGGGAGTTTGCCCTCAGGTCGGCCCCTCTCTGTTCCCCCAGCAAACAAAGGGAAAAGCCACCACCTCGGCCACCACCACCTGGCCCGACACTCGGGGGCCACTGGAAGCAAACTCCCGGCAGGCGCTGGGCGCTCCGCCCCCCCAGCGTGGCGGGGGCCGGGCTCCTCTGGGGCTCGCTTTGGGAAAGCCCTGCCAGGGAGGAGCGAGCCGCCCCCAAAGTCTCCCCAACGCGGGGGCCTGTGGGCAACGGGTGCTCCACGGCCACTCAAGACACTCGGTGTCCGTCTGACGTTTGAGATGGAGAACGACAGCGGTGTCTGGGGGAGAAGTTTTCCCAACCTCACAAATCCGACCCTGACAAACGGACTGTCTGCCGAGGACACCGAAGGACGAAACGGTGCCCTGTGCAGCCTGTGCCATCGTCTGAGTCCCGGGACCCACAGGACGAGCACTAGTTTGATGTCATTAGCAATTTTTGACTTTCAAGTCCAAGTGCTTGCGTTCGTGGGGTGATTCTCAGGCTACTTTCTGCATTCACAAGGCTTCAGCTGCAGGGGAGCGGGGCGCACACCGGCTGCACCCCACACCTCCCACCTTGCAGCCACCCGGAGGCTGGACAGGCATCCCTTCCTCAGCCGGGGGGGGGGCGGGAGGGGGGCCAGCTTTCTCTCCACTCCACTCACTACGCCGTTCAAAGTGCACCACGGCCTCCTCCTCCTGAACCGGTGACCGTGGCTCTCTCCAGAAGCCCCTTTTTGCAGATTCCCTCCCTTTCCAGGTCTTCCCCAGACCATTTCCTGGGGTTCCCTCCGGTGTGGCCTCGCAGCACCTCACCCCTGGTCCTCCCAGCAGAAGTGACCCTGGGCTGGGTGGGGAGAGCCCGGCAGAGACAGCAGGACAGAAATGCGTTTGCTAAGGCCCACGGATGCAGCACCATTCCAGTGTAGCAGTTTTGCAACCATTTAGAACCAAATATGTCAAAAAATGTTCTTTTGCACGTCACATACTTCTGGTCACAGAAACACAAGGATATCTCACAAGCAGGGGACCCTCAGAGTTCCCCCCCCCCCCCACCGGGGGCCCACGGTCGCCCCTCGAGGCCCGGCCGCCGCGGGAGCACCCACCTATTTGCTCGATGAGGTTCCTCCAGGAGTCGGTGGGAATGGGGCGGATCATCTGCAGGGCCTCGGTGAGCGTGGTGGGGCTGTCCGCCAGCGCCGGGCACTCCTCGGGCGTGGCCCCATTTCCCGGGGTGGAGGACGACTCGCTGCCAGAGAGAAGCAGGGACAGGGCGGTTATTTTTAAGCAACGACACACACCTTGGCCAGCTGGAGAGAGGCGTCCGCACACGGGGCCGGCCCTGGCCGGCGGGGCCCGCCCGGGACCGTCCAGGCGGAGCAGCCGCAGCCCCTCCCGGCCAGGCGGGCCCCACAGGCCCTTTCTGTCGCCGCACCAGGGCGCGACCGAGTGATTCACTCCCACAGCAGCCCGCCCAAACCTTCATGTTTTGGGAGCTCGCGGGCAGGCATCGGAAACTTGGCGCGCCCTGCCCGCTCCGCGGCGCCGCCCGGCCGCCCCGACGGTCCCGCGGCCAGAGCCCAGCCTGCGAGGCGTACCCCGTGCCGCCTGCCGTCACCTGGCCCCAGGCCCCCTCGGGCTCGGGTCCCCCCCCCCCCCCCCGCCCCGTCCCAGGGCCCCAGGGCTCGGAGACGGGGTTGCTGAGAAAAACGCGCTCGCCCGGGGCGCTCTTGGGAGGGCGCGGGAGGCGCCCCGGGGCAGGGACAGGCGTGTTGGCGGAACGCACTGGAACTCATCCCCAATCCCGGGCGGGTGCCGGAGCCACTAGGGTCGGGGGCGGAGTGAGGGGCGGCGGGGCCCACCGGGCACAGGCCTCGGGGGTCGGCGTCCGCAGCGGGGGACGCGAGCTGGGGCCCAAGGTGCGTGGGGCGGCGTGCGGGGTCCAGACGCCCGCTCGTCCTCACCTGCCCGGCAGGTGTCCCGTCGCCGAGTCGCGCGCGTCGCTCTCCGAGGTGGAGCTGTCGTGGTCCACAGCGCAAGCCGCGCTGAAGGCTGCGGCCAGCAGCTCCATGGGGGCCGGCGGCCGGACGGGCGCTGGGATCGATTCAAGGGGCGCTCTGGGGGCCGGGAGCCGGGCACGGGGCGACGCGCGGACTCAGGATCGGGGTCGCAGCGCGCGCGGCTCCAGCCGGAGCTGCAGCCGCCGCCGCCGCCGCCGCCACCGCTGCCGAGCGCCAGCGCAGGCGGACGAGCGAGCGCGCGCGCGCGCCTGGAGGATCCCGGGGTTGCCACGGCAACGGGGGAGGCGGGAGGGGCGCGCGCGGCGGGGGCGAGGCAGGGCGGCCACTGGGCGGGGGAGCAGGAGCCTGGCGCGGCCGGGCTCCGGGGCACCCATTGCGGCCCCGGACCTCCCTCGGGCTCTCACCTCCCTGCCCGGCGGCGACTGCGCGGGGCCTGGGGAGAGGGGAGGGCAGGATGCGTGGGGGGCGGCGAGCTGCGCCCTCCGCTTCTGCCCCCTCCTCGCCGCCTGGCTGGACCCCACCGGCTCAGGAGGCGAACTTGGAAAGTACGGGCGAGGTGACCCTCTGCCCTGCGCACCCTCAAACTTCCCCTTGGCGGGTCCGTCTGCACCTTCGCCGCGGTCCCCGCGGGGACCGGCCTGGGGAACCCTGCTTCTGCCTCTCCAGGCTCAGCCTGGAGGGAGCGCGTTCTTGCTGAAGATACTTCCGTCTACGAAGGAGTCCGAGGCGAAGACGGCGGTCTTAGAGAGCCCCCGCACACCCGCTCGCGACCTTGACTCGGGAGGGGGGGGGCCGCCTTTAGCTCCCCGAAGGCCCTGGGGTCCCGGGAGGGGTGCGGGGGATGGAGGAGGAGGAACACAGTGACCCCAAACCTCCACCGCATGTTCCTTGCCCGGTCGGTCACACTCTCTTGGAACCCGCACGTTCGGGGTCACTAGTTGAATCCGCTTCTGGATGCAGAAAGCAAGCCAAAACTGGAGTGTGAGTGATCCCGTGTGACGTGGAAATCTAGAGGGGTTTCCCCCAGCAGGACAGCTGGCACACTCCCCGTGTCCTTTCTGAGGCCAGACCGCCTGCTCCCTTCCCTGGGCGCTGTGACAGCGACAGCCGCCAGTGCCCAAGGGCACCTGGGGGGAGGGACCCAGTTCAGAGCACACGTTCCACCCGCGGGCCTTTGTTTAAATTAGCAAATTGCTTGTATTTTGGATACAGATACTCCCGGTCGGTCAGAGGGGTTTGGTTAGCAGGATCCCCAGCCAGCTGTCTAGAACAGGTAGTTGGAACACGGTTCCCTCCAGGGACCAGAATGGACAGGTCCTAGCTCCTCTTGTCCTTAAGGCCTCGATGTCTTCGTAACAACCATCTGGTGTCCTCTTCTCCCAGGACAAGCCGCTCCCTTCCTTGATTCTTTCCTGGTCTCTCCAGACAGTCCTCTCTGGAGCGCTGCATTTCCGTCTGCTCGCTGGCGGTCCCCTCCCGATGTCCTCTAAACCCTCTCCCCCGACCCCCACACTCACATCCCCCTGCCCAGGCGGGCGGCCAGGCCCGGCGGAGAACTGGCCTCATTTCTCCTGTCCCATCCCCCCCCATCACGCCGGGACCCCCAGTCCTTTAAAGCAGGGCCCCACTCCTTGGCGTGTGGTCCTGTCCACACCCAGTTCACCTTCTCTCTGCCTTCTCAGCTATGGGCCTGCTCTGGTCCCTCCCCTGCTTAAAAATGTGCTCTGCAGTGCCACTGTCTGAGGGGAAGGTGACGGGCTCTCCACGGGGTGCACCCGGTGGTCCATTCCTTGGCCACGTCCTCAGGCCACTGTCCTCTGAGGCTTTGGTTTCACACTGGGCTCTCTCGGCTAGGACTCAAGGCACACTTGGGTGTCCCACCCCTGTCCCTTTCTTCCGTGTGAGCAGCAGCATTGCCAGACACTGTAATTCCCTGTGGACAGGCTGCCCTCCCACCGAGCCCTGGGCCCCTCTCGGGGAGGGGGGGCACCATGGTGTCCTACTCCTCTGTCACCAGGGCCCGGGGACGGGCAGTGTGGGTGATCGCCCGGCCCCACTGGTTCGCCGCCCCTTACACCAGCTGCAACATTCACAGAGTTGTTCCTTCCCCACTTTGCTGCACTAAGGGGAAAAGATTAAAATTTTTTTTAAGCCAGAAAATATTCAAGTGGAACTACATAGAGGAGTGGCAAAAGTCAGGTTACAGTCATTCACATGGAAAATAATACAATCATTAATGAATAATAATGCAAGAATTAACTCTGATTTGCATACTCACAACTGCTAGCCCGCTGTGAGCATTCAGGTGGGCATAATAAAAAAACCTTCCTGTTGAAAAGCAAGCTACGAACATCTTCCGATTTACAGAGTCAGGTTGGGAAGCCACTGAGCCCTGAAGGCATGCAAACTCCAGCTGACTTCCCCACGTCCTATCTCACATTCTCTCAGGGCTTCCTGGGCAGGAAGTCACCAACATCTCCACTCCGCTGACGTTTTGCTCACAATGTACTGTATTGTAGACACAATTTTCAAATATTCCTGGTTAGCACATGGTCGGTGCTCTGTATTAATGGTATGTTTTTAAACATATGTAGTGTTAAGGAAAAGAATCAACAGGACGAAAGTCACTTTGGCTAAGCAGTGTCACCAAAACAAAACTCAACAACTAACCTAACTGTTGTGTCAGCCCAGCCTGGGAGAGACGTTTTAGGCCAGTCGGCACTGAACTCCCTGGCCGGCTCTTGAGGCGTCTTCTCCTTGGTAGGAGCCCCTGCCTCCCCTGGCGGAAGGCGTCCTTGTCTGAAATAACCCACTCTCCTAACTTCTCAGCCCCTCCCTCTCCTGCCTGGAAAATCCTTCCTTCAGTGCAACTCAGAAGAGCAGCTTCCAGTCGCCAGACGGGATGTGGCCCTATTCAGTGTCCCTTAATGAAGCCAATTAGGTCTTCCCATTTACTCTGTCGAGTCACATTCTTGAGAATTAGTTACTGTATATATTTCATCTAAAGGTTGCTTATTTTTGCCTTTGGGGTTTGAATGGTAGGTATTGGGGAAAAAGTGGATTCTTATTTATATGACTACCTCCTCATTTAGAAGTCTTCATTTTTGTTTGCAAAATGTTACCTTATTCTGAGGGAGAGTCGCTAGAAGCAGAGGGAAGTTTGGAAACGATCTGGTCCGACGTTTAGGTCACAGGGCAAGGAGCAGAGCCGAGCCGGAGGGCTACGATGATGAGCCGAAGGTCACGCAGCTGGCCAATGGCAGATGTTGGAAGAATGTGCCGGTAAATCAAGACTGTGTTTCGTGAGAAGGAAGGGCTCATTTCTATTTGATTGTTCTGAATATTTTCAGAGTTACTTGGTTTGTAAACTGACAATCGAATGTTCAAATACATGTGTAGTCAAATCTAATAGGGAAAATGATGGGGAATTTTTTTATAGTGAGGAAATCATCCTCAAATATGTATTAGAAACAGGTGCTTGATAGCTTTTAATGAACTGTGTCTTTCAAAACCATAAACACAGTTTGTTTTTGCCACCCTCAAAAGACTTTTTCAGTTGCTTCGAGAATCGACTAATTTAAACCACAAAGGCAGCACCAGTAGGAAACTCATGGAAGGCTACAGCTTCAAGAGATAAATTGACCCCCCCACCCCCACCCCCCCAAATCAAGGGAGATATTTAGGGAAAAGCCTAGTCCTGGTTAGGGCATCGCCTCTCTCACCAGAGCTCCAAGAAACCCACATGTGATGGGTGCAAGATTTCTCCACAAGGAGACTTCTCAAAAGTAGGCCGTCCCGCTGTGTGGTTGGAAGTGTTTTTTGGAAAGGTGGAGGTGGAGACCTTCCCTTCGTTTTGACCACAAAAATAATTTGTAAATGAAGATTGTGACTTGTTATGGACATAAGCTAAAGGCACAGCCAGCTTAGCCCTATGTAGTAAAGCATTGATTGGACCCAGAGAGAGGCCTGGCCTTTGTCCCGGGCTTCTGGGAGGTGACCCCTAAGCCATCTGAAAATGTCATTTCTGTTAAGAGCGTCTTTGCTTATCCGGGCCCTGGGACCACACCAGAAAAGGGAGGGCTTTGGGGCCATGTGATGGTAGCTCACCCTCCAGAGGGGCTGAGGGCTGAGGGCTGAGGTCAGCCGCCAGGGTGGCCCACCAGCCCTAGGTGATCCAGCTCCAATCAGATCTCTGGACCCTGAGGCTCAAGCACGTTCCCCTGATTGGCAGTATCACCGCGCATGCGTTGTTGCCGGGTGAATGGTTGCGCTGGCCGCAGTCCCGCAGGGTCCAGGCAGCCGGAAGCTCTGAGCGGGGCGTCTCTGGCCCCCGAGCTGTGCATCTCTTTCCCTCGCGGACTCCACTGTTCATGCCAATCCACGGAACCGTGAGTGTAACAGCTCGCCAGGAGTTCTGAGTTCTTCCAGTGAATCGTGAACTTGAGGGTGGCCTTGGAGACATGCCCCTCCCCCCGAGAGTGGCCTTGAGTCCCGTCCCCTAACTTCACAAGCCTCAGTCTGATTCGGAGCACGGCAGCCCCTTAACTGCCTCCCTTTCCGTGTCATCTCGGTCTCTCCTTCAGTCCGTCCCGCACGCAGCTGCCAGTCGGGTTTCCTCCAACCTGGCCGATTCCACACGGCTGTCACCTTCAGTGACCCCTCCCCAGGCCCTCGCTGGTAATTCATCGCTAACGGGGCTGATGTACAGCCGGGCTGGGCCTGCCCAGGTGAAGGCGGGGTCACCTTCGAGAGCTCCCGTGGGCCTGCCCTTGGCTCCGCGGGTGCCGACTCCCTGCTGCACGGCTTCTGCCCCGCGGGGGGGGGGGGGGGGCTGGCATTTCGGGAGGCAGCTGGGCAGAGGTCCTTGACCTCCGCAC
Organism: Phyllostomus discolor; assembly: GCF_004126475.2. Lineage (NCBI taxonomy): Eukaryota > Metazoa > Chordata > Mammalia > Chiroptera > Phyllostomidae > Phyllostomus > Phyllostomus discolor. Next base: position 4,261,377 of record NC_040906.2, on the reverse strand, counting down.
CCCCAGCATCCGGCACATGCCGGAGGCACCAGGAGCGGGTGGTTGGCCAGGCAAACACACGGAAGCTGGCGGGCGGGACGTGGACAGGTCCTCGGGCTCAGCCCTTCTTCTACAGTTATTGAGTGTGGCGTCAGCCTGGCCTCGGTGCTACACCGTGCCCTTCCTCGGTCCCTGAGGGTGTTTCTCTAAGTGTCTCCTTCGGGAACGAGCAGACTTCTAGGGTTGGTGCCTCAGGCTTGGGGGCCGTAACTGCGCCCCCTCAGGATGAGCTGAGAAACCCACTGCAACTCACGTCGCCGGTTTGGTGTAGCGAGGAGCGTTGCTTTTGTTTGTGTTCTTTGTCTGACGTGGTTGCTATGGTGGACATTGTTCCTGATTTGGTTAAATAGGGAAAAAAACCCGAGGGATGCGGAGATGCACACAAATCGTGGGCTGGTTCAAGGGGACGTGCTAGCGCTGGGCAGGCGTCCGTGGCAGGGGAAGCAGGCGCTGAGATCTTGGGGCTGCGCTGCCACCGACGATGACGTCACAACACTGAGCTGAATGCATTTGCAGAATCAAACAGAGGTGGCCCAGCTTCGCCTCCCTGCTGGGCCTGAGAAGCAGCTGGGTGATGTCGCTCCGTTAGCGAAATGTTGGAATTTCTGAAGCTTCTTGATGGCTTCTGTGTCCTTAGTAGTGGCGTTAAGAGACGGGGACACAGGGTAGCCATATCGTCAGTCATGAGACGCAGACAATCGGGTGGTCTTGATAGACACGTATAATTAAAACGGGCTCCCCAGCTAACACCCGGACGAGGCACTGTAACGCTGGTGTGCGCGCCGGCAACTGTGGGGAGTAAACTCGAGGCCGCCTGTGGGTTTTCTCAGGATGTCCCTGACCCCTTGGGGCCTGCGACGCAGAGGGTCCAAGGACTCCGGCTGTGCCAGGTGTCACGGGCTTCTGACCAAGAAGCATACTGAAACTAGGGGGACCTAAGGAAAAATACGGGTTTCCCCCAAGATTTGTTGAGGATGAAACGTGGGGAAAATGGGATGAGGAGCTGCCTTGGCACATGGTGTAGGCTGTGACCGTGGAGTTGTGGCTCACACCCTCCACCCGTAGAGGGACAAGAGCTGCCTCCTCCCACCGAGCCTCACTCATTTGGAGTCACCCCGTAAACTACGTGGTTAGAGCTAGTTTGGTCCTACAGGTAGTGGGTCCTTTAAAACAATGTACGAATAGGAAGTAATATCATTAGTATTTAGGAAGCATGCGTTTAGCACGTAAATCCACTATTGTCACGGGGAATGTATTGCCTTGACCATTAATCATATATAGCAAAACTACTTAAGGTATGAAGTGTGAAAGAAAAAGATGTCCATTCATAAACAACGTAGACTTGAAGGAATAGAATGCAGTTACAATTAATAATTAGACATTATCCATATATTGTTCCATGAAACGAGCAAATAGCTGCCTTTTAGAGAAGCATTTTTGCAAAACAAGAAGTAAGTAGCATGATAACTTTTCATTTGTTATCGAAACAAATCCCTCGCCCTTAACCTCCAGGGGAAAGAATGCTCTGTGTTGAGCCACCGGGACGGGATGTTCAAGGACCGGGAGTCCTGTATAAAGACTGGGGTGTGTGTCTTTAGTAGAGACCAGTCACTTCCCGGGAGCCACTAGGGGCGCCAACGAGGTGCACCACCGGGCACTGGGCGGTGCTGGGGCCTCGACAGCCCGTGGTCACGTTAACGAGAAGGCCTGTCCTCCCAGGAGTTCAGAGCTCATGACTGCTATGGATGTGTCTTTCTTTGAAGAGTCTGATACGGGGACTGGGGACCACGGCGTGGAAATCAGCACCCAACAAATGAACGTCATCTAGAGAGAAAGCACATTTCAAAACCATCCCAGACACACAGCCGTCGAAGAGGTTCAAACGTGAGCAGGCAGTTAGCAAGGCTTGGGAATGGTCGCTGGCCTCCGGGGATGGATGTGGGGATCAACACAGCCTGCATGGAGCGCAGGCTGGACCACCTAAGGCATAAATCCGCAAATGCTTGCCCCATGAGGGCGGGGATGCTACTTCCAGGAACAGGTCCTAACGAACTATAAGAATCCACGTGAAAATAATTAGCTACGAGATTATTTCTTATAGCGTTCTTTATAATAGCGAAATATTAGGGGCAACCTGAATGTCCAATAATAGGCTATTTCACTATTTAAATTATGATGTATCTCTAAAAATCATTACAAGTGATTTTTAACGTATTTAATGACCTGGAAAGCTGCCTATACTACATCGAACAGACCCGCAGATTCCCAAACTCAATGGCAGCGATTTTGCTTTTCCACCCGGGCCCAGCCTGATGGCCCCCACGAGGAAGGGGGGCTGGAAGGGGCGGGGCTGTTCCCCCCTCAGCGTCAGCGAGGCGGGGACCAGAGAGCACGCCACCAGCACCCACGAGCGCATCCACGGGGTGGGCTTCGAGGAGCGCGCCCCTCAGGCACTCAGAGAGACCTGGAAATTTGCCGTGCAGGAGGTGGGAAGTACAGATGGGCTCGTGGACACTAGGCTCAGTAGAGCCGCCTGGGCCACGGGAGTAAGGACTGTCCCATCCGGCGCCCAGGTGCGGTTTTCCAGGCAACGTAACAAGGATGAAGATTCACCAAACGAGCTCTATACGCTGGCCATCCTTGTGCCTGTCATCACTTTTCAAAATCTGCAAACAGTTAGTGTGGGTGAGCACGAACGCCTGACTGTCCAATAAAGTTATAAAACTGCCCCCCAAAAGGTCACATTTTGTTTGTAAATAGACTTATTGAGATGAGGTTCAAGCACATAGGTATTTGAAAAAGGACTGGGAGAGTGATGAGCAAAAACAGTTCTCGGTCCTGGCGGTTGATTAGCCAGAATCTCAGGGAATTTTCTTCTTTCTACTCATGTGTGTTTAACATTTTTTTTCTGCAGTAAATGTGTCACTTATGTAATAAGGGGGGGAAGTTGCCTCGAAAGATATCATTCCCTCACTGCGCACAGATTTAGAGCTGAGCTAACGCGCTCACACACCCAGAGGGCGTCCTGGTGGACAAGCGGGGCCGAGCTGTTTCGTATTCTGTAGATTCACTTGGGGCGGAAACACCTCAACGCGTCACAGAAATCCACCTTGTCCAAAGCTCTTCAGTTTCCAGAGAATTGTGGATTCAAATCTCACAGCCGACTACTTCCTGGCGCATCTCTAAAACTGAAGCACCTAGCTGGTGTTCTAATCTGCCCGGTTATCCAAACTGTCCTTTCCTTCCGTAACCCCACAGGCGTGACTCCTGACCAGAGCGCTTCCTGTTCTCCTTGGGAAGTCATGGTCACATCAAAGGAGTCATTGCAGAAATCGCTGCCTCCCCATCAAAGGCAGGTCTCCCTCACACTCAGCCCCCCTGCGAGGCTCCGCCTCCCCTGAGCTGGCTCCAACACCACCTCCTCCATGAAGCCCACCCCCTGTCCCTCCCCATCGCTGGCTGAATTTGCTCACACTTGGGACTTCCTGCAGCCTTCACCACGGCTTCCCTTGAGGCCCGATCGCTTCCCGGAGAATATTTCTCTGTCTTCCCGGACTGTGCAGGGACCCTGACGGAGGAGGTGGCCCCCTCGCCATGCAGGCAGGCGCCTTGCACGTCCTGGAGGCTGGAGACACACTTGCCACGTGGAGGCGGAGCTGAAGAAGTCTTGACAGCGCAGACGTGCCTGCGGCGTGGCCCGGCGTCTCCGAGTGAATCACAGCCCCAGAAACATCTCCCAAACCCTTTCCTCTCTGCCACTAAACACAGGCCTCCCCTCCCTGCCACCCCCTTAAACGGGGAGCGGGCCTCCAGCTAAAGTATCAATAGCATTGTTATCTGGGGGGGAAAAAGAATCAGGCTACCCCCGAAGAAGTGTAATTCCACTTTTGTGTCTGTACCTTCTTACGGTTCGGCCCTCCCCAGAGCTGACCGGCTGAGGTTTCTTTTTTTCCAATGGGAAGCCTGCGCCTCATTTTTTCCACGCAGCGAAGATTGCACGTTAAGTGATTGCTACTTCTGAAATGCTGCTCAGCCTTCCGAGTGGCTTTTGTTCGTCACAGTCAGCGGGATCTCCAGGCCTGTTTTTCTCTCAGGCGCAGGCGGGGTGAAACGAGGGGCTTTAGTAGGTCTCTCTTTTCCGCCTCACCACGAGGGGCTTTGGCAGGCCCTCCGAGGAGGGTCTCCAGCGCCTCAGAAATGGATTCCTCCATTTGAAATTAGCATCTGTCCTCAAAAAAAAAAAAGAAAAAAGAAAAAAGAGAGAAAGACTCTAACCCGCCATCAGCTGAGTGTTTTCGCCGAGGAGTGATGGGTTCTCCCCAGGAGAGGGGAGCGCGTTCCCGACACAGTGAGTCAGAGGACGCAGCGGAAAAATTCCTCCCGGTTGAGTGCACCTTAGCAGAATGCACGCTGCTCCTCCCCGCACCGCTGCTCCTCCCCGCACCCTCGGCCCTCAGCTTCTGCGCTTCACGCCATGAATCGCCACCGACTGGGCACCGGTCTCGAGGGCGCAGCACTCTGTGTCTTCTGGACTGAAATGCACCGTGGTCACCACACTGAAAACCCTGAGGGGAAGCGGGCACTGGCATGCCTGGCCGACGGGAGCGCAAAGTGGTCCATCGTCACACAGAAGGGAATTTTTCCGTGACCGACAGAGCCACAGCTGTGCCGTGGGCCGAGAGTTTGTCTCCCCAGATTCTCATGCTGAAGTCCTGGGCCCTCTGGGAGGTGGTCAGGTCGTGAGGGTGGAGCCCCCGAGGACGGCATCAGTGCCCTTATTAAGGAAATCCCGAGAGCTCCCTCGCTACGGTCTGGGACTTCCCAGCCTCCAGGAGGGCGAGAAATACACGTGCTGTTTCTAGGCCACCTGGGCTATGGTGCTCTCGTTGTGGCCGCCGATCCGACTGAGCCAACAGGCACGTACCCCTTCACCCAGCAATTCCGTTTCTAAGAATTGACCCTGAAGCCACACCCTGAACTATGGAACAAGCTGTGTGCAAGGCCCTGCACTGTGGCATTATTTCTGATAGCCACATATTGGAAGCAGCCTCCACACCCCTGCAAAGACTGGCTGCGTGGACGATGGGATCGCCACACGATGGAATGGGGCACAGCTGGGGACCCCCAGGAGGGCAGTACCCCCGCCCTGATGCCTGACAACAGCAAGCCCCCGTCACGAATCCGCAGTGATACGCACAAACCCCACACATCAAAAGACAAGGAGGGGCCTTCCGCACAGGAGAAAAATCAGTAAAAGTAGGAGGCATAACAGAACACTCCCATTTTGCAATTCCCGATGTCACGGTTGTTTCCGGAAGGACCATCGGTGGCTGTTGAAATGTACATGGTCTCAAACGATCACGTGTTAGTTTCAAAATGGGAAATTGTGACTTGACTTTGGAGCAACCTGGCAGTTTCCAAATTAACCATCAGGAGTAGCGGGCCAGCTGGCGCTAATGCCGGCCGACGGGTCGTGGTTCCACGAACTCGTCCCCTGAATAGAATCCAGCTGCCCGCCTTGATGTCCAGCCTCCGGGGAACGCGGAGAGCAAGGTGACACACCGCACAAGGACGCAGACACACCCACATGGTGGTCACGTCACAGTGGATAAGCGTGAACTTTCAAAACGTAAGTCCTGGGAAAAGAGGGCGGGGGAGACTGTCTATTATAGGAAATGCAGTGCTTGAACTGTATTAGGTTTTGATTCACAAACCTCAGCTACAAGAGGCATTTTGGAGACACTTGGGGGAAATTCAAAGACAGGCTTAGCTTGTGGAATGATTCATTCCGTAGCTTATGGAATGATTATGAATTTTCTTAGGTGTGATAATGGCCTTGTGGTTTTGTGGAAAAACATCCTTATTCTTAGAATTTCTAGGCTGGATACTTAGGGGTAAGTCATAACGATGCCTGCAATTTACTTTCATGTGGCTTTCGTGGAAATGGGGGAGGGAGAGATGGGGGGAGGTGTTTTTTAAATTAACTTTTTTAAATTTTAAAATTAGAGTTGATATGTGATATTGAAGTCGTTTCAGGTGTATAACCCTGTGATAAGACATTTATATAACTTAATAAAATGATCACCCCCCCAAAATCTAGTACCCATCTGACACTGTTATTACACTATATTGACTATATTTCCTATGCTGTACTTTACATCCCTGTGACTATTCTGTAACTACCAATTAGAACTTCTTTAATCCCCTCAACAGTCCTCTGGCAACAGTCAAAATGTCCTCTGTATCTGTGAGTCGGTTTCTGTTCTGCTGTTCGTTTATTTAGGGTTTTTTTTTAGATTGCACCTATACATGAAATTTGTCTTTTTCTGCCTGACTTTTTTCACTTAGCAGAATAGGTCAAGCCATGTGGTTGCAGGCGGCAAGATTGTATTCTTTCTTATGGCTGAGTCATATTCCACTGTGTATATGCATCACGTCGTCTTTATCCACGCACCCACTGCCGGACACCCGGCTGCTTCCATACCTTGGCTGCTGTAAACAGTGCTGCAATGCACACAGGGGTGCGTGTGTCTTTTCGATTTAGTGTTTTCGGCCTCTTTGGATAAATACCCCGAAGTGGGGTGGCTGGGTCCTTCTTTGCCTCTCGTTACAGCCTTCACTTCAAAGCCTATTTTGTCTGGTGTGAGTATTGCTCCTTCAGATACTTGTTTTGTCTTGTTTCCGTTTTTTAATGAAATGCTTTTCCCACCCCTTTACGCTCAGCCTGCGTGTGTCTTCTCACCGGGTGAGGCTCTCACAGGCGGCCCACGGAAGGGTCTTGTTTTGTTAGCCATTCTGTCGTCCCGTGTCTTTTGATTGAACATTTAATCCACTTGCATTTAAAGTAATTGTTGATACAGATGTATTTATTGTCAGTTATTATTCGTATTTTTATCCTTTTTATTTTTCCTTCTTCTGAAAGAAGGCCTTTTTCACATTTCTTGTAATACTGGCTTGGTGGTGATAAACTTTTAGCTGTTTCTTGCCTGGGAAGCTCGTTATCTGTTCTCTGATTCTACACGACTGGTTCTTTTTTACGGATTCCATGTTCCTATTTCACACTGTTGAAGTTCCCTCTATGTTTATCTCCTCTTCCCCTAAGTTCATTAAGCATCTTTGCAACCAGGATTTTCAACTGTGTATCTGGTAGTTTTCTTGACTCCATTCCATTTAGTTCTTTTTCTGGAGATTTCTCCTGTTCTCTCATTTGGGACGTGTTTCTTTGTCACCTCATGTTGGCTGCCTCCCTGTGCCTGTCTCCGTGTACCAGGTAGAGCGGCTACGTCTCGGTCTTGGCAGAGTGGCTGCATGCAGTAGGTGTCCTGTAGGGCCCAGTGGCACCAACGAGATGGATCCCCCAGGTGTGCCCCCCGTGGGGGCTGCGTGCACCCTCCCATTGCAGTTCAGCCTTGATTGCTGTTGGCGCATCAGTGGGAGGGACTGACGCCCAGGCTGACTGGCCATGGGCACTGGCCATGGAGGAGCTGCTGGGCAGGGGCCCGCCCCACGGAGCAGGACTCATTTCCGAGAAGCTGTGGTGCCCGCCATGTCTGCCCCTTGAGTGTGTTGCTCATGGAAGTGGGTGAGTTGTGATCTGGTGTGGTCTGAAGCTGCTCACCAGGTGTGCTGGCTCAGGGGCCTCCTGGTAGGTTCAGGCCAAGGTCATGTACTGCCTGCGCCCTGCCTGGGGCCACGTGGTGTGAGCTGCACAGCGGTCTGCAGACGGCTGCTACTTGGGTTGGGCTTGGAGCTGCCCAGGAGAGGCCACGTGGCAAACCGAGGCCGGCTGCTACTAGTGCTGGGCCTGGGGCCACTTAGCAAGAAGGATGGGGTAGCAAAGGCTCAATGCTGCTTGTTTGGGAGACTAAGAAAATCCGAAGCATGAGCCAAGACAGGCCGTTTGCAGGCAAAAGCCACGGGAAATGATTTGGGTGGACCCACAAGCTGGTGGGGTGAGGTCTCAGGAAACCACCCAAGTGGGGCCAACGACTCAGCCAGGTTGGTGGAGACGCAGACACGGCTCCCGCCTGCCAGCTCTGCAGGGGGCAGCTCAGCACAAGGAACAATGGCTCTGCCAGTGCTTCGGTCTGGGAGAAAGCTGCCCCTCCAGCCTGTGTCCTGAAGGCAGACAATTCACTTCCTCCCTGTCTGTCTCCAGCGCCCTCCACACTGCTGCCCAGCACAGAGGCTCAGGGGGCGTGAGTCTCAGTAAGTCCGTGTGTGGGCCCTTTAAGAGGCACTGCCTGGGATCCCAGCAGCCCTCTGCCTCACCCCGCCACAGTCGCTGTGGTTTTTACAGCCAGAAGTTACGGGCACTTCTCGTCCTGGCCCTGGGGCCCCGGGCCGGGGGGCCTGGTGTGCGGCTGGGACACCTTCCCCCTCAGGGGGGACCTTTGCCGTCCAGATGTTCCTCCCGATTTTTATCCACCCCCGGTGGCTCTGGGACAAGCCCGTTCTGCACCTCTGCCCCTCCTGCCGGTCTTTATAGCTCCTTCTTCATACCCTTCGCTGGAGGACCTCCGTTCAGCCGGATTTCAGGCGGTTCCGACTGGCGGTGGTTCTGCCGTTTAGTTGTGATTTCCTGTGGCCGTGGGAGGGTGCGAGCCGCGTTTACCGCCGCTGCCATCCTGACCAAAGCCGCAGGGCGTTTTAATAATTCATTGAATCTAGGTTCGGAGTGCATGGGAGTTCAATGTACTACTCTTCCCACTTTCTGTATGTCTCAATTTCTTCTTTATAAAAAGTCGGTGGGAAGGGGAAATGGTATGTAGAGAAATACCTCATTTGGTTTAAAGAAATGTAGTGACAACCCAGTTGAAGTGTAGGCAGACGTCAGGTGTAGAATGTTGGGTTTGGCCTGGGTTGCCAGGCACCTTGCTAAGCGTGGGGGTCCTGGGGGTCCCGGGAAAGTGGTCCCTGGGAAGGCAGAGCTTCGGCCCCCCCCCCCCGCCCCGTGTCTGCCGCTGAATCCCCCGGACCCGGCACAAAGCCCGAATCGGGGTCGGTGCTCAACAAGCTTCCGTCTGATGCACTGATGTGTCAACAGCTCAGTGATACACACTTTTGCCTGGTTTTTAAATTAGTTGTTCAGTATAGACTCTTGGTCAGAGATTAAGAGCATTATTACTGCTTTTCACAAATGTGGAGAAATGACAAAGGGTTACACTGGTTTACACCCAGCCAGGGTCTCTCTCTGAGCTCTTTCCGGTACTCGGGTGAGCGTCTGAAGCGACGTGCCAGTTCAACGCACAGAAAGTATCTTGTTCTCGTTTGCATTTCTCTGCTGGTGATGTCGTCCTGGTTTATGGCTGCTGTCATAATCTTACTTATGAAGGTTTTGTATTCTCCTCTTGTGAATAGTCCTTTCATGCCTCTTGCTCGTTTTAATTTTGGAACGTGTGTGTTTTTCTAGCCGATTTGTAAATACAGTGTGCGATGCTGTTTGCAGGAGTATTTTTTTTTAGAACACGGCTCACTTCGGAGGTTTCCCTTTGAACACAGGAGCCCTGACATCAGTTATTTCAGCTCGCGTCTGAGGCGTGTGTGACTCCCAGCAGCGGGGGGCGCCGCCCGGGGCTCAGTGGCGGGCAGCGGGGTCGGCTTCGCAGCCACTCTCCCCTGGTGCCCCGGAGTCTGGGGGCCAGCCACCCACTGGAGGGTGGGCAGGGTGCTGGGCTGGGAGACGAGGGTCTGGGCGTCAGAGAGGGGCCTCGCAGGGTCTTTTGGTCCAGCTCCTGCGTCCAGGCAGGCAAGACAGTTAGTTGTACTGCAGTTGTACAGAACAGACAAGCAAGGGGCAAGCCCTCTCTCCTCGGACACACCCTGTTCCAGGGCCACGTGGGAACTGGTGGCTCTTCAGTCCTGACAGTGACAGTGACCCCAGGTCCCTCTCAGGCGGTCCCCTGTCACTGCCCGTCCCTGACCCCTGTCTGAGACTGTGTGACCTGAACCAGACACCAGCAAAAGCAGCCTTGCCTCGTCTGCCGGTTCTGTCCCCTTTTCACGAACCCACGACCGGCTCCACAGCGATCTCCCATGGGTCTCCCATGGGGCTGCCGTCCAGCTCACTTGTGTGGCCGCTGGCAGGAACCCTCGGCTGCCCACCACTCGGGGGTTCCCTTAGGCTGCCTGCCACGTGTGCTCACGAATGAAGGTGGCTCCCCCAGAGCCGCAGGTCGGATGGACTGGTGCCCACCACCTTCTATGGCCGGGGCTCCGATGCGTGCACCGGTAACCCACTGTCGGTGAGAAGTAGTGTGAAGCCCAGCCGTGCCCCGCAGGGCGGGGAGCAGGGTGCAGACTGGCGGCGGGGTCACTGGAGGCCGTCTTGGAGGTGGATGGCCACACGCTCGTTCCTCTTCCTTGCTCGGAAATTTCCGAGGACAGTCAGTGCTCTGTCCCAGTGGGGGAGTTTGACACTGGCTAAAGAAAAGACTTCTACGTGTGCAAAGACATTGGACCCTGTCGGGGTCCTTCTGCGGCCCCTTCGGCCCTCTCCAGGGGGCTGCACTGGCCCGGGCGCTTCCGGTAGCCTCTTCAGCCGCAGCCGACTCCTTCTGGAAAATGAGGCCGCTGTGCTGGGACGTGCCCCCTGCACCGACCCCAGCCGTCCCGTTCCTTCCATGCAAACACAGGTTCCTGGCACCCCCTCCCCAGGCCAGGCATGGCAGCCTCCTCTTGGCACACATGTGACTTTGCAACCTGCGGAGACCTGGCTCCTGGCACAGTCATTAAACTTGGCCAAGACAGAGCGTGCTGTTCCTGCCCCCTGGGTCTGAATTCAGAGGTTTGTAGTGGCAGCACTGTCCGTGTCGGGCTCTGACGGCACTGATGACCGGGGTCAGAGAGGAAAAAGGAACCGGGGAGCCTGGCGCTCCCCCTCAGGCTGCTGGGTGCCGGCAGCTTTGCCGTGCCACTGTGGCGGCGCCCGGGGCCACCTCGCCCCCTTCTCTGTCTCTGTGGCCGGCACCTCCCCTCCCCCACCCCCCACGTGCAGTGGGAACCCCAGCGCGTGGTTCGTCGGCGGAACAAACCCTTCCTCCCGTGGAGGACAGGCGCAGCGGTGCGGCTGTAGTCAGTGCGACAGGAGGAGCTGCGGGGTGTTTCGTGGCAGGACATGGGACGAAGCTCCGTGAGTGGAAGGCGGAGGGAGAGCATGACATGCTAAGGTCCGAGCACTGAGGGGGACCGGCTGGGGCAGACCAGAGGCGAGACCCCAGATCACAAGGATGGGTGGGCCTCAAAGCCTTTGACTGTGCGTCAGAGGGCTCTGCGGGGACGGGCGGCCGAGCCTCAGGCTCCCCGCAGGACGCAGGCAGGCCTGTGAGGACAAGGCCAGGGCCCTGCTGACGGAACTGAGATGCGAATGCAACTCTAAGCACAACGCATCAGGACCATGCAGTGCAGGAACCGCCAGGAAACTCGTGCTATTCAAACCCCAGCTGACGGCACCGATTGACACGTTTCCCGCACCCGGTCTCACAGGCTCCGCCCAAGTCTGGGGAGCAGCGTGATACACATTTCAGGAGCTGTCTGTCGTTGCTCCTTGACAGTCACTTGGTTCTCTCCAACGCACTGCCTTCTCACCGCGTGGACCAAAAAGGCATTCTTAAATTCCTGAAGGGGCAGGTCCCGGGGGTGGTCGTGCCCCGGGTCTGTAACCCCCAGGGAAAGTTTATCTTTGCCCTGAGCGAGCCCGGTGATGCTTCCGTGCTTCCAGGTTCACACACCTCCCAGCGACCGCCCCCCCAGTGAGAACATCATCTTGTTAACAGCCCCGCCTTCCACCGTCTCCCACCTCCAACGGCCTCTTCCTTAGGTTTCCCCCATAACTGCAAGTGCTTCCAGAAGACCGCAAAATTGTGGTCATAATCATAAAGGTGAAACTAAAAAGGGAAACATTTAAACAGTGATTAAAATAAAGGGAAAACAAGAAGAAAGGCAACAAGGCAAAGTGAGGAAGCTCAAACAGTACAGGAATGATTGGCCAACGGAACTAGCATCACCAAAATAGGGCCAGGTAAGCCCAGAGGGACCATCCAGCAGGCGAGAAGATGCCAGCCGTGCCAGAGATGCTGCAGATGCAACCACGAGCAGGTAGGATCCGCGAGTCCAGCTCAGCCCAGTGCCCGCGACTGTTACTGTTCTTGTTATTGGCGTTATTATTGTTACTGTTATTAGATCGAGCAGGTCTCCTGTTTGACCCCTTAAGATCTGGGTTCCTTGCAACTTCCTGAGGTCTGGTCACTGCTGGGGCGGTTAGGTGGCGGGGGGTGGGGTGGGGGTGCAGCTCGGCCATCTCGAGGCCAGGCCCTCCACCCATATCAACAGGGACTTATGGGGAGGGGGAGAAGACGCCCCTTCAACTCCCCAAACAGGAAAAAGTTTAGAGCCGCCGAAAAGCAGATACAGCTGTCGGAAGTGTCTGTCATTAGCGGCAGCAGCTGTAAAACCTAAGTCATAGCCGTCTTTGTCCGGAGACAGTGTGAGAATAGAAGCAGTGTTAGAGACAGAAAATCCAGGCCTCTCCTGTCACCATGTCCAAGTGGCCCAGGGTCCTTTGAATGCTCTGGGGTCCTTTGCTCACGGTCCATGGGCTGGACGGGCCCTGCAGGGTGGAAGAAGGATGCCAGAGAGGAAACGGATGAACATTGCCGTGCGTGTTTGTATTGCTGCGGGCGTTGGGTCTCCCGTCCTCCTGGGGGAGGTGGGGGAGCGAGTATCCCCAAAAGGCAGCTGGGCCGGCTGGTCAGAGACCCCGAGTTCCTGCCAGAGCTGTGGAGATTCACCCACCCCCTGACCTGGCTTTGCCGGGGCCTTGCTCTGCACAGTCCTGGGCCGCTGTTGGCCCAGTCTGCACTGGGGAGCCTGCAAGAGGTTTTCAAGCTCCCAGGTTGCAACCTCTGCCCAGGGACTCTGTATCTGTTCGTTTGTTTATCCATCCATCCATCCATCTGTCCATCCACCCGCCCATCCATTCACCAATCACTCATCAATCATTTGCACATATGAGTGCTTCCAGGGTGTCAGCTGCGTGCTAAGTGCTCAGGGGAGGACACAACAGGGCACGGGCCTGCCTGTAAGGAGCCCACAGTGACGCCCCCGCGGCCTCCGGGGCAGGAACTGAGGATTCTGCCCGACCTCCCGGAAAAAGAGACACGGGCAGATGGGCAGGGGGTGCGGATTGCGGTGGGCTGAGGGTCTCTCTGCTTCGGCCCTTGCCTTTTCATTTTTAAAAATAGTGACTTTCAAAAAAAACATAAACATTAAACTTTTACTACGGAACATTTCAAACGTGTTCTAAGGTAGACAGAAGAGTATCATGAACGCCCCGGAGACTTCTCCCCAGAGACGGCAGTTAGACACGGCCGGCTCGTCTCCCTCCGTCTCTGCCCCAGCCTCCCTCCCGGGCTGGGATGGTTCTGAAGTAGATGCCGGACATCACCCTGTTTCACCCAGAACATTTCAGAACGTGTCTCTAAAAGACATGGACTTAGAAGGTAACCATACTACCTCTAAAAACTAATAATTTTTAACAGCATCCAATATCTGGTCTGTGTTCAAATTCCCCTGGTCAGCGTCCTCTGCCGGAGGGGAGACTCCAGGAAGGTCTCCACGGAATGGGGGGGCACGTGGCTGGTGCTGCTTTGCATCGCCCCCGCCCTTCCTCGCACTTGGATGAGAAACTGGGTCACCCGTCCTGTTGGGCTTGTGCTGGTGGCATCCGCGTGGTGCGGTTGTACCCGTTCCTCCCTCTCCGGTGGTTTCTTCTACATCGGGGGCGGGGTCTAGAGGCGGGCTGGAGCGCAGCTGCAGTCGCCGGGTTCCCATGGTGCCACCCCCCCCCCCCCCCCCCGCCGTGACCGAGCAATGGTAGAACCCGAGAGCAGCTTCCTTGCGTGAAGAGGCAGCCCCCCCAGCCCACAGCGAAGCTCCTTGGGGTTCCAGATCGTAAAGCCCGTGAGGCTCCTGGTAACGACTCACTGCAGCTTTTACAAGCTGCCCCCAAGGTGACGGTACACGGAACGGGCCTATCTCCATGGAAACACGTACAGTTGCTCACATCGAAACTGGTTCTCGCCCAGAATCAGAGACACGGTGCAGGCATGCGTCTTTGGTGGCCGCGAGGGATTTCATGGCCACGACCCTTTTGGAGAGGGATCCCGGGATAATAGTTGCGATAGTTAATGGCCAGGAAGGTCTGGCTGGACCAGCAGGAGCAGAGCTGGTCACACTTCGTGAAGCCGTCTGTCCCTGGCCGCCCCACTGAGCGCGGCCCCTGGGGGGTCTCTCCCGTCTGAGGCAGGCCACCCACCTTGGAGCCGCGAAGAGCTCCTGCAAGTCCTCCAGGGCCCGGCCAGCAGAAGACAGAGGGATTCGTGGTTGGAACATCCGTGGAAAAACAGTCTAGGAAGCATTAGCCTGCTGGATTTAGGCAGAAACACTGCTGCCCCTTGTGAAATTTCATAATGCAGTCTAATTTTATATAGAAATGTCCATTTATAGAAACACACATTTGAGTTCTGTTCTTTTTTTATGTGTATCTACTTGGCACTTCTGCGACAAGGAAATGATTTCTGGGATTCGAACCTTGGTTTGTGACTTCGCGTCTCTAGCAGAGACCCAACTTGGAAGGCTTGACTTGAGGGGACCTGTAAGGGGCTGATGGGGCAGTGGGCAGGGGGGTGGGGCCCCCCGTACCTCTGGGCTGTGCCCCCTGTGAGCAGGTTAGCAGGAGCACCCTCCGCCTCACAGCCAAGTGCACCCTGGCAGTGTCTCCACCTGGGCTGCCTGGGGAGGTCGTGAGGGGTGGAGTCCAAGCCCCGGGGTTCACGGTGCAGCCTCAGACTACCATATTTTGCCGTGTATAATGCACACCCACATATTGATCCAAACTTTCAGGAAAAAAATGTCATTTTAATTTTACAATTCATTTTTTATTTATTTATATGTAGAAACCAAACCGATTATTGTATTCCAGGACATGGTTATTGCTTTCTAGAGTTTCACTTTTAACACATAAGCATAAATAAAAGAATTAAAAACATGTATATAGATACAGAATTAGTACTACCCATGCATAAGGCACATCCTTATTTTTCCCTCCAAAATTTGGGCAAAATGGCACATTTTGCACGGCAAAATACGGCAGTGAGGAACTTCTGTTGGGTCTCAGTTTTCTTATCTGTGAAACAGGCACGATGGAAAGAGGATTTAAAGAGACAGCGCACACAGAGGCACTCCACACCCGTTAGTTCCTCCCCTGCACCCTCTGTGCGGCTCACCTCCCTGCAGTGACTGCACTTCTCTCCTGCCGCACTGCCCAACAGCATCGTGCCTCCACCCCCCAACCCCCGCTGTTGGCACGTGGGAGAGGACTGGCAGGACACCCTCGGGTGCGCCACAGGCAGTCATGGGACCTCTGGGGACAAGCACTGGCCATGAAGAAGAACAGCACGTGCTCCGTGTCAGCCCCACCCAAGCTTCCTGCAAGCGGGGGACTAGCCGCTGGGCCCACGGCGGGTCTGGGACGACCTCACCCCGCCGACCTGCTGCCCCCGGCCCCCACTGCTCTGTGTCCATTCCGCTGCACCTCCCCTCCCCGAGTCGTCTTTGTCATTCGCTCACACGGGAGACCCAGGCGCTCACTACAGGAGACCTGTTTGGGGGGCCTGGTTCTTGCTCACACACTTCTCAAAGATGCCCCCTCCCCCCCACACAGCTCTCACTGAAGTGGGAAAGGCCCCGTTAATCCCGCCTCCTGTTCTTTTAGCTGACTGGCCCAGAGATAAACACCTGGCCCAAGGAGAGCCAACCAGATTCTGGTCCTTAGAATTTTTCCTTCTCCCAGACGTACGGAAGGAAGTCCCCACTGGCTGCGGGGAGCGGAGCTGAAAGGTCACCCTGGCTCTGGCCGCCATTCCGGGTCACGTGCTCGGGGACAGACCGAGAGAGGTGCTGGTCTGGGACGGCCCGGGACTGGCTAGAGCCGTCCGCGAAGAGCGCCCCGCTGCTGCCCTGAGGAAAGAACAAAGTGGCTCTGGTTCCTGATGGCCTTCCAGTTCCCGTAAAGCGGGGGTCCACCTCGTATACGTGGGTTCTGTGGGACTGCAGCATCCGTACAGTATCTCCCCTTCACCTGGTCAAGTTTGAGTGAGTCTCTGATCTTCGTGGTCAAAGCAGCCGTGACCAAGGACATCGACTCCCGTCACTTCTATTCGATGTGTAACAGATGCCTGCACCCGCGCCATGAGGCAAGAAAAAAGAAAGAGCAGGCATGGAGACAGCAAAGGACCGGTACTGTTTGTACTCGCGGCTGGCAGGATAGTGTGCATGGTAAATCCAAAGGGATAAACAGTTAGAACTAATAAGTGAGTTCATCAAGGTCATGGGGTACCAGGTGACCGTGCAAACATGGATTTTTCACAACGTGCTACCAGCAAACAATTGGAAAATGAAATGAATAAACACTGACTTTCAAAATAGGATCAAAAGGGTTAAATGCCTAGGAACAAATGTAATTAAAATGCGTGTAAATCCTCTATACTGAAAACTATAGATAATTTCTGGATTAATTTAAGGAATATCCAAATAAATGGAACATTAGGACGTGTGAACAGTTTAAGGTGCCAATATTCAGATGTCCTATCTCCAAATTCATCTGCAGTGACAATGCAATCTTACCCAAAACCCTAACAGACTTTTTTGGGAGTAGACATTGACAAATTGATTTTTAAAATTGGTATGGAAATGCAAGGACTTAAAATAGCCAAGACCATCTTAAAAAAAGAACAAATAGGAAGGGTTTCACTAGCAGACTGTAAGACTTAGCACAAAGCTACAGTTATTTAAGACAGTGTGACTAGACAAAAGGGAAAACAATGAGATCAATGAAACAATAAAAGTCTGGAAAAGACCCACATGTCTGCAGCCAGTGAGTTTAAAACAAAACAAAACACCAGTGCCATTTACTGGGGAAACAGGAGTTCTATTTCATGACATTAAAGCAACTCCTATGCACGTGGACCGCAGACGCAAATGGGGAGGGCAAAGCGCAAAACTTCTACAAGGAAAGCACAGGAGAACACCTCTGTGACCTTGAAGTAATCACATATGTCTTCGATAGGATGCTAAAGGACTAACAATCCAGGGAAAACATTGATAGAATGGCCTTCGCCGAAATAAAAACTTTCTGTTCATTGAAAGACAAAAACAAACAAACAAACAAACAAACAAAACCCCTAAGAGCTAATCCACAGGCTGGTAGGAGGCATTTGAGATACATATATCTGACCAAGAACTTGTGTTCAAGACACACGAGAAAGCCCGCAAACTAAAATAAATAAATAAATAAATAAATAAATAAATAATAGGCGGAAGAGTTAACCGGGAACTTCACAATAGAAGACAAGCGGTCCTTCAGCATGTGAGACTGCTCTCGGCATCATTCGTCAGGAGGGACCACACGCTAAGTCCCCCGTGAGAAACCACGGTGTCCTCGAGTGGGGAGAGCTGCCCAGACTGACAGCTCCGAGCCCCGGCCGCGCAGACGTGCGCGTGCGCGGCAGTGCAGCCGTTCTGAGAGACCACGTGACCATCTCTAGTAACGTGGAACACGCCCCTGCCCCGAGACGCAGGGCTTCCGCTCCTGTGCGCGCACCCCAGGAAAACGAAGGCCTGCGCCCACAGAAGGACTTGTTCTCGATCTGCCTGGCGTAGCTCAGTGGATTGAGCTCAGGCTGCAAACCAGGCATCGCAGGTTCGATTCCCAGTCAGGGCACACGCCTAGGTTGCGAGCTATGGCCCCCAGCAACCGCACATTGATGTTTCTCTCTCTCTTTCTCCCTCCCTTCCCTCTATAAAAATAAATAAATAAAATCTTAAAAAAAAAGACTTGTTCTCTGAACCTTCATGGCAACTATTTGTAATAGTCAAAAACTGAAGACGACCCAAATATTTATCAACAGGAGGATGGATAAGCAACTCCTGGTAATACTCCTCAGCAGTGAGGAGCATAATCTGATAGGCAGACGTGAATGAAGCATGAAAATATTGTGTTGAGCAAAAATAAGCCAGACACCATAGAGTTCGCACTGTACGGTCCCACTGATGTGAAGCTCAAGAACCAGCAAAACTAATCTAATGGCGATACAAATCGGAAGAAGGTGATATATGAGGTGGTTAGACATTGACTGAAGACACCGGCCTTAGGGAGCCTCTCGGCGCAGTGGAAATGTTCCGTATCTTGGTCCGGCTGACGGTTGGGTGGGCATATGCGAGTATGGATGTAAACACTCATTGCCAGGGACTGAATTGCGTCCCCGCTCTCAAATTCGTATGTCAAAGCCCCAGCCCTCAATGTCAAGGTGTTCAGATATGGGACCTGTGGAAGATAGTGAGGTCTAATGAGGTCCCAAGGGTGGGACCCGGATACAGAGGAAAAGACCAGAGCTGCGTTCCTTCTGTGTCTGCCCCGTGAAGGCACAGCAAGGAGGTGGCCGCCTGCACGGTGAATAGAGAGCCCTCCCAGGGCACTACCATGCTGGTGCCCTGCCTTAGGCATTTCGTTCCCCGGGACTGCGGGAAAACGAATCTCTGTTGTTTCAGCCCCCAGTCTGCAGTGTTTTGTTACGGCAGCTCAGGAGGACTAATACACTCGTCATTCCTCCAGCTGTGTGCCCACGATTTGTACAAGGAAGCAAAAGGGTGTATTTCTACCTGGTTCTGGGACAGGAAGCTGGGTCCGCACTTCCCCGGTGCAGCTATGAGAACGCCATCTCCCCGTAACTACCCAGGGATTTGTGGAGAGTGTCAGCTTTGTAGGAATTTAGCTTAAGGAAGTAATGAGAGATGGGCAAGAGGATTTTGCCACAGTAATATTCATCATAGTGTAGCTTACAAAATAGCCAAGAATTTGAAAGTCTCTTGGATCGGGGATTGCTGCGGCCCTCCCTGTATTCTTTGTCCTTTCTTCCTTCCCAATTCACGTCCTCCCAATTCACTGGGCGGAGGAGCGGACACTGACCCGGTTTAAATAAGACATACATTTCTCAGCCCCCCTTGCTGATGGAGGTGGCCATGTGACCCAGTGTTGGCCAATGAGATATAAGCACTAATTGTTGCGTGGGCTTCAGGGGAGCTCCTGAAAGGGTCAGACTAGGCTGGCATATGCCCTCCCTCCTTCTCCCTCCCACCGACCCCCCACCACCCTGGCTTTCCATTTTCCCTTCCGCCTGAACGTGGCTGTGACGGCTGGGACTTTGGCCATCACCTTGGCAGAGGTCAGAGTAGAAGGCAGAAAGGGGCCTGAAGGCGGGAAGGAGCTGCTGTCCCCACAGCCCTCCAGGCGTCCATCCCTCCAGCTGTGTTATCTGGGGGCTTGTTGGGTTGGCTGGTGTGTGGTTACAAGCCGCTCAGTTCAGCCCTAACTGATACAATACCCAAACGCCCTCCACAGGAGCGCGATTAATGACCCCCAATCCAATCATACTATGGATTGTTTCATAAAATATTTAGAAACACGGAGAAGTGTTGTGACAGACCGTTCATTAAGCAGTTTACAAGACCGAATGCAAAGCAAGAGCAGGATCCTGTGTTAGGAACAGAAAATATGCGTAAGGAGTGGAGGAAAAAGACCTGAAACAAGCACGGCGCAGTACAACCTCTCCGGGTGGCGGCAATACAGCGATTTTTCTTTTTCTTTTCCTACTTCTCAGTGTATGCAATCCCTACAATCTCCTAGTTTTGTGACGGAGGAGTCACAAGGGGGTTACACGTCTTAAAGGACATTGTGGCGAGGTTAAAAACACAAGCAACTAAAAGTTACCCCCCTTTTTATTGTAACACAAGACACCCCCGCCTCCCCATCGAGACTCTGCACCGAGGCGGCGCCTGCTGCGTCGTCACGAACCGGTCCCTCCACGACTCGCTGTCTCTCACCTGGTTCTCTCGGCTCCTGGGTCCGTCGGGGTCCGCCTTCGCCAAAGGGGCCTTTCGTTCTGGGAGAAACCGAAGGCCGGGGGCTCTTTTACAGGTTTTCCATTTTCCGGTGAATCTGTAACATTTTTAAAAATGTAGCAAGTTAGAAAATGTGTCCCCTTTCCAGGCAAGGAGCGGGGTTGGGGGGAGGAGGGGGCAGAAGAAGGGAGTTAGTTCTTCCTCTCCCGCCCCCGGGGGGCACGTGGCGCACCTGGTGCTGCATTTGGGGACCTCGGGTGCCGCCCCTGTGGAAATTACAGTTATGATATAAGAGAGTCCACGTGCATGCACACGCACACACACACACACACCTACATACAAGTGTACAGGCACACGGAAGGAGGATCACCAAAAACAGCCGTCCGTGTTTCTGCGGGACAAAAATCACGTGCAACACACTGACCCATAAATGTCAAACTGTACAATGTCCACATCTCCTAGTCAGTGTTAAATAAGTCACGTCCCACAGAGCGTCACATCACCCCTGTGTGTGTGTGGGGGGGGGGTCGTCAGACCCCCAGGGTGACTTTCGAAGGGCGCCCGTTCAGCAGGCGACACAGGGAATGTCTTCACCTCTGGCCCAGAGTGCAGGCCTGCTTTATTGTTCGGGAATTGGGGGTTAACTCCTGTCTTTTCTTTTCTCTTCTCTTCTCTCTTCTTTTTTTTTGTAAATAAGAATCAGAACTGCTTTATGTGTCTTCTTTTCTCACGCGTTCTTTCGGAGCTGGGTTCGTTTTTCCAGTCTTGTGGAAAAATAGATGTTCCAGCCACCCTTTATTGTGCTTCTGTGTCTCGTCTTCACAGCCAATCCAGATGGGCCCCGGGAAGATGAGTAAGTCTTATGACTAACTCATATTCCTAAAATTATTTAAGACAGAGGCTTCACTATTTTTTTTTTTTTTAGTCCCAAAGCACAGGATTTCAGCAGCAGGCTGATGCCAGGAGGCCTGTCTGTCTGCCCCTCGCGGGCCGGGCCGAGCAAAGGACTCTGGGTCAGGAAGCACAGGGCCGGCCCGGGGAGTTAACTCCCGGGGGTGGGGGGGAGTGGGAGTGTCACTTTAATAATAAACCCGGGAGCCTGATGAAAACACTCCTGGTCTGGACACGAGCGGCACCTTCGGGGCTGTTGTCGCCTATCTGCACCTATCTGGAGTCCGCAGGTTCTCCCCCAGGCCCAGAGGCCCGGGCTGGAGGCCCCCTCCCCGGTGACCCCGTGCCCTCTCCAGCCTCCTCTCACTCACAGCCCCCACCCCCCTCCTCCTCTCAGGAAGGTCCCCACCCCGGGCCCTGAGTCACTCTTCTCTGCATTTCGGCTCTCTAATCCCCCCTCCCCAGCCCCGTGCGGCTACCACACACTTGAAGGGTGGCCAGTGTGACTGGGAGGTAAATGCTTGTTTATTTTTTTTAACTTAAATTAGTTTAAATTTAGATATAAAAACTGGTCCTCGAGTCAGTTATTGGAAACCTTTTGAGGATATCTGGAACAATCTGCGTATGTAAATCTACTTTTCTGACTGTATATTTTAAGACACATAAATCCAGTTTAAGTCTTTCCAATGGAAATGAAGCATGTAAATGGAGGTGCTATAAATATACACTATTCAATAGATTTCAAAAGCTTAGTGCCAAAAATCGCAAAGTATCTCATTACTGATTTTCATTTTATTTTTTATTGATTGATTTTACAGAGAGAGGGAGGGAGGGAGAGAGAGAGAGGCACCCACTTGTTGTTCCACTTACTCATGCACTCATTGGTTGAGTCTTGTACGTGCCCTGACCAGGTTCGAACCCGCAACCTGGGAGCACCGGGACAACATTCTAACCAACTGAGCCGCACAGCCAGGGCTCATTACTAATTTTTATCTTGATTATTGACTACGTGATCAAATGACAACATTTTGGATGTATTGTGTGGCGTTAAGTAAAATGCCTTGTTAATGTGAATTTTACCCATTTCTTTTCACTTTGGCAATGTGGTCCCTGGAAAGTCTGAAGTGGCGTGTGGCCTGAGTTACATTTCTGTCGGTCAGAGCCGCCCTAACGGGCTCCCCACCTGCACAGGCTCTGGGACCGGAAGGGTCCGAGCCCCGGCTGAAGCTGCACCACTCACCAGCCATGTGCTTTGGGGTGGGCAACTCAATCTCTCTGGGCCTCAGTTCTTTTTTATAAAAAACTGTAGAATGGGTCTGGTAAGGCCACCCTGGAAATGCCTGCCCGACGCAGTCACTGCACCTGTACGTGCTCAGCCAAGGTGGCTCTCATTGTCACTGACCCTGTCCTTACACAGCCTTCAAGACTCATCTGAAACCTCGTCTTTTGGGGGGATCTTTCCTAACTCCCCCAGAAGAGTCTAGTTCTTTGCCTTTACCTCTCCTCAGCTTTGACACACTGCTTGCTATGAAATGACGTCATTGCAATCTTGTGGACCCCTCAAGGACAGCACCTGTGTCTTCGTGTGTGAGTTTTTGAATGTGTGGAACATCGCAAACACATGCAGACGCTGGGGGAGTAATACGATGCACCGACCCCCAGCTTCTGTGACTGCTGTATTTCAGTCGCCGCGTCTCTCTTGCTGGCCGGTACTCCACACGTGATTCTGTTAGTGTGCGGGGCAGATGTCAGGTGACCGCACGCTGTGTGCCACTTCCCCCGTCTGCTTTGATCTAGGCTGGCCCTGTGAGCGGCTAGGACCCGTAGAATGTGGTGGAAGTGACCGTGCGGGACCTCTGTCCAGGTCTCCAGGCCTGGTGGCTGCTGCTGTCGCTCTCTGGGAAGCCTGCTGCTGTGCGAAAGAGCTCGAGCCGACCTGTCAGAGGATGAGAGACCACGGGGAGCAGAGCTGGCGGTCCCAGCTGAGATGCCCCCGGACCAGCCAGCTCACTAGTCACCAGAGAGGTCAGCGAGGCTTCCTTTGACCTTCCAACACCAGAGAAGCCAAGGCCGCTAGCTGACCGCGGAGGTCCAAGTGGCCCAGGCAGGAGCCACCCAATCCACCCCCGTGATCACAAGAAACAGTGACATTGTTTTGTCTCTGTGACTTGAGGGTGGTCTCACATATGGCAAAGGGCTTCCTCGTGGAGTTTACGACACGAGTTATTGGCAGAGCACGTGACGCCCCCACGTGGAAGCAGGGGTTGCCACCTGCAGCACACTCAGGGGGGCGCACTGTCCGGCCGGCGACAGCGGCCGTCCCCCGGGGACAGGGACACTGTCTCACCCTCCACACCCCCAGCGTGCTGCCTGCTCCGCCACTCGAGTCGCCAGGACGGGGGTCCGTGGCCCTGACACCCCCATCTGTAAATGTCCCTGACTGTGTGCTCTGCCCGACGAGCAGACCTGGAGCAGGAAACGCGGGCTAGGAACAGGATGACAGACGCAGGGCTCCGGCTGCAGGCGCCTCCAAGGGTACTGATCTTGTGTGTCTCCGGAGCCGCAGAAACCCCGGCTGTCATGGCAACGGGGAGAGGACAAGCACAGCCTCGTGTTCCCAGATGTCCCCAAACGTGGACGGCTCCGAGCCTCCCTCCTCGGATGCAAGGACGCCTGGGGGTGTTTTGTTGAGTCCTAAAGCCAAACATCTTTTACACATAAAAGCCAGTTTTACTGTGTGATTTGAGTCAATGCTTTCTGCCGGAGTATCTGCATCACCACCACACGGGGAGAATGCGTGTTCGTTAGGTATCGGCCTCAGGCTGTCCCACCGTGTGGGGCCTGTCCTTGGTGGTTCTCATGGCCTTGTATGCTCCTGTCATCTAACAAGGGCCCTTCTGCCCTGATGGCTCTGGGTGCATGTCAAGGAGCAGCTGGGACAGCTGACCCCGGTACTGACCTGCCAGATGCCCAGGGCCCGGCTCAGAAGTGTCGCCAGCCTTGCCTTTGCTCCTGCGTTTCACGGTGCGGTTGAAGACGGACTTTCTGTGAATCCGGTTGGGGTAACGGGGTTCTTTGTCTTCTTGGATCTCATCAGGGAGGGGCGTCTTTTCTTCTTCCGAGAGTGGCTCAGGTCTCGCCTTGGCCAGCTCGTCAGCAATTTCCCATGAACCCCCTGCCGATTCCTTCCGGGGCCTTTGCAAATGGTCACCATCCCTGGTCTCCATGCAAATAGGGCTGATCTTTTTCTCAACAGAACGACTGGAGATCAGTAAGCTCCCCGAACTTCGCCAGCTTTGAGGGCTTCAGGCTAGAAAAGAGAACAATTTTTCCGTTAGGATCACCGGGCTCAATGTTCCGTTCAGAATGCGTTTTCGACTCCCATTCAGATTCGATGAAATTTGGGGTAATTTGCGCATCCCGGCGAACCACATCTTTATCAAGGAAAATTACCGTTTAACCACGGCAATTTGGATGCATTCACCAACATTTTATAATTGAGGTTTGTTCATTCTATTCATAGGGTGCACTTGTGGGGAAAGGCTTAGAGTGGCTTGTGTAACTAACTTGGAAGCAAACGCTTTCTGAGGAATTCAAGGGGAAAGGAGTGGACCGCGGGAGAGGGCAGGCTCCAGCTTTGGCGTCAGAGCCGTCGGAAGGCGGGGCAGCTGCTCTGGGGGCGATAAGGTTGCTGTCACTGGGGGGGTCCCGGCAGGGGCTGCGGGGAGTTCAGGGTTCAATCCTTCCAACGTCTCCTTCTCTCTCCTTTCCTCTCGCTCTGTGCCTCCCTCCTGGGGTGACTCTGCTCAGCTGAGAGTTGATGCGGGGACAGCGAGTGGGCAGGGGTCCCGTTGGGGGGGTTACGGGTAATGCAGGAGTTAATTTGAGTCGGGGCTGGTCTGTGGGGGTCTCTGAACTGGGTCAGGGAGCTCCTGCTGCATCTTTGATGCTCACAAACCAGGAGGAGGCAGACCCTGGAAGCGGGGGCAGGCCAGGCTGAGGGGCCGAGGCCAGAGGGCAGGTTTCACCCGGGTGTCACCCAGGTATGGCAGGTGAGTGCCTCAGCCGGGGCGGAGGCCGGGGTGGGGATATTGTGCCAGAGGGATGACAGGATTGGTGAGTCATGGTGATCTGTGAAGGAGCAAGGAAGGGGCCGTCCCAATTTGGGGTTTCGGGGGCCTGGGGTAACTGGGCGGGCCACTGCCACTCACTGCCAGCGGGACACGTGGGAGCAAAGCCAGCCTGGGGCTGGGGCCCTCGGGTTTCGGGGACGTGCAGGCGACGAGCCTCCCGGGAGAAGCTGCCGTCGGAAATGCTTGGCTGAGGCTGACTGCCGAGAACAGGGCGTCTCCCTGCGCTGACCACCGGCACCTGGAAGGCCTCCCCCAGAACTTGACTGCCTTCTGGCATTCAAGGTTATCATTATTATCACTCTCGTTATCCTCACCACTGCGACCTGAGGCTGCTCTTTTCAAACAACCGAGGTACACCTTGCATCCAGGAGAACTTGCCCTTGTTCATGTCTGGTTCCGTGAGCTGTGATGGGCACGTACAGCCCTTGGAGCCAGCGCCACGGTGGAAATACAGGACCTCCCTGCCCCCTGGAGCTCCCCGGTGCCCCACCGCACTCAGCCCCTCCCGCAGCCGCAGCCCTGGCAACCCCCCCCCCCCCCCCGTCTTGGTCTCTGCTCCTCCTGCCTGCCCTCGCCCGGCTGGCGTGCACATGGAGCTCCCCGTGCACAGCCTGTGGCCTCCGGTGGGCTTTGGTTGGCGCGGTGCTTTGCCCATTCAGCCCGGAGTATCCACGCCGACCAGCAGTGTTTCCCGGGCCGTGCTGGGACCTCGAGGAGGGCTGCACAATGTCCTGTGAAGGGCCCTGGGCCGGGAGTCAGGGACCTGGGTTCGAATCCCCATTTCCTGCTCCCTGGAATCACCTACTTAACGTGGGTAGTGAGGGCCTCGTTTTTCTCCCAGGAGACATGGGGCCGGTGGGTGCCCTCCAGGGCCCCTTCGCTGGCTCTCACGTTCTGTGATGGCAGCAGGCTCAGGGAGTCCTCAGCGGGAATGTCAGGAGCCTGAGGGGTGTTCTCAGCCACCCCTCTCCTGTTCTTCGCACGAGCAGGCTCTCAGACTGTGAGGGAATGTGTTCTAAATCATACTGTTTTTAAGACCATCACACACACACAGGCACACAATGAATTTGTGCAACTCTCTGAAAAACAGCTCTAATTCTGCCTCAATTATTGCCTATTTCAGGCAAATGCATTCTAAATCTGAAATATTTTTATAATGGCTCCATTCCTTCCACATCCATCAGCTGCTGGGAGCCCGAAGGCCCCACCCCCACCCTTCCACCGTGTGTCTGAAACCAACTCCTCCGGGGCTTCGGGGTGGAAGTCCACAGAGGCCGCTTTGTGATTGGAGGAGGGAGGCTGGTGGTGGAGCTGCATTTGCATAATTCATTCATTCATTCACTCACTCACTCACTCACTCACACATGCAACAGGCTGGCTGGCACGCCGCTTGCGTGTTGTGGTCCCCCCTCTGCCCACAGTGCCTTGTTAGGAAACCCCAGAAGGGCAGGGAGCAGTCTGTTTTCTTCCCTGCTGTCCCTGGTGCCAGGCACACACAGCTCTCTGTAAACAGCTCCCCTCCATGAGGCGATGGGACAGTCACCCCCTGTCTCACCGATGACAGAGCTGCAGGGCGGGCAGCTCTGGCCCCTCGCCCGGGTTCAGGCAGCGGGCGAGTGGTACGGCGAGGATCGCACCTCCTCGGTCTGACTGACTTGTTTGTGGGGGGACCCGAGACTCATGGGATGTGGTCAAAAGGTGCCGTGACAGAAACTGGCTGAAGGCCGCCCAGATGACTCAGGCAGAGGCGGGGGGTCTGGCCTGCTCTCTCAGGGAGGGCTTTGGGCACAGGAGTCAGGACTGACTATTAACCCTCCCAGCGGGACCTCCCTGCGTGAGTCAGTCGGCGGCTGCCTGGGAGGTCATGACACACGCGAGAAGGTGGTGGGGACGGGGGGCTGCCCCAAACCCGGCCGTGGCAGCCTCAGCCCGCCGCTCGGGGGCGGAGGGCGATGGCACGGTGGGCACAGGGCGGCACATCACCGGGAGCAGACTTCTCAGAAGTTCAAGGGCAGGAGTCATCTGGGCTCTCGTTAAGGCACGGATTCTGACTCACGGGGTCTGGGGTGGGGCCAGGGCTGCCTCTGCTGAGTCCACCCACAGACCAGCCTCGAGCCAGGTCCTGAGGGAACAGACCCCTAGTGGCCTTGGCAGTGTGGCCCCAGGTGCCGCCCCACACTTGGCCTGATCTGGGCAGCATCACCCCGGGTCAGAGGCAGAAGGGGGAGGAGCAGTGGTGAGGCAGGTGACAGGAGAGGCGTCAGGAAAGGAGACTTGTAAAGCAGGTGCTGTCCCTGTCCTGTCCCCTGCGACCTCTCACCAGGGAAGGGGGTGGAGACGGCAGGGGAGCTGGAAAACGAGAGACACACAGGGCTGAGGGCAAGCAGGAACCTGGACAAGGGAGCGGAGCCCCTGCCTGCAGCAGGACCCTCTGGGTGCCCAGAAGGAAGGCCCTGTCAATGCCAGGCCTGGCCTGTGGGTCAAGGTTGTTGGGGGGTGGGGGGACGAACACTAAGGGAGGGGCAAGTTACGCACAGGGAGCAGAGAGTGACTTGGGCCACACCAGATGTGGAGAGTGACATGTTTGGTGCCCAGAGGATAGAGCTTCTCTTCCCGGGAGCAGGAAAGACAGCTGCCTAGAAATAACTGCGGGATGGTGGCAGGGTAGGGGACAGAATAACTGAAGGGGCGGGGCCCGAGCTGAGGCCTGAAGGAGGCCACGCTCCAACCTGGACTTGTCAGCTGGCCTCTGGCTCCAGAGGGAGAGAAGCAGAGGCGCCCCTGGGTTTTCCTTCAGGGCTGTCGCAGCACTGGGGGAGGAGCAGGGGTTGAGCAGGGGGTTGAGCCTGGGGCCAGAGGGAGATAGCGAGTTTGGTGGGAAGCTGGCCTTGAAAATGGCCCATTGGGACAGAGTCTGAACTCGCCGGAATGCAGCCTGGAAGGCTGCACACTGACTCCAGCAACGACTCACTGAGCACAGGTGGAACCGGAACGCCTTCTGGCCCAAACGGCGTCTCTCTAGAGGCGAGAGAGCGCTGTAGCACTGCAGGGTAAGGAACGTCCTCAAGGTCACGTGGTTGCCAAGTGCTCGCTGGCCAAGTCCAGGCCTCGAGACGCTGGAGCCAGCGGTGCCTCCAGCAGCTGGGACACACACTGAAGACGGGAGGGGTGGGTCAGACACAGTGACAACAAGAACTCATGCACCAGATGGAACAGACAGCAACTGATCGAGCGTGAACGCCACCCCTTTGCTGAAGATGCCACAGAAATCAATGAAATGAACTTTAAACCAGGGGACTAGACGGTGGGATAGCAGGGCTGGGCTCGTTTCTTTTTTATGGGACCGTGTCCAAATGCCAGAGAGCGGAGGCCTGCACGTCTACTTTCATCTGTGTCTACGTATGATTTACAACAGGGAGAAAGCCCGTGAGGGAGGAAGAAAACCAGAGGCTGAAAAAACAAACAGATGCTCCTGTCGGCACCACGGTCAGTGACTGGCACAGGGGGAAGAGAGGACACGAGAGGGGCCTAAATCTCAGGCGGCAGAGCACGATTGAGCCGGGCCACCGCCGGCGATGGAGGCAGGACAAGGTCACCTGCCGGGACCCCGGCGATGGCAGGCCCAGGGTGGGCCGAGGGACTCCAGACAGCGCAGCCCCCTCCGGGAGCCTCCTGTCTCCTGAGCGGAGTGAAAATCCAAACCACGCTGAGATCCTTTTTTTGCTTAGCATGTTGGCAAACACTCAGAAGTTTGAGAAGTGACTGGTAAAGCTGAGCCGTGGCGGGCAGCCCCCCATCACCGATTCCATCCCCGTGGGGGCAGTTTGGCAACGTCCGTCAAATCAGGAAGCAAACCTGCTCTAGCCCCGAGGCCTCGTCTGCAGGAACATGGCCCACGGATCGGCCCGCCCGAGTGGGGAGCGGTCTGGCAGCGAGCCACGGGGGGACACCAGGATGTGTGTCCAGCAGAACTCGTCACACCAGTTGGAACATTCTAAACGTGTCCACAATAAGATGCAGATGTACAAGCAAGAGAGAGGAAGCTGTACACACTGATTGAGAAAGGATCCTGGGAGACCTCAGGGTTAAAACCAGCAAGGGCAGGAGGTTATGCGTTATGTTTCCATGAGAACACAAGGAGGAAATGCATTCACATTTATCTGGATGTGCCTGAAAAGCTGAGGAAGGAGTCAAAAGAAATTAGCCTCAATGGTTATTTACATACATAGCTTTTTAGACTACAGAATAAAACCTGGGCAGATGGGGAATGAGACTGGGAGGAAAAAGCACTTTAAATTACGTATCTATTAACATATTTTTTATTTTTTAAAGGCTATGTCAATGCATTAACTTATTCAAAAATCGGATAGGTAAATCTCTTGGGGAAAAAACTCAGTAGGACTGAATCTTAAATAAGGAAATGAATCACTTCCAAAAACTGAAAGTGACAGAGAAGTTACGGGAAATGGCCAAGGAGCCCCCGAGAGCCCTACTGTGCCCCAGGGAAGGGGTGAGGGCAGGGGAAACGGGCAGCCCTGGTGGGGAAAAGGAAAGCTATGTTATGTTTATATCTTCAAAAAATGAAGATTCCCCTTCCAAAATCAGATGGAGAATAAGAATGAGCTGCTAAATGAGGTGTTTTCGTTCCCTGATTCAAATGTTCTCAGAGTGATTTAACTGAAACGGAGGCGATCTTATAATCTTGAGGTGATCTTAATACAATCTAGCACATCAGTGGGTTAGTGACAAAACTCAGTGCCGAGTCTTCAGGAAAGGCCTTCAGAAGTGCGGCCAGAAGGAAACCCATCAGGTTCAAGAGCACCGTGCGTGCTGCAAACACAGTGACGCCACCGCCGGTCGGAGCCGAGCCCCGCTCCCATTCTGTCAACCTGTTTCCTGGGCTTCGGCCAACGTCATGAGACGTAAAACAAGTGTCACCAGAGAGAAGGGTGAAATGATCGTAATTTGCAGCTGCTATGATTTGTATGTCTAGAAAATCCAAAAGAACCAATCAGATGATTGGAATTAAAAGGAGTTCAGCCCATGGCCAGAATAGGGATAGATTCACAACCTGCCGACAATAATGAGAAAGTAGGAGGTAGAAGTAACAAAGCCAGGGCACCCAGGAAAGCCGTGCTAATAAATACAAACACCCCATGTAAAGGGAAAACTTGAGAGATAGAAAGAGACTTGCATGTGTAGAGAAGCATGGGTTTTTCTTGGACGGAAAAAAGGAAAGTTACATATAGATCAGTTCTCGTGAAGTTAATATATAGTTTTAGTGCTATTTCAATGAAAAAATTCCACTTTAGCCCTGGCTGGTGTGGCTCAGTGGATTGAGTGCCAGCCTGCGAACCAAAGGGTTGCAGGTTCAATTCCTAGTCAGGGCCCATGCCTGGGCTGCAGGCCAGGTCTCCAGCACAGGGTGCACGAGAGGCAACCACACATTGATGTTTCTCTTCCTCTTTCTCCTCCCCTCCCTTCTGTCTAAAAGTAAATAAATAAAATCTCAAAAATAAAAATTCCAATTTAAAAAACTCATTAGAAGGTTTTGATAAAATGATTGTGAAGTTCATTTGCAGGACAGACAAGCAAGATAAGCTCAGACTTTATGAGCAACATAAGAAAAGAAGAGAGTCTACTTCTCCTAAATATCACAATAATAAAGGAATGTGGTACTGGGACAAGGTTGTCAATCTGTAAAATAGAATGGCCAGCCCAGAAATTCTTATCCATAAAAATATTAATTTATAGATGAGGCATCACAAACATTAAAAAATGGAGGAATCACAAAGCCAGAGGAAGTCATTACCAGGAAAGAAAACTTTAGACCAATATTCCTTATTGATATAGATTTTTTAAAAAAGTCCCAGCAAATGAATCTAGGAACATATGGAAAGGATTAATCACCATGAACAAGTAGATATTATCTCAGGAGTGCAAGGTTGGCTTAACATGCAAAAATCAATTACTGTAACACGCCGAATCAACAGACTAAAGGACAAAAACCACATGATCATCTCAGTTGAATTTGACAAAATCTGACACCCCTTTATAATAACAATTGCCAGAGAAAGGGAGAGAAACATCGATCAGCTGCCCCTTGCACGTGCCCGCAACCCAGGCAGGTGCCCCAGCTGGAGACGAACCAGAGCCTTTCACTTGACAGGGCAATGCTCCAACCACCCGAGCCACGCCAGCCAGGGCAACTGGCCCCATCCTCAGCTGTGAAGGGCTGCATGTGCTCCTGAAGGTCAGTAGGATGGCAAGGATGCCCATTCTCACCACTACTATTCAATGTTACAATGGAGGTTCTAGCCAGGGCAATTAGTCAAGAAAAAGAAATAAAAGGTATTCAAATTACAAAGAAAGAAATTAAAATCTATTTGCAGAAGACACGATCTTGTATGTATCAAGTCTCAAGAAATCTCCTAAAAAACTGTTGGGACTAATATGTTCAGCACGGTTGCAAGATATGAGATGAACATTCAAAAATCAATTGTATTTCCATACAGTAGGGATGAACAAACTAGAAATAAAATCCAAAAAAGAATTCTACTTATAATATCATCAAAAAGAATTAACTATGTAGGAATACATTTAGCAAAAAAAGTGTACAACATATTCTGAAAACTACAAAATGTTATTGAAAGAAAGAAGACCTAAATAAATGAAAAGACATGCATTTTCATTGATCAGATAAATTAATATTGTTAAGATGGTAATACTTCCCAAACTGATCTACAGATTCAACACAATCCAAATCAAAACCCCGGCTGACTTCTTTGCAGAAATTGATAAACTAATGATAAACTCATGCCAAAAAATTTTGAAAAAGAAGAATAAAGCTGGTCTCATACTTCCTGGTTTCAAAACCTTCTACAAAGCAACAGCGACCAAAACGGTGTGGTACTGACCCAAGGTAAACATAGGTCAATAGAACAGAATTAAGAATCCAGAAACAAATCCATCTATATGTGATCAAGGGATTCTTGTCAAGGGTGCCAAGACCACTGGATGAGAACGGAACAGTCGTGTAAACCGATGGCACTGGGACAACTTAGTGAGCACACAGAGGGCATTTGGATCTCTCCCTTACATTACATACAAAAATTAATTCAAAGTGGATAAAAAACCTAAGTGTAAGAGCTAGAACTATAAAAACTGTTACCAGGAAACATGAACCTTCTTGACATTGGACTAGGCAATGGTTTCTTGGCTGTGCCAGCAGAAGCACAAGCAACAAAAGGAAAAACAGCCGGCTATCATCAGCATTTTTGAAAGCTGTGCTTCCAAGAACCCATCGAGAAAGTGAAAAGACGACTTACAAACTAGGACAAATTTTCTTCAGATCATATGTCTGATAAGGAATTTATATCTGGACTGTAGAAAGAACCCTGACAACTCGATTAAAAAATAAATAGCCTCCCTGGCTGGCATAGCTCAGTGGATTGAGCATGGCCTGTGAACCAAAGTGTTGCAGGTTCGATTCCCAGTCAGGGTACATGCCTGGGTTGCAGGCCATGACCCCCAGGAACCGCACATTGATGTTTCTCTCTCTCTCTCTCCCTCCCTCCCTTTCCTCTCTAAAACTAAATAAATAAAATGTTAAAAAAACCCAAATAACTTAACTAAAATATGGGCAAAGGGTCCAAGCGCCCATGTCCCCAGAGGGAATACACAAGTGGCCAGGAAGTATGTGGAAACATGCTCAAAATCCGCGGCCATCAGGGAAATGCAAATCAAAACCACGGCGAGATACGACTTCGCACGCACTGGAAGGACCGTCATCAGAAAGACAGACAATAACAAGCGCTGGTGAGGCTGCGGAGAAATCAGAACGCTGCACTGCTGGGGGGGATGGAAAACGGTGCAGCTGCTTTGGGAATGGCAGTTCCGTCATAGGTCTACCTACAGAGTCACCACACCACCCAGCACATCCATGCCTGAGGACATTCCCAAGAGAAATGAAAACGTGCACCCACGCGAGAAGTTGAACGTGAATAGTCATAGCGGCATTACTCACAACAGACAAAAAGTGTAAACAACCCAAATGCCTAGCTACCGATGAATGAATAAGTAGAACGGGGTGTGTCATGCCATGGAATATTATTGTCACAGAAAGGAAGGAGGCACTGATCCACGCTACCACACGAATCAACCTCGAAAGCACTTCGCTAAGTGGCAAAAGCCAGTCACAGAGGTCCAAGTGCCGTGTGACTTCTCTGACACAAACCACCCAGAGCAGGCAACTCCACGGAGGCAGGTAGTAGATTAGCGGCCGCCTCGGGCCGGAGGGGTTGTGGGGCGTGGGCAGGGAGTGTCTGCTAATGCGGACGAGATTCCCTTTGGGTCAGGTGTCGAAACCGTTCCAAAACTCACGGTGCTGTTGGTTAACAATTCCGGGAACACACTACAAACCACTGCACTGTGCGCCTAGGAGGGCAAATTGTGTAGCACGTGAATTATAGCTCACTAAAATTGTTATTAAGAAGAAGGAGGGGCAGCAATAAAACTTTGGGATATCGGTTAGCAGTTTGGGGGAAGTATCTGTTTAGATCCTTAAAACAAACTCCCTCAATAAAGTCCAATGGAATTAAAGCATTAAATATTTTCTTCAAATGATAGAGCATTCTAAAAAAAATTTTATATGGTTTTGTTACTTTTTTTCTCCCATAAAACTGTGTTTTGGGAATGTTCTACTTCAATAAAGTGGGGTATGTAGGTTCACTTTTAACATTTTTATGATATTCTATAACACGCCATATATGTTTCAATTATTTTATGATTATTTAGTTTGTTTGCCTTCTCTCTTTTCTCGTGCGTTTAAATCGGGCTCCTTTCTGGTTGTAAGAAAGAGACAGCCCTTCAAGCTCCTTGGAGGATAAAGAGGCTGAAGAGACATACACGAGGTTGAGGCTGGGCCAAGGCACTGTGGGGACCAGCCCCTCCACCTCTGTTGGGGGTTAAAAAACAGAACATTTTGAAAAGGAATGAAACGGTTCCCAAATCTTGCCTGAGGACATGGCGGGGGGTGGGGGGGAAGAGTGTTTAGAGCCAAGGGCAGGGGGTGAGGGTGGAGCCAAGCAAGCGTGGGTGCTAACCCCCCTCCTCACAGGCTGCGTGAGAGGGACACGGAGCTTTCTGTCGGGCCCCCAGTCCCTCCACTGTTGTGCTGGGTGGGCGGCATTACCTAAGTCCCGGGACTAACTGAAGGATGCACAGTGTTGGTGCTCATACGTGGTGGCTATTGGTGCGTTATTATGTGAGTGATGGTATATCCACCTGTCAGTATCATGCATATTTACACTTACAGCTCCCTCACTCAACACAGCACAGACTGAAAAAGCGGACAAAAGAAAGAAGAATAAAAGGTGGGGGCATACAACTCAATGGGGGATAAATTTAAAAATTCCTATTACAAGGACTCCTGCTATGGATGGGCCCGAAATACCCCTACGTGTCCGAACAGCCACCGTGAGGATGGCCACATGTCAACGACCTGTCCCCCTGCACTCGGAGATAAAAATCACCGGTTGCTCAGGAGGAAGTGTGTTGGCAGTTAGTGCCAAGGTCAGCTAAGGGAATTGTCTCGAGGGGTTTTACGGAAGTGCAGTGCGGCAGTTTTCAAACTTGAAAGTCAGAGCTTATCAAAGAGATGGATTTCTGGGCCCCGGGGCCTGGAGTTTGGACTGAGGGAGGAGGCTGAAGCGGGTCCCCAGAATAGTGCACTTTAGAGAGCGTCCCAGGTGAGGCGCAGACCTGTCTCTTTGCTCCAGCACAGGGGTCTGTCTCCCGAGCTCCCAGGGCTCGCCCACGCTCACGCACACGGGTGTCCGAGACTCTTCCTCTCAGCCTTCCGGTGGAGGCCGATGGTTCGTTCCTGCAACCCAGCAGGGTCCTTCTGCAGGTGACACCGTGCAGGCTTTTCCCGGATGGGGGAGACCTCAGAGGGGACGAGCCCTCCCCGCCTTCCTCTGCGTGGAGGGTTTGACAGACGTCTGGGAGGACTACCCCGAGACCCAGCTCCTCTGTGAGCCTGCGGGTGTGGCTCACCCATGGTTCCCGGGAGCCTCCCTCTCGGAGCAGACTGGGGGGTTGGAGAGGGTGGACATCTTCAAGGACAATGGGGGTCTCCCAGGAGGACCAAGATGATCTCATAAAGAACATTATTTGGACGCCAGTCTTGCCACCTGGCTGATAAGGGCTGGAGCCTCAGAGCTCAGTTCCAGGCTGTCGAGGCCCTGAGATGTCTGGCCTGGAAAATTCCTTGGCAGGGGAGGCAAGATTCTTCTTTCGACCTTCACCTCACGGCCCCCCCGCCCCCAGCACCACCGCCGGAGTAAAACATTCACAGAGTGTCACCTTGTGCAACATGACTTCCTGAGGTCCCCTCCAAGATAAACTCGCTGTGAAATGTGCACCCGGGGTAACTGAACGCGGCTGCTTGTTCTCTGCAGAGAGTATCTGCAGGCCAGGGAAGAGGCGGGAGCCGCACCCTTGACCAAGAACGGCGGCGCTCGCTTCAGACGGGAGGATGGGCGGCCCTCCCTCTCTCGGGCTTCCATTAGCTGTTGTCTGCTAGGACCTTGTTTAGGCTGGGTTCATGAACACGTCTTGGCCACGGGTAATAGGATGCCTAACTGCTCACTCCCTGGAGCGGGAGGACAGGCCCCACCCCTGCCAGGTCATCCCCAGGTGATTCCAGCCAATTACTAGGCTACACAATGAAGAGGGAGCTGGCACTTCTCGTTTACCCTTTCATGTAATTCAATACTTTAAAAAAAAAGAGTTTGTTTTGTTTATTTTTAGAGAGAGGGGAAGGGAAGGAGAGAGAAGGAGAGAAACATCCATGTGCGGTTGCCTCTCGCACGCCCCCTGCTGGGGACCTGGCCCGCAACCCAGGCATGTGCCCTGACTGGGAATTGAACCTGCAGCCCTTTGGTTCTCAGGCCCACGCTCAGTCCACTACACCAGCCAGGGCCAATTCTTGTTTAAATTTAAGTATATAGAATACAGAAAGTGTCCACATCTTAAGGGCTGAAGGTTGACACCTGGTGTCGCAGCACCCAGGTCCAGAAGGAGAATGTCACCAGCACCCCAGAAAGGCTCTGTGCGCCTTCCCGGCCCCAAGGGGAACGGGCGACTCCTAACAGCAGGGGTTAGTTTCGCCTGTGTTGACACTTGATGCAAATGGAATCTTTAAGGATGTTCTCATGTCTGACTTCTTTTTATGACATCAGGCTTATAAGATCCATCCATGCTATTCCAGACTGTTCCACACTGTGCCATGCTGTTCCACATTGTGCCATGCTGTTCCACATTGTTCCATACTGTTCCACATTGTTCCGTTCTGTTCCACATTGTTCCATTCTGTTCCACATTGTGCCATGCTGTTCCACATTGTTCCATACTGTTCCACATTGTGCCATGCTGTTCCATGTTGTTCCACACTATTCCATGCTGTCCCACATTGTTCCATCCTGTTCCATGCTCCTGCAGAATCTGTTCTCATTGCTCTGAAGCAGTGGCTCTCATACTGGACCAAGCCGCAGGATCGCCTTGAGAGTTTGAAACACAGATTGCTAGGCCCCACCCTCAGAGTTTCTGATGTAGGAGGTCTGGGGTGGGCCTGGGAATTTGTATTTCTAACAAGTTTCTCAGCTGCGGCAGCTGCTAGAGGCCTGGGGGCCACACCAGGCTGACCGCCTCTTTAACCTGGCAGATCCCCTGTCCTCTGGAGAAGGCCTCTGGGCTTGTCATCACTGTCCCTGTTGCTTCCAGAGCCACTCAGGGGCAGCGCTGCCCTGCAGGCCTGGGGGCGGGGCGGGGCCGTGAGGAAGCCCTGCCCCCGGGCCAGGTGCGGGACCAGACCAGTGCGCTGCTGACGCTGGCCTCCGCTGTTTGTCAGCCGGGGGCGGAGGGCAGGCTCAGCTTCTCGGCTGTCCAGCGCCTGGCAGGGGTTCTGGGGTTATGAGCTGGGCACGTCTGAGCCCGGGCTTTCTCTCCTCCAGGAGTGGGCAGGATACGGTGGAAATTTCCAGAATATCGACTGGTTCCCAGAGTCCCGCCGCACACGAGACCAATTGGCTCTCCCTCCCCCGCCCCTGTACACTCACCCCCTGGACACCAGGCCATTCCCCAGCCCACTGACGGGTCTTAGGTGAGGGGGTCTCTTTCCTCCCCTTTCCAACGCCTGTTGCCCACCTGCCCACGCTTCAGGTGTGTGTGAGCACGCTCCCAGCGCCCGGCCCCTCTACGGCCTCCTGTGTCCCAGCTAGTGCATCCCGCCCCCTCCTTGCTCAGCAGTGTCCTCCGCCCTTCTCCAGCTGCCC
This sequence comes from Phyllostomus discolor, assembly GCF_004126475.2. Lineage (NCBI taxonomy): Eukaryota > Metazoa > Chordata > Mammalia > Chiroptera > Phyllostomidae > Phyllostomus > Phyllostomus discolor. Next base: position 4,224,023 of record NC_040906.2, on the reverse strand, counting down.
CTCCCCCAGCCCTGGGCCTCCTCCACTGCTGGGGCTGCCACTGGCTGCTCGTTCCAGGAGGCCTTGCCCTCCCCCCCCACCCCGAGCTGCTGATGGCGGTCCAAGCCCCTGCCTGGCCCCGCTGTGTGGCTGTCCACAGCCGGCCACTGTTGCCGGGTCAGGGTGCCCTGAAAGGGCAGGCGGCAGCCCCTGGCCACCCCTGGCCTCCCTCCCCGGGGTTTCTGAAGAGGCTAGGATGCGGGCTGCAGGGTGGGTCAGCTCGAAGTGCCGAGGAGGACAGCAGTGACCCGGGCCAGAGGCAGGGACGGAGGCCGCCCCGCCAGAGAGCAATGGCGCTGAGCTGCAGACACAGTTCTGGCCGCCAGCCAGCAGGGGTTCCGTCCGGTTCAGGCGCTTGTCCTTGAGATCGCCTGATCCTCAGACAGCCCTCAGGGAGGAGGGGAGGAAGGGATGGTTGCTAGTCACGTTTCAGAGACGAAGACGCTGAGAGAAACTCGGTCCCTTGCTCGAGATCGCCCAGCTGGTAAGTGGCTGGGGCAGAGTTCGAACCTGGGTCTTGTGGGTCCCCGAACCCTGCCTTTCCGTTGGGAGGACAGGACTGGCCGGCATCACAGGGAGGTGGAGGTGGCCCAGGAAGCCATGCAGCCCTCATTGACAAGCGACAGGAGGCTCAGAGCACACCCAGGGGACCAAGCCAGGGCGAGGGCTGATGGGCCCTCCTCTCGAGGGAGCTCCCTGGGGACTTGCCCTGGGCTGCAAACCCCGCTCCACGCTGTGTGGAGGCTCCTTTATGGGGGGCCCTGGGTAGTTTGGGGTCAGGGGCTCAAGCCAGGTGCAGAAGTGTCCTCCCCAGAGTGGCTGTGTCCCACCCATGGTTACTCACGTGAGAACAGCAGCCACTCCCAGGCCTCTTAGGGAGTGGGGGGGTAGGTGCCTCCCACCAGCCCCCTTCCTCTGAGGTCTACATCAGGCTGAAACTGTGGGACCCCTGGAGCCGGGTCGGGTCGGGGGAGCCAAGCTGCCCCTCCCCCAGAACCTCCTGGCAGGACTCTGGGGGTGGGTGTCCCCCGGCCCTTGACACACCCTTGGTCCTCAGCGTCCCCTCTGTAGGGTGGTGGCATCCACCACGCTCACTTGGGGCTGCACTGGGTTCTGATGCCTCACACGCTGAGCACAGCCGTGTCCGCCCTGTGCTGGGCACGGCGTCGCAAGACAGAGGTGGCCCATGGTGCAGGAGCCCAGGGAGCAGCCTGGAGGGAATTTCATAACACCCCCATCACCCCATTTTGAGCTGACAACCAGGGTTAAATGCGTGTGCGTGCCTGGCCCCCATCAGCCCACCACGAACAGCACTCCCGGCTACCCTTGTCACGCTCACTGTACGACTAAGTGAGCAACCTGCTCGTTTAAACGGTTCTTACTTCTTGGTGAAACAAGAATCCAAGGTGGTAAAATGCCTATGGCGTCCCATATACAAAGTAGGTGTAGATGTTTGAAAAAGCCCAGACAGAGGGTCCATCAGAGCCTCGGCTGTGTCCCAGCGAGCGAATCTGTGCCTTGCCTCCAGGGACAGGCTGGCGGCACCCCTGGGAGTCCCCTCCCTCCTGGTCACATCTCAGCCACTCTCGGCTGGGTGGGGGAGGCGAGGGCTCAACCTACTTTTGCAGAGTGAAGCCAGCGCTTGCTGCGGCTCTGTCTCCCCGTGCTTAAGAGAACTTTCGCCTAATTAATGGAAGCTGACCCTCTTTCGTGTGTCCCCAGCCGTCACCCAGGCTGGGAGCCGTGGCAGGGAGTGAGCTGGGGACAAGGACTGCTCCTTCAGGGCGAGCCTCCGCCAGCCACCGCCCTTGGCCAGCTCCCTCCTGCCCGCGGGTGAGGCCTGCTGGCCCCAGCCAGAGGCGCTGCTGGCTGGCTGGCAGTCACAGTACAGGCCAGACACTGCACAGAAGCAGGCGATGCCATTTCCACAGCCAGACAGGGATCCTTAGGGGCAGGGCGCCGCTCGCCGACTCTGGCCTGCAGGAGCCGGGCGGTGCTCGTGTCGGAGCTGCCGTGAGCATGCCCATCACCCGCCACCCCAGAGCTGTGCTGGCCCAAGCCCTGCGGCAGTGGCCACACCTGCAGCAGTGTCTGAGCTCAGGCTGCCCGGGCAAAGCGCCGCAGACGGGTGGCTGGAACAAGACATTCATTCTCTCGCCGTTCTGGAGACGGGAAGTCGGGGATCAGGGCGAAGTGTGGTCGGCTTCTGGTGATGGCCCTCTTCCCGGCCTACGGATGGCTGCCTCCCCGGCATGTCCTCACCTGGCCTTTCCTGGGTGTGTGTGTGTGGGGAGGGGGAGGCGGGGGAGGGGAAGTGGGGGAGCGGGAGGGAGGGGAAGGAAAAAGAGGGGAAGGGTGGGCATGATCTTCCTCTTCTTCTACGGCCACCGGCCCCTTCATGAGGACCCCACCCTCAAGACCTCGTCTACCCTCATTACCCCCCAAAGGCCCCATGTGCAAATGCTTCACACTGGGGGTCTGGGGGCTTTAACATGTGAATTTGGGGAGACCATGAGCATCAGGCCGTACCATGGCAAAGGGGTGAAGGGTCAGGGCCTTTCCGGTTGGGAAACCCTGAACCCCACCCCGGTGTCTCGGGGGTCCCTGGGCAGTGCGCAACCAGAGCTGCACCCACAGGCAGCCAGCCCTCCTCCTGCTCCAGAACCTTCCTGGGGGTCTGCCCCGCTGTTGGCTGCAGAAGAGGACGACCTTGGTAGGCCCTGGGTCGTAGCTGACAGGACAGAGTGGACCTGTGACCCAGGAGGACTCAGCCCAGAGGCGGGCCGGGCCCATCAGATTCCGTCTCTCGGGAGAGGACTGCACCCGAGACCGGGCCAGGGGCCAGGGGCTCTGGGCTGGCCACGGGCCGGGGGTGGGGTTGAAGGGGCCAGGACAAGCTGGGTGTCCGTGCAGCAGGGCCAGCTGTGCGTGGGGATGACGGGAGCAGAGAATTCGAGGACGAGAGAGATGTGGGTGCTTCCGTTCCCCACCCCTGGGCGTTGTCCCCAGCGGGCTGAGGTGTTCATAGTGCCCTTCGGTTCCTTGCATTTTCTCCAGTCATATCTCCTAAACTTTTTCCTTATCCGGCTTGAAAGATCGCATTACTTCCCAGTGGTCTCTGTGGTATACCTAGTACCGGGTCGGCCTGGTCCGTCACGTCCTCATGTCCTTGGTTCTGTCCAGTCACACGCTGAGCGCAGCTGTGTCTGCCCTGTGCTAGGCCCCGGTCACGGGACAGACGCGGCCCCCTTGCTCGGCCCCCAGAGAGCAGACAGAAGGGAATTTCCTGACATTCCCCATCGCCCCAAACATGAGTACCCTTCCTCTGGCTTCTCTTTTTCTTCTGGAAACTTCTGCTATCTGTGCAGTGCCGGAAACATTCCAGGTGCCTCCGCACACTCCCGCGGTGACCCCGGGACCTCCCTGCAGGTGGGAGGGAGGTGACTCAGGCCCCGAGGAAGGTCTACCTCGGCCCACTGAGCAGGTGGTAAACTGAGGCATGTGGCAGGCCGTCGGGATCGAGCCCCAGGGAGCGTGCCTGGGCCCGGACGGTGGGCCGGGAGGTGCGTAGGAACCCCCAAAGAGAAGGGAATGCTGGTGAGAGGTGGGAGGTGACAACTGTGGGCGCCCGGGGGCAGGAAGGCTGGGACTTCCGCCTGGTTCAGGTGAGCGAGTTGTGCCAGAGGGAGACACGGCACTTGTCCCAAAACAAGCCGTAGCGGCAGAGACGTGGAGGGGCTGAGGGTTCTTCAAACATTCACGGGATCTGGACGAATCCCGAGAGCCCCCCACCGCCCCCCTGCCAGCTGCGTGGGACGTGAGCCCGTGGCTGGGAGCTGGGTTTCAGAGGTACCTCAGACGTTGGAAAAATTAATATTGTGTGTTTCAGAAAAATCCCATGAGCGCATCCAGCCTGCAGTTTCACAGACATTAATGCTTGGGATGAAAATAGGGACTTGAACGGAAGCCCATCTGTAGGAAGCGTTAACAGCACGGTGGCACACGGCCGCGTGGAGAGGGGCACACGTGGCAAATCCACAGTCGACCTTGAAGTCACCTTCTGGACGAGCTGGCCACCAGGGCTCCACTGTCTTCCCAACGGAGGTGGCCTTCCTGCCCTTCGTGCCAGGGCTCCCTTGGGCCGGGGTGAGGGGGTGCGGCGGGGACGCCTTGTCGCAGCCCAGCAGGGGTTTTGACGGCCCACGGGGCCACTCAACCTCCTGAAACTGAGCCTCGGCCAGTCTCAAAATCTCCGGGACCCATGTGCGGGGGGGAGCGTGTTCGCCGTCATCCGGCCCCAGGAGGGTGAAGGCCCCTGCTCTCCGAGGTGCCTGCCTCGTGTTCCTGCCGCCTCTCTGACACTCGTGTTCATGGATCCATGTGCTTTCGATGATAAACAACCCCAGCCTTGCAGGGGGTCTGCAGGGCACCTTCAGGGGGCACAAGACCGCTGTGGCAGCTGTTTGAGGCTGCCCCCGCCGAGGAGAGAGAGCCCCCAGGAGGCAGCTGGGGGCTTCCCCCGGGGGGCTGCCCACCCTGCAGGCCACAGCGGCACCGGGCGCTCTCCCCCCGGGGCCTGGATCTCCGCCCCTTTCCGATCCTTTCTGCTTCCAGCAGTTTCCACCCCCCACCCCCCTGGGAATTCTCCTTCAGCCCCTGCTGACCGGGCTCTGGCCATGGCATTGAGCTTACACCAGCCCCGGGGCTCCTGCCCGTGGCCCCGCCTGCTGCCAGGCCCCCTTGCCCTCTGCCCCTCCATGCTCTGCCTTCCAGGGCACCGCTGGTTCCCGGGGGCGTGGAAGCCCTTCCCCACACAGCCCACACCCTGAGGTCCACAGAGCCTTCCGTTCATTCACGGACCCCTTTCTCTCGCCAGCATCTGGCTACGACGCTGCTGGCCTCAGAGACAGAGGAGGAGGCCGCGAGGCTAGGAGTGTGGGCCGTGCCGGCCCCCGGCAGCCAAAGAAAGCAGAGAGACGTTCTCCCCGGAGCCTCCGGCAGGAACACGGTCCTGCCCACACGTGGGTTGTGGCCCAGCAAGACCCCCGAGGCGACGTGTGCCTCCTGGAACCGGAAGGCAATCGTTGGCGTGGTTTTAAGCCTCTCGGGGCCAGTCCTTCGTCCCGGCAGCCGTGGGAAGCTAGCGCACTCCTCCCCGGACGGAGCCCGAGACCGGTGAGGTCGGCCCACCGCCGATCTCCTCCAACTGCTCCCACACCAGCATCTAGAGAAAATCGGAAGCAGCATCTACACTTGCCAGGAAGCCACGCCTTCCCTTACTCGCTGGAGGGGCAGGCCTGATTCCGGGGCCCCTGCGCCAGCACCCCGAGGGAACCCTGGGGGCGCACAGTCCCCCCTGCGGACAGCGGGCTGGAGGGCCCCATCGGGAGGAGGCGCTCTCAGAGGGCCCCCTCAGTGTGCTGGGGACAGGTGGGGGGCGCTCTCCAAAGGACCCCAGTTCTCCGTATACCTGAGAGCTCTCTGCACACGTGCCGTTCAGTGCTCCTGTCCACTTCTCCGTGGAAAAGGAGGGTCCCGTTCCTCTCCCCAGGACTGTCGCGATAATGAGAGCTTCAGTGGTGGGCGCCGAGGGCCTGCCACCCTTCACCTCATCGGGTTTCAGTGCGGTCCTGTATGATTGCCACAGTCCTGTCCCGTCCCCCGTTGTTACAGAGGGGGGCCTGGAGGTTCAGAGAGGCCGACTGCCTCGGCCAAGGCCACGCAGCAGCAGGCGGTAGCGGCAGCCTGGCCGGGCAGAGCCGTGAGAGCGAGCTTGCCCAGCTATGGCTCTCCGCCCTTCATTCCGGACATCCGACCTACAGCCGGCAGCCTCTCCCGCGGACAGAGTGAGAAGGTGAGAGCGGTTCGGGGAGCAATGAGAGTCGACAGAGGCCCAGCCTGGGGCTGGGCAGCGACAGGAGGGCCACCAGAGCCACTGGAGCCTGTGCCCGTCACTGTATTGCTGCAATTTCCGTGGTATCTCTCCAGTGAACAAATGTGCGATCAGGAATCACACTGCTCCAGACAGAGCCCGGCGGGTCCGTTTATCCTCCACTGCACACCAAGGCTGCTTCATTCTGACCCCGAGCTGGACTCTCTCCATGCCTCAACCTCGCCTCGGGACCCAAGTTAGCCGGCCGCAAGTGACTCTGATCTTGACTCTGACCTGGTTCCAGAAAGGCCAGAAAGCTGTGCAAAGAAAGTTCCAGATAACCACTCTGATATCCCAGGCACTAGAAAAAATTGTCTATGTGCCAGATGCCTTTAAAAAAATTTTTTTTAATTGATTGATTTGAGAAAGAAGAAGGAGGGGCAGAGAAACATCGGTTTTGTTCTTTTATACATGCATCCGCTCATTTATACATTCATGGGTTGGTTCTCGATGTGCCCTGACTGGAGATCGGACCCACGACCTCGGCCTCCTATCAGGCTGGCGCTCTAACCCACTGAGCTACCAAGAACCTTAACGTCACTTTCCAATTCAAAGCTAATCCCTAAAAAAGTGCTCCATAAGAAAGAAGTCTTTCCCTCCGCATTCAAGAATCCGAGCCGGGCGTCCAGGACCGCTGTCAACCAAGGCTAAGATGCGGCCAACAGGCTCCTCCTCCGGGCGCGTCCTATAGGCCCAGAGGCGGAGCTCCGCCCCCTGGGTGGGATGGGGAAAGGAGACCGGAAAGAAAATTCCTCCGAGGCCCAAGCCTAATAGAGGTGACCCTTAGGCTCAGAGATGGACCCCCTGGCTCTGCACCCCCTGGCTCACCAGGCAAGACACCCCTCAGTCCTAGGGCCCCACACTTGTTTTTGGACGGGGAGGGTGTTCTGGGCCCCCTAGCAGCAGAGGGGCCTCTAGCCTGGCCTCTGGCTTCTGGCTGTCCCTTCTGTGCCCCTAGCGCCCCTTCAAAGCCTCGCCTGCCAAGGTGCTCAGCAATGATTGGATGAAGGAATTTTTACCATTTTAGGGCGGTGCTGGGGGTAACCTCAGAAGATCAGAGCTGACCCTTTTTGGGGGGAGGCACTGGGCTCTTGAAGAGGGGAAAGACCCCTCCTGGGAGATAGGGTGTCAGATCTGGGGCTGGTGGGCTCACCGGCTGTTGAGACACTCAGGGGCTCCAGGGCCCGGTGGAGCCAGCAGGCGGGCGGCAGATTTGGCCTCTTCCCCCGAGTCTCCGGGCTGGTCTGTCCCCCCGGCAGGTGTCCTGGGCTGCCCGGCCTGGGCCATGGGGTCCTCCACAGGCAAACAGTGGTTCCCCTCCATCTCTGGCCCCTGGGGCCCCCCTGCCTCTCCTGTGGGGACCCCCTCCAAGGGTGGGGTTTTCAAGACAGTCTGGACTCTGGGAAGGGGTCAAGTGGTCATTGTCGGCTGTCATGGACTGGACTGGTGTCCCGCCCACCTGGGTTTAGACACCCCCAGGGACCCTGGTGTCTGCTGCTCGGTCTAAACGGTGCCGAGGGTGGCAGGAAGTGCGGCCGCCGTGAAAAGGAAAGGAAAAATCTGGGCGGAGAAGTGGAGAGAGAGACGCGGAGCGGAGGACAGAGGTGTGACAGGGCGTGATCGGCGGGTCCACACAGCGGTCTTCCTGCAGAAACACCAGCAAAGGCCAGGAATGTGTCGTCGCCACCAGAACGCAGCACAACGGGCCAGGGGACGGAGCCTCGCGCCCGGTTCTGTTCAGCCAGTGACCGTGAGCACCCCAAACTTCAAACCAACACAGAAAAGAAGAACCCACCCCCACCCCATCCAAGGCAGAGGTGTCCACAGACAGCTGAGTCACACCTTGCTTTGGCCTGATGCCAGCCAGGTGCGCCAGTCCAGAAGGTCCAGAGGGGTGGGGCCCTCTGTCCTTTTGAGGAGGAACCTTGAGCAGCAAGGGGCAGTGTAGAGGGGAGGCCCTGCAGGGGACTGTTCCTTCGCCGCCGTGGCTTCCCTTCCCCCGGGTGCGCTCCCTGCCCCTGAGACTGGAGCCACGGGCTCAGAGCAATCACGGTGTGTCTGACACCCCACAGTCTGCTTACAGAGCGTCTGTTATCAGGGCTGGAGCCGGGGCTGTGGCTTGTGCTCTTAGAAGGGCCACGCCCTTGGTTTAAGGTGCCGCTGCCGCCATTCTGAATAATTTTCCAGTTCTTCGTTCTCGAAATTTGTAATGACTTTTGAATAAGGGGCCCCATATATATCCTGTGCATGGGGCCCCACAAATTCTTTTTGCCAGTCCTATGTTTTTAAGATTTTACTTATTTATTTTTTAGACAAAGGAGAAGGGAAGGAGAAAGAGGGAGAGACACATCAATGTGTGGTTGCTTCTCGTGCGCCCCCTTCTGGGGACCTGGCCCGCAACCCAGGTGTGTGCCCTGACTGGGAATTGAACCTGTGCACACCAGCCAGGGCACCAGTCCTGCTTATTATCCCACCTGGCCCTGTAGCCACCCCAGGAGAGGCGCCCAGAAGGAAACGTCAGCCCAGTTCAAAACCAGCCAACCTGAGTCCTGGCCGGAAGCGTGGTGCCAGAGCCGAGACTGGCCTGCATTTGGGGAGCAAAGTCTGGGCTGCTCTTTGGAGCCGCCTCTCTGCAGGGGAATCAGCAGTGGTCTCCTCTCCTTCACACACCTGCCTGGGCTCCTTCCCATCCTGCCCCGGCTGCAACCTCCATGCCATCTCTTGCTTCATCTCACTGAATAAAAAAATACCAGCACTCTTTGCTCACCTGCAGCAAGGAGCTCCTGGACTCCGGCCTCCTGGGTGGCTCTCCCTCTCCTGTCCTCTGTCCTCAGAGGCCTCAGAGCAGGTTGGCCTGGCCCCAGCAAGTTCTGCACGGCCTCCGGCAGCCCACAGGCACACGTTTTGTCCTTGCTGGAAAAGGGATCCCTGGGAGGCATTCCTGACCTTCAGACCTGCCTCAGCTTTGGGCTGGCCTCATGCCCGTGACAATCACTTCCTGGCTGGGTGTTTACCTTCCTGGGCCCCATGGGTCCAAAGAGGGTGGCAGCCACATACCTGACCCAGCGGCTGCGTGGGAGAGAAGGTGCCACCCACGCTGAGGGCCGGCAACACCTGGAACTGGTCGCCGGTGCATGGCGGCCCTGATGGTCCCTCAAACCCCTGATCCCCGGCCCTTGGCCTTGGCCAGGGCCATACAGCTCTTGAATCTGAGGCTTGGGGAAGGGCTCGGGGTCTTCCAGGGGTCCGTTCACTTCCTGCACGTGGCTCAGCTTGATCACTTCCGGAAATGGGGCACTTGCTGCCTTGGGAGGGAACCTGCTCCATTATTATTACTTATTATTGTTGTTATTATTTTCTAATGGCTACCTTCTATTCAATGACAGGTCCTGGGCTCAGTACTTCACATGGTCACTTCGTGTAACCCTTGTGTGGCTTCCAGGAGCAGAGAATTGTGCTCTCTGTGGAGATGCAGAGACAGGGCTCAGAGGGTCGGCCGTCTTGCCAAAGCCACACAGCTAGGAAGTCGGGGACCCAGGATGCAACCTCAGGCCACTGGTTCCAAGATCTGGGCTCTTAACCACTGCTGTCATTTGCCATGTTTAATCGCCGGAGTGTCCGTTTTTATGTTAAACGCAAACCAGCCACTGTATTAGCTACGGACTGAGGGCAGCAAAGCAACACAAAACTCAGGGGCTTCAAACAACACACATTTGTTTCCGACGGTCCCTGGGACCAGGAGGCCGGCCCCGCTCAGATGGGGCCCTGCCTGGGGTCCCTCACAGGCCGTGGTGTACATGCCCGGGGGGCTGGGGCCCGTCTCAAAGCTCCCTGGGGAAGGACCTCCTTCCACACGCACAGGGTCATTGGCGACACTCTGTTCTGTGTGACCTGTTAGACTGAGGGCCCCGGCTCCTCGCCGGCTGTTGGCCCAAGGCCACCACAGACGCGGCCCGTCACCAACGTGTGCCGTAGAGACAGAGTCCGGGAAGACGGATGTCACCGTCTTTTGTAACACCCTATCACTTTGCTGCATTCTGCTCATGAGGAGGAAGTCAGCAGGTACAGCCAACACGCAGAGGTAGGGGATCACACAAAGGTGCAACTACCAGGAGGGAGGGTTGCCGAGGGCCATCTTTGCTTCCGTCTCTGTCACATTTCATTAAGCTATCTGTCACAGCCGCCCAGCTGCCCTACAACAGTGGTTTCAGTCTTGCCTCTGAAAGCCAGACAGAAGTAGTCTCTTATCCATCCATCTACCCTCCATCCATTCACTCACCCACCCACCCACCCACCCACCCACCCACCCACCTACCTATCCATCCATCCATCCATCCACCCATCCTTCCATCAACCCACCTACCCACCTACCTATCCTTCCATCCATCCATCTATTCATCCATCCATCCATCCATCTACCCATCTGTCTGTCCACCCATCCTTCCATCCACCCACCTACCCACCCACCTACCTACCCTCCCATCCATCCATCCTTCCATCCATCCATCCATCCGCCCATGTTAACAGACATTTGAACAGGAAACTCTAAGCCAGACCCCATGTTAGGCTCAGAAGATACCAGGGTGATGCACTTATTCCCTCCCCCACCACTGTCCCCCACCAGAGGCTCCCAGCTGAGCCTGCACACACAGGGGTTTTGGGGGGGGTGCCCACCGGGTGCTCTGTGCTCCAGGAGCATCAGTCCTCTGGCGACTGGCCCTCCTAGGCCACACCCTTGAGATTCCTTCCCCTCCTACTCACTCTTCTTTCTTTGTCTTGCTCAGTTAAAAAAAAAATACCAACCTATTTTAAGCACCTCCTAAGTGCAATGAGTGATGGTAGCTGGTGTGGGCATGCACATGTGTGTGCGTGTGCGCATGCGTGCGTGTGGGGTCAGATCCGGTTCTCTTGGCTGACTCTCCTCCTTTCTCACCAGTGATTTTCCTGCCTTCCCTTAGCTCCTGAGGGGAGCAGGGCCCCACAGCTTTCTGGAGACCCCTCTCCTGCTGCGTGCGCACGGGGCCCAGCTCTGAGCTACGCCTGTGGTTCCCCACTCCCCAGCCTCACCTGCCTGCGGACCCCCCCTCCTGACCCCGCTGAGGTCCAGGGCCGGGTGAGTGAGCTCTGGGAAGAGGGTGACAGGGCCTGCGGGGTTTGCCTCCTGAGGTGCACAGACGGATGCCTTTGGGAGCTGGAACTGTACGTCTTTCCACGGGAGACCATCCATTTCGCACCCCCGTGGGGCGCCCAGCGGGTGTGGGTAGTGTGCTGGGCCTTGGGGGCACCACTGGGGGCACCAAGAACGTGAATCTCGTTTCGTCCTGCCTCCTCCACACCCTCTCTGCTCCCGAGCCGGCCCAGTCAGCCCCGACCCAGGCCGCTGCAACGTTCTGTCCCCGGTCCCCTGGGTTCTCTCTCTGCCGGCTGCTCCCAGTCCGTCCCACCCCATCCCACGCCGTCCCACGCCGTCCGCCACGCGAGTGTGCTGGCACAGCCCTGAGCTTGTCACTTCCTTCTCGAGAACATTTTACGTAACCCATGTTCACAGTTTCGTGAGCATCCTAGAAATGTTCTCGCTACATAATCTCTCTCTCTCTCACACTCTCTCTCTCTCTCACACACACACACACACACACACGCACACACTCACATCTGTGCTTTTTTTAGGCCGGACCACAACGTATAGGTTCTCCTCTGTCTCCCTTGCCTTGGCAGTTTTCCAACGCAGCACACCTTAAGTACTCTGCTCTTGTGACTGACCATCCATCGTTCCGCTACAGGAATATTCTGGGGTGATCCTGGCGGCCATAGGCGGAATGTTCGTGTCCCCTCAAAATCGATATGTTGAAACCGAACTCCCAAGGTGACGGCGTGAGGAGGCGGGGCCTGTGGCAGGTGCTCAGGGGCGCCTGAGGAGGGAGCCCTCCCGGATGCGGTTAGTGCGCCTCTAAGGGAGAGGCCGGGGAGCCCCCTTGCCCCTTCCGCTGGGGGGAGGAAGGCCGGCTCGGACCCAGGAAGTGGGCTGTCCGTACAAACAGAGTCTGCCTGTGCCTTGATCTTGGACTTCCCAGCCTCCCGAACTGTGAGAAACTAATTTCTGTTGTTTCGAAGCCCCCCAGTCTGTGGCACTTGGTGGTAGCAGCTTGAGTGGCTAAGACAAGAGAAACCCTTCTCAAGACCTGAGATGCTCTTGACCAGAAGCTTTTGAAATGTTTTCTGGGTGATAACTTCTGACAGATCATTAGTAGACTTAATAATGAAAGCCCTGGCTGGCGTAGCTCAGTGGATTGAGCGTGGGCTGCGAACCAAAGTGTCGCAGGTTCGATTCCCAGTCCGGGTACATGCCTGGGTTGCAGGCTATAACCCCCAGCAACCACACGTTGATGTTTCTCTCTCTCTCTCTCTATCTCCCTCCATTCCCTCTCTAAAATAAAAAATAAATAAAAATTAAAAAATAAAAAAATTAAAAAACAAATTGTTAAAAAATAATAATGATAAGCTCATTATTTTAAGGAGATTATTATAATTGTGTGCTGATGAGAATTGAACATTCAGGTGTCGTAAGTTTAATTCATCATAAGAGAATTTTTTTTGAAAGATTATCTCCTAACTTCCTGTGTAAAGTTTGCTGTTGGAACCGGGGAGAGGAGAGAAATTTAAATGTTTGAAATGTTTTAAAATTGTGTTGTTATTCTAAAAACACATTTGAAATACGTAGAGGCACGGGACGGGGCCTGGTCAAGAAGGAGCACGGAGCAGAAGCGCGAATCATCGCCACAAGGTCCGTCGGCGCCCACCCCAGGGATCCGGCTGCGCCCTACGCACTTCACGGGAACTGACTCGCTCAGTCTCCCCTGCAGTCTTCTGATGCGGAAGCCAGGCGAGCAGAGGTTCAACAGCTTGCCCAAGGTCACAAGAAATGTCCTGAGCACACAGAAATGCTGAATATAAATATGGATCTATCGCATATATGCATACCATATGTGTGTCATGTGACTACATATTTGATTTCCAGGGCAAGAAGGTGAAGTCTCTAGGTGCCATACATGGACAGGCAATTCTCAGGTGATTAACTCTCTATCTACCCTGGTGAGCGGGTGCTTTCGGGACTCTCGCACACGCGGCCGGGGGTGTCCTTAAGCTGGCAGTTATGGGAGAGCGGGAATCACAGCCCTTGGACTTGAACGCATCAGGAAGCTGGGAGAGAAGTTACAGCTCATGAGTTAAAAAACGTCCTGGGCCACGAGCAGAAATCGAATCACCTGCAAGAAAACGGAGAACAAACCGGGCTTGCACGTGGGGCTTACACTTTCACCACTCGCGAAGTACAGAAACTGTGAGACAGAAACCGAGAGAGACCGCTGAGGAAGTGCGAGTCTGGAAGACTCAGGGCGAGACAGCTCTCGGGAGGGTCCACGATCTGGGGCACGGGTGGGACCCCCGGGGGGGCACCCCCCCCCCGCCACACCCGAGAGGCGGTTCCCCTGGAGGGTGAGCTCGCACACGGCAATTATAAAACATCCGAGGAAGACCAATATGAAGAATGTAAGAGAATGTGAATCATTAAGGGAGGGGAAGGGCCCAGTCCAGGAGCGTGTGTAAAGGACACTCGGACAAAGACAACGGGGTCGGGGAGGAACTGAATGTGGGGGGTGGGGGTGGGCAGGGCAGGGCAGAGTAATGGGGGGAAATGGGGACAAGTGCAAATGAACAACAATAAAATAAATACAAAAGTAAAAACATTAAAAACAGTATTATAAGAAGCTATGAAGCACTTGAGGAAGTCCAATACGAACAAAGCCTCCCACAAACACGGAGTTCACAAGTGAGGAAAGAGACACAATAGAACAATATAGAAAGAGTGAAACAATACGTATGTTGAAGGTGCTTGAAGAGATGAGTGAATAAAATCTGTAAAACGAAAATAGAGAATCATTTTTAAAATTTTTAAAATTTTAATTTTTTAGAGCAGTCTCAGGCTCACGGCCAAACGGAGGGGAAGGGACAGAGACTCCCTGCGCACCCCGTGTTGCTGCGTCTGACAGGCACCCCTGGTTCTGTGCACATCCCACGCGGGATTTATTCTACCCATGGCGTGCAATCATCACACCCGTGCATGCTGTGCATCCTCATTTCTCCCTCAAAAATTTGGACAAAAAGTGAGCATTATACACAGCAAAATACGGTACTCCCTGCCCCCGCACGTGCCCAGCCCCCCCGTGCCCAGCCTCCCCACCACAGCGGAGCTGCTGCTATAACTGATGGGCCTGCCCCGGCCCACCCCCATCGCCCACGTCCGCCGTTCCCAGGAGGGCTCCCTCGGTACTGTGTGTTTGGACACACGTACAAAGACATGCCCATTAGGGTGGCATACGAAGGGTATTTTCACTGCCCTAAAAACTGTCTGTGCTTCTCCCGCTCAGCCCTGCCCCCAGTCCCTGGAAATCGCTGACCCTTGGGTCTCCACGGGCCTGCCTTCTCCAGAGTGTCACAGGGCAGGAGCCGCACGCACGGCGTGCAGCCTCATCCGACACGCTTCTTCCACCGAGCCGTGTTCACTGAAGGTTTCCGCGGCCTCCCAGCTCATCGCTTTTTCATGCTGAGGAAACGAGTTTATTCCGAAGGAAACGCAAAGAAGGGCTAAGTAGAAATTGTGGAAGTAAAAAGCATCGCGTTTAAAAACACTCGTAGCTAGACACAACTCCGGATTCGGTGATTGGGAAGGCGTGTCTGGGAAAATTACCCCGAATGCAGCACCAGCCAGCAAAGGGATGGAAAATGTGAGGAATTAGTCAAAAGGCATCTGGAGAACAAAGCAAGAACACCAGACACACGTTTCAGGGGCTACCCCGAAGGAGAGGGAGGAGGGGAGGCGGCGTATGAGCATTAACGTCGGAAACGGAGACGCTTTCACAGTCGAAGAGCCATGTGCTCTGAGCTGGGAAAGCGTGTGGAGTTCCGGACGAGCTAAATAAAGTGAATTCCCATCTGGGTGACCCAGGGAGTGGGATCACAGAGCATCAAAGGTAAGGAAGAGCCCTCAAAGCCGCCAGAGATTCCAAAAGCAGTGGAGACCCCAGCCAGGCACAGCCCGCCCCCTTGCTTCCTCACACTGGAACTGAGGGCCCACTGCGCCTGGGCCTGTGCCGTCCTGCGGAAATGTTCTAGCTCTGTTTCCGTAAATTTCACCTTTCTTCCTGGTCGAGCCCAGGTCATACCCCTTCCTCCAGGGAGTCTTCCTGACTACCCCTGTTCTCAACACTTCTCCTTGCTCTTCATCACTGTCCCCATCACTGTCCACCCACCACCTCTGGGTGCCCACCTTTGCTGGCTTCTGTCCCTTGGGTGTTCGTCCTTGTTCCCCATGTAAACATTGAGCCCTGGGGGCCCTGGGGCCCTGTCCATGATCTTTCTCTTCTCCCCAGGTGAGCGTGGTGTTGGCTGGCTCCGCGCACATGTACAGTGAAGATTCTGGAACTCTTAACCAATCGATCCTTTGGAGTTGAACATGAGTTTAAGTTCTCACACTGAGTCAAGCCCATTTTTACAAGCTCTTTGGGCCCCTCTGAAAGCATATTCCCACCCGACGGTCCGGCCAGGGTAGAGTTAATAGGCACTCTTAAGCGGAGTTTTAAAGCCTGTCATTATATTACTTATGATCGTTTTAAAAATAACCCCCTTTTAAACTAATAATCAGATCATCTGTGCCTGGAAGAGTACAGGAAGCAAAGAAGCATCGTTTGTAATCCCACCGGTTAAAATGGATGATGATCCTCATTTATTCATTCTCTGTTCACTAGATATTTGCTAAATACCTCTTTTGTTCCAGGCACCATGCTGTTTTGGGAGTGCAGTAATACACATTTCGATATACATTTTGCTTATTTTTCATAGAGATTTTTTAGTATATAATACGCAAATTTATAGAAATGCGACCATAGCTGATACGCCGTCGTGTGCCCTACTTTTACATCGCGGTTCACACAGTCCCGGCATTTTCGCACACATTATCTTTAACACATGCTTTTAATTCACCAGCTGCCTAACATTCACTTTATGGACGAGTTATGATTTCTTTAATGAGCCACCAACTGCACTTACCTCACTTTTGAAACCCCCTTCTGGGCCCAGGGAATCGGGGTGGGGGGGGCAACCCGAATGTAACTGCGTCAACTTCAAGGCCATTCCTGGACCCCCCTCGGGGGTGGGGGGTGGGGAGTGGGGCTGAGTGTCAGCGCGGGGGTCTGGGCTCACCAGGGCGTTCACATGGGCGGGACTTCGGGCGGGGCTCTCACACATAATTCCACGGCCAGCCCATGGCCGTGAGAAGGCAAGACCAGAGCAGGAACAAGGGGACCTGGAATGGCCTTGAAGGCATCACGCTGACCTCCCTCCCAGAAAAGGGGCCGGAGCTGTTGCTGCTCCAGGCTCCACGCCACAGGGACTGTCCAGAGCTGAGGACGCTGGGAAAGAGCTGCGTCCAGCGGAGGGAAAGGGACTAGGTGAGGGGGAGCCTCCCTCATCCCTTCGTTTTTGACTAAGAAGCGCCCTTTGAACTGAGTGGACTGCCTTCGGATTTTCCCAGCTCCTGCGGCCTCCCGCACCCTGGCGGTGGACTGGGGTGAGGTGGGCGATCGTACTTTCTGACTGTGTGCCAGCCACGGGCTCTCCTCCTGGGGCTGAGCTCGGGCCGTGGTGGGTCTGGTTAGGCACGCTGTGGGGGGGGCCCAGAAGCAAAGGGCTTGTTGCCACGTCGGTCCACGTGCTGGTGCTGGGTGAGGGGTTTAGACGAGCCATGTGAATGCCCACCTGGTGGGGCGACCCTGCCGGCAAAGGCAGCCCCGCCCCTCCATTGGCTCAGTCGGTGAGTGTGGGTGGAGCATCAATGACGTACCCAAGACACTGTGGCGGGTGAGTCACGCCACCTGCTCCCAGGCAGCTCAGCGTCTCTCAGAGAAGGAAACTGAGGTCACAAGAGAGCAGGAAAGCTGCCCTGCTCACCCAGCTGGCTTGGGCAGAGCCAGAGAGAAGCTGAGGCCTGGGCGGCCCCAGCCCCCGCTGCACCCACAGACCCTCCCAGGCCCTGGAAGTCGGAGGTCCCTGATGCGCACGCGCTTGGTCCACCGCCTCCCTCCGGGAGGCAAGCTGGACTCGGGAGGCCCGTGGCTCTCGCTGACTCAGCATGACTACGTACAGGGCTGCTTCCCGGCGCGTGAGAGGTGGCGTCGCAACTGGGCCAGGGCTGGGCCTGTGCACTGACATCACCCTGGCACAGGGCGGCCGTCGAGTGGGCGGCAGAAGTCGGGGCCTCCCTCAAGTGTTTATAGGCCCGGACTCAGTGGGGGAGGCTGTGAGACTCGGGGTGAAACCAGGGGAGCTCGGGAGCTGCCCTGTCCTTCTAGAAGCTGGGTTCCCGCTGCCTCTGCTCACACACGCCGATTTCCGAGCCGGGCCCCAGGATCTGACCCGGAACCCTCTCTCCTTGAGGTCCAGCTTCCCTGGGAATCCACCCACCTGTCCCCTTGTTGATATAAACAGGAGTTCTTCCGTACCAGGTAATTACGGGGTGATGGTGCCATAGTTGGGGATGCCTCGGATGGTGGCAGTTTTTTTTTTAAGATTTTATTTATTTTTAGAGAGGGAAGGCGGGGGGGAGAGAGAGAGAGAGAGAAACATCAATGTGCGGTTGCTGGGGGTCATGGCCTGCAACCTAGGCATGTACCCTGACTGGGAATCGAACCTGCGACACTTTGGTTCACAGCCTGCGCTCAGTTCACTGAGCTACCCCAGCCAGGGCGGATGGTGGCAGTTTTTAAGTGTGCCAGCTTATAGCCCCTCATCCCCTGAGATGTCTGTCACCCACTTTTTTTTGGGGGGGGGGTCCAGAGGACATGTTGGATGGGAAATGTGGGATGGAGGCTCCAATCAGCCAGTTCATGAAAACGGCTGACTTTACCCTCGTGTTATTGTCTGACGACCTTCCAGAAGGATGCTCAGCGGTCCTGGCCTGGCCTGGGAGCTGCAAGAGCCCCTCTTGCCTGGAGTGGGAATCCCCACGGAGCCCTGGGCCCAAGTGGAGTTGTTCGAGTGCTTGTTTGTGTTTTTTAATATTTATTTATAGATTTGAGTGAGAAAGGAAGAAAGAAAGATCAAACTGTTCTACCTATTTATGCATTCACTGGTTGCTTCTTGTTTCTGCCCTGACCAGGGCTCCAACCCACAGCCTTGGCGTGTCAGGAAGGTGCTCTCACCCGCTGAGCTGCCCGCCAGGGCCCCAGCTGAGTTGCTGAGCTTGGTGGGGTTGCGGTTTTCTTGGGGGAGAGAGGCTGCCCCATGCGCTTGCTTTGCTGGAGCTGCGGTAGGCCACACTCAGGCCCCATCGGCTATTCAGAGAGATGGTGTTATTTCAACATGGCAGCCCACAGGCCAGCCTTCCTCCCAACACCGGCCCCGAGGACACCGGCCATTCCCCCGGGAAGCGCTGCAGCACGTGCCTCTGTCTCGCTCCCCAGAAGCCTCGGCTCTCACTCACGGCCAAGGGCTCCTGGCAGGCAGGCAGGCCCAGGGCTCGAGGGCTTACCTGTCTCCCCACCCACGGAGTATGCTCAACACAGACTTGTGAGTTGGCGGGGCCCTCCTGAAGGAGGCGAGGGAATGCCAGCAGCCACGGTGCCCCCAGGAGGAGAGAGAAGGCGGCCAGGGCCCCTCCACCGCTGGCCTTGGGCTAGGAGCTTTCAGCCGTCAGAGTCCCGGCTGGGGGTCTATGGTGGCAGGAGAGGCCAGTGGTTAGGGGCGTCTGTCCTGAGCTAAGGCAGATCCAGGTCCCAATCCTCCCACCTTCCCCGACTCCAGGGAGTCACTGCCACCTCCGTGACTCACTTCTCGGCTTCCCCACCCGAGCCGGGAGTGCGAGGGCAGGCCTCGCGGGCCACCGAGTGGGGAGCAGTGAGCTTCCAGTGGAAGATGCTTCGCCCCGGGCGTGGCGCCCACGAGGCTACCAGCCATGGCAGCCGCTGGTGGGATGGTCTGAAATGGCCACTGTTCAACCGTTTTTGACCTAGAAAAAGGCAGTGTCTCAGGGTGAAGGCTGGCCTTGTTATCTCTCCGATCGCCTGTCTGCTGAGGCCCGCCCAGCCTCCCCCGGGGGTCAGGTCCTCAGGGTCTTCTCCTCCAGCCCCCTTCCTGCCAGTCAGGGAGACAGAGCCAGGGCAGAAGGTCCCTCCCTGCCCGGAGATTCACAACCTGACGGGCATGAACCGAGGCCCAGGATCCGGTTCCTAACTGAGTCCCCTTTCCACGACCTCAGCCTGAAGCGGCTGCCGGGTGTGACCCAGAGCTGGGGCCAAGCGGGCAGCTACCCACACCAGGGGCTGACGCATCCCCAGAAGTAATGAAGGGCAGGAAGGTGACACTTTCCAGACCCCCCCCCCCCGTCCCCACCCCCACCCCCCGAGCCCGCTGCAGAGGAGGACTGGGTTAGAAGTGCCTGTAGACCCAGCTGCGATGCTTTAGGGCTGGGCGACCTCGGTCTGCTCGTCTGTGCAATGGGGACGATAGCATTGCCTTCATGGGCATGTCGTGGGGGCTGAGCAAGGACCATTTGTCAGCTGTGCTGTAAATAATACAGTCTGCAAATACAATTGCCAATGAAAAAAATGTTACACAGCACTCGAAGAGCACCCAGCACTTGGCCAGGGCCACTTACATGTTTGTTGTCATTACTGCGAAGACATCTGGGGACTGGTATTGCCCACACAAGTGTGAGTTTGGGCTGGGGCTGAGTTACTGAGCATAGAGAAGAACCCTCTAGAATGGACCCCAAGGGGCTCTTCTCCTCCACCCCACTCCCTCCCACGCCCGCCGTGGCTCGAAACGCACAAGGGCTAGCAGCCCAGGGCACGGGGCTCGCTCGCTCTACTCACATAGCCTGTCCAGTTCCCAGAGCCACGCGGGGCTCGAGGCCGGAGCTCAGTACCTCTTTGCGGGACAACTTGTCCCTGCCCTGGGGGGTCTGAGTGTCACGGAGGAATGCAGAAAACAGCCAGAGGAGCTCTGGAAATCCATTCAGAACACTTGAGACGTGGGCATTCTCACACCCTCCCTAATGCGCCCTCCAAGTCACGTGGCTCCTGCTGTTTTGAGGAGCCAGGCTCCCCTGTCTGGTGTCCCGGCAGTCTGCTTCTCCAGGCTCTCGTCTTATCTCTCCTGGAAAATTGCAACAGACTTGCCCTCTGCCCCTCGTCCCCTGAAGCTAAAAGAGCGACTTCCTAAAAACCATTAATCAGGCTAGATCACTCCCTTCCTTGCCTAAACACGCTCCAAACCTTCCCTTTGCCTCCAGGTTAAACCCCACTCCCGGTGGCCAAGGAGCATGGGCACAGATGCTCCACATGGCTGGTCACGGGGATCACAGCTTCACCCCCTGCCCCCCTCTGGGAGGGCGATATTCAAACACCACCGTCTCCCGGGGTGAGGGGCGGGTGCAGAGACCGGAGGCCTCGTGCACGGCTGGCGGGGTGTGAGCCGGGCCAGCGCTGCGGGAAGCAGTCTGGCAGCTGCCCAGAAAGTTAAAACACGGAATTCCCACACGGCCCGGCAGTTCCGCTCCGGAGCCTCAGTAAATCCTGATCCATTTGCTAGGGAGCATTACTGCTATGCTGAATCTCTCCTCCATTTTCATTTCAATTTTGAATTGTATTGATTTTACCCTCACCTGTATTTCATAACCACGTTTCCTCAGCCCCTGTCATGGCTGCTGAGCCCTCTCTGCTCAGACTCCAATGTTTCAGGCCGAGATTTTATCACAGAGAGTAAGTCCTTTTAACCACGTTTGGGCAGCCGTGCATTTGTGCCGTGGCGGCCTTTGCCCTTGCTAGTTTTACTAGGTGACCCTGTCCTAACGATGCTGTTCGCCTCGGATTGGCTGCGACACTGATGGCTTGCATGTGTATCTCAGATACGTCAAATAAGTTGTCAATGGATAATCACATGCCCAGCAGGGGAAAATGCAGGCAGTGGGGAAGGGCATGCAGAGGAGAAGCCGTCGGGACCCGGGCGCCTGGGTCTGAGCAGAGCATCCAGTTAGGTCAGGGGGCCAGGTCCTCGAGTTCCTGGCAGGCCGGCCGCGGCTGCGGTCCTCCCGGGGATGACCAACAGGGGGTTCTCTTCCGCCGAGGGACCCTGCTCTGCAGCCTGCACTCGTGGCAGCTGGGCTCCCACGGGGCCCAGCATGGAGGCCACTGTCACGCAACATCACCAGGTTATCTCTGCCCGCCCCCTACCCCTTTGGGCCAAATGCTTGTTTTTCATGTTTATTGTTTTGTGCCTCTGGAGGACCCTCCCGGCCCAGGCGAGCTGTCAGGAGCCTCCCTGGCCCCTGGTTGGGCCCACGCGCTGGGGGCGGCTGGGAATGCAGCCTCCGGGGGCTGGCGGCTGCAAGCCTGGAGCGTCCAGGCTGTCCCCCGCTTTTCCCTTTTTCCCTAAGGTGACTTTCCGGGGCTCTGCAGTTATAAAAAGCACATGTGTGTCATTCTCTGGCAGCCTGACAGCTGCAGGCTGTCACTTGGCAAGGCCTCCCGTCCAACCCCAAGGCTTAGCATTTGACTGGCAAAAGCAGTTGAAGGTTATCACAGGCTTGTCCTGATGAGGTTTGTTAACTTAGAATAAAAATTCTACACAAAATATGCTTTTCCAAATGCCCTTTCCCTGAATGGCATCTCACGACGGACAGAGCGCTGCCCAGCTCCAAGGCAGGCCCCTGCAGAGCTGGCAGGCAGGACCCTGGAAAGTGACGAGGGGGACAGACCCCGTGGGGGAGGAGGACAGGCCGTCGACAGCCTCGGCCGGCCCGCCCGTGGCGCGGGCACCCCCTGCCCGGAAGGACGGCCCGGGCCCATCTCAGGATGTGACTGCAGGGGACCCTTTCTGCGCCTCCCGCAGGCCCCATGGCACCCTGCCCGGTCCTGCAGAAGGAGACGGTGTTCCGGTCGGGAACCCGCGCCTACAGAATCCCTGCCCTGCTCCACCTGCCGCAGCAGGAGACGCTGCTGGCCTTCGCGGAGGAGCGGGTCAGCAAGAGGGACGAGCACGCGGAGCTGATCGTCCTGCGCAGGGGCCGCTACGACGCGCCCACCCACCAGGTCCAGGTAGGGCGGGGTGAGGCTGCGGTAGCCCCGCCGGGAATACGGGGACCACGCCACCCTTGGCCGGCCGGGGTCTGGGGACAGAGGGGAAGGAGACACAGTGAAACCCAGGAGGGGCCCAGGGGCCATTATCATGGATGAGGCAGAGCAAGTGGCCCCAAAGGGTGGCCCAGAAAACCTGGGGTCACCAGGACCAAATCCAGGTGGCCCAGCAGTGTCGGCTGCAGGTCATGGCCGGACCAGTGCTGGGAAGCTGGTGTTCAGAGAGGTTTCCCTGCGTTACTGAGAACCTGAGGGAGGGCTAGTCTGTCACACAACTGGGGTTGTGTCCTGTGAGTAAAATTTACCCGGGGAGTGGGGGCTGGGGAGGGTGGCAGTGACTGCTGTGTCCCCGAGTTCCAGCATGTAGAGCAAGTCATTGATTTTGACAGACACCCAAGGCTGGTGTATCACGTACACAGGGTTTAATATCAGTGCCGTCATTATTACCCAGTGGTCCTTATGACGTAGCAGCCATTCAGAGCATGGGGTTGGAAGCAGATGGACCTGGGTTCGAGCCCTGGTTCTGTCACTTCCCAGAGGTGTGGCCTTGGACAACTCCGGTACCCTATCTAAGCTTCTTCTTGTTCAGATGTAACATGGGGCTCCTACAACCCACCCCCCAGAAGTGGGGGCTAGGGTAGACGAGATGATGTAAGGTTCCTGACGGAGCCCACCTTTAGAATCGCTGTCTGGGGGCAGCTGTTACCCAATGGGGGTAGGCGGCAGAGGGGCCACACGATGGCATAGACTAGGGGGTTACAGAAGCTCCGTGTGACCCTTAGTGTCGTGGAGATGCGCCCCCGTCAGGCTGCTTGACTGGAGTGTGATATGTAGAAGACATATGGAGGTGACTGTCACATTCTGCCCCACGCAAGTCAGACGAGCACCGTCACTGCCCGGGCTTCCCTTTCCCAGGACGCGACGCTGGCCGGGACGGGTCAGTTAGGGAACCAGGACGGAGCTGGGAATGGCTCCGGCCCGAACGGCCTCTGCGACCATTGTTAACTGGAATGGAAGCTATTCTGAGCCCAGTGCAGGTTCTCCGCGACCCGTGTCAGTGGGAACAGAGAAAACGGCCATTCGAGGGCAGTGGGCTGCGTTGGAGGAGGGGGGCTCTGGGAGGCGGTGTGGGGGTCCCGGGTGAACGCTTTTCCTCAACGGCCTTGGGCCTAACCCCACGAGACGTCCCCACCCAGAGTCAGCCCCGGTCATTGTCACCGATTGTGTTACAGCAGCGTCTCTCTCCTCCCCTCTCCTCTCGTCTCCTCGCATTTAGTGGCACGCTCAGGAGGTGGTGGCCGAAGCCCAGCTGGAGGGCCACCGGTCCATGAACCCCAGCCCCTTGTATGACGAGAAGACGGGGATCCTCTTCCTCTTCTTCATCGCCGTCCCCGGGCAAGTGTCCGAGCACCACCAGCTCCACACCAAGGTCAACCTGACACGGCTGTGCCACGTCACCAGCACGGACCATGGCAGGTCCTGGAGCCCCGCCAGAGACCTCACGGGCTCGGCCATCGGCCCCGCCCACAAGGAGTGGGCCACATTCGCCGTGGGCCCGGGGCACTGCCTGCAGCTGCGCGACGGGGCGCAGAGCCTGCTGGTGCCCGCCTACGCCTACCGGAACCTGCACGCCCACCGGCGGCCCAGCCCCTCCGCCTTCTGCTTCATCAGCCACGACCACGGGCTCACGTGGGAAAGAGGCAACTTTGTGGCCCCGGACACCCTGGAGTGCCAGGTGGCCGAGGTCGGGGACGCCAAACGGAGGGTGGTGTACCTGAACGCTAGAAGCCCCCTGCACGCCAGGGTCCAGGCCGAGAGCACCAACGACGGGCTCGATTTCAGGGGCATCCAACCGGTGCAGCGGCTCGTGGAGCCTCCCCACGGCTGCCATGGCAGCGTCGTCAGCTTCCCCAGCCCCAGAGCGGGGTCAGACGGCTCGGACACGTGGCTGCTCTACACCCACCCGACCCACCCCCAGCAGAGATCCAACCTGGGCGCCTACCTCAACACGCGGCCGCCGGCCCCCGCCGCCTGGTCCCAGCCCGCCCTGCTGGCCGAGGGCAGCTGCGCCTACTCGGACCTCCAGAGCCTGGGCGTGGGCCCCGATGGCTCGCCCCAGTTTGGGTGTCTGTACGAATCTGACAACTATGAGGAGATCGTCTTCGTCATGTTCACCCTGAGACAGGCCTTCCCTGCTGAATTTCCACCTCGGTGAGCCTGCCCCGTGCGGCCACCCGCCCCCCGTTCTGGTCCCCCTGACCGAGAGACTGACGGGTCCGCCTCTGACTTCGCAGGCGCTCTTGGTTCCCATCCCCGAACGCGTGCGCTCTGCTTTTCAGCCCCGTCCTCCTCGGCTGTTTCACCTTCTCAGAAGGTTCTGTTTGCAGCCCAGAAACCGAAGGAGCCTGGCTGGCCAGAGCCCCTCGATGGGGCAGGCGAGGAGAGCTCAGCGTGCGCTCGGCCCCGGCCCCCCTGCATGCGGCTCAATAAATTACCCAGTGCCTCCCGCTTCGTCTTGGGGAGGAGTGTTTCCTGGACAAGGCTGAGACCATGCTGTCGTGAGTAGAGCCGTGCGGCTGTGGGCGTGTCTGAGTGTGTCTGTGTGCGTGTGTCGGGCAGGCGGGTGGGAACAGCGTCGAGCGGAGGTAAGGCGGCGCCTGGGAAAACCGGGCCAGGTGAGGCCGTGAGACCAGTTTCCCGGGGCTGCCGCAAAGGGGCCGCAAAGCTGGTGGCTAGAATGACAGAGATGTGTCCCCTCGAGGGTCTAGAGGCTGGGTGTCCAAAGTCAGGGTGTCTGCAAGGCCGTGCTCCCCCCCGCAAGGCTCTAGGGTGGGATCCTTCCTGGCCTCTTCCTGCTTCCGTGGCCCCCGGCATTCCCGGCTCATGGCTCTGTCACTTCAGTGCCTCTGTCTTCTGACGCCTTTCTCCTCCTTCTCCCGAGTTACCTCTTCTGTCCCTTATATCCAGCACACCTGTCGCTGGAGATAAGGAGCCACTGGACAGTCCAGGGCGAGCCATCACTTAATTACATCGGCAAAGGCTCTTTTCCAAATCAGGCCACGCTCACCGATTCTGAGAGTCAGGACCTGGGTGTACGTTTGGGGGCCATTGTTCGGCCCACTGCAGCTATGGGAAGTTACTTCTGTGCAGGTGGCGTGGCTAAAGGTGCAGAGGGAGCCCCGATCCATCAGGTGACTCAGAAGTGTGGGGGGCGGCAGGGATTGGGTGGCTGAAGGCACATCTGTGACTCAGAGCTGCTCTGGGGCACTCAGTCTTCATGGTGACAGCTGTGTCACTGGGCGGAGGTGGAGAGAGAAGGGAAAGGGTGACACTGACACCTGTCTGAGCTCTGGGGTCTTCAGGGGCTTTGGTCACGTGTCCCTGTGGAAGAGTCGGCTTGTTCCCCACCCCCTCTAATGGGCTCTTTTACCGATTGGATCCGTCGGGCAGGTTGGTGACAGAGGGGTTGATGACAAAGGCACAGAGGCAGTGAGCTGGTGCAGTTGAGCGGTGTCCCACGTGGCCAGGCAGTGGGTAAATGGGACTTTCACGGCGAGCGGAGCCAGAGGTGTGGCTTTGGTGCTGGGTGCGGTTCCCAGCCCTGGCCTCCTGCCTGGGGGCTGCTTCTCCTTGTGGGGTTTTAATAAATCCGGCTGGGAAGATGGGGAATTAGGGCCTGGCCATTGCCGGGGTGGGCCCCTCTGCTTCGGAGAGGCCCACCTGGTATCTTCCACACCTGCCAGGGCAGCGGGTGGGGGCGGCGTGCGGGGTCTGAGGCTGCGTGAGGAGGGTGAGTGAAGGGCGTGCAGGCGAGAGGCAGCCCACCCTCCAGGGCAAGCGGTCCCACTGTGTGTTATCCAAGTCCCACTGTGTGTTATCCAAATCAGGACGCTCCCGCAAGTGCAATGCTAGTGATTGCCACACCAAGACAATGGGTGTTAACCAGGCCTGTCCCAGGCAAACTGAGAGGCTTAAGAGAGAAAGACCCACCAAGGATCGTACCCGGGACTGGCCTCTGCTAACCGCTCCGGAAATGTCCATTTCCTGTGAAGGGTTGTGAGGTGAGGCAGCCTGGGAGAGGGTGTCTGGCCACTGCCCAGCAGAACGTCCCTCTCTTAGACCCCCACCCATCACAGGGGTCGGTGGGTCTCAATTCCAGCTGCTTGTTTGAATTCCCTGGGGAGCTTTTAAACCGGGCTGATGCCTGGGCTCCGGCCCTGACCAACGGACCCATAATCTCCGGGGGTGGGGGCCCGGGCATCAGTATTCTTTTCCCAAAAGCTCCTGAAGTTATCCCAGTGGCCATAAGGCTTAAGCACCGTTGGCACAGGTGATCTCTAAAGGTTTTCTAGTTCTGAATGTATACAAACGCCGGAGTCTTCTGATGTGGATTTTTAAAAAGCTCGAGTTTGTTTGGTTAAAGCTAAACCGATCTACTCCTGGAAACGTACCACTCAGGGTGAAACGAAAAGCCGTAGACGGGAAAACACATTTATTACTATTACACGTACATCTGACAAAGGACTCGTATCCGGAATATGCAGAGAGCAGCCACAACAAGAAAAAGACAAACAGTGCGCTAAAAATGGGCAAGAGGCTCGAACAGGCACGTCACGAAGGAGGATCTCCTCCAGGCGGCCACACACACGGAAGCCGCACGGTACAACCTGAGACACGTACACACTTGAGCGACTAAAACTAGAAACACTGGCAGCAGCAAGCGGGGTGGGGCAAGAATGCAAAGCGGCCGGAACTCTCCTGCATTGCTGAAGGAAGCGCAGCTGGCGTGACAGAGGCTCGGTAGTTCCTGCTAAAACCGAACACGCCAGGGCTTTGCGACCCAGCGGACCCACGCTGGAGCACGCAGCCAGGGAAAAGGCCGAAGGACACAAGGGAGAATGTTTGCAGCAGCTTCGTTCGTACGGGTCCTGAACTGGAAACAGCCCATTCGAAACAGAATGCACAACCGTCCTGGGCAGCCCTGATGCCGTGGAACACGACCCAGGAATCAGAGATGGAACTGCTACCGCGGGCAGTGACGTGGCTGGTTTTTAGACAGGACATGGAGAGAAAGAAGGCAGATTCACAAGAGTGCAGACTTGACGGCTCTCCTTAGAGGAGGTTCAAGAACAGGAGAAGCCACCTTGCGGTAGGTAGGTCCAGAGAGTGGCCGGGTCTGGGGGAGGCTCGAGGTTCGTGGGAAGGGCTGGAAGCGGGCTCCCGAGGGCTGGGGACTCTCCGGTGTGTGGCCTGGAGCTGGTCAGGGGGCTCTGCAGTGAGCAGCTCCCACGAGACTTGCGCCCCCCCGTGTGTGTGTGTTATGTCTCAACAAAATGTACAAGTTGAACTGAATAGTGGATTTGCTTGCCAAACCTCCAAATCAATAGGTTATACTGGACTGTAAAACTTGGGAATGGGGTCTTTTAGATAAACTGTTTGGGGAGGACCGTTTTAGATTGACAAAAAGTCTCGAAGATGGTGTGGAGTGTCCCCGTACGCCCCACCCCATTTCTCCCAGTGTGGGTGTCTCACACTGCCGTGGTGCAGCGGTCAACACTACGAGATGACCACAGGGCCTTACTACTAGCCAAACTCTACACTTTATTCAGATTTCACCCGGGTTTCCACTACTGTCCTTTTTCTGTTCCAGGATGCCATTTAAGAGGTATTCAGAGCACTTAGTGAAACTAAGTAAAATAATTTTTTAAAAGATCTTATTTATTTTTAGAGAGAAGAGCAGGGAAGGACAAAGAGAGGGGGAGAAACATCAATGTGTGGCTGCCTCAAACGCGTCCCCCGCCCCACTGGGGACCTGACCCACAACCCAGGCATGTGCCCCTACTGGGAATCAAACCGGCAACCCTTTGGTTGGCAGGCCCGCGCTCAATTCACTGAGACACACCAGCCAGGGCCGAAACTGCATTTTTACTACAGCTTGTGTCCATAGAGACACGCACCCACCCACAGATGGGCGCTCAGCTCCAGCAGGCCCCTCCCCTCTCCCTACCCTCCCCTAAAAAACACTTGTCAAACACCAAGAACACACGCTTCAGGCCCGGACGGCTGGACCGAAAATGTCAGAAGCAGTTCAGCCTCCGAAGGCTCAGGAAGGTGGCCCCCAAGGTCACTTACACCAGAGCTCCGGGCTGTGGCCCGTGGCAGGGGCCACTGCCCGGGACATGGGTGGGCTTGGTGGTGCATGAGTGTGCACATGTGTACGTGTGTGTGTGTGTGTTACGTGGTGGCTCTCCTGCACTGCCAGCCCCGAGCTGGATGGAGTCTTGCAGAGAAGCTCCCTTTAATACTCTGCTGAATACTCCGCCGGGTGCCCCGACGAGCAGGGCGCAGGGAGCAGGGAGCCTGACCTCATGGTGCACCCCACTCAGGGCAGAGCCGGGAGACCTGAAGCTCCGGGTCTGGGGAGCCCCATGGGTCCTGGCCCTTGCAGATATTGGGCTCAGGGCTGCTACCAGCATGGAGACGCTGGAGCTCTTGTCACCATCAGGGAACCCCGGGACGAGGCCCATCATTGCTATCACGTCCCCGTTCACTTCCCCTCTGTGTCCAGTCAAGGCACCCGACAGTCCCTGAAATGACAGTGGGGCACTGAGAGCCACGTGCTGTGGTCTCACTGCAGCCTCACGCATCGCAAAGACTTGGCCAAGCTGGTCCGTGAAGGACCCGGGGACTAGATCGGGGTCAGGGACACAGCTGAGGCCACCTCCACACCACTCACTCCCGGCACCCAGAGTTCAGTTTGCCCCCCGCCCCGGGGATGGCCACGGCCACCATCACACGACACACGTGGGCTGGGTGTCAGCAGGAGAGGAGGTGTTGCTCTGGGAGACGGGGACGCGGCAGGGACAAGGCACAGCTGCGGTCCTCAAGAAGCCCTCGTCTTGTGGGATGAAGGGGACGAGGGACACACAGCAGGTGAGCAGGAAACACAGCTCCGCCCGCGTGTGACAAAGAAAACGCAGGTCCTCAGGGACCACGTCTCTGAGGAGGCGACACTGGCCCAGAGGCCCAGAGGTGCTCCTCGCAGAGCCACAGCCACGGACCAAGGACCTGACCAGGGTCCAGCTGGCTGCCGGGCCCAGGGACCTCCGTCGCCTCCCTTTCGCTGGTGCGGTGCTTGGAGCCCGGGTCCCGGCGGTCGGCCTGCCTGCGGAGCTGCGTCCCCGGTGCAGCCTGGGAAGCTGGGGAACTCGGATCCTCGGTCCTCCCGACCCTGCAGACCTTTTGAATCTGAAGCTCCGGAATCTGCCTTAACAGGCCCGCCGGGTGATTCTGGTGTGTGTGTGAACGTTCAAGAACTTGGAGAAACCCTGGTGTAGACCCGATCTGGCCAGGACTTTGTTCAAGACGCAGGAAGCTCCTCCCGGTTCTGCAAGACCACCCTGACCCCCTCTGGTGGCCTCACCGATACAACGGCTGCCTGCGGGACTCAAGGCCCGGAAACCCTGGGGACCCAGGGAGGGGCCGGCGAGCTGGGTGGGAGTGACAGGCGGGCAGAGCTCTGTGTCCACCAGCAGGACGCGTGGATGGGGCAGGGAGAACGGAGCCGGGCACGGCCTCCTCACTCTGTCCTCTGGGCCCGGGGTGCAGGCCCCGGGGACGCTTGCCTTCTGCTTGCAGCCCTCTCGTTTCCCCTGGTCTCTCCCTGCCTCGCCCACCGGCTGAGGCCCACCCCTGACCCGGGCCTTCCTCTGTCACACAGCCATGCAGCGAACTACAACCTCAGTGGTCCTCGGGAGGTAAGCCTGGTCCCTTCATGGCCATTCTGTAACTTAGATATGTGTTTCTAACTGGCATAGCCCAGGAGAAAGGCTGGGGATGCCTTTTCCCTGGTTCTGAAGTCACAGAGCTACTCGGAGAACGGCTGTGGCCCTTGTGTGTTTGGAAATCCCCGTCTGGGACCCCTGTCTGCTCTCACGAGTCCACCGCCTGCCTCCGTTCTGCTGAGAAATGACCGTGGGACACACACCCACACAGGGTCAGCACTGGACACCCTGTCCCGTGACGGTGGGAGCCGTCTGAAATTTGTCGATTGAAAATGAAAAAGCACTCAGTGGACTGAGTGACGACCTGCGACCTCAAGGGTCACCGGTTCGATTCCCAGTCAGGGCACATGCCTGGGTTTCGGGCCAGGTCCCCAGTAGGGGGCGTACAAGAGACAACCACACATTGATGTTTCTCCCTCTCTCTTTCTCCCTCTTTTCCCCTCTCTCTAAAAATAAATAAGTAAAATCTTTTTTTAAACAAGGAAAGAAAGAAAATGAAAAAGCTCCAAGAGTCGTCTTTAGACCAGGTCCACCACAGCCATGCGGACTCTGCCTCCTCCCCGGAGAATTGTTGTCGTGCCAAGGCCACACACATGTGCACACACAAACACACTCATGCACACGTGTGCCCGTACTCATGCAGTGTTTCTGCTCCCCCCCCCCCCCCCGTCTCCTCCCCCAGGGACCATCTTGTCACGATGATTTATGCCTCGGAAGGCCACGCCTCCTAAACAGCTCCCCTGCTGAATCTCGAGGGCCCGCCGTTCCTCCTGGGAGTGACCCTGCTCTGCGTCAGACCCCTGGGGGGCGGCGATGGCGGAGGTCCGGAAGGCCCTGCTGCAAGCGCGAGTGAGGCCTGGGAGAGGAGGGAGGGCTCGGGCCACGTCCAGAGCGGTACCTCGGAAGAAAGGCCCAGAGCCTGAGGCCGGGGGTGGGGGCAGGCTGCCGAACCCGATGGTGCCAACAGAGAGGGTCTGTCTCTCTCAGGAGAGACCCTCTCTCTGGGCTGCCGAGATTAACTGGGGACAACAGTGGCCACAAAGACTAGCTGAAACTGGTCCATTCTCAGAGGTAAGGCCACGCACAGAGCGAGACGCACAGGGTAGAAGTGCCTCGAAGCCGAATCCCTCTCGTATGCAGTTGACAGGGGACCGAAGCAGGTCCCCTGCAGTTTGGTGACTTCCTCAAGACCCCATAGCCCGGTAGAAGCAGGGCCAGGGGACAGCTGGGCTTTCTGAGCCTGGACTGATGTTCCCGCCTCTGTTCCAAATTGTCTCCCTTGTCTGCGTCTGAACATCCCGGGAGGGCAGAGGTGTCTCTGCGTCCAGGTTCTGAGATGCAGAGTTCTGCTCGGTCTGTCTCGGAGCCTGCGTCTTCCTTCCCTGGCATGCCTTCCCGGCCTCGCCAGAGGGGGCGGGGACGTGGCAGCTCCCACGTCAGCCCTGGTCTGAGGACTCGCCAGCCCAGCTCATCTAAGAAGGCTGCGATTCAAGCTCAGCCAGGGACAGCGGAGAGCTTGAGCTCAGAGGCCCGGTTCAGCATCCTGAGATCTCAGGGCTGGCACCAGACGCCCCCCCTCCCCACCACGTGAAGGAGGAAGGAAGGACGGAATCCAGTATTTAAATGGGAGACTTGCATCACACCGCTCCAAGAGGTGAGAAAGCTGACTGTACTTTTGGCAAAGTGTTACTTTTCTCAAATTCCATTTTTGCACTGCTTTTAAGGGAGGATTTCAGAGTCCTAGATGCCGAACATTTGGAAGTGCAAAGATGCAGGAAAAAAAGTCCCCCGAATCCCACTAACCAGAGGCACATTTTCATCCGGTCTTTTATCTGTGAACTTTTCTTTTTTTTTTTTTTTTCTGAAACAGATCATACAGCAGAGCCGCTGCAGGAGGGTGATGTTTCCTCCCACCTGACATTGCATCGTACACATTCCCTCCGCATTGTTTTCTTGCAAAAGAAAAGGTAATGTATCAAAGAGACACACCGTGAATTATTTAACCATTCCTTGACGATTAGAGATTGAAGCTGCTTTCCTTGTTTATTATAAACACACTGAGATGAATATCTTTGTGAGCAAACCGGGGCACTTCTCTGTGATTATTTCTGTCGAGTGAATCCTCTAAAAGGAATGACTGAGTCAAAGACGAACATTTGAAATCGACTGAAACGTGTCGTTTGCAAATGCGGAGTGCCACTCCTCACGCGTTCAGCTGTCCTGAAATGGCTTTCCTTCTTTCCTACTTTTATTCTTTCCTTTCATTCTTTTAGACACCCGAGCTCCCAGAAAATTGGCACGCACTTGTTCTTTCATTTGTAAGTCATGGCCCCTGCTTTCTCCCTGGTGCGGTCTATAGTCTAAGTTTATCACGCAGAAAGTTCTAGAATCCCAGAGGTCAGAAGGGCCCTGGCCATTCTTTGGTCTGACTTTGTCCATTTGGTGCGGGGAGGACACAGATCTGAAGAGGCAGGTGCCTTGGTCAAGGTCACACAGTTCCAATCTGGATGGTGTCAGCCCCCTGTGGGCAACCGCCCCCCCCCACTCTGCCCCGAACCAGAGCTCAAGGACCCCAGCAAACACAGATGGAACCCTGACCGCTGTCACCTCCTTTCCTTCTTCGCCTTCACACCTAAAGGGTGACTGGCTGAGCTGTCAGGCCCTCCCTCTGCACAAGGGGGCTCGGGTTCGAGGGTGCGCAGCTGGCCGTTGGGTCCAGATCGGGTGATTCCATGCACGCAGCGCATCCCTTCTTCCCAGGCCCTGCAGCCACCATCCACGTGCGGGTTTATGGCGGCGGGGCCCCCTGGTTTTCAGGGAGAACATAATTCTAACATGTAACTACTGATCCTGTTCAATCCTTTAATCCCAGCAGAAAACACCGATCGAGCACTCAGTACATGCTAAGCACTGGGCTGAGGGAATAAAACAAAGGTACTGAGTCCGACTGTGGGTCGACCAGGTGTTCTTCTCAGCCCTTCGAAGGTGTCCGCTCGTCAGTCCTCACAACAGCCCCACAAGGCAGGTTACTCGTGTCTGCATCTTGCAGAGGAAGAAACCGAGGCAGAGAAAGAGGAAGCTACTTGGCCATAATTCTACCAGCTGGTAAATACCGGAGCCAGGAGGCCGGGCTCCCAAGAGTGTCCTTGCCCACCTGGCTGCAGAGCAGTTAGACTGGAGACAACTGTCCCCACACAGGGCGGGTGGAAGTCCCCACGGGGAGTGGAAGCTCCAGGAAGGCGGGGCATTCCTTCCCTGGCGCCTCCCTGGGGTCTGGGACAGCGTCCAGGCAGAGGGGAGGCTCTCGGACAACGCTTGTGGAAGGAACGAGTGACACAGGCCAGGCATTGACATGGGGGCGTGCGGGCCCAGAGTGAGTGCAGGAAGGGAGGCAGGTCAGGAAAGGCGGGCAAGGCGAAGGACTTGGCGTGACCTGCCAGGGAGCTTGCGACTCGTCCTCCCACAGAGGGAAGGAGTGGCAGGCTCGGATTTGCATTTTAGAAGAGAGCCCTGGTACCAGACAGGGGGACAGAGGGGGAGGTGTGAGTGGGAGGGGGCGGAGCACGGGCTCTCGGAGGTGCCCTTGGAAAGTCTGGGGGAACCAACGATGCAGGGGTGGAACAGAGCCAGGGCCCAAGCAGTTGCACCACAGGGGGTGTGTTCCGGAGAATTCCACAGCTCTGCCATCAGCCCACTGATCAACCCACCCAAGGAGGGCGGGGAGGAAGATGCATCTGGGCTCTGACTCGGGAGACTGGGTGGATGGGGATCGGAATCCAGATGGGCAGCAGGAACAGGAGAACAGGTTTTCCTGAGCAGACGCCGCGCACAGAGGAGGTGGGGCTTCAGTGTCCACTGGCTACTCACGGAGGCAGCAGGAAGTGAGGGGCGCTCTGGAAGGCCGAGGCTAGAAATGCAGGTTTGGGAATCATTGGGGGAGAGCGCCCTGGGGGAGAGCGAGGGGAGGCCAGAAGGGAAGCTGAGAACAAAGTAGGGGAGACCCACGGGGCCCAGGCTGCCGGTCAGGAGGAAGGTGGGGACGCAGGGGTGCAATCAGAAGAATGTGGGGGGGTCGGGAGCGGGCAGGGTGAAGTTAGGAGAAGGAAGTCGGGAGACAGGGATGAGAAGGTTTCAATGGGGTGGGGGCAGGGTGGGGCCGGCTGCAGGGGGAGAGGACGCTGTGACAGTGAGTGAGGGCAAGGCACCCAAAGGTCGTCAGTTGCCATGAAAAGACAGGACGATCCCCGATCCCCAGACAAGAAGGAAGCCGGTGGGAGCCTGGGTCGCAGTCTTGGCCGCCGTCTGGGACGTCCGAGATTTCTGTTTAATGGACCTGGCGTGAGGCCTTTCAAATACACAGCCAAGGCCCAGAGCCATGGCAGCGGGGTGGTTGTTGTTGGTGTTTTGGCTGATTGTTTTTAAGACAGAAAAATCTTCAGCTCGCTTTTATAGGGTGAGGGGCAGGGCGGGCGGCACCCCAGGAGGGTCTGGGGGGCGCTGGGCGGCGCTGGGCGGAGCCCCAGCGGGTGCCGGGGGAAGCTGCAGCCGCAGGCCAACGGCGGGGCAGACGCGGATGCGTTTGAAGGCGGCCGGATCTCACCCCAACCGACTTTCTGTTTGTCTCCCCGGATGAAAACAGTCCTCAAAGGGAAACGCTTTGCCGACCTGTTGGAGGCAAACCAAAAAAACGGCGGAAGCGCTAAAAGGCATCGAAATCTCCGAGTTCAAAAACTGATCTGAGCAGTGGAAAAAATGTCTCGATAGGCGTCGTGCATCAAATGGAGAGTACTTTGAAGGTGACTCAAAGTTTAAAGATGGAAGAATAAATATTCAATTTTTTATAAGTAACTTCCATTCGGGGGAGTCCCCCTCGTACATATCAAAGCACGAGCCGTGCAGGGCGGTTAGGAGATCAAGCCTGCACGGGGAGAATCTCAGCTCCGCCACTGACGTGCCGGCGACGTGCTCGCCCTCCCTGGCTCCCCTCCGTGTCTCCGCCGGGAAAGTGGAGACGGTCCGACGGCTCCCTTCTGAGACAGGAGGCGACCGAATGAGGCGGTTCCTGCTGAGAGCTTCACAGGCTGTCTCGTAGGAAGCCGCCGACAGACGGGCGTGAGCCGCTGGCGCTCTACTCCAGCGGGTGTCTGGCGGGCACCGCCGTGCCCTGGACCGACCCCCTCCCAAATGAACCTGTGGACGCCCTGACCCCACGTGGCTGTGTGTGCAGGCGGGGTGTCCGGGAGGTAACTGAATGGGGGCATAAGGATGGGGTCCTGATCCTGTAGGGCTGGCGGCCTGATAGGAGAGGAGAGAGACAGCGCCCTCTCTCGTTCCTTACATGGATGCTGAGGACAGACCCCTCCCAGCCTGCAGGGCTGTGGGAAGCAGCATGTGGTGGTGAACCCCCCCCCGCCCCCACCCCCCGCCTGTGCTGCTCTGCTGTGGCCGCCCCAGCTGACTGTGAACCTCTTCTGCGGCGGAGCGGGTGGAGGCCGCAGCCCCCGGGTAAGACAGCTGTGGATTCAGAGAGGTGCGTGCAAGGCGACGCCAGTCGCGCTGGGGAGGTGCTCTGCCTGGAGAGCGGCCTCGTGGGGCAGGCCGGGGCCCCGGAGGAGGTGGCTGTCAGCAGGAGTGGAGCTGGGAAACAGCGGGGCTTCTGGCAGCCTGCCAGGCAGGGACAGTCCAGGGGACAGGTGGTGCGGCGGGGTGGGGCGGCAGGTGGAGGGCAGCGCGGAAGTGGCTTTCCCGTGGCTTTGAGAGCTGAGCAATGGGCGCGGAAGCAGTCGGGAAAACCCAGGGCTTCCTGGGGCTCGGGGAGGCCACACAGAGACGACCCTGGGCAGAAGGTTCTGACGGGAATGCGCCAGGTACCGGCAGGGCGGGCCTGCCTCTGGCTCGGCACACCAGCCTGGAGCCCTGCTGCGTGCGTCTGGGGCGCGGAGGAAGGGGAGCAGAGCGTGAAGCTGGGAAGGAGCTAACGCGTAATCACCGCGGAGAGGGAGTGGCTGCTGGCAGAGAGCACATGTAGGAAATGCAGCCCTGGGCCCTGCCCAGCGGGGGTTGTGTGATCCAGGCCCGGGAAGTGCTCGGAACTGGAGCAGAGGGCGGGGAGGCCGCCCAGGGGGCTGGGCAGTGGCTGCCCCGGCTCGGGACGGTGGCCGCTGGGCAGGCTGACAAGTGCTGGCTGATGGTAGCTCCACTCAGGGCCAGACAGTTGCTGTCTCCAGAGTTTGGCCTCTGTAGCCCCGGAGGCAGAGAACCAGGAGGGGGTGGTTGCTATGGCAACACGGTTACCTTGGGGAGATAGATCACTGGTGTGTCTTGCTTTCTACCCCAGATGCAAAGCTACCATGGCCTTCGAGGCCACTGGGCCAGTCCCTTCACGTTTTTTTAAAAAATATGTTTATTGATGTGAGAGAGAGAAACATCGATGCCTGAGCAGGGATCAAACCCGAAGCCCAGGTATGTGCCCTGACCAGAAGTTGAACCCCTGACCTTTCTGTGTACAGACCGACGCCCCAACCCCGCAGACCGCACCGACCGGGGCCCCCTGCACGTTTCCATGTTCGGCCAGGAAGCGGCCAGGCAGCCTTCTGGGAAAGGAAATGTGTACGTTCTTTTAAAATCCAACTCATATTGTGAATACCGTCCTTTTCAAATGAGCACTGCGATGAAGGCCAAGAACCCTTTTCAAACATATCACCAAGGCCTGTTTCTCAACCTTTCTTTCATAAGTGGGATTCTCATTCACGTCACTCTTGGAACGTGGGATGCCCCAGACTCGCCCGTCCAGGCTGATTCCCACAGATGGCGGGGACGGCGCTCGATGCGACGACCTCTTTAGAAGACGATACAGCATCATCAGCCAAAACAGAACATGCGTGCCGCCTTTCACCTGGGTTGCCCTTCTGGGGGTTTACCTGGCAGGTGCCCTGACCACACAGTGTGCAGAGGCCTGGCCACGTGCGTGCGCTGTGACGTGGTTGACGTGGTTGGTAGGAGCGAACACTGGGAACCGTACTGGCACCCATGTCCAGACGGGCTCCGTGAATTATGCCGTGGCATGGGATGGGGCATGCTGGCTTTCAAAAGAGTGTGGTGGACACAAAACCTGCCACGAAGTGTTCCGAAATCATGTCAGGTGGACAAAGCAAGGTGCACAACAGGGGCAACAGGAGAGCGGCTTCTCAAAAGTATGCTTGTGTAAGCGCAGAGTTCTGCAAGAATCCTCAAGGTGCTGGCCTCCGGACGGTGGAACCGGAGTGCCTGGGTCAGCAGGAAACTTTGCTTTCCATTGTGCGTGTTACTTTTTAATTTAAAAAAGATTTCACCCTGGCTGGTGTGGCTCAATGGATTGAGTGCCAGCCTGCGAACCTAAAGGTCACCGGTTCGATTCCCTGTCAGGGCACATGCCTGGCTTGTGGGCCAGGTCCCCGTTTGGGGGCAAAATAAGAGGCAACCAATTGATGTCTCTCTCTCTCTTTCTCCCTCTCTTTTCCTCTCTCTGAAAATAAGTAAATAAAATCTTTAA
Source organism: Phyllostomus discolor (assembly GCF_004126475.2). Lineage (NCBI taxonomy): Eukaryota > Metazoa > Chordata > Mammalia > Chiroptera > Phyllostomidae > Phyllostomus > Phyllostomus discolor. The sequence goes on along the minus strand of NC_040906.2, from coordinate 4,186,553 downwards.
CCTAAAAAATAAAAACAATTTTAAAAAGATTGAAGAAAGAAGTCCGTTTCTTCCTTAAGAACCCTGAGGGACGTCTTGTCTCTGGCGACGCCACCAGCCCCTACAGAAAGCCAGGCTGCCCCAAAGGACTTCATATACACCGTCCAGAACCGGAGTCATCGTTTTATGTGTTTAATTTTATGATTATAACAGTAGTGTGTGGTCATAAAGGAAACCTGGAAAAGTAGAAAGAAGAAAAAAATTGCTCGCAGAATTGCCACCTAACTGAGCACTCTTCATAATTAGTGATTTCCTGAGGTAAAGTTTTTTCCATGCTTGGAATCAATATCTTCGATTGGTTTCCTGATTTTTTTTTACTTACCATTGTATTATTACAAATACTTTCCCGTGTCCTTGAGAACCTTGGCAACAGACCCAAGTTATTTTTATGAATACGATTCTCCCTCAGCTGACTCTTCCCAAAGTCAAACTATTTCTTGTCGCTGTTCACCAGTTTGATTTTCCAGCATCTTCGGTGAATGGGCAGAGCAGCCTGCTGCCGGAGCTTTGGAGTTCACCGATGTCCTTGAGCACAATTAGGACCTCTTGGGAAATGGCCTCTATTCCTGCTGGCACTGTTGCTATGGGGACATGAGAGCTAGGGCTCTGCCCACCAGCCCACCTGAACTCCGGGATGGGGCTACAGTTCAAGGCTCCCCCTGGTGGCGGGACTCACCAGGCTCAGGCCCTGACCCAGTTAGGTTATTTTTAGTTGCAGATAAAGAGCAGGTTAGACAATCCCTTCCTCTTTGAAACCTGAGTTGATAAGCCATCACCTACGCTGGTTGCAGGCTGGAGCCCCACCATGCTCTGCCCTCCAGGCTCTGGACTGATCTGAAGGGCGACCCCGGAGACTGGCCTGGTCCGAGCACTCCTTGGCACCAGGCACCTTCCATAACTCCACAGAGATGCAACTGAGATTCAGCTGCTGGATATTTGTGGCAGAGCCGCATGCAGACATGGGCCCCTCACCTGTGTCTGATTCCCGGGTCTGATTTACCGCTCTGAAGCAGAGTTATCGGAGCCTTGGGGGGTGGAGGGATGGGGAGCAGGGACTGTGAACAGAGACCATGCCTGCATGCTCGTCGGGATGCTCAGGGATGGTTTCACAGAATTGGGACCAAATTTGCATCCTCAGGGGTCCAGGAGAGGGTCTGGCAAGGCCAACTCGAAGATGCCAGCAGCAGACGTGGCACCGAGACTCCTCGTGAGGAGGAGGAGAAGGCAGGCAGGGGGAGCGGCCACAGAAGCTCGTTTCTTCAACACCGAGGTTTTGCCTGCTGTTCCCAGAACTTCTAGAGACGGCCGTGTGCCCGTGAGCTGGTGCCTGCCAGACCACCCTGGTGCTGCTCACTGCCCTGACTTCCGAGAAATTCTCCAAGTCCCCTCCAGCGCCTGGCACTGGCCGAGGCTGGCAGTGCTGCTGGGTGAAGCGCTCCAGTCTGAACCTGGGCCCTGTCTTTCCCGCCAGCTGCTTTCCAACCCTGCCCCTTACATGTGGGGCCGACCAGCTGTCCCACGGAGCTCTGCGACTCACGCCAACGGGGTCTCTCTGGAGTCCCACGGCGGGGTGTGATTTAAGAGCAACACCTGGGGAGCAGGTCACTCCTAACCAGGGTGGGGTCTCTTTTGCTCGATGGCACGAGCTTGGGTGACTAAAGTGGTGCTGAGATGCTGATTTGGGGTGACTCCTATGTCATATACAAGAGAAGTTTGGGGCTCTGGGACACTAAGGGTTCACAGCCACTCCTCAGCCTTGAACTGTATGTGGGCCCCAGGTCACCTCTCACCTAACGGCGTCCCACCCACGGCACCGCCTCCACCCAGCAGCACTGAGGGCGGCAGGGGCACAGCAGGGGTTCTCTGCCCTTCGCACGCCAGCTGACAGCCCTGGGGCGGTCACTCCGGCCCCTCTGGAGGTTGCTGTCCAGGTGTTGGGCAGCAGCCTCTCCTCCAAAGGCTCTCGGGACTGTCCCTCTACAATCGCTAGGGGCTCCTCCGGTCAGCTGACGCTGAGCTCTCCAGGGGACTCTTACTCGTGCCCCGTGAGGATGGACACGCCTCCAGAACGGGACCGCTCCCTGTGTGCAAGGCCGGGCATGGTCAGCAGTGGCAGAGACCCCCGTCTAGCAATGTGGTGACCGTGGCCCCCAAACGCAAGAGAAGCGGGTGAGACGGTGAGCTGCTCTACGTTTAGCCTGCAGAACAGGAGCTTTAATGGGACCCGAAAATGAACGGTCGTGCCCATTTTCTTGTGTGCGCTGGGCCAGACGTGCATCCGTGTTTGTCCACGGCCCCGGAGGGAATTGCCTCTGGAAGCTGGTGTTCACGGGCATCAGCAGCAATGGGGCACCCAGTGACAGGTAAACATGCTGGGGACCGCGGAGCAGGAGGATGGATGTCGTCTCGGAACGAACAGGCGCACACTGCCACCCCCACCTCGCTGGGCGAGAGGCGGGATCAGCCAGGGACGGGCATTGGCCGATGGAAAGCAGGAAGAGGGGACCGGGCGTCACGAGGACGTCACGTGCCCTGACTGGACGGCGCACGCACACACACAGAACGCACACAGAACGCACACTTGCCGACCTCCTCTCCGTCCACTATTCCAAGTCTTCTTTGATGTCCGTGAATTTCATTGTTGCTATAGATACGGGCCCTGCCAGAAACATTCACCCAGGCCCCGCCCACCACCGTCAGGGCAGCCCTGCCTGGGTGTTGGGGTTTCCCGCACGGGGGGAGGGGGGTCATCAGGCAGGGGGACGACAAAGCTGACCGTTCAGATGGCTCAGGCAGTTGGGTTGGGACAAGGTGCGGATGGGATGGGCCTTACAAATTAGGAAAACGTGTGTCATGTATGTGTCAAGCATGAGTCATGTGTGTGTCACAGGGAAATCACACCGGAGTCAAATAGCAAGGACAGGCCCACTGGCCACTCCCAACCACTGAGATGTAGAGCTCAGGGGGGACGGAGGTATGAGAGAGGGCGAGGGGGAGGCTGGAAGGCGGGGCCGGGGGGGGGGGCGGCGGTGGTTATAGGCACTGCCTGGTGGAGGGGCTCTAGGGGTGAGTTGGCCCAGGCACTGAGGGGCCCTGGACTGACCCGGGGCCTGGAGCCCGAGAGCAGGGCAGAAGCCGGCTCAGGTCAGCAGGGAAGGAAGGTCGTGATGGCAGCACCAGGGTCGGGGAGAGCTGAGGTGACAGAGGAGGGGGGAGCTGGCAGCCCCAGGGCCTGGCTGGCTTCGGGAAGGCCAGAGCTTGAAGGCCACCTCTTACCCCTCGCCCTGTCCCCATGCCCGCTTGGGGCCTGCCCAGAGGGCCCCTGATTTGGGCTGGCCGGAGGGTTGAGAGTTTAGTCCTTGGGTTCAGCGGGCGGAGCCGGGGAAGGGGGCCTGGGGGGGACTGGCTTTGTGGGGGGTGGGAGTGAGGATGGGAGGTGTTGGGGCTGAGTCACCTGGAGCCCAGAGAGGCCCTGGAGGGGGGGGCATTCTGGGCCTCAGAATCAGGGCGAGCTCAGGCCCCTGGGCGAGAGCACGTGGCTCCCTCACCATCTCGCAATCACCTGCCGTGGGCGTGGCTTCAGGTTGGAGGTGCTGGGGGCCCCCGGCACACAGGCCCTCCTTTCAGGGCTACTGTCCTCAAGGCGGAGGAGGCCTGGCCCAGGGCACGGAGGGCATTCTGTTGACATGTCCTGGGTGACGAGGCCTCAGTGTGGGACTGGGGGGCCCCCTTGCACCAAAGGTCAGCACTTGCCCCTTCCTGGGCGTGGGTCTGACCCAAGGACTGAGGGCCCCTGGTCTGGGGCCCAGTGTGGAAGGATGTCCACTTTGGAGCCCTCAAACCCCCGGTCTGGGGCGGTGGCCCTGCAGAGGCAGCTTCTCTCTGAGCCATGGGCGACAGCAGCCATGCCTGGCCACCCCCGACTCTGCCGAGACGAACTCAGGAAGGAGCTTGCCCCCCGGGGGACGTGTGGGTGTCCCGGGTGGGTGCTCTGGAAAGACCCACAGGTGAAAACCCAGCCTGTATTCATGTTGCCATGAAGGTCAAGTCACCCCAGCCCCTGAGGATGGGAGTAAAGGTGTCACAGAGCTGCCACCTGGGCCCTTGGGGCTGTCACGTAGGGACACCCAAGGTGTCCCCAGTGCCCAGGGCTGTATGGTGTCTGAATGACCATGAGTCTCCAACGTGGGGAGGAGGGCTGGACTGTATCCCTCCCCCTCACTTTTGCTCCGCCCCGGGCAGGCTTGGCCCCCGCCAAGAACACCCCACGAGCCTCAGTTCCTGGGGTCTGTTGCGGGGGGAGAGGGGCGGGAGCTGAAAAGCCCTGGGGAAGGGAAGAAGGCTGAGGATCTGTCCAGGGCGTGGCCGCCCCACGTGGGCATGCACACGCCTGTCAGAAGCCCGCTGTGAACCTCCTGACCCCAAAGGAGCTGCCAATCCCCCCAGGACGTGAGCTGGCACTTGACCCTCTGGGGCCCGGGGCCCATCAGAAGACAGAGAAAGGGCGGGCGAGTGGGAGGCGGGGGCCTCGGCCTCGGCGGGTGGGGTGGGACGGCGGAGGACCGGGCTCCTGCTCGGGCTCTGCAAGGAGGAAGTTCTCTGCAGCTCTCGTTTCCTTTCCCTCGCAAAGCGCCTGAAACAGGAAGTCGTCGGTCAGTGAGCTGGTGGCAGCAGCCCGGGCAGCAGAGAGGGGACAGGCGGCGGGTGGCAGCGTCTCAGGGGCCTCAGCTCCCCCTCGGTGGCCTGTCGATCCTGGGGGTGGCCGCCGGCCCGGCCCGCGGAGGCCCATGCCCGCCATGGTCCCCTGCTGGAACCACGGCAACATCACCCGCTCCAAAGCCGAGGAGCTGCTCTCCAGGACTGGCAAGGACGGGAGCTTCCTGGTGCGCGCCAGCGAGTCCATCTCCCGGGCCTACGCGCTCTGCGTGCTGTGAGTACCGTGCTTGCCCGGCCGGCGCCCTCCGTCCCGGCCCGGCCTCCGCTGCCCAGGCCCAGAGGTGCAGGGGTGCTGCTCAGAGAGGGGACGCCAGCTCGGGGCTGAGTCAGGGGCCCCGCACTGAGATGGGGGGTGGGGGTCTTTACGTCCTGGCACAGAGTGACCGGACTTGCACACCGTCCAGGTGTGGCGGGGGCCCATCGGTGGTCCGTGGTGGACTGGCCGGCCTGGGACTTCAGGTTCGGCAACGCTGAGACCCCCAGAGCCACCCTGAGGCCTGGCCACACACTGCAGCTGCCCATGAGCTGTGGTGCAGGGAGTTCTCGGGGTCCCAAAGGCCGGGAGAAGGGGTACGGGCTCTTTGGGGTAGGCGGAAGCTCGGGGCCCCGCGGTGGTGGGTGTGTCAGAGAGCAGCCCCGTCGGCCCCGCTGTTAGTCAGGGGTGCCCGGGGTGGAAGCCCCCACGGAGAACAGACGTGGCACGGGGGACCCTCCCGTGCCCAGGCGCCGGGCCCCGGAGGAAGCCGTTACTGGGCGAGCCATGAATGTGGGGTGGGTGCACTCAAGAACGGACTTTCAGTTCACCCAGAAGTGGCGTTCAGGGCCCTGAGCACAGAGGAAGTCCCCATCCGGGGCAGCAACAGCCTCTTTTCTCCTTGTCCCCACACTCCGCTGCGTCCCCACCCGTTTGGTCCCCTGTGCCACGGCGAGCTGCCCCCCTGCCCCGCTCCCTGGCTCTGGACATTGCTGAATGCGCTAGCTGCCCTCACAGCTGAGGAACCAGCCTCTTGCTGAAGGTTCCTCTTTAAAACACCCTTCCAGACCCGTGTCTTGTGGGGGCCCTCGCCCCCGCAGCCCCGTGGTCCAGCCCTCTAGCGGGGACCTCGGGGAGCTCCGGGGCTCGGAGGGGGAAGGGTGTGTCCCCCACATGCGTCTCCCAGTAGTGGCCATGAGCTTGCATAACGGTCCTTCTGAGTCGCTGGGAGCCACAGCGGGTCGATGAGCACGGGCCGGTTTGGAGCACCAAGTCTCAGCCCTGGTGCGTCATCCTCTCACAGCCCCGCAGCAGCAGTCTGGAGTGCAGGTCCTGCTCTCACCCCATTTTGCAGATGAGGAAACCGAGGCTCAGGCAGCTTAAACGGGTGACCACAGTCAAAGCCGAGGTCGTCTGTGCCCCGAGGTTGCCCCAGATGCTTAGACTCCTGCCCCTGTGGAGTGGGTGTGAGGACAGGCTGCAGGCGACAGCGAGAGGGGCCAGAGAGCTTTCAGGGCCGGCTGGGGGCATTAGAAAGCCAGCCAGGCCCACGCTGGCCCCGCGCCTGCGCTCTGACCTGCAGCAGCTGCACCTCCCGAGGCCAGCTTTCTGCCCCTCTACTCTCACACCTCGGGGAGGGGACATGGGCCTGGACTTCCCCGTGGACACTGACCCCGTGGGGACCCTCCAACAGGGCCTTGGAACCCGCAAGGAGGCTCCCAGGGCCCGCGTGGATTCCCCCTGCCCTGGCAGGGCCCAGCCGGGGGCTGATTCCTTGGGTGCTGGTAGATGAGGGCGTCTCCAGGAAAAGGGCCCCAGCCCCCCATCTGCACGGCGGCCCTTTGCCCAGGTGCTGGGCTGGTTATTGCTCAGGATGCAGGTGGGGAACGGGTTTTCTCTGACACCCAATGGGGCGTCATGGCTGGCCAGGGCTGGGACCACAGGCCTCAGGAGCCTCTAGTCTGACGGCCCTGCCTGTGCAGGGAGCCGGTGGGGCCAGGGAGCTCGAGGCCTTTGCCCTGCCGGGCCGGCTGGCGGCAAACTGGGATCCAGGCCTGGTGTCCTGAGCTCACTCTTCTGCCTCCTCGCCCCCCTTGCCTCCCCCTCCTGCACTGAGTTGCTCAGACCCACCCACAGCAGATGTTTGGGGTCTGCACCTTAGGGAGGGGGGTCCATGGTGCCTGTGCCCCTAGATGTCCACCACCCCTCAGCCCAGGCCTGGACTTCTCATTAGCCTCCCATCCCCAAGGCCCCAAACGCCAGGGCTGAAGCCCTCACCCCAGGCCCAAGGCTCCCCTTTCGCCTCCATCTGTGGGGGATGCCACCCTTCCTGTGGGGTCAGGAGCTACCTGAGGCTGGGGGATACCCCCGACCACCAAACCTACCCCAAACCTGGGAGACCCCATTTTGCTGCTGCCCCTCATTCTGCCCATTAAAGAGATTTAAAAACTAACCAAATGTGTGGTTGCTGGGGGCGTGGCCTGCAACCAGGCATGTGCCCTGACTGGGAATCGAACCTGTGATGCTTGGGTTCGCAGCCCACGCTCAATCCACTGAGCTACGCCAGCCAGGAACAAAAAACTAACCAAATGAATGACAACTAATTGCCAACTCCCAACAGCTCATTTCATGAAACAAAGCATCTTTTAACACCAAAGAGACAAAAAAAAATACTCTTAAAAAGAAAAAAGCCAATTGTTTAAATCAAATCGATTTAACGAGCCACCATCCCCGGGTCTTTCTGTTCCCTGCAGACTAGCGCAGACCTGGCCCCACACCCACCTGGTACTGGGAACCCCGGGGGAGCAGAGGGGAGGAAGCAGCTGGGTTTTTCTCAGCTTCGCCCCTCTGCTGTCCCCCTGGGAGTCACGAGGGTGCAGGGACCCGCCGCGGGGCAGGCGTGAGGTCAGGACCTCCAAATCGCCCAGCTCTGAAGGAAGCCGGGACTGCTGGGAGAAGCCACCAAGCCTCAGCCTCCTGCTCTAGAAGCAGCCACATGGAGGAGGCCTGACACCCCGGGGTGCCCACACCACATCCCGCCTGGGCCCCAGGGCCAGAGCTTCTGCCTGGTCCCCTCCGGTGAGGGGACAGCCGGGGTCCACACACTGGTTTAGGCAGTGTGTGGGGAGCTCCAGGAACTGAATGTAGCTTCCTCCTCGGCGACCTTCGTGCTCAGAGAAGAGGACAGGATTTGACTATTGAAATGGACTGGGCAGGCGGGGCAGGGGAGGGGCACACCAAAGGACAAGGCTGCGACTCAGTGCCGCCTGCTCAGCTGGAGAGTCATAGTGACCCCGTCCTGTCCAAAGTGCCCCGCCTCTGGAGAGGCCGGCCTGCCACCAGCCACCCGCCACTGGGCAGGAGAGCCCAGCTCTCTCCTTAGCAACTCAGAAAGCCCTGCTTTGGCGGGGGGGAGGGGGGGGGCAGCATCTGGAGGCCTGTCTCAGGGTACAGAGAGCTGGAGGGGGAAGGCCCCAGGAAGCTGGCCGCCCGGTTTGGGTCCAGCTCTGTGTCCACAGCAGAGGAGTCAAGGAAACGGGATGGCGGGCTCCCCCGGGTGAGGTCTATGTCATCCGCGCCGGGGCCCCCTCAAAGCCACCGGCGGCGGAGCTGGCCCTGCTTAGGGCGTCTGCAGGGCACTCGGGGGCCGCTCAGCAAGGTGGTGCCCTCCTCCGCTGCCAAGGCCGCACAGGCAGAATCAGAACAGTGGCCCGGCCCTGCTGGGGTTGCAGCCTGCCCTCTCGGTGACAGCGTCCTGAGCCCCTGCTGGAACGGGGTTCGCCAGCCACCCTCCAACAGGCTGGGTGGTGTTCCCACAAACCACACTAGAGAGAGCTGGCTCCCCTGCGGGGGAAGGGGCATGCATGGGCTGCCTTTGGCTCGGAAGCCGCCGTGGGCCAGCAGTTGTGACAGGGACCCAACCTCGGTTCCCCTCAGCACACAGCCTGCCCGGGGACACAGGGTCTCCTCCCTGGGGACAGTGTGCCAGGCCACCTGGACTTGGTGGCTTGATTGGTGGAGCCAGAAAGAGTCCCAAGAAGGACATTCAGTCCCCCAAGTCTCTGCAGAGAAGGCGTTCTACTTGTCCTGGCAAGGAGGAGTGTGACGGTCCCCTTGAGGGCAGTGGAGCCCCACCCTTGCTCCGCTAACAAAACGTGGTTGCTAACCTGTCCTGCCTAAAAATGACAGCAAAGGACTTATAAAGGGTGTGCCGTGTGCCAGGCTCTGTTCTAAGCTCTTTCCGTGGGTCACCTCACAGTGGCTTTTGGACAAAGTGCTAGCATCATGCCCATTATACAGATAAGGAAACTGAGGCTCAGGGAGGCTAGGGCCACGTTTACAGCACTCATAAACGGCAGGATCGGGACTTGAACTCATGCTGTTCTTGGGAGGGAGACCCAGGGAGGAGTGCATTGGTGTGATGGAATCCTCGTTCCTCGGTTCCCTTTCCAAGTTTCAGTCCCGTCGACACCACCCCTTAATGACTTTGGTGCAAATGCAGAGGAAGATGCTGCTTTTCGTAGCTGCTGGGGACGGAAAGGGGGAAACGCTGGGAGAGGGCTGAGCTGGGGGCCACCGGCTCTGAAGTTTGCACCAGAGCCTGCCCAAGGGCAACTCTCCCGGGTTTCCTCTCCGGGAGCAAGTCCAGCAGAGAGCGGAGGCCACGGAGGCCCGGGTCGGCTGGTATCTTCGCTGCCAAGTGACTCAGAACAGCCGTGGGGGAGCCGAGTGTCCTCGGGTTTTCTGTGCCCATGCGCAGCAGCCCAGAGCCAGCCTTCTGTCCATCCGGAGTGAGCTCTGGCTGCGAGGCTGGCGGCAAGCTTGCCTACCTGACAGGTTAAACTCACCTGTGCGCAGACACCAGTGCTTCTCCACCGAGCAGCCCGTCTCCTGGGGCGTGAACGTGAGTGGGGTGACAGATGCGGCCCTCCCCGCCCAGCCCCCTCCCTGCTGCAGTGGCGGAGGCCGGCTGCCCCTACCGCAGGCCCTGCGGCCCAGCCCTCAGGTGGAAACCCCTGTGGCTGAGCTGATCTGACCTGAGTTCTAGCCTTAGCTGGACGCTCACCCCACCTCCGGCCCCTCCCAGCATCCCCAGGGGTGGGAATGCCCGCTCACTGGGTCATTTCTTTTTTACTGGGGTGGAATTCTCATCCCATAACGTCACCCTTTCGTTGTGTGGTGAACAGTTCCATGCTGTTTAGTCCCATTCATAATGCTGGGAACCATCACCGCTATCTACTTCCGGGACATTTTCACGTTACCGTCCCCCAGAGAAACCTGTACCCACGCGCGGTCGCTCCTGGCTCCCCCTCCTCCCAGCCCCGGCCACGCTAGTCCGCTCTCTGGGGGCGATCCACAGAGACGCAATCGTGCAATGTGCGGCCTCCGGGCCTGGCGTTTTCACTTAGCGTGCGTTCCTCCGTGCTTCGCCCCCGGCGCGGCACGGATCCTTCCTCTTGATGGCTAAGTTGCCCCCCGTTGTGCGCGCAGACCCCATGTTATCGATCTGCGCACCCGCCGGTGGACTTCGGGTTGTTTCTACGCTGTGGCTGCTGTGAGTAACGCTGCGTGCGGTGAGCGCGGCGCAGGGGTCTCCGTGGGGGCGGATGGTTCCTGCGGTCCGTGGTCCAACTGCGGGGGCGTGCGGGGGCGTGCGGCGGCGAGCGGCAGCCCTCCATTGGAGTGTCTGCGGAGCCGGGCAGCTGCCCCGTGTTGCTTCCCCAGCGCGGGATAGGAAGGTTCTAACACCTGCACAGCCTCGCCGGTGCTGTCATGTCTCTTTGAGAGTGACCGTCCTGCGGGTGTGAAGTGGCATCTTACTTGACTTTGATGGGCATTTCCCTAGTGGCGTTTTTTAAGATTTCACTTATTTTAGAGAGAGGGGCAGGGAGGGAGAAAGAGAGGGAGAGAAACACTGATGCAGGAGAGAAATGTCAATCTGTTGCCTCTTGAGGGCCCCCCGTCGGGGACGGAACCCACAACCCAGACGCGTGCCCTGACTGGGAATCGAACTGGCTGCCTTGCCGTTTGCAGGACGGCCCCCAACCCGCTGAGCCACACCCGGCAGAGCGCATTTCCCTTATAATTAATGACATTGAGTGACTTCTCATGGGCTTCTCGGTTATTTGTGTATCTTTGAAGACATGTCTGTCCACATTCTTTGCCCCTTTAAACAGTTGGGCTAGTTCTCCTTCTGTCGTTGTCACTGGATCACTGAGAGGACAACATAGGAGAATGCATGTGACATGCACCCCCCAAGGCCAGCATGTGGTGGGCACCTGCTGAGCGCTGGCCATCACTGTTTGTAAGCTATACAGGGGGCGAGCTGAGATGTCTCGGCAGCCCAGGGCCTGTCTGGGAAGAAAGACCGCTGAAGGGAAGAGGGGAGTGGAGGCAGGGTCCCTTCTGGAACGTCCTGGAGTCCCGCGGGGGCCTCCGGGAGACACTGAGCTGTCTGTGGGGCCTCCTCAGAGGAAGTGCTCAGAGGCACTGGGGTGACGCACGAGTGGCCAGTGGCTGCTGCTGGGGCCGGGGCTGAGTGCCTGGAAGCCTGAGGCAGAAGGGGACCTGGGGCCCTGATGGCTGGAAGAGCCACCAAAGGAAGCCAGGCGGAGTGAAGGTAATGTCGAGAGGAAAGGGAGGCCAGCTGCGTGCGGAGTAACCCATCCCAGTGTGGAGGGAGACATGGGGAGCACCGTGGCCCTGGGCTCTGAGGGGGCGGGAAGGGCGAGCAGCCCCTGCAGGAGCCGGGTCAGTGCCCCCCTTCCTGACTGCTCACTCCACACCCCCTTGTCCATTGATTAGAAAAACACTGTATTCCCAAATGCCAGGACTCAAACAGTTTGGGTCCAGTTACTAATTACAAATAAAGCCAGAGAGGGCTGGCCCCAAGGACCCGCTGGTCCAGCCCCTCCCCTTGCCGACCAGGGTTGCGCCGTCTGGGGAGAGGCTGGCTGCAGCCACGGCGGCAGCGCCAGAGCCACGTAGAGACGGATCTCCTGAGACACACAGTGCAGCGTTCGTTCCAGAAATGCAAATTTATACGGTATTAAGTACAACATGCAAAGTGCACAGCGTAAGGAAGGAGAGCAGTCACCCCCTCACGGAGAGACTGACGTAAACACTGTGGACTGGTGGGTGGAGCTTCTCCTTCTCTCCCCCACCATATATATATATATATATATATATATATATACACACGTATATAATCTCCATAAATATCGGAAACCATATAATTTTAGCCTGCACTTTCTATAATTTAACTGCATTAACATGTTCCCATTCCGTGAAACTTTCTTCCTGAATATCACATTCAGTGGGTGCACGAGGTTCTGGGACACGATGGGCCGTGTCATAGATCCCTTTCAGGCACGTAAGTTACCAGCAGTGTTCTGTTGTCGTAAATATGATGGCAGGAAGGCCTTTGTGCGGAAACGTGACATTTCTGGTAGAGATTCCCAGGGGCAGGGTTATTGGATCCAAGGATAGGAACCTTTTCAAGGCTCTTAATAGAGAATGACAGACTGTTCTCCAGAAACTTTCCTCCAGTCTGTATGCTTCGGTAAGCAGTACAAAGAGGGAGACTTCATTCCAGCCTCCCTAGTTTGAATATTTTCATTTAGAAAAACATTATTAGGTTGCCAGGCGAAGGGTGATCGCATTCTATTAAGTTTGATGGACATTTCTACTTTCCCAATGCTTATAACTCTTATTCAGATGTCATAACTTATTACTCTGGCCAGTATTTCTAAGAGGTTACAGTGGAGGATTTGGGGAAGAGGAAATAGCTCCCTCCAGGAGAAGGCGTGTGAGAATCAAACAGGACTCCTCCTGGGAGGATGCAAGGGAGGTAGGCGTGGGGGTGGCGGGGCAGCCTGGGGCCGGCAACCACAAGAGGCCACTCCCAAGCCTGGGCCAGCAGAGGCCTATGTCACCGGGCCGTCTGCCTTAAGCCGTGGTCTCCCAGGAGGGAACCCAGTCACTGTGGACCTGCAGCAGGCAGGGCGGGGTCAGGGGGACAAACACCTTTGTCCCTTCCTCCTCTCACGCTGCCCATGCCTCCCCTGGGCCACACCCTGTGGGTGACACAGCCCAGAGCAGCCTTCTGGGCCCAGGACAGGTGGAGGGGGCCAGAGAGTGGGTCTGGCGGGGGGGCGGGGAGAAGACGAAAGGAGAACGTCCTGTCCACTTGTGTTTTTTTGTCTCCTCCATTCTACTTGTCAGAGGGTTGTCCATCTAATTTCCTGTGTTTCAAGCAATATGCTCCTTTTTATTTTTATAGTTAAAAGTGTTTGTGCTTTCAGGAACCTCTCTCTCTGTCATACATCCGTTTGAGGACAGTCTTCCATCGTCCTATATTTCTCTCCTTTCATTTAAAATCCATCCTTTCCTTCTGCACGGACTTTCTCCAGTTTGTCTTCTTCCTCGTGGCCTTTCTCCAGAACGTCCCGTTGTCTATGGACTGTCTGGTGGTGTTGAATGCGGACTCTGGCCCGCCGGGCGTGATCCTTCTGATCAGAGGTCCTCCCTCGCGCTGCTCAGTTTTCACGCGGGCTTCCTCCAGTCCCGGAGAAGCAGCGATGAGTCTTCCCGAGTTCTCGGGTCAGACCCGCCCCCCCCCCACCCCAACACACACACACACAGAATGTCTTGTTTCCTTTTTGCTGTGACTCTGTGTAACATAGGGGTAACACCTTCGAGTCCTTAGAACATGGTGCCCCTTCTTTTGGGCGGCCACATGTTTCCACAGGTCAGGTGATTTTCCTTTTCTGGCAAAGAACCGTCAGGGAAGACCAGATCACAGTCCTTTAGAGATCAGAGTGAGTCTCTGCCCAAGTTCTCTGCCCAAAGAGAAGAAGGACCATCGGGGATGGGGGTGCGCTGTCCCAATCCAGGCTCCAGCTGATGGGGTGAGTGGCGAGGAGGTGATGTGCCGTGCTAATAGGTGGGCTGTCTCCCACCTGCTGGGCCCGAGGCTGCAGGGCCAGGGCGCTCAGCAGGCCCCCAGCAGCGCTCCGGCTGCCCCACCTCCATCTCTCCCCCCCCCCACCTGCCTCCTGCTTTCTCTGTTGATTCATCTCTTTCCTACTCTCAGGCCGGGATTCCTTGGGGGTTCTGGTGGTGAGTAGCGAACACCCTTGCCCTGGGGCCGTCTCATTCTCTCGCTTCTACATGGTCAGGGGTCGTCTGAATGCAGACTTCCCAGACCCCAGCTGTCCAGAAGTTCGCAGCCCTTGAGCGAGAAAACAACATTATAAACATGTAAAACAACATTAGAAATGAGACATGATGTATAACGAATTACTAAGGGGTCTATACATAATGATCGGGGCACGTTAAAGTGATCAGCAGAGCTGGAGACACACAGGATGCTCTTGAGGTTTAGAATGTGACCTCTCTCTCTCTCTCTCCCGCTCGCTCGCTGGCCACAGTAAAGGATGCTCCCGGGCATGCTCGTTAGTGTTTGTTATGTGAAGTAGTCTTTCAGAAGAATGGCTTATTGAGGTGCAGGTGACATCGATCACTCTATCAGCTTCAGGTGCCCAGCGTAACGACTCCACACCTGTCCAGGCTGTGAAATGACCCCACCGTGAGTCCAGTAAACACCCATCACTTCACGTGGTCACACAGCTTTTCTTCTTGTGGGGAGAACTGTTAACTATCTCTCAGCACCTTTCACACGCACAGTGCCGCGCTGTCCGCCATAGTCTCCACGCTGCACGTTGCCTCCCAAGACGCACGGGGTTTATCTGAGAGAATAAAGAAAACGCCCCCATGTTGCTCCCTCCTTCTCTTTGCTTGAGCTCGTGCCTTGCGGTCCAGCTCCCCGAACCGCATCAGGGTCGATCTGGAAATGCCCTCCCCTGGGGAAGCACCGTCGCGCCCCTTTTCTCCCTCGCTGACAGCGTGGAGGCCTCCCGCCGCCACCAGTGGCGGTCACTAGCGGCAGCCACCAGCGGTGGTCCCGTGTCCCGAGGGAATTTGCTCTAAGCCCCGCCCCACTGGAGAATGGAGCGATCTCGTTCGGCAGCAGATGTGCACACACCACTGTCCAGCGCTGTCCCAACCTGGGTGTCCAGCGGGGCACTCGCAGCCCAGGGGCCCTGACGTGTGGCCCGGCCACTGCAAGGAGTAGCAGCGGGGGGCCGTGTCGGTGCCCTTCACTGTCACCAGACCGCACCAGAGAGCTGCGCGAGGGCCCGGTGGGGACCGTGGCCCCACACAGCCGTGAGCGTGTCGTCTGGACTGAATTCTAGGGCAGAAGTGGTAGAAGACGGCTCAGTCGGGGAAGCTTCACTCTGAACATTTTACATGTAGGAGTGGGGGTGTGTATGTATGGGCACATGACATATCTGTATCTGCACATGTGTGTACATGCACCTGTGCGTGCAGGTGTGTATGCGATTAGGACCAGACTGAAGTGCAGCTGCAGGTGGGGAGCACCCGCCTCCACCTCCCGCAGAGCCCCCAGCACCCCATGGTGTGCAGTTTGGAATGACTGCTCCCCAGGGGAGTGGGGGGCAGGGGGCCAGGGGAGGGCGGTTTCCCTGGAAGGTCTAACGGATTCAGCCCCAGGGACGCCGTGTCTGCCCCGTGCACCGGAGACGCTGAGATGCGGTTACCAAGGGCAAAGCGTCCTCTCTTCCGATTATTGTACCCGCCTTGAGCTCGGACCCACTGAGTCCTGTGGAGCTGCTTCTCGGTTTCAGTGTTTCTGGAACATCTTTGAAAAAGTCCTAAATGGCCTTCCTGTTCTGTGCGCCTGTCTCTGCCCCGCTCCCTGGGACTCGGGGCTCCTTCCGTCTGCAGGCTGACGTGTGCACCCTGCTCAACCCCCTTCCACAGACCAGCCGCCCCCAGCCAAATGAGAGGCAGTTTGTGCTGGCCCTCATTTGCATATCTGCAGGAGGAAGTGTCACTGGGACTAGGCGGGACAGATAAGAGCACAGCAGGGTTCCAGCGATCTGGCTTGCGTTTGGCAGGCTCTGCAAAAGCGCGTGGAGGCTGGAGGTGGGGGGCTGGGGGAGCTGGGCTGGGGTCCCGGGGTGGCTCTCTGTCTCCTAGGGCCTCCCCATGGGGTCAGGTGGCAGCAGGGAGTCACCCCTGCCACATCGGATGAAAAGCCAGCTGTGATGTCCGTTCAGGCTCTGAAGACGGGACAGGGAACGGAAAGGTGGGAATTCAAGAGAAACCTGACCGACCCACAACATTCTCCAAAACTCTCTTTACACATCCATTCATTCAAAAGCCCGTTCAAGACTTTAAAATTGCCCACACAAAGTTGTAAAACTTTACACAGCTTAAAAAGCGAACAACGCTTCCCAACGAAGTCAATAAACACTATTGCAAATAAGTGATTCCCAAATATATTGTAGGAGGTATCGGTCTCACAAATAAATAAGCAAAAGGTCTTTTTTTTTAAAGTGCCCGAGGCATGAAAAGGAATTCACAGAAAAAAGAAATACGACCTTTTTCATAAAGCAAGCTGTCATTTGTCATCCGCCTCCTTAGCCTCTCCGATTGAAACTTCTGATAACAGCCGGCAGGCAGGGTGTGGAGAAAGAGACACTTTCACATCCGGTCGGCTGACTCCACCCCGGGAAGGCCAAGGTCGGTCTGCACCAGAACCCGGCCTGTCCCTCAGCCCAGCTGTTCTCTTTCGAGTGTTCAGTGTGTTCAGGAAGGAGGAGGGGAGGGGCTAGTCCAGATGCTTTTCATGCATTCCTGTACTTCAGTCTACACGGCACCAGGGTAGATGGAGTGCGGTGTCGTTGACCCCGGTTTACCGACGGAAACTAAAACTCTGAACTCAGGAACGCACGTGAATTCTAGGAAAGAGATGTTCGCTGCTCCCATAGTTATAACAGTAAAGAGCTAAAAACAGCTGCCAGTCCATCCCCAGGGTCTAGTCAAGTAGAAGGTGGTACAGCCACGAGGTGGCCGGTGACTGGGGAACGCTTGCGTACGGCGGGCACCGTGTGACGTTATTTGCGTTTAGAAAGACGTGCGTGGGTAAGTTTGCACGTTTGCAGGCCCTGGCATGATTTATAAAAAGGAGCAGTAAACCTAAGAAGCAGGACTTACAGGAAAAGGGGAAGAAGACAGTTGTTTTTTATTGTCTATCTCTCTGGACGGTCTTAATATTTTACAACTAGTGAATAACTTTAAAATCTAGTCCCACAATAACACAGACATGTGCTTAGTGACACACTGGGCATGCGAGAAAGCCCCCCCAAAGTGAGATTTTTGTGATGCAGTATTCATTGCCTCGATCACAGAAATAAAAGGAGTATTTGCCAGTCTGAGTGTGGGCCTGCCTGGGGCCTCCGCAGGGGTGGAGTTTTGAGGTTCACCAGAACCTCACGTGGGGGAAAGAGGGGGAGACTGTGGGGAGGGAGAACAGGCCGGCAGTTTCAGCTCAGAGCCTAAAGTCCAAACCCTGAAGCCCCGGCGGCCTCCGGGCCCAACCCGACCCCCCACCACCATGCTCCTCCCCCAGGGGCTCCCACTGGACTCTCCCCTGACACCCAGAGTTTTCAGGAAAGTGAAAAGTGGCTCCTCCTCCACACCTGGGAGACCCTGCACCTAAGGAAGGTGGAGTCTCTAGAAAGAGAAGAGAAGCCAGGGCCCAGCTCTTCTTCCCCAGGAGACGCCAGCCTGAGGCTCCCTCTGCAGCCGCTGGGAAAACCCAGGCCCCTGACGGGTTTGGGGCCGGGGAGGCGGTCACCGGGCGGGCGTGGAGGAGACTCAGCCGGAGGGAGGCACTCCAGACAGGGCTGAGCCAGCCTCTCTTTGGCTGGGGCGGCCCCTCTCTGTAGGGCTGTGCATGACACCCACTCGGCTTGTCCCCGCCTTGATCAGCCGCACCGCACAAGGAGCCTTATTTCTACCTGAAGCACGCGCTCTGGCTCTGTCCTCTGGCCGTGTGCCAGCTCAGAGGCGGAGGGAGCCCTCCCTGCAGGCTGGCTGCCTTAGCTCAGACCCCGGGGCCTTCACACCAAGGTCAGTCATGCCCGGGAGAGCCCCTCTGCCCCGGATGTCAGGACGGAGCTCCTCCTCCGCACAGCTGGCTCCAAAGTCCAGAGACTTCATGCTCCGGACCCCCGAGCCGTGTCGGGGATTGTCACTTGGGTTACCTGAAGAATGTTCCCCTGTGGGTTCTAACAACGTCTTCGTTCTCTCCCAGGTATCGGAACTGCGTTTATACCTACCGGATCCTGCCCAATGAAGAGGACAAATTCACTGTCCAGGTAAGCCTTTAGCGCGCCTCCTGACCTCACCTGGCGGGAGCCCGTGTTGGCGGAGACGGTGACAGCGGGAAGAGGAGAAGCGGCGTGGGCCCCCACGTAGCCTCGACAGGAAGGCCCGGCTGAGCCTGTCTCTCTCCTAGAGGTTCCTGGGGGGTTGGGGGGGCTCAGCAGGGAGGCTGGCGCCACCAGGTGCCCCTGCTCTGGGACCTGATGGAGCAAACAGAAGGGATGTTGTTTATATTTGTGGGTGTGCAGGGGGGCTGTGGTAGAAGGACCCAGTGACAGAGGAAAGTCAGCCACCGTGGCGAGTCAGTCACTTCCTTCAGTGGCTGAACGGGGCGAGGGTCAGGGGACCCGGAAGGAGAGAAGGAGGGGAACTTGCAGGAGAATAGACCGGACTTTCCGTGGGGCTAGACTGTTGTTGCCCAGTGAGCACGAGACGGGACCTTTCCATCGGCAGAAACCTGTTTGTTGCACCGTGTGAAGGGCAACTGTGGGAAACCTGTTAAACGTTAGGGAAAAGCCAGCCTGCACCACTCCAGGGGGGGAAGACCACCCTACGCCCAGCTGGTGTGACAAACACCAGGGCTGTGTGACCACAGCGCATGACAACTGAGTGACACGGAGGCCAGGGGAGCTATTTTTATCAGGCTGCGTTAAGAAAGGGGGGAGGGGGGCAGAAGGAGGAGGTGACGCTGTCAGTGGGGGCAGAGGGGGCACATGCAGATCTCTGGGCTGTGGAGACAGGCACCCATAGGCCAAGTGCACCCATGTGGCGACCGGAGCAGCCAGGCGAGCCACCGGTGGGGACACCGTGTCATGGAGGAGCAGCCACGGGGGCCCGTGGGGTTTAGTGGAAAAGAAAGTGGGGGTGGAAGGGACACTATCGCCGATTCCGCGTGTGACGAGGGTGCTGCGTTTTGTGCAGGACTAAGAGGCAGCGGTGCAGACAGAGCCGGACTCGAGGGCAGGACAGCGGGCGGGTCCCCGGGGCCCAAGGCGCCGGAGATGTATCAGGAGGGAGAAGCTCTGTTTCATAGAATTCCTCTGGCGAGACTAGATCTGGGGATCGAGGGGATCGCTTGGATCAGTGAGCCACTTGGGACAGAGAGGAGATCCAGGACGGTCCTGTGAGCCAACCCAGGTGTCTCCCGGGGCCTGGGGCTGCGTGCTGCACGGGTCCCACCAGAGGTGCAAGTGCGGGCTCCAGCGGGATCCCTCCACCCGATCGGGGTCGGGCGGAGCACCGCTTCCGGCTTCTCTGTGCCTGCCGTCCCGGCACCCCCTCCAGCATCCGGAGCGCATCCATTTCCATGTGCTCAGCCAGTCCGGGCGTCTGCCTGTCTCGGTCTGGTCACCAGAGACAAGCGCTGGCCACCAGGTGCACGGCGGTCCTTCCAAGCCCATCGTGGCTGCCCACCGTTCAGATGGGGGTCTCTCGTGTGGGCGCCTCACCCTGCCGGGGATGTGGCCGCGGGAGCAGGTGGGGGCCCTGCGTGGGGCAGGCCGTGGGCCCCAACGGCCTCCATGCTACCTTCCACATCTAGGGCTGCGTGGGCTTTCTCGGGGTGGCATCCCTGACGGGCGCTTTGCTGAAAGGAGTCTGAACTCTCTTAAGTTAAAAGTGGGTCGGTGCGTTTGATCTTTTTCCCCTTGTGGTTTGTTCTATTCCTTCAAAGTGAAGAAGACTTGAAGTATGACTTGGCCTGAAGCTGGAAAAGACGTGACTTTGCGGCTTCCTGTCTAGAGTGTGCACCCGGGGAGGACTCGTGGATGGTAGACTGTCTCCCGTCTGTCTCCTCTCGGGTCCACACGTCGCGTGGTCCTGGGAACCGCAGCCAGTCCTGCAGCAGCTGCAGAATCGGGGGCATCCCTGGGTTAGGGGGGATTGCAAAGAACGGAGACTCCCCTTGGCTAACGCATGTAAGGGGTGGGCAGCCTTCGTGGAGATGCACAGGGCCTGGGGCCCGGACCCGGAGGGCGCGGGGCGGGTGCTCTGTGCATCTTCTCCTCTCCGGCTAGCAGACTCACTTCTCGGTTCCCCGTCCCCAGGGGGAGGCTGGTTGGCAAACCCCCAACGGCTTTTTCTGCGTGGGCCACGTGGAGGCCACGGGTCTGCGTACAAACAGGCTAGCTTGTAGCAGGTGCCCGCCCGCCCCCTAGCCCTGGGGGTCGAGCTGTGGGGACCGAGCGTTGTTCCTTGAGGCCCACACTCAGCCAGGGTGACGGGCAGGCAGGTTCCCTGCGAGAGCTGTGGCCCTGTGGGGCGTGTCTGCCCCTCACCCCGGCACTGGGTCTGTGACCGCCTCGGTGGCCGACCCCGAGTAACCAGGCACAGGGAGCTGTGGGGCCTGGGTCTCCCGAGGAAGCGTCCCCGCCGAGGTGCACCGTCCTGTAAAAACACAGCACCCCCCTGAAGTAAGGAGAGCGGATTTCTCCCCGAAGCAGATGGCAGCAGGGCCACAGCGAGACAGAGGTCGGAGGGCGCTTCGCCGGGGCCGCCGGTGGTGCCGACCCCAGTTCCTCTTTTCTTGTTGAGACGAAACCTCGTACCGTTTTCTCAGCTGAGCCAGTTTCTAAATAACTCATCCCTCACATCCGAGTCTGCGAGGGCCACCAAAGACAACGCGGCTCCCCAGATAAGAAAGAACCCAGCGGCCTGAACCGCTGCCAAGTGCGGCACCCAAGGCTTTCGTCGCTTTCTTATGTTAATTACCTCCGCTCTCTCACGGGGGCTTCCCACCCGGCCCGGCCCGGTGAGAACCGAGAAGCCGCCGCCGTATCCTGCACCCTCGAGCTCTGCAGAGCGGCCTCCGCGCAAGGGGGTTCCCCCTTTTCGGTCAGGAAGAGCAGGGTCCTGACCCTCGGTGACTTTATTCTCGTTCTACCTTCGCAGATCTACGAACAATCAGAGGTGGGTGGGAAAGCCGTACACTGACTGCAGGCAAACCCTGCTTTAAGGATGGATGGAGCGGAGGCCTGCAGGAGGTGGTGGAGCCCACACCAGGCCTCCAGGCCTCCCCGCAGGGGTGTCTGCACCTGGCCGGGTGTTGGGTCCCCTGGGGAAGGGCGCACGCACTCTGCCCCAGGAGCGCAGGGAGGTAGGGCAACGTAGCCTGTCAAGGAGAGGGGCCCCTTGTCCTTCCCACGGTGAAGGTGACATTTGACCACGGGGGCATCGGCCCTTGTAGTAAGCTGGTAGGGACCTGGAACCGAGACAGACCCCTGAGCGCCCAGCTGGGGCAGTTCCAGATGCTGCCAGCTGTGTGTGTGGCCTTGCGTGAGGTGGCAACTCCGCCGGAAAGTGGCAGTCACGCATGTGCCTCCCTGAGCCCGTGTGACAGACCCAGTGCAGGTGGGTGGTCGGCATGCGGGGCTGCTGTCTTGGTTGTCCGCAACAAAGAGCAGGCGTCCAGCAAACCATCACGTCTGCTAACCCGTGTACGTGGGGTCTGCTGCGTGCGCAGGTGAGGGGAAGGAGCAATGGGGGAACCTGGGATGGAGAGAGAGGGGGAGAGAGGCAATGGAGAGGGGGAAGGAAAGAGCAGTGGGAAATACAGAGGAGGGGGGGCAGAGGAAAGTCAGAGAGGAAGAAGAAGTGAACGGAGACGAGGGAGGAGGGGAGTGCGTGAGGGTCATGAGGGTCAGGGGCAGCGCTGACAGAGAGATGGAAAGGGGTGTGGGGGTGGGGGCGGGAGGAGGGGGCGGGCGGTGCTCTGGAGGATTCGAGGTGGCCGCACCTGGGGCGGCAGACTCTGTGGCCCTCACGCTCCCTCGCACCCTGCGCTGCGGGTTTCTGCGCCTCCGTGGCCTGGGCAGCGTGGGGCGGCGTGAAGCTGTTGTTTGGCAGCTGCCTCGATCCTCAGGCCTGGAGAACCTTCCAGCCCGGAGGCCGAGACGGGACATGAGCAGCCTGTCCGTGGGGGTGGCAGTGCCCTGCGGTCCGGGTGAGGCCAGAAAGGCAGCCCTCGGGCCTGAGCGTCCCGCACGGTGGGGGGGGGGGGGGTGGAGACAGGGTTGCTTGTCAAACCCGACCTCTTCCCTGACCCGGAACAGGGCAGTGACCGCACGCAGGAGTGCCGAGTCCAGGACCAGCTGTCGCGCTCCCGCTGCCCGTTAAAATGACTTTCTTCCCCGGGAGACGGAGGATAGTTTGCAGCCCCGATGGGCCAGCGGGAGGGTGGTCGAAGGGAGGCCTCGGGGCTGGCGAAGCGGCCTGCAGGCCTGTCCCCGAACTGGCCGCCCCATACCCAGGGTCTCAGTCCCTGAGAGTGGGGCCCTCTGAGAAGTGGGCCCCCTCCCCGCTGAGTCACCGAGGCTCCATTCCTACCAGCCTCCCACCCCGGGTTTTCCCCCGACATCCTTCCGACCCAGAAGAACAGAGCAGCCAGGGCTCTGACTGTTGGAGTGAAGACAGGACCCTCTCTGCACAGGCTTTACCCCCAGTGGGGTCGGGGGAGGGGGTGAGACTCTCTGACTCACACTCTCGGCGTCCCCACCCCCACCCCTGACTATGACACCCAGCCCCGAGGCGCGAGCCACTCGGGTGAGCCACTCGTGACTCAGTTCCTGTCCCCTGACGGTGGCTGTTACGTCGCTCTGGGCAGTGTGGCTTCCAGAGAGAGACGAGAAAACAACTTTCTGCGGGCCGTTCCGTCACAAGGCTCCGGCGGCGGGTAAACGGCTCAGCCATTGTTATGAAGCTCAGGAAGAGCGTGGCAGCTGTGACTGTGCCAGTGGTCACCGAGTGAGGCGCAGGCTCCGCCGGAGCCGCCGTGGGGAGGATGTGGTGCTCGCGCACACTTCCTGGCGTTGCACAAGAGGGGACGGGAGAGGCTCGGGCGACAGACGCCACGCAGGGCCAGGGTGGCCACGCAGGGCTGCAGGGCGTGGCGGGGGCAGGGGGCCTGGCGGGGGGTCCCTGGTGGCCCAGCTGTCCCTGATGCCGTCCGTGACTGCCACTTCCGGTGTCTGCATTTTTATTTTATTATTTATTTTATTTTTTATATTTTTTATTTTATTTTATTTTTATTTATTTTATTATTTTATGTTAGTTGATTTATTGTAGGTTTATGTTTAAGTTAATTGTACTTTTTTATATTTTATTTTATTTTATTTTATTATGGTATTATTTTATTTTATCTTACTTTAATTTTATTGTACTTATTTTTATTTTTATATTTTATTTTATTTTTGATTTATTTTATTTTATATTTTATTTTATTTTTATATTTTATTTTAATGTTATTTTTTATTTTATTTTTAATTTTTATTTTACTTTATTTTATTTTTTATTATTTTATTTTATTTTACTTTATTTTATTTTCTATTTATTTTACTTTTTAATTTCTTTTTTAATTTAATTTAATTTTTACTTTATTTTATTTTTATTTTTTTTTTTTTTTTTATATTTTATTTATTTTTTATATTTATTTTATTTTTGTTTTATTTTGTTTTTAATTTTATTGTACTTATTTTATTTTACTTACTTTATTTTATTTTATATTTTATTTTATTTATCTTATCCTGCGGCCTGCTGCGGACACAGGCAGGTCTGCGGCCCAAGACTTCTGGCTGTCTCCAAACGGCTTCCCGTCTCCGCCTTCACACTCAAGAGGGAACCGGGTGGAGATAAACTCCCTGGGAGCCAGGCCGTCCCTCAGACCCCACCCAGGTGTCCTTCCGCTGCCTCGAGAACCTGAGTGACGACGCGAACAGCCCCAGATCGGAGCGCCAGCGCCAGGCTGGTGCCGTTTCCATGGCAGGGAGCCGGTTTTTCCCCTTTTCTGCTCGGAAGCCGGGCGGGGGGGGGGGGGGGGGGGGGGGGGGGGGCTGGGGTCCAGGGGTGATTCTTTTCTGCCCCTGTCATTCCTGGAAGGTGTTCAGCCTGTTTGCTTTGCAAACTGGGGTCTTTCTTCGGCCCTCGGGTCCTTCTTGGGTCTTCCTTCCCTCTGTCTTTGTGCACATGTCCTTCTGGTCCCCGGGTGCCACCTCTGCCTCCCAATGGCGGCCTTGACTCTCTCCCCTCCCCCCCAGCCCTCACTTGGTCATCTCGTCCCTGGTCCACCTCGCCCCAGGACCTGGGCCCGTTTCCTGTTTGGCGCCCAAAGCAGATCTCCCCTGGGGTCCGCACCGGCTGTGGCTGGTGGGTTTAGGCACGGGGCGAGGAGGCCGCTGTGACCCGTGAGATGTGACGGGGGAATTCTGCGGGGCCTCTGGTGGAGGTCTGTTGGTCTTGGATGACATGGTCCCTTGTCCACCTTTGGAAGCTGGCCTAGGACGCGATCGCTGGGGCTGCCGCCGCCGCCGTCTTGCAGTCAGGAGGGCGGGCGGGTGGCCGGAGAGCGAGGCCAGTGTGCAGCGGGCAGAGCAGGAAGGTGGAATGAACCTGCGTCCTCCACGATGCCACTGAATTATCCGAACGGAATGAACCGGCCTGGGCGAGGCGCTGTCCCCGGACTTCCTGTTTGTGAGGGACTTGATTCCTTTTTTGTTCAAGTAGCTGAATTAGGGTTTTCTGATACTTGCAGCTCAAAGTATCCTAATGTGTGAAGGTTTGGACTACCCCGTGGGCATTTATTCTTAACCACCTGACTTTATGCACTTAATACTACTGTTTACTCTCTGCCCCAGAACGGTTCTGGGTGTATGGTGGGCACTCAATGAATACTTACTGAATGATTCAATGATTCTGCTGCCCCCATAAGAAGTTATTGGGTTGGGTGAAAAGTCCATTATGTTTTTTTTCGGTAAGATGGCTCCAGTAGTGCTTAGTTGTCTTTAACTTCATTCGAAACAGTTTTGTTAGATTGTACCGTGACACCTGTCCTATCGGTGTGCATTTAAAAAAAAATCAAAGTTGGTAAATTTTTGTGCAGCCATTTCAACCCTGAACATGGAAGATATACAACATTTTTAGCGTGCTATTCATTATTTGTGCTG
Source organism: Phyllostomus discolor (assembly GCF_004126475.2). Lineage (NCBI taxonomy): Eukaryota > Metazoa > Chordata > Mammalia > Chiroptera > Phyllostomidae > Phyllostomus > Phyllostomus discolor. Next base: position 4,161,632 of record NC_040906.2, on the reverse strand, counting down.
TGTACGGAGAAGGTGCTGTGACTGATCGAACGTGTCAGAAGCGGTTTGCAAACGCTTCTCCGTGCCCCTGACACTGCGGCCAAAAGTCGGAAGGTGTTCAGCCACACCCTGGCCTGTCCCCGCTGGAAGCCGATAGCAAGAGACAGCCAACACACTCAAAGTAGCCGAATCGATAAAGTTACTGGCGAAAACGAAAAGTGTGTCTTGTTTTACAGAAACAGAGTAACAGGCAGGTTGGCCGGCCCGGTAGAAAGCGCTGCGTGTTGAGTTTAAAGTCATGGCTTGCTGTCCTTGGTCACGGTGTGCATTCTCCCCGGGTCTCCCATGGCTGCCATGTCTGCCAGCTCGTGGCCCTGCTCCCACCCTTTGGCCGACGTCCTCTGCGTCCCTCGCCGGGCGCTCTGGCCCGCAGTCTCAGTTTTGCCGTCACTCCCTCCACCGTGGGCTTCAATTCCGACATCGCCTTTTTCCCTGGGGGGCAGCCCACCTCACGCACGTGGCCGGTCGCCCTCTGTAACTGGTCCTGCTCTCTGCTGTCTTCCTTGCGGGCTTGGCTCCCGTGTCCTAGAGGCTTTGCCTTTTTGCACGTCCCCGGGAGGATGTCCCCTGCTCCCCAGCCTGGTTCCCGAGTTCCTGCACAGCATTTTCAGGGACTCCTTTCCCCTCCGAAACATCGGGACAGCGCCAGTTCTTCTCACATCAGGGGGTTCCCGGGACCAGAGCGGTGGTTTCCGTGAAGCATACGCAGGGCAGCGTCTGACACATGGCTCAGGGAAGAATTGGGTCACAGTTGATGCACGTGCCTTTTCTTTTTATTTTTAAGATTTTATTTATTTACTTTTAGAGAGGGAAGGGAGGGAGAAAGAGAGAGAGAGAGAAACATCAATGGGCGGTTGCTGGGGGCCGTGGCCTGCAACCCAGGCATGTGCCCTGACTGGGAATTGAACCTGCGATGCTTTGGTTTGCAGCCCGTGCTCAATCCACTGAGCTATGCCAGCCAGGGCTGCACGTGCCTTTTCATCGGGCCCATGTCCCCCCAGCTTTGAAGGCAGGCGTCGGGGCAGGGGCTCGTGCCCAGGGAGGCAGCCGTGAGAGAGACCTCAAGGGTGCCAGAGGGGCCCCAGGGAGGGCCCCAAGCCTGGGACCTACCTCGTCACCCCTTCTCTTCACTGCTCTCACGTACGGAGCCCTATCAGCAGCTAGACCCTGGCCCTATGAGGTTTAACGGAGTCCTGTGAAGGACGCATTGTCATCATTCTCACCTGAAATACAAGGGAGCTCAGGCTCAGATGGGGTCACACGGTTTGCTGGGTTCACACAACTAGTCAGTGACCGACTACAGATGTCATTTGACCGGCCGTGCTGCGGCTTAAGGGTCAGATGACACCTCCCCTCCTTGGCTCAGTCACCGAGGTGCCCAGCAGCCTGGGCCCCCGGGCTAGACGGTGAATGCCATGTTGAGTCCGATGCTGCTGTCGTGTCTGGCTACTGGCCTTTGCTTCCCCGGCTGCAGGAGGGTGGGCCCAGCTGTGGGACCAGCTGCGGGCCCAGCTGCGAGCTGCACGGCCTTTGGGCCATCAGCCTCCAGGAATGAGGCTCCGATGGCCCTGCTCTTAAGCCAGGTCCAGCCAGGGTCACCGCTGTGTCTACTGACCGTGCCCCCTGCAGGGCAGCACGACTTAGCCCAGAGGTTCCCACAGCCGCCTGCCCATCCGTTCAGTCACTCAGCAAACAGCAGCTGGGCCCTGGTGGTACGGTCCTCACCCTCACAGACACGGTCCTTGCCCCGAGGGACATTCCATGGGGACACCGAAGACAAGCGGTTATTACCGTTGTTCACCGTGAGCCCCGATCTGTAGAGTCTGAAGTAGAGGCGATCGGTTGGTCGTTTGTACAAAGAGATTCACCAGAAGAGAGTGGGGGTTCCCAAAGCCCCTCCATTCCCAGCGGTTCCCTGGGAGGCTGGCGGCCCATCCCAGGGTCTGCCTGTCTCTTGGCCGTACGTGGCACAGGGGAAAAGGTTCCGAAATTCTGAAATGAAGAAATATGTTTTCTAAAATCCGGTGTCTCTGCCTGACCAGTGTGGCTCAGTGGGCTGGGCACCATTTGCAAGGTGAAAGGTCGCCGGGTTGATTCCCAGTCGGGGCACGTGCCTGGCTGGCAGGCCAGGTCCCCAGTTGGGGAACTAACGAGAGGCAGTGGATCCAAGTGTCCCTCCCTCTCCTTCTCCCTCCCTTCTCCTTGCTCTAAAAATAAGTAAGTAAATAAATAACTGACAAAACCTTAAAAAGAATAAAATACAGTGTCCCTAACAAATGTTCACTCTGCAGACTCTAAGGAGAGGCCTTAGCCCCTCATCCTGGGACCAGGGCAGAACGTGAGGACACGGTCCCAGGCTTTAAGGAGGGAACCAGGCATGCAAACAGGTTGATTTAAGGGTTCCTCAGGAGTCTGCAAGGAAGGCCATTGGCCATGAGGGGGACCAGACAGGAGAACGGCTCTCTCTTCCTGAGAAGGCATTGACGAGGTAGTTCCCCCCATGAACTTGAAACTGCCCCCTGCCCCAGGATCTCTGCACTTGCTCTGACCCCTGCCGAGGGCTCTGACCCCCAGGTCACCCTGTGGCTGACTCCCAGGCCTCCCCATCGAACGAAAGTCATGCCCCGCCCCGCCCCGCCCCGCAGTCATTCTCCATGACACGCCTGTTTAGTTTTCTTCACGGCCATGAGCACTGTCTGCCATGACATTTGGTTTCCCTTTGCCACTGTAGCAAATTACCACACGTATAGTGGTTTAAAAACAGCACAGCCCTGACCGGTGTGGCTCTGTTGGTTAGGCGTTGTACTGCAAGGCAGAAGGTTGCCTGTTCGATTCCCGGTCAGGGCACATGCCTGGGTGGTGGGTTCGGTCCACAGCCCAGTGAGAGGCAATGGATTGATGTTTCTCTCGTGCATCAGTGTTTCTCTCCCTCTCTTTCTTCCTCCCTTCTCCTCGCTCTAAAAATAAATAAATAAAATCTTTTAAAAACTTTCTAAAATAAAAACAACACAAAAGCATCGTCTTACAATTCTGGGGGTCGAAAGTCCCCCGTGGGTCGCCCTGGTTAGATCAGGTGCCAGCAGGACTGGGATCCTCTCCGGAGGCTCAGGGCAAGTCTGTTTTCTTGCCTTTTCCAGCGGTGAGGGGCCGCCTGCATTCCTTGGGTCCCGAGGGATGCCCGTCTCCGTCTTCAGAGCCGGTGACGGTGCTCAGAGCTCCTTACCAGGCCGTCTCTCTGGCCCTGACTCTCCGCTTCCCTCTTTCCCTTGCGAGGGGCCCTCGGGGTTAGAGCGGGCCCACCGACATAATTCAGGGTGCTCTCCCTATCTCCAGGTCGGTGCGTCAGCACCTTCAGTTCCCTCTTCACCTCGGTGCCCCCACTCCTTGTGACCGGCCGTGTAGGAAAGTCCCAGGGACCAGGTTACAACGGTCTTTGAGGTGGGTCATTGCTCCGCCCACCACGGCAACGCCTGTTATGTATCGACTCAATCTTCTGTCATCCGTCTCCGCCGTAAGCGTGGAAGGCCCCAGGGAGCTAAGGCCTTGTCAGTGTTGCTCACCACTGTATCTGCGGCCCCTACAAGAGCACCTGGCACACAGTAGGTGCTCAGTAAACATTGGCTAAATGGCAGAAGGGAGGGATAAATCTGTAATGTGAGCGAGGGGGGAAAGGCCTCCCTTTCTTTGCCTCTGAATGGAGGGCAGTGGACAGGAGCCCTCCAAACGCCTTGTTGCTCCAAGATGCTACGACTCCTTCTGGAACAGTGACATCGGCCAAGGCTTAGGAGGGGGGCTGTCCAGAGTGGCTGTGTTGTCTTCGGCTCAGCTCTGCGGGGTCGGGCACAGTGACTGCAGCAGGGACAGGGCCGGGGTGAAGTGAGGGCAGCGGGAGAGTTTGGGGGCGAGCTGCACCGTTCATAGGGGGCTGCCCCAGGCTTCCTCGCCCCCGAGGCTGTTCCCCCCTGCCGGGGGACTCGGAGTTTGCCTGCCAGCTGTCACTGCTGTCTCTGCCAGACGACCTCGGGAGAGGTTTCAAGAAAAGAAAAGAAGCAAGCTGCTGGAAGGCATCACGGGGCTATGTAATTAAGGATAAAAATATCCCCGTAGGCTCCTGCGGAGGGGGCACGGAGGAGGCTCCTGTTCGGGCCCTGCGGGAACTGCGTGGGCCTCGGAAAGCCGATCAGCTCGGGGCTGGGGTATCGGGGAGCCCGTGCGGCAGTCAGCACGGTCTGTGTCCGCCGCGCCCCACGGTCTGTGGGTCCGGTCTGGGAGGGGAGGCGCTGCTATCGCCTTGGTCTGGGGGAGAGAAAAGGAGAAATGGAAACAGCAAAGGAGAAGACGAGCTTCCCTCCCTGCATGTGTCAGAGGGAAACGGCTCTTTTATTTATTAATTTTTTTCGTGTTGTCATGTTCTTCGGCTCATCCCTCCCCCTTCGTTCATCCAGTCCCCCTCCCCCCTCCCCTCTGACAGCTGTCAGTCTGCGCCGCGGGTCCCTGCCTGTTTCTGCTGTGTGCGTCGGCTTGGGAAGATGGCTCTCGAAGGAAGCAAATGCTGAATGTTGGAGGGGGAGGGGGATGTAGAGACTCCCAGCAGCACCCCCACCCCCCCACCCGCCACCTCCTCTTCGGTCCGGGTTGAGCCAGGCCGCGGAGCCTCGGGGCCAGGACTGGCTCCGGCCCCCGGGTGCCCAAGGAGGCTCTCCTCTGTGCCCTCCCCGCCCCCACCCCTCTGCACCCCTCAGCCCTGCCCCCTGCCCTGCACCTACAAGGGTGTATTCCTGCCGGCCTGGGTGAACAAATTTCGACCCCGTGATGAAAATGGTTACACAGGAAGGAGCAGAAAGATCAAACAGCAAGTCCGGAGAGAAATGGGGAACCGGGCCCACTTCCGGCCTGAGCGCCGCCGCGGGCCCACTCTGCGCGCAGCCCGGCGCGGCCGCCGAATTACCCTCCCGGCTAACGCGTCTCTCTTCCTTTCTTTTTAAAAAAAAATATATATATATATATTAGGAAGGATGACTGCAGATCAATCTTTGTCGTTTCTGCTTTTTCTCTCAGGAAGGCAGTCAGCAAGGGTGAGGAAGTTCAAATCGAAAATACAAAACAGAACTAACCCCCCCCCCACCCCCGCCCACTGCCGAAACACGCCTTGCTTCTCAGGACCTTGTCAGCACAAATTTAACTTCAGAGCCGGTGAGGTTTTCACCATCTTAAAAATAGTCTGGGAGGCTTTCTGTTGAGCACCGGGGCGCTCTGGGAGGCGTCTGCACAGGCCAGCGGCCCTCGGATGTCTGGGGCAGCGAGGACCTGCCGAAATTCCCCAAGTGCATTGCCGGCCGGTCGGCGAGCACGAACTTGACCCCATTCTGGGGGCGCTGTGACTCCCTTTCAAAGTCGGTGGGTGGAGGTGGCCCACGGATTCGAACCTCCAGCAACAAAAGAAATGGTCCCGGGGCGTGAGGCGCGGCGTGGTGACTGTCGTGAATGATATACTGTGTTGTGTATCTGAACGTCGTGGAGAGAGTCGGTCTTGCGCGTTCTCATCCCGAGAGGCGATATTGTGCCACGGCGTGGCCGTGGGTGTCACCTAGACGTCCGGTGGCGATTCTCCCGCTGTACATGAATATCAGATCGTTAGGTCGTGCGCCTGAAGCTGATGCAATAGTACGTGGCAATGGTATCTCAACGTTTTTTAATGTGAAACACAGCTATTGGGAACGTTGCCTAGAAACAGGTAGGAGTAACGATATTAACAACAGCATCATTGCTCGGAGCCCTAGGCCGCGCAGAGCTCCTTGCACCGTCAGTCCCCGGGCGGCGTCAGGCCGAGGGCCCCGGCAGAACTCAGCAATGCGCGAGAGCCGGGCGGTGCGGCAGCCCCGGCCCCCTCGGCCACCGGGCACTTGGGGTACAGCGAGCGTGACGCGAGGTGTGGGAAGGGTCAGAAACACACCAGGCTGCAAAGACTTGGTACAGAGGAGGAGGAGAAAGATACAGCTTCATTTTTAATTGCAGATTAAAATCCTAATATTTCAGATATATCGGATTACATAAAATATATTCACCAAGTTCATTGCACCTGACTTTTTAAAACTTTTAAAAATGTGGCTCCGAGAACATTTTCACTCACATGTGACACCCCCGTCATTTTCCCGCTGCAGGGCGCTGCTCTGGGGTCTGGGGACGCAGAGTGTGGTCCGCGGCCCCGGGGGCGGGGGTGGGGGCGGGGGCGGGGCCTGTCATACGTGCTGAGAGTCGGGGCCCAGACGCACGGATTCAGAGTCGGCACTCACACGAGCCCTTCCGGCGACCTGTGTGCTCATGGAAGTGGGGCGAGAGGCAGCGAGGCTCACACACGCGGAGGGAGGGAGCACCCACGGGGGCGACCGCTCCAGAGGGCAAACTGCCAACATGCATGCCCATCTGTGGCGCCTGGGCCCCCGAGCTGAGCGCCCCCCAGGAATGCGTCCGGCAGGTCACAAGGGCTGAGATCATCCGTTCCGGAGCCTTCACTGCGGCCTCCTGCAAGCAGGGACCAGCCAGCACCAATGAGGAGCCTAAACGTGATTAATAGGAAACTGTTACGTGGACTGGGATCTGGCCGATGGAAGCTGCAGCAACTGTGGAGAAAATTAGGGCAAAGCTGCGTGCCATAAACTGGAAACATCTCCAAGTTTTAGAGGAAAAGTTGTCGTGGGGAGAACATGACTGCCTAACCACGCTGCCGCGCGCCTAAAACTGAGACCGAGGGATGTTGGATGTCGCCTGTAATTGAACAGGAAAACGTAACAAATAAATGCACACCCGCCAAAATAAGCACTGCGTTAAAACACGGGCGAGGCGGTGGGATGACGCTGCAGCCTGAGAGTCTGCAGGGGTTTTGTTTGTTAGGGGAAAGTGTGGACACAAGGTTGCCCGTGCGTCAGAGTGACAGGGAAGGTGTCCGAGAAGCCCATAACCGTGGGGGACAGTGGGGGTTACCCGAGGGGGCACCCTTCTGCTTTCCAATGCACACCCTTTCCGGACCGTTTGAGTTTTTTTGAACCATGGCTGAGCTATAACTTATACAATAACTTTTTCTGCTTCACATTTCAGACCTTGTCTTTCTTTAAGAATTATTATAACAGGAAATGGGATTCAGACATCGTAGGGATAAGGTTGCTGGAGTTTGAGGTCCCGGCGCGGAGCTCCAGCAGACAAAGTTGGGAATGAGCCTTTGACCCCGTTTGAAAAGGGCTTGGGTGAGGGGCTGGGAGTTTGGACTCCGCCCTGCGGACGGCAGGGAGCCTTGCTTGCCATGGGGATTGTTTTTAATGGAGGTGAAATTCATACAGCATCAAAGTAACCATTTTAAAATGAACGACCCGCGGCATTTAGTACGTTCCCTTCCTGAACATTTTCGTCTCTCCAGAATAAGCGGCCATACCCACGTAATAATAATTTAAAATTAGTTTCATAAAAATTACCTTTTATTCCCCATTCCCCTCTGGGAAAAGCGTATGTGTTAAATTTAAATCCCCCAAGGTAAAAACTGGGTGTTGGGGGTGATTTCTCTTTTGTCTGTTTTAAAAAAAAATCTGTTGTTATTTAAAGCTCTGGTTTGCAGTGGGGGGAGGGGATGGCACAACCACAGGAGTAGGGTAGCGGCACCTCCCCCCTCCCCCCAGGCAGGCCGGCCGGGGGTGCTCCCTGTGGGGCAGAGTGACATGATGGGCGCCCAGGCCAGGCCCCTTCTGGGAGGTCGGCAGCTGTGCTCGCAACAGTTTCGCCTGTTTACTTTCTTTCTCGTTTTCCTCTTTTATTTTTGGCTTTTCAGCCAAAGTGAGAGATGAATGTGCTTTTTAAAAGCGTCCGCACAGCACAGAAGCGCAGGGAGTAGAGAGTGAAAGCCTGCCCCCGCCCTCACCAGCCCGCGCCCCCTCCTGCCTGCGCTTACAGAGAGACCTGGACCTGTGGGAATACGCGTATTTCAAGTGAGCCGGACACAGGGCCCTGCAACTTCCTCTCTCTCCACAGCCACCCGTCTTTCGGGTCTTTCCGAGTCGGGTCGCTCTGCTCTGTGCTTTCCTGGAGGGGCGGGAAGAAGACCATTTCATTTCATTTTTCAATTGAGATGTAGCGGACACAGAATGTATGGGTGTTGAGTGTACAGGGCGGTGATGTGCTATAGGGACTATGGGGAACCGATCAGCACAGGAGGTCTGGTTAACACCCAGGGCCACGTCATCACCCGTGTTTTTCTCTCGTGACGAGAACTTTCAGGACTCTTTTAGGGACTTTCAAATATACAACAGAGCATTATAAATTATAGACTTTTTTTAAAGATTTTATTTATTTATTTTTAGAGAGGGAAGGGAGGGAGAAAGAGAGAGAGAGAAACATCAATGTGCGGTTGCTAGGGGTCGTAGCCTGCAACCCAGGCATGTACCCTGACTGGGAATCGAACCTGCGACACTTTGGTTCACAGCCCACGCTCCATCCACTGAGCTACTCCAGCCAGGGTAACTTTAGACTTTTAACAGTCATGTTTTAACTTTGTGCTTAACTGTCACACAAGCAGTTCACCGTCCTGCTCCAGGTGGACACTTAGACAATTTTCCCTTTTCCCCCTCCCTTGTTACTGCAACAAGCAAGGTTCGTGTGCGCCCCTGCTATCTTCCAGGCCACCCGTCACTGGGCTGCAGGGAGGCAGGTGTTTACCGCAGGCGCCGTCCCACCACCCCGCCCAAGCCCCTGCAATGATCGTCACCCCCCGGTGTCCCTCGGCACCCACCGCGTCCCCACATCGGCTCCTAACCGACACGATCGGTGTGATTTCCACCCAACGGTGGGGCGAAATGCAGGAGCCCAGTACTTGACGCCACACCCCCCTCCGTAGAAACGAGGATGAACTTGTCATGCGTGCATTGGCCACTGGTGTTTCTTTACCTGCGAATTGCCTCCTTACCTTCCTTGTCCGTTGGCTTCCCCTTTTAAAAAATCTGATTTTTCCAAAAAAGCTCTTCATATGTTTGGCACGTTAATTTTTTGGTTACTTATGCTATAAATATTTTCTCGCAGTCTGTCACTTTCAAGGAGATTTGTTTATGGTTCATCTGTCATGTGGCAGTTTACAACTTTTCTAGAGTCAAGTGTTTTTATTTATGGGTTCTGGGTTTTGTGAGTCACGCATCTCAATTATTATTTATCCAGGGAAAATTAGCCATGCCGTAGATATTCCACATTCAACAGTCCATCCTTTTCCCATTGATTCACAATGCCATCAGGCCGCATGCTACATTCCCACGCAGCCCCAGTCCGATTGTGGACGCGCTCTGCTCCACGAACCGGAGACCCTTCCCGGCCCCGGGTCCGTCCTGCCGCCCTCCTGGGGCGTCGCCGCGTCTGCTCCCACCCCGAAGACCTGACCCTAGTTATTGTTCCCTTCACTCCTCGCTGGTTTCCATGCATTCTCTCTTCCGGGGGAATTTTATAGTCCGTTTGTAAAGCAGTGCCCTAAACATGACAGTTGGAATCTTTTTGAAGATTTTATGTATTTATGTTTAGAGAGAGGGGAAAGGAGGGATACAGGAAGGGAGAGAAACACCCGTCGGCTGCCCCTCACACACACTCAGACCGGGAATCGACCCCACAACCCAGGCATGTGCCCTGACTGGGAATCAAAACGGCGACCTTTCGCTTTGCGGGATGACGGCCAACCCACTGAGCCACACCGGTCAGGGCTACAGTGGAATTGTTATGTAATTACATGGAGTTTGTGGGTTAATTAGAAGATCATGCATATATATTTTTAAAGATTTTATTTATTTATTTTTTAGAGAGGGAAGGGAGAGAGAAAGAGAAAGAGAGAGAGAAACATCAATGTGCGGTTGCTGAGGGCCATGGCCTGCAACCCAGGCATGTGCCCTGACTGGGAATCGAACCTGCAACACTTTGGTTCGCAGCCGGAGCTCAATCCACTGAGCTACGCCAGTCAGGGTGGTCACGCATATTTTTATAGGATTGAGCTCTGTAGTATTGGAGAACATGGCATTGCTCTCAATTGATTGGGGCATTCTTTTGTAGGTCTTAAATTTTCTTCATATCGTTGTTTTTTAATTTTTATTTATTGATTTTTAAAGTGAGAAGAAGGGGGTGGAGAGAGAGAGACATCGATTGTCATTCATTTATGCATTCGTTGGCTGTTCTCGTGGTGCCCTGACCAGGGATCGAACCTGCAACCTTGGTGTACCAGGAAGGCGCTCGAACCAGCTGAGCAGCCCAGCCAGGGCCCCATAAAATCCTTGCATCCGCCCGGTTCCTGGGTGTGGAGTACTTTTAGCAACTTCGGCAAACAGAATTCACAACGTTTTCTAATCGGCTTGTGTTGGTATCTGAGAAAGTCATGGTTTGGGGAGGCACTCTTACCTATCTTTCTGAGTTATCTCACCACTTTTCATCTTTTTTTTTTTTTTTTTTTAAATGTATTCTGGCTTCTCTAGGTACAATGACCTTGTGGTCTGCAAATAATGATAGATTTGTTTCTTCTCAATGTGGTGATTTGGGGAGAGAGGGTAAGTGTTGGTTTGTTCCGCGCTGGCTGGCACCGTGGTCCAGTGATGCAGTCCGTGGCGCTGTGATGGGGTCCGTGGCGCTGTGATGGGGTCCGAGGCGCTGGCGCTTGTTTTCTTGTTTCTGATGCAGAAGATGCTTCCGCTCTGCGAGGCGGATGCAACCAAAGCACGGAGTGAAATGAGTGCGCCAGGAGGCGCGCATCAGTAAACGGCGCCCTCCCTGGCGCGGCGGAGTGGTCCTCCCTGCAGCGGCGGAGTGGCCGGGACGCGGATGGCCAGGGACAGGGCCTTCTCTCGAGGCTACCCTGTCACTCCTGGTTGTTGAGCTCCGTTTCGCTTTGGCTCTCTGCCTGTCGCCCAGAGTATCTGAGATGCCCCTAGCTTGTGGCAGCCACACACGGGTGAGTCCACCTCCTGGAGCCGAAGCCGAGTCACAGGTGGGAGAGGGAGAACCCGTCAGCGCCAGAAACCTACATCCAGGCTGGTGGGAGGCGTTCTCATCCCGGCCGTGTCCGGCCACGTGGTTCCTACACAAAAATGCTTTACTGAGATTTTGTATTTTATAACAAAAGATCACAAACGTGTAGCTCCTGTGTTGGATCTGGTGTTCTGTTTGCATGACATTTTTTTTTCAAAATTATGAACCAGTTAAAAGGATTTCTTAAAATTCAGAGATTTTACATAATATTCTGAATTTTCAGCTGCCCTGGAAAAAGTTCAACGTCTGGTAACCTATAGGACCCCATGGTGATGGGACAGAGTTGAGTGGAAACTGCCTTGTTTCAATGAGGCATTTGTCTTCGATGTGCCACAGTCCCCACCTCCCCCTACTGCCTCGCTCCCATCTCGTTCCACTGGTTTACATCAGCTGCCTGGCCTCTGTAGGCAGCTGAGCAGTAATTTCAATCATGTGCCATAAACGATCCGATTCACCAGGCTAGCCAACATACATGGACCTTCTACTATGTAAATAAAATTTTTAAAAAAACAGGTTCACCCGATGTGGCCTGTGCCCCGTGAGCTCCTGCTAGTTCCTAGGATGGCTATTCGTTTCGGCACACCTTACAAACCACGCTCAGTAACCTCATCCAGGATCCTGCCTGGGGTGGGCACAGTGCACCCTAAACGGTAAACTGTGGAAGAACCAGCATACCCATTGTGAAAGCCGCAGCTTCCCGGGCGCCCTCAGCCAGCCCGCCCCCTCCCTCTCCGCTCCTCGCTCCTCGCCCAGTCTTGAGCACCCTGTGGCTGAGCTCCCTCACCCGGACTCCTCCTCCTCCTCCTCCTCCTCCTCCTCCCGGGGGATGAGGCCAGGACCCTTCGAGCAGGTGTAGGCACTCCCCTCTGCTGCCAGGGTTTCGGTCCCATGAGAGCAGCGCCGTTATCACTTCCTCCGAGCAGCAGGAGCCTGCAAACGGTGACTCTCGGTTCCTCTGCAGGGCACGTGCTTCCCAGAAGCCGCCCATCCACTGCTGATAACCTGCCCTGCACCGCTCTCCCCTGGAGGTCGAGGGGGAGCCCTGCTGGGCAGCTGGGCCACTCGCATCTGTCACACCAGCTTGCCAGCCAGAACACTTGGCTGTGCTCCCTTTTCAGCTTCTCGTGGTCTCAGGCAATTGCCACCTGCCCGTGCAGGCAGGCGGGAAGCTTCCCGTTTCGATCTAGGATTTTGTTATCGCTCAGTGAAAAAGCGTTTTCCCGAACCAAACAGCAACCCCCTCCTCATTCCCCGCAATGAATCACTAACCAGCTTGCGTCAACGGAATTTTTTCCTGACCGGTGTTGCTTCTGCAGACGGGGGCCCTGCGGAGAGAAGGGCGTGGGGACAGGAGCAGGCCTTTAGGACTCGGAGGGACGATTTTGCCTGGGGGAGGGGGTGTTTTGACAACCAGTTCCCTAGGGAAGAGAGCAAGGCCCGATGGGCTGTGGTTGCCACTTTCTGTGGTGTAAATACTCTCGCCATGGCCCCACCGTGGTGGCCACATTTAAGAACCAGCACTGGGTGTTCCGGAAAAGTTGGGTTTGGGGCCAGGACAGGTTGGCAGAAGCTGGCATGAGCCAGTGGCAGCAGCAGCAGCTCCCACTGGCCTGGGTGTTAGAAGCTCACAGGTGCTGCTGCCCCCCCGGGGGGAGGCCTGGTGGGGGGGGTCTGCATGCTGCAGGGACTGCCGGTGTCTTTATTAGAGACCCCGGCAGCTCGTTAGCAGTCAGGCAGATTAATAATCGCTTCTGTTTGACTCAGAGGCTTTTAAATCCCCCAACCCTTCCTTGTCCGTTATTTCAATTCCGTTTTCCCCACTCCTTTTATCGCATTTGGCGAAGATTTTTTCCACACCTGACTCTTCTTCTACCTCATTTTCCACTCCTCTGAGCATCAATGTTCTTAATCTGCAAAATAAGGGTCGATAATACATTAGCATACTCAACACGCAGCAGGTGCTCCGTGATGGCAGGGACCCTTTCTGACTGAGAGCCATGCCCTGGACTTGAATGAGCTCATTTAAACTCTGGGCAGAGCTGGCCTTAGAATCAGCGTTCATGGACAAGGAAATTGGCTTAGCCTGAGAAAGTCAAATACCACACTCCAGGTTGCACAGCCCTTTGGTGGTGGCGCTAAGATTTGAATTTGTAGCTGACACGGGCTTTTAAAAAGTTAGTTGCAAGCACCAAAAAAATCTTGAGATGTTATCTGAGAATCTGGCTTTTTTACCTTCTCTTGAACATTCTGAAATTCTGACAATTCTAGGCCTCTGTTACCCCATGGGGATAAAACTGGAGCTAAGTGGAAGCTGACCCCTTTAAAGGGACATTTCTCCAGTGTGCTGCAGTCCCCACGTCTCCCTAGTGTCTCACACCCTGCCTGCTCCACTCACGCCAAGTTTCAGGTTTTCTGCTCATATTTATGAATGGTGCTGCTTGCTAACTAAACGTTACTTCCCCTTGCCCAGTCTTTCCTCCACCCTTGACCAGGGAAGAAACTGAGTCACCAAAGATTTTGGTAATTCAGGTCAAATTGGACAGGTCAGAACAAAGTGAAGAACCCATCTTCTGCAACTGGGCCACGTGAGCAAAACCACGGTGCCTTCTCACTACAAAGCGAGGTCTTTACACACGGGTTTAACCCCTCTGACCCACAGGGCACTTGCATTGCCCTCCCGGTACAAGCCACCGATTGAGCGATGTCTTTTTATTTGAGTATGTTCTTTTAAAATGCTTATTATGATTTTTGTATACCTGCATTTTTAATTCACTGAAGTGATTTCATGGCTTTCACTCTGCTTTCTCCTTCCTGCATCAAAGGATCTTTTAAAGATCCTTCCACGTGGCTGCGCACACTTCCAGTCTTTGTTTCCGGCTGCCGAGTAACACCCCTGTACACCTTGAGCACACCGCACCTGTCCGCTGTCTCACCTGTCCGCTGCCCAGCCATGGGCACCCCGTCTCCCTCCAGACCTCTGCCACCTCAAATCTGTGATGGCCATCCATGTAGCTGGCCCAGTGGGGCACACGCCCAGGGGTGAAATTGCTGGGTCACAAGGATACATTGTGTCTAATTGCTCAGCAGAATGAGTACGCTGGTCTGCACTCCTGGGATTCTTTATAAAACACAGCCATTAAGGGAGGAATGGGAGGAGAGAAGGCTTTTAAATATATAGTATCCATTACTAAATAAGGTCCTTCAGAGGGAGCTGAAAATAGGCACTTGCCTGGCACCGAGGTGCCAGAACACGGGCAGAGAAGGTGGAAGGCGGCCTCCTTTGGAGTCCGGGGACCCAGAGCTGACGGTGAACGACCCGGAGCCCTGCAGCTGCCATGTCCAGGGCGAGACGTCCGGGCCTTCTGAGCCTCAGTTTCCTCGTTTGTGAAATGGGAGGGCCCGCTGAAACTCGGGTCGGGTTGTTTGGATATGTGGAGAATATTCGTCTTTTCATCCATTCATTCTCAGCGTGTAGGTAAATACAGGATGCTTGTCGTCACCTACATGCAGGTTTTGTGTGTATCCAGTCTCATTTGGGGCGTCTGTTCTCCCCTCTCACGGGCTCAGGGACTCCCTGGGCCCGAGGCTACCAGGGAGGGTTATGAACTGGTTTGTGCAGAAGTTGAGGCAGGGTGTGTGCTGAGCCCTGGGCAGGGGGCAGAGGGCAGGGGAGGCATGGAGAAGGGTCGCGTGGTGGTGGTCCTCCTGCGTAGCCACGGTTGGGGAGGGATAGGGAGAGGAAGCTAAGGACTCCAAGCCTGATCCCATCTGATCAATTTCTCCGTAAAGTGGGGGTTCCAGAGTCTTTGCTCTTGGCGAAGGGCCTGGTTTCAGGGCCTGCAGGCAAATCCTTAGGACAGCTGTTGCGGGGAGCTCAGGAGGCACAAGGAAAAGGATTGATGTGGGAATTGCACATCACAGGTCAAGTCCTCCCAGAAGCAGACCCTGGGCTTGGGAACCAGTAATTCACTACAGAGAGGTTTCCAGGAGAACCAGTCAGACAGGGAGAGGTCGAGCAAACGTGCCCTTTTGGGTGAAATCTCAGAGCCAGCCTGATCCTCCAGGGAGCCCTGTAATGTGACTGCACCTTAGGGTGCATCCCGCATCAAGGCGAAGAGCTGGTTTTTTGCACCTGCCCTCCAGGCACGAGTGGGCTACCTGGCTGGACCCGGAATTCCCCAGTCTCTCCTGGGCCTCCTTATGAATGCGGTGGCTCCAGCACCCAAGGGAGTCACCCCAGGTCACAGGTTGCAGCCTTTGGCAGCAAAGCACAGAGCTCCCGGAAGAGGCAGGATTGGGACCCCAGGGCAGCCGCGGGATCTAGAGGAACTGGGCGTGACCCCAGCAGCATTCCATATAAGGCCCTGACTGCAACCACACACTTACATGAACACCCACGCTTGACAGAAGCTGCTCCCTCTGCCTGCTGTGGTATTGCCCTCGCTCCCTGTCTGCCCAGCTGCCACCACCCCCCACATCTCAGTTTAACTGTTGCCTCTTTGACAAGTAATCCCCGGGACCCACCCGGCGAAGTCCGTGGTATAATAACCTGCGAGGTCTTGTCTCCCCCACGCAGCGACTGCACGGTGTCATTCTTTACTTCGCTGTTTATGGTCTCATGTCTTGTTTCTCTGCTAGACTGCGGGCACGGCCGGGGTCTGTGTGGGTCCCTGCTGAGTGCCCGTGGCCGAGCCCCAGGGGTGGCACGCGGGGGGGAGGTTCGTACTAGGGACTGCATGGGGGGTGCCCGCCGGCTCAGTGAGCCCCCCGGCTCCTCTGGTTTCCTCCAGCCCTGCTCAGGTGCAGAAGGTGGACTGGGAGCTGGTCCTAGGTCACGGCTTTGACAGGCAGGGCCAGGCAGTGGAGGGTGCCATGGGGACAGGACCTCCAGGGGCCACAGTGGGCCTTGGGCTTGTCGGAAAGACGACAGGGCCCAGAGGGGCCTGCAGCCTCACGCAGAGGGAGAGATAGGAGAAGGGCGGCCTCTGCGAGGCCAGAGGGCAGACATGCTGGGAGCGAGGACACGGAACTTGGAGCTTTGTCCTTTGTGGCGAGTCCTGGTGGTAAACAAGTTGCAGGGCACCGGGCAAGTTACCTCATCTCTTGAAGCTTCAGCTTGCTTGCGGGCGAATGGAAACAATTATGTCATGAAGTTGCAGTAGAGGAAGCCTCAGGAAAATTTCATTCTTCCCTTGAGATTTGTGTTTGTCAGCATTTGCCGTGTAACAAGCATGCAAACGTCTCAGGAGTTCACCACAAATGTTCGCTTTCTTCTCCTGGGTCTGCGGGTCAGCCGCGGCTGGCTGAGCTGGGCCGGGCTCTCCTGGACCCCGGGTCTCCGGTCCAGCCCAGGTCTGCTCCTCGTGCCTTTACTCTCGGACCGCACCGAAGGGCCAGAGGGTGAGGTCACAGGGCAGGTCACAGGGGCCCAGGAGGGGCAAGCAGAAACCACAGTGCCCACTGAGGCAGGAATTTAGAACTGGCACTTGCGCCCACATCGCATTGGTCAAAGCAAGTCTCACGGCCAAGCCCGTCCTCAGCGGGTACAAAGATGTGAATTCTTCACACTTGAGGGCAAGAGGTCACGAGGTGCCGTGAGGAGGGTGTGGCTGCGTACTCTCGAGCAGGGCGGATCCCCGCCCCCCTCTCTGGCTTCTGTGCCTGCCGGCTCTTGGAGAGAGCACGGGAACCTTTTCTGTAGTCAGCTGGCAGCCCCACTCTGCTGCTGGGTGTGCTGCACAGACTCCGGCTGTCAGCTGTGACCCCTCACAAAGCCTCCGTCCTCTCCCGGGGTCTTCACTGGGGGCTGGAGGGCCCCAGGCGAGGGCTGCACTGTCTAAACACCTAGACCCCGGGCTGGCAGCCAGGCATGGCCACGCCCTGCCCCCCTGGCAGTGACGGTGCAACGCCCCCAGCAACCCCAGCCAGGCCTCTCAAGCCTGTCATTTCAGTACCAGCTGAGGGGCGAGTTCCCAGCCTCCCCTCCAGCCTGCAGCTCCTTTGATGTCAGAGGTTCAAAGCCCTTTGCAGACTTCTTAGTCTTTGAGGAAAGCTCAGGACTCCCTCCCACTGCACAGGTAGCAGGTGAAAGGCAGAGACTTGGGGCTTGGCCAGCTCGGCGTCCCCGGGGATCCCTGCCGACGGGTGAGAGAGGGAACAAGCCCACGGCCGTCAGCCTGGCGTGGAGGTCTCCCCAGTGGGAGTGCGGCTGGAGGGGCTGGTGGGGGCCAGGGGGCGGGGCAAGGACCGGGCTTCAGCTCTGAGAGTCTGGGAAGGACATGGGTTTAGAAATGAGTATGAAGCCCACACGGAGCTGTCCCGGGAAGCGTGCCCAAAACAGGCGGGTGAGAAGCCGAAGAGCTGAGTTTCCGGAAGTGGGGGCCGGTGGGAGACCCCAGCCTGCCAGCAGAGTGGAAGACAGAGCCCACCCCGCCGGTGCCAGGTCCCCCAGACCTGGGTGGGAAGGGCCCCGTGGGCAGCCGGCAGGGGGCTCAGAGCACGGATGGCCCCCCGGTGACAGCGGGTGGGCGGGGCGCTGGACAGGCTTGGCAGGTCCCACTTCCCTTCCTCTAAGTCCCACTCCCCCTCCCAGAGCCGCCACGGCGCTCCCCTGTGCACCAGCGAGGCTCTGAATGAGCCTGGCGTCCTCTTTCACCCTCTTCCAGCTCCCCGACACGTGGTTTGGGGACCCCAGCGGAGACAGGATGGTGCCCACAGACAGCAAACGCCAGCCTCTCCACCGCCCCCGCCAGCCCCCACTGCTCAGAGGGCAGGCGGGCCGCCTCCCAGGAAACGAGCTTCTCCCATGTGCAGGGTGTCACACGGCCCCACCTCCCCTGAACCGCTGGGGGCCCGAGCCTTTGGGAGGGTCTCCAACCCCCTGGCTCCCTCCGAGCCAAGCCGGCAGCTGCCGGGCCCGGTGCCCCGCCTCCTGTCTGGCTGGAAAGTCACGCGTCCCCACCCACATCCTCTTTCTTATCGGGAAACATCCCCCGAGTTCCTGCTCTTCTGGCGATGCCCCTGACCCCCCAGGCCGGCTGCTTCGTGTTGCTGAGACTCAGTTTCCTCAGCTGTGCCCTGGGCGGTGGCACTCCCCGGTGACATTAGATATAATTTAGATTCAATTGCCTACCTAGCAGAGCTGGCCCAGCTCCAGTTGCTCCCATCCGGGGCGTGGGGTCCCCAGCTGGGAAGAGCAGAGAGGCTCCGGGAGACCCCTGAGAGGGACCCTCCCGCTGCCCCTGCACGGGACACGGCAAGAGCTGGGTCCTTGCCACCACGACCTGTCTTGTGTCCTGAGGGATGGATTTGCAGGATTTAGAGCAAGGTCTGAGGAGTGGTGGAGGCCCCTGTACCCTGCCCCTGGAGAGGCCCCCTTCCCCACCCCCTCTTCTGCCTGCCAGATGCCATCCACAGCTCCCAGCCCTCAGCCCGTGAACCTGTTTACCAGACACGGCAGCTCCAGCACCCTGCAGCCTGGCTGCCAGAGAGCGACGCCTTCAAAAGGTCCCTCGAATATTCTGGGACATCCAGGGAGACCCCTCTGTGTGCCCTCCACTGGCCGGCCAGCTGCAGGAGCCACAGAGAACACCATTCTTTTCTCCTGTGTCCCCTGCTGCTGGTGCGGGGCCGCGGCAGGCAAGACCCTGGAAGACACTTGACATTGCCCCTGGGCACCATGAGAGCACCAGGGTCCCTGTCCCTGCCCCGCCCGGGGCTCTGTGCCAGGCACCAAAAGCCCTGTCCACCGGCCTGCCAGCTTCTGCTCCCCCAAAGTCCATGCCACAGGTTTCCGTCTGTCTCTCATTCACCCCAGAACCTACATCAAGTTCAGGGGTCCTGGAAAAGAACTGAAGATGTGTCAACATCTACCCCAGTCCCCTGGCTTCCCACCCTCCCAGGCTCCCCCTCCTCCCAGTCACAAAGCAAACCTGCTCTCTCCTCCCTGGATGGCACCTCTGCAGGAGCCCAGCTCTGCCACACCAGTGCCCCAGTGGCACCCGACCTCCTCCCCAGCTCCAGTGGTCCCAGTGGGTGCTGCCCCCGCTCTGGTCAGTCTCCCGAGCGTGCACACCCACCCCGAGGCTGCACCCACCTTGTGGCTGTTGTGGGGCTGCGGTGTGCCCTCACCCCACCCTAGTCTTTCCGTTTTCTGCACACGAGCGTTGTTGCAGGGATCTGAGCGACACCGATGCTTCCAGGATGTTACTTTTGCACAGGAACCTCCAGAAGGCTGTAGACCAGGAATACGTTTGTACAATTAAAAAAAACACCCCAAACCTGATGCTTTTACACAAGCTGCCTGTGAAACCCCTCTCCCCTCTGGGCACACGTGTGTGCGCTCACACATAGTCACTCAACAAGCTCGGCTTCACGAGCTAATTTTTAGAAAACCTTTTGTATTGCCATGTACAGCTCAGAAAAGTGTTTACACGTAACTGCCGTGCAGATTAAGGCCTGACTGTCTTTTTCTTTCTAACTCTTTATCTTGGAAATCGTTTCAGAATTACAAAACATTTTCAAAGCTGACACAGAGAGCCCCCCGCCCCTCCCCCGCGCCCCCTCCCCTCCAGGGCCCGAAGTCCGTGTGTCCGTGCACTAACCGTGTTGCTCACTCGGTTGCAGCGTGACTCTTTGTCTGTTTGTGTTTGTGGATTACGGGAGAGTTAGCCGCTGGCAATGCCCCGCCTCCCTAAACACGTCCCTGTGTTTCTCCTGCGTGGAAACTAGTCTCTCCTACACAACCACAGTTGGAAGGACCGTCAAAATCAACCGTCAAAATCAGAGCGTTAACGCTGATGAAACGCCGCCGTCTTGTCCCCTGGCCGTGTCCCCGTTTCTCCAGTTGTCCTGATAACACCTGCATAGCGGCATATAAACGTGTTCCCCGGGGGCTGGTGGAGGCAGCGAGGCTGAGCGTGGTTGGTCGGGACACGAGTGTCTCGCACGAGACGGACAGCCATGTGAACGCTTCGCCTAAAACGTCACATGGTGTGCGTGAGTGTGATATTGGTATGTTACCAAACTACATGCTTATGATTTTGTCTTGAAAGCTTTGGTACAGATCACCAGCGTATTAAAGAGGGGCGTTATTTGTGCCGGACTCAGCACTTATATATTATAGGTCACCTCCTGGCTCTGACCCCGAAGTTCAAGCCAGGGTCACACCTTACGTGTCATTGTCACATCTCAGCTCCTTGCCTCTCCTGACCTTGGCGTGTCTGAGGAGAAGAGGCTGGTGCCTTTGTGGGCCGCCTCTCGACCTGGGGCGCCCAGGGGTGTCCGCAGGACTGTGCCGATACCCCGTCCCCTGAGACTCGCCCTGCCGCCAGCTGTGGCGTCTCCAGCGTCTGCGGGCTCCTGCCCGAGCCAGTCATGAACGTGACGGTTGCCAGCGGTGACTACGGCCGTCGCCGGGTGACGGTTGCCGCCGGCCTTTACCGTGAGGAGTGCCCCTTCCCGCTCACCGACCTCAGTGCAGACTCACGAGTCCGTATTTTACTCGGTGGGTTGTGATTGTTTTTCCTGCTCACGCGGATGCTCACACTGTGCCACACGGTCCTCTCGCCCATCCGTGCTGCCGTCTCCTGGCTCCCGGGTCCTTTTCGCACGCCCTCCTCATTTTGGGGCGTTTCCCTACTTTCTGGGGCAACGGGTGTTCCGGACCCACGTAATGCCTCCCCCGCCCGGGGCCTGGAGTCAGCCGCGTCCCCCAGGAAGCTGGTTCTCCCGGTGCAGAGTGGCGTTTAGGCGTGCAGCTCCTCACTGCGGCTGGGCCGGGGCGGACAGAACCGGGAGACGTGCCCACACGCGCACACACTCACTCGCACGCTCACACGTCAGTGTTACCTATGGAGAGTAAAACCCTGCATTCGCTCTGGGGCTTCCCCTGCTGCCGCGACTCTGCAGACACTTGACTGAGGCCCAAGTCCTTTCTCTGACCCCGAGAAACCCGTGGCCCCGAGGGTTTTATCCCTGGCCCAGGGGCCCACCCTGCTGCTCCAGGGCCGGCGGCTGGCTGCTCAGGCCCCTACCGCTTCCTGCCCCTGCCACACCCTCCTCCGCCTGCTGACCCCCTCCTTGGCCCCAGCCCCACAGCCCCATCGGCCCTGGCCACCTAAGGCCGTTCAGGGGGAGGAAGCAAACCAATAAGTGTGTTTTATAAGAAAAAGAGAAGAAGGGAAAAGGAAGAGCTGGTTCTAAGGAGACGTGTTCTGGGGTCCGTTCCGGGTCACATGGCTGAAGAGGGATTTCTGGAGCTCAGGGGGCCTTCCTGCCACCATCGCTCAGCAAAGCCAGAGGCCCGGCGTCCCCCTCCCCGGTGCTCTGTCACTCATGGCCTCTCCCTGGCGCGTCCCCACCTCTGGCCAGCGGCTCTGATTCCAGCTCCGTCCTGGCCCCTCTCCCCACGCTGTGCCTCCCCAGCTCAAGCCCCGGTGTGGGGTTTCCAGGGGCCCCAGCGTCCACCTAAGTCGCTCAGCACAAAACCCAAACTCTCCGAGGCCCGAGAGGCCCGTGAGCCCGGCTCCCGGCTCCTCCCTTCCTCGCTCAGGTTGAGGTCTGCAACTCTGAGGAAGCGGTTAAGGGGAGAGGAGGTGACTAAGGATTGAGAACAGTTCTGAGGGCGGGAGAAAAACCTAGGGAAGCATTCAGGAGCTGGTGGGGGTGGGGGAGGGGTGGGCAGGGCCCGGAGCAGGTGGGGGAAGAGGCTGCGGGGCCTCAGGCCAGAGCCCCTGGGGGCAGGAGGTGAGGCTCAGAGCCAGGGCTGGGCTGCTTCCGCTCCATCTTTACAGTGCCTGCCTCAGTACAGGCGGGAGCCCTGGGGTCTGGGGGCTCCGAGGTCTGGCTTGAACCCAGCTCTGCCCTCACTGCTGCCTCTGGGGCCTCCGCCACCTCTCCTACCTCCACGGAGAAACAGGAGAGACTGACACCAGCACCCCACCCCCAACCGTCCCTGCTGCTCTGGTCACGGCAACCACAGGGTATGGCCGCCCTGCCTCAGACCTTTCCTGGGGACATGCTGGTTGAACAGGACGAAGTACTTTGCTGTAGCGGGATAATGAGGAGGGATCTCCCCCCACGCCTTACTACTTGCCCATCATGTAAAAAGTGTCCACACTGATTGTACGTACAGGCCTTTTCATGTACAGTGCAGGCCGGCAGAACCTTGCAGGGTGGGGGTGGGGGTGGGGGTGTTGCAGGGCTCCTCGGCTCCTGCCCCACGCGGTGCCGGCTTCCTCCTGCGAGGAGCCACTTTCGGTTCCCATTTAGGGAGGGCAGACAGCGTGTAGTTAAAGTTACCCCCTGGGAAACTTCAGCCCGCCCGGTGGCCCTGTGCTCCGGCCTCCCCGCCCCACTCCCCCGCCCTTGGAGGGTGTCTGAAAGTCACACAGCCCCGTTTCCAGAAACACCCCATCTCAGAGTGCACAGCCCTGGGCCTCCCACGGACTGGATGTTCAGCTGCCCTCTGCCCTAAGGATCCCGGGGGTGGTGGCCTCTTCTCGCCCCCTGGGCCTGGAGGTGGCCCTCAGCCCTTGCTCTGTGCTTTCCCCAGGAGCATGGCAGCTGGGGCAGCTTAGGTGCCGAGCCGCAAGGAGAAGGGGCCCCTCCCTGCAGGGCCCACCTCGGACATCCACGGCTCTGCCCCCTGCAGAGACCTTGCCCACTGCAAGGCCTGTTTCTGGCGGTGCGCCCGTGTGCCCCAATAGCGGCAGGGCCCGCGGGAACCCCTGCGAGGGCCTCGGGCGACTAGACGAAGGCAGGCCAAGCCGGGTTCCTTTCCTTCCAGGGTTTGTGAGCTTGTGGGGATGCAGTCACACCTGGGTTGGGTGGGGGCTGCATGCAGGGCCTCCCTGGAAACCACTGTGCTGGAAAGCATCTGGAACCTTCCACAGACCTGGAGGTTTCAATGGGAGGCAGGAGAAGAGCTGGGTATTTTGTTCTGCAACCTGAACTAACCCGCCAGGTTGCTCTCTGCCTGACTTTTGGTGATGAACACAAGTTCACGTCCGTCCTGCGGATCTCATGAGCCCCGAAGGGGCATCTGCTCTGTGCTGGCACGCTGTAAGCTGTGAACAGGCCGCTGTAACTCAGAAATGCCACCCTTCACTCATTCGGGGTCACACTGTCTGCTACGCGCTGTAGGCACCTGCCAGGGACAAGGGGCTCGTCCCAGGCTGGGGGAGCTGTCCCGGGGCAGAGGTCACTAGCCAGGGGGGCGGGCGCCTGCCCCTGGGCTGAGCTCAGGTTCTCCGTGAATGGCGAAGGTTTCAGGGTTTCCTTTTCTGTTTCGAAATCACTTGGTAAATCTCTTCAGGAAGCCAGTGGCGGAGGAATGAGGAACAAAGTCTGCAGGCCTTGACTTCCTAAGGGTCAAGGGCAGCCCCCTCCCTGGGAGCACGCGCGGTCCCCCTCCTGGTGTGTGCACAGGCTGCACTCGCAGGGCGAACAGGTCGCCTCCTGAGGACGTGATGGGCTGTCCAGCCCGGCTGGGCGGTCAGAGGCGCAGCCCGGTGCGGAGAGGGAGGTGTTCTGGCTTCCGGGGTTGGGGACGGGGCACAGGTCCCGCTGGGCAGTCCCCTCCTGTTCCCGCACCTGCCCCTCCCCTGGGGGCTGTGGCATGGTTGCTAGCTCTGAGGTGTGTCACCCCTCTTATTGGCATCCCTACACCCCAGTTCCCCAGTTTAACTTGACACCTGCTTCTTCCCAGGACCTGACCCTTGATATACATGGCAACCTCCTTTTCAGACGTGTTGTGTTTTTTTTTAAGATTTTATTTATTTATTTTTAGAGAGGGAAGGGAGGGGGAGAGAGAGAGAGAGAGAGAGAGACATCAATGTGTGGTTGCTGGGGGCTGCAGCCTGCAACCCAGGCATGTGCCCTGACTGGGAATTGAACCTGCGATGCTTTGGTTTGCAGCCCGCGCTCAATCCACTGAGCTACGCCAGCCAGGGCCAGACGCGTTGTGTTTTAAATTACTGAAAAGGCACGGCCTCTGGGCTGTGGTCAGGGAGAGGGGAGGGGTGCTCGCCTGCTCCCTCCCCTCCCCTACACTGTTTCTCCGCACCCCCAGCCCCGACCCACGTAGAGCACCCCTGACCACCTCCCCTGATTCCAAATGCAGCAAGTCCACCCAACCTCTGACTGCCGGGTGCTGCGGCACCCTCTGGGCACAGCAGGCTGCAGGTGCGAGGTCAGGTGGATATGTACTTGGCCATGCCTGCTCCCCGCCGGGCCCCCATGCTCCCACTGCCCGAGGTCAGTGCACTGTCTACCACCCGAAGGCCCCAGCTCCCTACTCTCAGCTTGGACTTGGCAGGGCCGGGGTGGCCGCACCCGGCGCAGGCACCCTGTGAGCAGACCGCCCGTCCAGACGTCGCTCCTCCCCCCACCTCGCACCCCAGCTCACCAGTCAGACCAGCTCAGGAGCCTCTACAGCCCTGACCACTGGACCTTTTCCTCCTCCTGTCCTCCTTGAGAATGCGCCTTGTGCACAGGTTCCCCAAGGAGTCCCTGTGAGCCCCTTCAAGTCTTAGGGCCCAGGGCAAAGACTCCTGGGGACACTCTCAGGAACAATTCCCCCAAGGAGACCCTACCTCTGGCCTAGGCAGCTCCCCTGCCTTCGGCATTCCCGGCGTCTTGCTGTGCGTCTCCGTGTCTGTGGGTCTGTGTGTCTGCACTTCCCGTTGAGGCAGGCAGCTCCCTGCTGACACGCCTCTGCCCAGGGAGTCTCCGCTTCAGGTGGGACCCGCCGCCACCATAGACCTGCCTCCCGCACGACGCCCTTGCTCTTCCTGGGCGCGCCCTCGCCTGAGCTGTGGGGGAGGGGCAGGCAGGTGCCCCTCCCCCAGCACTGCCTGTGAGCGGCCCTTCATTGGCTTTGCCTACCTGCCGCCAGACAGGCTGCTGCACCACCTGTGAGGTCTGGACTGGACCCTCATTCTCTACCTTCCCGGGGACCTGGGCCTCCTGGGTGTCCAGTCTGCCAGGCGCGGCTCCCAGCCTCTGTGAGCAGTTCCAGGGCAAGCGATCCTACACGCCGGTCTGCCAGCAGCACTCAGCACCCGGCGCTGGCCTCCTCCGTCCCTCCCTTCCCTCCCGCTTAAGGAGATCTGCAGGGATTAGGTTAGTTTAATTGTATTTATTTAGGGGTGATTCGGTTAATTTTAGAATGTCCTGCTGTGCTGTATGCTTAGTGCACAGCATATTTCGCCAGTTCTAGGACCCTTACTTTTTGCCATTTTGGAAATCAAATGTGTCCGTGGCCGACGGTGCGCGGCAGTTTCCGTGCTGGCTTTCCGGCAGCCGGTTCGGCCATGAGTCTCCGCCCTGGCGGCCGAAACGCCCCTACCCGATGTGCTCCCTCGGACACGCATCCCCAGACGCCGCCCCCCAGCCGGGGGCCCTTTTCCAGACCCGCACTCGGGTCATTCATTCCCCCGGGGACCTTCTCTGACGTCTTCACGTCCTTTTCCCATGCGCCCAGTGGCTTGTCACCTCCGGCTGCGCATTGGACAGGGGGACGCTTTTATCACGGCTGCTTTCACCGAATCAGGTTTGCGCATCCTGCGTCGTTTCAAACGACCTTTGTTATTCTGCTCGCTTTGGGGTTTGAACCGATTCGAGTGACTTTAGATGGCCCGGCTGCGCCCGCTCAGATGTGTCTGGTTCAGGAGTGCCCAAAAGAGGTTGCTTAACGTGGGCTCTGTGGAAACAAGGGAGCTTACTTTTAAAACATGTTCTTAAAAGCCCTGGCGGGCATAGCTCAGTGGATTGAGTGTGGGCTTCAAACCAAAGCGTCACAGGTTCAATTCCCAGTCAGGGCACATGCCTGGGTTGCAGGCCACGGCTCCCAGCAACCACACATTGATATTTCTCTCTCTTTCTCCCTCCCTTCCCTCTCTAAAAATAAATAAATAAAATCTTTAAAAAAAATAAATAAAGTATACAATTAATCAGAAAACCCCAAAATCTAGTTATTAAAAAAAGTTCTTAAAAACCTTTTTGTTAAACTCTACAAATTTATGAATAGCTTAAGCCCACACTCAGGCACGCACATGCACACCCTCATGCACAGTTTTACACACGTGTGCTGTGTGCGTGAACACACACAGACACGTGAGGGGAAACAGAGGCCATGCGGGAAGCCCTGGGCCAGGCCGAGGGGTGGGGTTGGCTCTCGTTGAAGGTGAAAGCACCCTCAGGACAACTCAGGGTTGGCCGCTGGGAGCAAGGGCTCAGGGACGGGACTGGTTCCCAGTCCTCCCCCAGACGTCCGGGGCTGCCCCAGTCTGGGTCACCCTGCCTCGTCTGCCCTCCTGAGGCCACTTACCTGTAGCCCTGAGACCCCACGTCATCCTGCCACATCAGGCCCGCTTTTCCACGTGTGGTGGGCAAGACGGCACTGGCAGCCCGAGGGGGAGCCGTTGGACCCCCGACCTCCAACTCTGAAATGGCAGTTTCTCAACTCATTAACAAAATTTTTTTATTTGTTGATTTTGAGAGAGGGAGAGAGAAATCAATTTGTTGTTCCACTCATTTATGCATTCAACGGTTAACTCCTGTATGTGCCCTGACCAGGGATCGAACCCACAACTTTGGTGCACTGGGATGACACTCGAACTGAGCTACCTGGCCAGGGCCTCATGACTCATTTAGAAATCACCTGACTGTCATTGCCCAGATAGTGGTTATGGTAACAGGGGCGAATCACGGGCACAGAGAGTTAGGGCCGGCTGCGCTCCCATGAGGCCGAGGAAGCCCCGCCCAGAGGGGGGAGCCTCTTGGTGCTCGTCCCTATGTCCGCTAACGGCCTGACTGGCCCCCTGTTCCTGTCCAGCTGCCCCAGGCCCACTGTCTCCCCTGGAGCCTGGATGTACCTTCCTCCTGCCCCCAAGGCAGCCTCCCTGCTCAGCCTCTTTTTTGGCTGAATCAGAGGCACCCTGCCTCACTGTGTCTCCCTTTGTCCTCTGTGCCAGCGGGCGGATGTCAGTGCCAGTCCTGGAGACAGGGGACACCAGGCGGTGGCAGGGCAGGGTACTGGACCGCCCGGAGGAGAGAGAGGCTGCTGGGACACGTGGGTCAGGAGCTGCGGGGCACAGCACGGATGGGAGGACAAACCTCCTGGTGGTTCTCCCTTCCTCCCTGCTGCCTGGCAAGCCCTCACGAGGGGAGCCAGCAGGGGCGGGGCCTCAGAGCCCTGGGACCACAGGCAGAATAAGTGACACTGGGTGGGGGTGTCTCCCCTAAATAGAGCTTCCCCAGGCAGCCCAGGGATGTCCTGGAACTTCCTGCTAAAGTCACAGGAGAATAACCGGCCCCAGGGAGTTACCCATTATCTCCTGGCCCCTCCCCCAGAGATACGGATCAGGGAAGCGCCTTGTGCTGACTCATTTTCTGAGCTTTGCTAAGGCAGAATGGTGGCGAATGAAAAAATATATAAAATAAAAGCAAAACCATTGCTAGGATAGACATCCTGTATTTAAAAATAAGTGATTTCTTTGTAAGGGGTGTCTTCCCCCACCAAACACACACACACACACACACACACACACACACATACACAAGTCTAGAAAAACATTCTGAATTGTTGAAAATAGGCGTCTCCAGGTTGTGGGATAACAGGCAACTTATTATTTTTTTTAATTCTGTATCTTCTAGTTTTGCCCTAATGAAATATATGTTACTTGTATCAAAAATACATTTTTTTAACTGAAAGAAAAAGAAAACCTTTCAAACGGTCCTACATGTGCCCCTTGGCAGAGTGGCTCCCGGCGGCCGCGGGTTACGGAATGTGAGGTGTGGGCGTAGCAGGCTGACCTGCCCAGGGCTTTTCCTGGACGTGGTCACTCCCTCGGCCCCCCGGGCTCCGCCGCAGGAGGCCCCTGCTCTACGGTTGGGTGACGTCCCCGCCTGTCCAACCCCGCCTCTGTTGGGGGGTCTGTCCGCAGGCGTCCGAGGGTGTCCCCATGAGGTTCTTCACCAAGCTGGACCAGCTCATCGAGTTCTACAAGAAGGAGAACATGGGCCTGGTGACCCACCTGCAGTACCCGGTGCCGCTGGAGGAGGAGGACCCGGGGGATGAGCCGGAGGAGGAGACAGGTAGGCGGGGCAGGGGGCAGGTGGCTGCCTGCTGTGGGAGGTGCCTGCGGGACCGTGGTCTCTAAGCAGCGGGTGGCCCAGAGGCCCTGGGGGGTGTCTCTCGTGACAGGTGCTCACAGATGCTATAGACTAGGTGGGTCCGATGACCAGCGGGAGCCAGCAGGACACAACGGTTAAGGACAAGTTAGGACACAGCTCTGGAGTCAGATGGACCTGCGTGGGCCATCCTGCTCCTCAGCATCCTAGTTGAGTGGCCTTGGCTGAATTATTTAACCTCTCCGACCCGCAGCCTTCTCTTAAAGAGACAGTAGAAACACCGTCTCCTTCTCAGGGTGTTGTTAAATGAGTTGATAGATACGAGCCCAGAACCTAGTGTACACAGTAAGCGCTCAATCAATGCTGCCATCATCTTCAGAATAATTAGCTGCATTTCACGGGGAAGAGAGTGAAGGAACAGGAAATCCTTGCAGTTAACCGGAAGGGCAAGAAAGGAGTTTCTTTGTATCCTCATTAAAAGAAAATGCAAGGGCCCTGGCTGGTGTGGCTCAGTGGATTGAGTGCCAGCCTGGGAACTGAAAGGCTGCTGGTTCGGTTCCCAGTCAGGGCACACGCCTGGGTTGCGGGCCAGGATTCCAGTAGGGAGCACATGAGAGGCAACAACACATTGATGTTTCTCTCCTCTTCCTTTCTGTCTAAAATAAATAAATGAAGTGTTTTAAAAGAGAAAGAAAATGAAAGGTACAGACCCCTAAAAAGTCCTGTGTGGGGTGGCCCCGCTGGCCCCGCTGGGTAAGCTGCAGAGGGACATGGGCCAACAGAACAGGACCCCTCGGGGCAGACGGGGCAGGCAAGAACTCATGGGGCGTGGCGGGGAGTAGATGCCACCCTGGGGGAGCCCTTCTTTGGCCCTTCAAAGTTCTCTTCCTGAAGGAAAAGCCTGAGACACAGAATTGAACCCTTCAGTTCTGTGGAGGAGGTCAGGACTCCTAAACTCCAGGGCCTGGAAAGAGCCCGGTGGGTCCCCGGGGTCGCCTCTGAGGGGGAGCAGATTAGAGCAGGGACAGTGGACAGTGGGGGGCACCTGACCTGTCTCCCCACCTGACCCTGGCAGCCACGTGCCGGGCGCCCCGTTCATCCTGCTCCCTTGGGCTGGCCTGTGGGCCACGGCCTGGACCTCATGTGTGGGGCGGGGTCACTGCACAGAGGAGCCAGGTGGCCCTCTCCGTGGGCCAGCGACCCGGAGGGAAGCTCACGCTTGCCCACGTGGCACGCCTGCTCTTGTCTTGGGTAGAAGGCGTCCCGTCTCCGCCTGAGCTGCCGCCGAGAAACATCCCTCTGTCCACCGGGCCCTGCGAGCCCAAGGAGGTCCCTCCCTCGATCGAGAACCCAAGAGCCGCCGAGGTCAGCCGGCCCAGCCTCTCCGAGACGCTGTTCCAGCGGCTGCAGAGCATGGACACCAGCGGGTGAGTGCCGACCCGGTGGGTCCCCTTGGAGACCCACCCCGGGGCCACAGCACCCTGTGGGCAGTGCCCTCGGGGCTCACTCCTGGAGGTGCCCCTCCCACCCAGGACAGGTGGCTGTGGAGCCCACCTGCCGCCTGATGGGGCGCCCGAGGGAGCCCAGCTCACCCTGCGGCTCCACTGCCCGGGGTTGCGGAAGCCCCGCTCAGAGGTCCCGCCCCTCCCGGGCTCCACTGGGGTGGGAGCCGCTTCTGGAATGATGCGCATCCCTCTCCTGCCCGTGGCGTGGTCCGGACACCAGGGGCCTGTGCTGCGACTCCCTTCCTGGGGCTCACTGCAGGCGGCCTCTCCTCCCAGCACCCTCCCTCTGGAACCGCCCCATCTGCGGAGTCAGACGGCCCAGGCGGGGGAGCCGCCTGCCCTGCCGCCCGGACCAGCCACACAGCCCTTTCCTGCTCTGGGCCCCGCTCACATGGGGGGGGGGGTGCCTTCCTTGTCATCAGTAAATAGGCCAGAGCAATAATCACCTCTTGCGTGGCAGGGCCTGGGAGGCCCGCACGGCACGGCGCTCTCCCCCGTGGCGATGGGAGGTGGGAGGTGCACTCACCCTAATATTGGAAGTCCTCCTTGCTCCGATGCAGGGTTCCCAGCGCCTGGGCCTTCGTGTGGCCCCAGGCTGGCTCCTGCTGGGCCAGGGTGGCGGGGTCCGGCAGCTTTTTTGCCACATGGTCCATTTCTATCTTAAGCCCAAGTCTTGCAAATCAGAGGCCCGGGCTTCGAGACAGGCCAGGGGGCCCTGACCTGTGTGGCTCAGGCGGCTGGGCACCGTCCTGCTTACTCGAAAGGTCGCTGGTTGGATTCCCAGTCAGGGCACTTGCCTGGGCTGAGGGTTCCGTCCCTGGTTGGAGAGTGTGTGAAAGGCAACCTTCTCTCGCACATGGATGTTTCTCTTCCTCTCTTTCTCCCTCCCTCTCCCTCTCCCTAAAGATAAATAAACAAAATCTTTTTTAAAAAAGGCCAGGAAGCTCCATGAGGGGAACTGGCCCCGGCACCCAGCGTGTTGCCCAGCGTAGAGTAGGCACTAACTGCACATGTGCGGAATGAATTCGGAAGTTGGTGCTCAGTAACTTCCATGCATTAATAATTTAGAAACATTTTTGTTTCTTGGTGAGAAAAGGGCCCCCCAAATGTCAGGCTGCCACAACATCTCCAACTTGGAAGATCAATTTGAGGGCCGCTCACCCAACCACCTGATCTGGCAAAATACAAAGGAAACGCCCACAGGTGCGTGCCAGCCTCCCGGTTGCTAGGATACCTGGCGTTTTACATTTCCGCCCTGGCACATCCTCTGATTCTCCCCCAGGCCCACCGGGCTGTGTGCCCTGCACGTTCTGAGTCCCCTGTGCTGTTTGCAATTGGCTAAGTACCCAGAGCTTTGACTCTGCTGATACATTGTCCCGACTACCCTGATACATGCATCTGAGTAGCAGACGCTTGAGGGACCTGCTCCATGCAGAGCCCTGCACGTGTTCCCTGGCCTCTGGCTTCCTCTCCAGGTTCAGGTGCGAGTGCAGTGACCTCCTGCGGGGAACAGCCAGGGAGCCCGGCGGTGCCAGCACCTCTCCCACACCTCCCGACTCCGCCTCCTCTCCTGTCCCTCCTCTCCAGGGACAGCTGTCCTCATGGGCCCAAGGCCCAGTGGGGCGGGACGATGTGTGCAGCCAGGGCCCTGTGCAGTGTCTTCTAGAGGCATGGTGGGGGAGGGGGGCGGTGGTTGAGGGCATGTGAGCAAGGGAGGCCCTCTCGCTCTGTTAGCAGACACGCCTTCCTGACACCTCTGCTCAGAGTTGGGGATGAGTGCATGGCGTGTGGCGGAGGGACCGTGGTGGCCCGGTCCTGCCCTCTGTTCTCTTCTGGGTCACGAAAGACCGGGCTCTTCCTTGGGTGCTGCAGTCCATCTCTTTTGCTGGTGAAACAGCTTCGCATCCGGAGGACCGCCTGCAGGTTCTCCTGGATGAGACGCTCACCCCCCCCCGCCCCGCCCCCGCCCAGTCTTTCCTGCCGGTTCGTAGATCGCATGGGCGGGGTCCCCGCCAACACCAGACGCTGGGGCAGGTCAGCCTCCGCACCGCGGGGTCTCCACCTCAGGACCGCACTTTCCTGCCCCAGACATTGGAACACACGTGACTTCCGATAGCAAGGATTCACGACATAACAGCTTATGTCCGTAGTCACCATGATGGTTCTGATACGTCTCTTAGTGGCGCAGGGGGGGATTTCGTCCCTTTTAGTAAGACGGACTTAGGCAGAAACCGGACTCTTTTTTTTTTTAAGATTTTATTTATTTATTTTTAGAGAGGGAAGGGAGGGAGAAAGAGAGAGAGAAACATCAATGTGCGGTTGCTGGGGGCTGTGGCCTGCAACCCAGGCATGTGCCCTGACTGGGAATCGAACCTGCAATGCTTTGGTTCGCAGCCCATGCTCAATCCACTGAGATACACCAGCCAGGGCAGAAACCGGATTCTTGTGATGCTGAGACTCAGAATAAGCACAGATTAAACGGAAATATTACGACGACTGGCATGTAACTGGTTGCTGACTTCTCAAGCTACAGGAGCCGGAATGCGTTCCTGTCTAGTCTTAAGAGCAACAGCTTGTCATGCTTTCAAGGATCTTAACAGACAAACAAGCCACAGAAAACCCCTGCCTGTGCCCGCCAGCTCCCACTTGATTATCTGCCCAGGCTGGAGCAGAGACTTTTCAGGCTAGTGATGATTTTTTTTTTTTTGCGAGGGCCAATGAACAGCCTTGAACCTCAGCCTCCTCACCTGTGAAGGAGGAGTGAGGCGGCCCGCCCCGTGACAACGGTCTGGGGAGGGAAGGAGCATGAAGTGCTTAGGAGGTGATGCTCAGCAAATATTTGCTGAGACTAATTTTCATGATTAGAGGAACCCAGATTCAAAAGTGACCTGGAAAAAAAAGTGCAGGGACACAGAATGTCGAGGTGTGATCGGACCTGGGGGGCAGCCTGGGTGCCTCTTGGCCTGGGCTGCCCTCAGGTTGGGGGCCATCGTGTGAGGCTCCCGGGGCGCCTACGACCCATCAAGGGGCCGGACCAGACCCTGGACGAGGCGGGGAGGCCGAGGGCAGGGCACCGGGGCCGCCACTGCCACATCCCCAGCCCCCGTCTCTCGTCTTGGAGACTTCCTTCCCCCACGGAGCCCAGGTGACTCGGTGCCCCGACCGACACAGGTGGGGGCTGCAGGTGGCCTCCGGCTGTGACTTTGCAGTTGGCACGTGAGCTGGAACCTCGGGCCATCTGCAGACGAGAGCCTCCCTCGGCCCGCAGGTCCCATGTTCAGGAGCACGTGAGGCAGGGACACGGCTCACGGGACATTTTCCCAGCCTGTATGGGTGGGCTGCGAGGCACCGTCCCTCGTGGGACCCTTTAATCTTGCTGGTGAGACCCGGGGAGCCGAGCAGGTGTGCCGATGTCCCCCCCTCCGCCCCCTGAAAGACCTCACGTCAGCGGGCGACCCTGACAATGGGAATTTCTTCTCCCCCCTTTGGGTGTTTGTGGCCAAAGGAACGAGCCCAGCGTGTTCTCACCTCCGTGTCTGTAGGCTCCCGGAAGAGCACCTCAAAGCCATCCAGGACTACGTGAGCACTCAGCTCGCCCTGGACGCCGAGTTTGTGAAGACGGGCTCCAGCAGCCTCCCCCACCTGAAGAAACTGACAGTGCTCCTGTGCAAGGAGGTCTATGGGTAAGGGCGCCCGGGGGGCCGGGGGCAGGGCAGGGGCGGGGCGGGCGAGGGAAACTGCCCCGTGGGGTGGCCCCGGGCTCCCCGTGGCTGCTGAAATCCCGCTGCCGTGCTGGGAATAACGGGGCACTCTGCAGGGCGTAGGAATCTCCGTGGTTGTTTCTAGGTTTTGTTGTCACGCTCTTCGAACTATATAACACTTTAAAAAACAAAACTGAAGTCACTTGGAGGTCAGTTGCTATGGGAAGGGGCGGGCAGGACCCAGCATTGGAGAGCTGTGGGCCTGGTGTTCCTTCCCACGGCAGCCGGCACCTTTGACAAGCTCATTGGACACTCGAAGGGACTACATTGAAGTCACCCTGTTTTCTGTGTGGCTGGTGCCGGCCCAAGGGGGCTGGTGACAGCAGTCTTCCAAGTCAGCCAACTCGCCAACATGTCTGCTTTTTAACACTGAGTTCATTAAGTGACCAATTGGTGAAAATTCCAATTTTGCTTAGACTTTTAAAAAAAATTTTTTTAAGTATTTATTTATTTATTTATTTTAGAGAGGGGAAGGGAAGGAGAAAGAGAGAGAGAGAATCAATGTGTGGTTGCCTCTCACATGGCCCCCACTGGGGACCTGGCCTGCAACCCAGGTGTGTGCCCTGACTGGGAATCGAACCTGCAATGCTTTGGTTCACAGCCTGCGCTCAATCCACTGAGCTCCGCCAGCCAGGGCCTTTTTTCAAATTTTACATTTTAATTTTATTCACATGAAAATTAATCTGACGTTTAATTCATTTTCATTGTTGGACGTACAACATTTAGGCTGATCTGTCACCTGAAAAAAAAATCAGCGGAAGAATTGTTTTAATGCTTTCTTTAGAATCTTGAAAAGTAGAAAAGAACACTCAAAAAACATCTGAAAGAAATCACAAGGAGCCAAAGGGATCCCATCATAACTAAGAGGTCAACGTTGTGGTCGGAAAAAATTGCATTTCAGGTGGGGGAGGTTTTTTTGGCCTGTACTGGTTTGGGTTTTGTGACGGATTCAGCAGTTTCAAAATTCTCTTGTCAATTTCTCTGGTGCCGTATCCATCTTCGTTTAGTAAATATGCCACAAAAAAACCCCCCACAAGAATCTATCATCAGTAATCAAATTGACCTTTCTTTCAAAAAATTTACCATCAGTACCTTTAGGAAATTTGACAAATGATTTCCTTGACAAATCGAGCACTCATCAAACTGGCCTGTCCGCTTTAATTTCAAGAATGGGCTTCCCACTGATCCAGTCCTGGCCCCCTGGACCTGGCGTCGTTATTTATAAATTCCCATGGAGAGGAGTTTCTCCGTTGGATGCTGTTGTTGTAACTAGGGAAACATACGCACACACGACACTTTGTAGCTAACGGTTTCGTGGTGACTGGTAACAAACAAGCTTTTGTTTCTGCTCCGGTGGAGACCGTGTTCTTTTTCGCCGCTTCCTTGTCCGGAAGCAAATGCGCTTTAAAGTCGCTCCTCTAAGCTGCCGCAGTCACGCGGCACATGCACGAGTCCCCTGACACCCCAGGGCTGGCTACCTGGGCTGCCCTGGGGTCCGGGTCGCCTCGCCTCACAGGGCGGCGGCTTCCCCAGCGCGCCTGCCCTCCGGTGCGTTGTGATGGCGGAAGAAGTCTCCTTTGGCTTCTGGCTGTTCCGTGCCTCTATTTACAGGGCAGTCAGGGTCAGAGTCACCATGATGTGATGTTCCCCCCACATAGTTGTTTGTCTTCAGCTTCACGGAAAAATCGGTAGCAGACTCAGAGGCTTGCATAACTAAGAGGTGGAATTTTAGAAAATCTGAGGAACAAAATGATGTTTTCCGCCCCCCTCCCCCATTCCACTGCTGCTGGGGCTGTTCCATGACGCTAACTATAAACTTGTAGTTTTCAAGGGGCTTTGGTTGGAACTGTTCTTCAGTTTACTGAGTCCATGCATGCACACACTCATTCATTCATTCATTCATTCACTCACTCAACAAGGCCGTTTGGAAGGCATCCCCTGATCTCGGTGCCAGGTGCTGGGTGCCAGCAATGACCATGACGCAGAAGGTGCCTGCTCTTTAGACCTTGTGGGAGCTGACGTCTCAGTGAGGGGCGCGAGAGCAGCCCAGGTCTGTCAGTCAGCAAACTAACTTCAGTCAGCACCATGGCAAAGGAGAGCAGGGAAAGGTGGTGGAGAGATACTGAGGGGGGCGGTGCCAGTGTCCTGTGGGGGGGTCAGGGAGAGAGGGCTGTCCGAGGCAGTGACAGGGCTGGCCATCCAGCGATTGGCAGAGGGAAGTCAGGTGCGAGGGTCCTGAGCTGGGAATGGGGCGGGCCTGCCAGGAACAGGAGGAATGGCCGTGTGGCTGCAGCGTAGGGAGAGAAGGAAGGGGTTCGGAGCGGAGGTTGGGGGAAGGGCGGCCAGATTCAGCCAGTAAGACCCAGACGCCCAGCTCGGTTTGGATTGCAGATAAACCGCAAATGCTCTGTTAGTGGAGGTGCATGCCGTGCAATGTTGGGAGATGCTTACACTAGGAGACTATCTGTGGTTTGCCTGCAATTCACGCTCCACCGGACATTCTGCGTTTCCCCGGCCGGCGCTGGGCAGGGCCACGGCATGTCCTCCCCCGCACAGGGCCCTGCAGAGGTTTTGGAGGACTGGGCCGTGATGGGGTGGGGGCTGTGGCGCGTGGGCCCCGGGAGGCGGGCCCAAGGCGGGAGACCAGAGCGCAGTGGCTGCGGCTGTGACGTGGCGGTGCCCACGAGAAGGGAGCCGCAGAGGCGGGCACCTCTGTCTGCCTTGCTTCCCGCCGCGTCCCGGGGCTGAGGCAGTGCCCGCACAGGGGAGCGGCTGGTGGACGTTAGTTAGCTGACCCGGGGGCAGGGGGCCGTGCAGGTGCCCAGAGCTGGTGTGACCTGGGGTTCGCTGGGATGGTAGAGCAGCCTGGTTGGGTGTGGCGTGAGGAGGGGACACCCAGGGTGACCCCTAGGTTTTTGGTGGGAGCAGCCGAGGGGCTGGCGATGCCAGCCACGGAAGAGTGGAAGTCAGGTGCAGGGGTTGGGGTGGGGGTCTTGTCTGGGCTGCTGTTGGCTCCGGGTGCCGTCAGACATACATGCCGCCAGCCGAGCCGTCCACCCAGGACTCGTGCTGGAGGTCAGAGACCGCGAGACCTCGAGGCTGGGGGGGATACGCTGAGGCCCACCAGCATCCAGCTGGGAGACGATGGGGGGATAAGGTCACTCAGGAAGACCGGGACCCGGGCTGGTTGATTAGAGGTGAGGTGCAGGAGGAGGAGCTGGAGCCGGAGTCCGAGGGTGGCGCCGAAGGGGCCCAGGTTCGCCCACTCGTGCCACTTGGCCCAGCACCACCGCTGCCCTCAGCGGGACGGAGGCAGGGAGCTGAGGCGGGAGCCACAGGGCGAGAGCCCCTGACGCAAAAGGCCATGGGGGTGGGGGGCCGGGTCCTGTGTCGGAAATGGAGGCCTTCGGTGGCTCAAGGAAGATGTGTGACCCCAAGTGACGCTATCCAGAACCGGGCCGGGGCCATTCCTGAGAGAAAAGAGAAATAAAGAGAATAAAGTCACCAGCGCCTGGACAGACGTGGGAACCCCTGAAATGGGGAACGGCGGACAGTGGGGCTCTAAAATAAGGTGGCAAAGTGTGGAGGTGGTGAGGGGGGGCAGGGTGAAGATCTCCGTGAGCAGACAGGCCCCAGACAGAAACACTTCATCCACCGTTACTGTCACCGCTTCATTGGCGGCCATAAAAATAAAGCCATAATCTTCTAATCAAATTTGAAAATCAAATCACAGAACAGAGCTGAGTGTCAACGGGGGGTGCTCAGAAAGCTCGGGGAGGGCGGGCGGGAGCCGAGTAAGCAGGCATGGAGGATGCGTGGCAGAAATCGGTGGTTTTTGCAAGGAGGGCGTAGAGCCCAGGCGGCAAACACGAGGCCCTCGGACCAAATCCGGCCTCCACCCTGTTTTATCTGGTGGGCACCTTGTTGCCTGGTGTCTACCCTGGTGTCTGGTGTCTACCCTGGTGGCAGGGCCGAGCTCCTTGCCCCTAGTTGAGGAGCAGTTACATTTATACAGTCTTAAAGTTACCTTCGGCCCTTTGAAGGCAACCTCATGGCTGATGGTGCCCCGGTGAAAATGAATTTGGCACCCCTGACGTAGAGGCTCAACTTATCTCGGGTAGGATGGGCTCTGAAAGAAGCAGGAAAAAAGATGCATAATTGGTGACTACGTGCATAAAAGGAAAAATATGTACAGGCTTCTATAGGAGCTAAGTCCAGGAATTAAAAAACCTCCCCAAGACGCGATTAACAGAAGAACCAAATAACAACGTCTAAACCTCTTCTTATCACGTTTCTAAACCCCGAGGAAGAGGAGTGAGTGCAGAGAGCGAATGCCTGGGAACGGCACCGTTACTTTAAAAAAAACGGCAACATTCGGCATTACCCACACTTTCTGTAGAGGCAGGAAAAGCCCTGACTCAGTGTCCCCGAGGAGGAGACTTCTGACGCAGGCCAACCTCGGACCAGGGAGTCTTTGCAAATTAAAAAAAAAAAAGAGTTGTGAAAATGTGTGAATCACATGCCTCTGCTTCAAAAAGGATCCAAGAATTTCTTCCTCCAAACGTGTTGGCGAGCTGGTAAAATCCTAAAAATAAGAACCCAGCTGGTGGAGCAGCTGGATACGGACGGACACACACAAAGCGAAAGGTCCGTTGCGTACTCCCGGAACGCCACGCGGGGAAAACGGAAAGAAGTAACAGTGCTGGCCACGACTGTGAGGTGTTTTCAGATCGTCTCCTCAAGGACGGCTGAGTTAAAGAGGAAACCGACCCCACGATGGCCCACCTGGGGCAGGTGTGGGGGGTGGCACGGAGAGCAGCCGGTCCCCATGCACCCCCCTGAAACGTCGCTTCTACAAGGGAGAAACCAAAGGACCGTGAGCAGACAGTTGCTCACCAGTAAGTCCTGGGGTCCCCTGGTTGACTCGGGTAAGTCGAACATCACCCCAGAAAGGATGAAACATGGAACAATAAAAAAATGACAAATCACTTTATAATGACGTCTGGCCCACCCACGACGGCAACTAACAGAATGGGGAAAAACAGACAGGCCCTAGATTAAACACAAAGGGAAGCAATGTGTTAAGAGTTTATGTCAATGTATGAAAGTACTAACAGTCCCCACAGAAAGCTGACAAAGAACACGGACAGTTTGCACAAAGAGAAATACAGTTGCAACCAACCGAGTAAAAAAAATACTTAATGACATTAGGGATGAAAGCTATGCAAATCAGTCATCGGTATGGAAATGCAGTGTTGGGGACGGCAGGAAGGGTAACAATGGGAGGAGCTCAGCCGGCACCTCCGGGCTGGGACGGCGCTGACGGCCCGTCCTCTGCACCCCCCTCAAAGGCTGCGCGACGCTGCCCGAGAGCTGTAATCTCCAGCGGTCCTTAAACGGTGGCTGCAACTGGGAAGAAGCTGTGAGATGACAAAGCTTCCCAGGGCAGCCCTTGTGTATGATCCCCAAGGTCTCAAAACAACCCAAACGTCTACACCGGATGTGAACACCTTCACGCCATGGAGTCTCTGGAAGCCAACGAGAAAGTTAACCGCATAAAAATGTTGACAGTTGTCGGTGAAGTACGTGAAAAGTGGAGGGCAAAGCTGCCCACCACTCCTAAAACTACGAGAGAGCCACAGGACGAGACGAGAAGGGGCGAAGACCCCACAATGGGGCCCTGGTCCTGGCGCCGAGGGTGGGTCAGACCCAGGGGACCCTCTCTGGGCCCACCTGAGCTCGGGGGAGGGGACGGGAGCCGGGAAGCACCGACCTCCGGCGCCGGAAGCCCCCGGGGCAGGCATTTAAAATGCAGATTCCAGACCGAACCAGGTTGGGGCCCAGACATTTGCATTTTAACAGTGGGGGTGGGGGACGGCCCTTATCAACCGTCCAGGTTGGGAGCAGGGATTACCGAGGTCTTTCCAAGCAGCTTTGTGGTTCTGGATCCAAGTTTTTTACAGGCCGTGGGGCAGGGAACGGAGGTAAATCCGCTCTCGGCAGGACGACTCCCGTGGGGTCCGGGGTGTGGGAAGGAGGAAGGAGTGGGCTCTGGGGGGAGCAGGCCTGGGTCTTCGCCGGGGCTGGTTCTTCTGGGGGGGACACTGCTTCGCCAGGTGTGGCTCCAGGTGAAGCCGGGGACGCCTCAGCCGGCCCCTCACTAACCCTCGACCTTGCCCTTGTCCCCTGTCCCCAGAGAGGTGATCCGGACCCTCCCCTCCCTGGAGTCTCTGCAGAGGTTGTTTGACCAGCAGCTCTCACCGGGCCTCCGTCCGCGGCCTCAGGTAAAGGTGTGGCAGTGGGAAAGAGCAACTTGATACGTGGGGGATGGGGGTGGGGCATGGAGGTAGCCAGTGTCCTGAGTGCTCAGGTGGGAGCCCCACCTCGCCCCGATGTAGTTGCTGGACCACAAGAGTATGCTTCGGGGTGAGGGGCGAGGGCCACAGAACTCTGCCCACGCCACCCCGCCCTCCCCCATAAAGCATTTCCCGCTGCCTGATTTCAATTTCAGAAGTAAAGATTTCAAATGATGCATCCATCAGCAAAACGGCTTATTAGTAGTGCTGACTAAGGCGGCGGGCGGGGCCTTTCCCTCCATTTCTCTTCGGAAACTGAAAGAAATACACACACACACACACACACACACACACACACACACGAGGTGCCTAAAACCTTGCTCCTGCCTCTGCCCCAGGAAGCCCAAGGTGTGGGTGCATCTCCCCCTCCCCCCACAGGCACCTGCTCACGCCCAGAGGGGGGCCGAGTCCGAGTTTCCCACCTAGTGAAGCTCTGGGTAACCAGGTGTCAGCAGCAGAATTTAAAACAAGGAAAGAAATACCTGAGGAAGTACTTGCAACCAAGATAAGGGACACAGGGTTAACACTTTAAAAAGTCTACAAATAAATAACTGGGTAAAAGCAACCCAATCTGTAGCATGGGGAAAGGATATGCAGAAGACTTTTACCGAAGAACTGGGTGTGGCCAGGAAGAGATGCTAAACCTCACCTCGTTAGTAACCGGAAAATGGCCTTGACAATGAGGAGCTGCCTTCGTGCACCTCAGACGGGCCAGAAGCTGACGGGTGAAGCTGGGTGGGGGTGGGGGGAGCTGAGCAGGGGCTTCCGAGGGCTCGTGTCCCTGCTGGAGTGGAAACGGGTTTTCTGAAGAGCAATTTGACCGTTTGCACTGTCAGGGAGAGGGGATAATTCACCCCCTTCCGCCCTGCTTTAGTTTTTACGGCTGGACTAAGTAGTAAGATTGAAACGAGACCAGGTGAACAGGAGAAAAACCAGTGTAATGTGTGTGCACGGGAGAATCGGTGTGAGTTATGCTGCGATGGGAAAATGAGGCGCACAGGAATGACCGTGCCCAGCACCCCTGCGTGCGCTGTGGACGGACACGCTGGGGAGCGGCAGGAGCGGGGAGTCGCTGCTCCCTGGAAGGGCCGCCTGCGGTTCCCTCGGCCTTGAGAGGAGGCCCTGTCTCAGCCCTCGGGGGCAGGGAGGGCGCCCGGCCCGGGGAGAGTTCCGTCCTGCTCTTAGGGACACAGCCGTCCCCCGTCTTCCCCGGCCACTGTGGTTGGAGACAATGGACGGGCTGTTGTGGGGCCTTGGGACGCCATGTGAGCTTGTGACCTGGCCGCCCTGGGCCCCAACGGCATGAACATGTTCAATGCATGCACCCCCCAAGCAACCAGTGCTGCGTGCAGGCGGTTGTCTTGGGGACAAGAGGTGTGGACAAAGCTCTTCAGTGTGGCCTTGTCTCTAAAAGCAAACACACGGGAAACACACTCACGGAGAGAGTTGTGCAGAATTTGCTGCGGTGCATGCACTGATGTGGGAAGATCTCCAACACACATTGTTGGATTAAAAAAAAAGAAAGAAAAGAAAAGCAAATGGCAGGACAGTATATAGAATACGACGGGAAATTGTGCCAGAAGGACTTATACCCAAAGGGCCACTCTGGTTACCATGGCAGCGGTGGGGGGGGGGCGTGAAATGGGGAGAAGGGTCCCGGCCGAGGGGGACCCGGGGTGTGATTGTATGGTTTGAGTTTTTTGGTGAGAAACTATATGTGTTACGTTCTACTTGTACAACTTCAAAATTCATCAGAAAAAGAGATAATTTTGCTTTCCTCCAAGTGAACGATGGATAAATTTACAGGACAGTCGGAACAAATCCAGACAAAATAGGGGTGGTGCCAGATACTAAAGTTTAAACAGTTTAAACTAGAAGACCACGCACCTAGACCTTTGAAGTCGGTTCAATGAGGGAAAAGCCCCCGGAGACGCAAGCTGGCGGCGGTCACACTGCTCTTGCTGCTCAGCCGAGGCCA
Organism: Phyllostomus discolor; assembly: GCF_004126475.2. Classification (NCBI taxonomy): domain Eukaryota; kingdom Metazoa; phylum Chordata; class Mammalia; order Chiroptera; family Phyllostomidae; genus Phyllostomus; species Phyllostomus discolor. Next base: position 4,119,826 of record NC_040906.2, on the reverse strand, counting down.
AAGTCTGTGACTGGTGGCGGCACAGAGTGGCCACAAAGGGTTTTCGCTCCTTCCCACCCTGTGAGACACCCTGACTCAGAGAGAAAAGTCTTCAGAAGGCACCCCCCTCCTCCGGAGGAGGGAGTTCAAGGCTGCCCCAGGGAAAGAATTCCAGCCCTGGACCAGAAACGTCTGGTGCGGTCTCGGACTCGCCTGCAGTGCTCCTCGGTTTTCTCTTCTGCGAAATGGGGCCAGTGGTGTCCGACACTGCAGGTTCCCCTACGCAGGAAGTGACCCTGCGTGCGTGAGCCACCGGGCTGGGCTAGACTCTTACCAACATGAGACCTCCTGCCCTGAGGGGGGTGGAACAAGAGGGGGACCCCTGGAGCCTGCGTCTGTCCTGTGTGAGGGAGGAGAGCCGCTATTGGCCTTGGGGCCCACATCCTCCTTTGCAAAGTTGACTGCAAAGTGAAGCGAAGCGAAACACCTCACCAGCTTGTGCAAACCCTCAGACCCAGCCACGAGCTTCCAGGCTAAGCTGGGAGTTGTGGCCTCTGCCCTGAGGTCACTTGGTTGTTCACGCAACCTGGCCTCTCCCCGCTGGACACCACCAGCACGCTCCAGCTGTGATCGCCACCAGCTGAGAAGCACTGGGCCACATTTGCATTCAGATCTTGGGGGAGGGGGGGCATCCCTAGCTCTGTGACCTTGGACAAGTTGACTCGCCACTTTGACCCCACCTCCCCGTCTGCAAAACGAGGGTTCTTGGAATCCATGCACGTGCAGGTTAGATGAGTGGGTGCACTCAAACTATGTTTGCCGGAGCGTGAGGGCCCATCCGGTCCCCGTGTGGGCTCTGCCGAGGACGAGGCAGACACACGGACGAGTCCTGGTGTTCTCGGACCTTCTGTCCCAAGGACTCTCCCCGGTTTGTCAGGAACCTCATTTTTGCTTTACGTTTTTGCCAAACCTACCAAGCGCTGCCAAGGCTTCTCCCTCCTGGTTGCCACAACCATAGACGGCGGCTTTAAGGAGCAAAGTAGACAGAGAAAGTGTTGATGGATGTGCTGACTCCGATGACAGTTGTGGTGGGTGTCGGGGGGGGGGAGGTTGATGGCTGGTGGTTGGAGGTGGTAGAGATGGTGCTGACGGAGGTGACAGTGGTCGTGGTGGGGATGGTGTTGCTGTTGGTGGTGACAGAAGGGATGGCTGGTTGCCGATGGCAGAAGTGGTATCTGAAGTGGCTGGGCAGAAAACTGGAGTCAAAAGCAAACACAGCCTGGCTGACGTGTCAAACGAGGATGAGGGGACGCGATGAAGGGGCATCACTTGGTTAGAGTTAACACCTCGTTCCGTTCCGGCCGGTATTCGGGTTAATTGTACACCTGTCCGCTTTTCTCATCCTGCCTCTGGAGGACAAGGGGGGCGTCTTATGAACTCTCTATACCTCCAGCACCCGGCTGTGTGCTCGGCACAGACTAGATGCTTTATAAATATTTATTCTGGGAATAAACGCTTGAGATGGAGGGCGTGGTGCCGGGCCAACGAGATCCAAGACCTGCTCCGCCGAGCGCTAGCTGCGTGACTTCCGGCACGGAGCTCCTGCTCTCTGGGCCTCGCGTGTGTGTCCGACGACCTCGCCGAGTGTCCTCGCTGGCTGGGGACTCTTCCCAGCACCCAGGCCGCAGCACGGCACCGAGTGCGCTGTCCCCGTTCTCACAGAGCTTTCGTTCCAGCAGGGGAAACACACGGTGAACACATCGAGGACCGTGGGGATCGATAGGCAGCAAAGCAGGGTGACGTGACAGCGATGCCCTGGTGGCTCCTTGAGCATCAGGGGAGACCTCTCTGTGGATCTGAGACCCGAGTGACAAAAGGGGTGGCCTTCCTGGGTGAAATCCTTGTCTCTGGGGATTCCTCAGAGAGGATAGATTGCTCAAGGCCACGGGCAGATGAGAAGGGAGGCTGGGGGGGGCGGAGCGTTGGATCACGCGGTCTTGGAGGGCGGGGTAAGGCGTTTGGATGAGCTTCTCCCAGCCAGGGGCGGACAGCAGCTGGCGCAGGGTGTGGGGCGGCGGGTGGCTCTACACCAGGAAGGCGGCAGCGTGATGCTGGCGCTGTGGGGGGGAGGAGGTAATAATCAAGTCCAGTCCTAGAGTTTTGTTTAAGCAAATGAGTGGATGAGGTGCTAAGCTCTGGGGGAGAAGCAGATCTAGAGGGAAGAAAAAATGACTTGTTTTTCAGCCGTGACGCATTTAAGGCGATGGGCAGTATCCTTGATTTCTGCAGCGGCAAAGGGCGTGCACGACAGTACTTCCGGGTTGTCGGGCGGGGGTGGGGACGGAGGCGGGGGGGGGGGGGGGGGTGAGGTGCGCTGAGGCGTGGAACCAGCGCTCGGGGTCGCCGCTCTTGGCGGCTGCCCTGCAGGGATGTGCCCTGATTGGCTCGTCTCCTCCCCTCCCAGGTGCCCGGGGAGGCCAGTCCGATCAACATGGTGACCAAGCTCAGCCAACTGACAAGTCTGCTATCCTCGATTGAAGATAAGGTACCTGGGTGGGGGGGGGGGGGGTCCTGCAGCTTCTCTTGGCTTCTCTTCCGTCTCCCCTTGGCTCGGAGAGTGCCCAGGCGCGTGGGCTCCGTGCCTCCGGCTCTGTCCCCAGGGAGGCCGCCTCCCTTCGCCTCCTGACCTCGGGCGTTGTGCATGTGTGCCTGCAGGTCAAGGCCTTGCTGCACGAGGGCCCCGAGGCTCCCAACCGGCGGTCGGTCATCCCTCCGGTCACCTTTGAGGTAAGTGGCTGTGCCCTTGCACTTCGCAGCTGGAAGCTGGGGGACATTCTGGTCCCTGTGGAAGGAGAGCTCTTGGCCCGGCTGTGCAAGGCCAGGGAGCCCGGTGACTGAGAATGGCAGGCAGTGGGACCTCCCGTGAGGGTGCTTAGGCGTCAGGATGGGCGTGTGAGCCCAGCTTCCCGGGGAGGCTCCCTGGGGAAGAGGTTCTCAGCCCCACATGACTTAAACACTGTTCATCTCAGCACGGGGCAAGTGGCAAGGGCATCCAGTGGGCCCCCCGAACTGTCTGCATAGTGCTTTGGGGGGCGGTTAGGGGAAAAAATACACATGGCATGATTTCCCCAGGAGTGACCGAGTCAGAACTCCCGGGCTCTGGTCCGGAAATTTGCCTCCCTTATTTGTGCCCACAGATTGCGGTGCGTCCCTCTCAGCCGTCGGCCCACAGTCAGAACCAGGATGAGATACCCCCCCACCCAGAAAGCCCTTCCCAGCCCTGATGATAATTCTGCTTTAGCCTAAGTTTCTGCCTTCTAAGCACGGCAATTGTCTTTTTCCTAATTGGTATATCTGTCAGTATTCCATTATTGGTTGTAACAAGACTTAGGAGCTTAAGTCTGTTGCTAAAAACAGTCTCTGGAAGTAGGTGACGTCAGATTAATGGGCGTTGCCCAACGAGGCGGTGCAGGAACGGCTTTCCGGTGGGTCGTCCCCTGTGTCCTGCAGCAAACCTGTGGGCAGAGCAGCTCTCGTGCCCCCGGCGGCCTCGCTGGGCTCCTCCCCGCGTGTCAGCCGTTATCAGGAGCTGCCCGGGGAAGCCTGGGGGAGTGGCTCCGGGCCAGCGGGGCTTGGAAGTAGAAGCCGGGTGGCCGCATGCAGGACACGGAGGCTGGACTGGCCAGGGGAGGGAGGGGCTCACCATGGGAGGGTGGGCACCGTGACGAAGGCCTGGACCGAGAAGAGATGACCGACATCTCCCCCTCACCTCTCCCCTCTTCCTCCCGCTCCTCCTCCTCCTCCTCACAGGTGAAGTCAGAGTCTCTGGCGATCCCTCAGAAACTGCACCTCAAAGTCGACGTCGAGTCTGGGAAACTGATCGTCAAGAAGTCCAAGGACGGCTCTGAGGACAAGTTCTACAGCCACAAGAAAAGTAAGGCCCTCGCGCCCGTCACGCTCCCGTTCTGCCAGTGCCCTCGCCGATGGCCGCCTGGCAGCAGGCCCACGCTCCCCTGCGCCAGGACACCCGGCGCCTCCCGCCCCCGCCCCCTCCCCCCACCCCACCCATGGAAAACCCCACCTGGCTCTAGGGCCCACGTCTCACGCCTCCTCCTTCCCGAGGCCTTCCCCATCCGTCCCACCTCCTTCCTCGGGACCCGGGAGATGTAGCAGTTTTGCGACACGTTCCTCCCCGCTGGGGCCAGGCTGACGCAGATGGTCACCTCCCGGTGCCTGGTCCAGGGCCTTGCACGTGTGAGGGCTGCGGCCAGAGTCAGGCGGCATCTTCAGTGCAGCAGCCACTGGGAGGCAGTTCTGAGGGCGTGGGCCCTGCAGCCGGACTGTGCAAATTCACACCCCAGCTCCGCCCCTCAGCAGCTGTGGGACTGTGGACGCCCGAACCACAGTGGGCCTTGGTGTCCTCATCTGTAAAAGGGGGTGACGAGGATGAAGTGCATCTGTAAAAGGGGGTGACGAGGAAGGCTTCTTAGGAAGGAGCTGGGCATGGCGGAGCCCCTCCGAACACCTGAGGCTTTGCACCCAAGTGAAGTCATGAGTAAATCGGGGATATTCACACACCACGTGCTTGGGGGCAGGTCACTGGGGGCACTGTGGGGGGCGAGAGCACGAGGGGCTCTGGTGCTGGATCAGGCTCTGCCACCGGCTGCTGCATCACACCCTAGCCACTCAAGCTCTCTCTGGGCCTCCGTTTTCTCATCTGTGAAATGGGCGGAGTGGTGATGATAATGACAGATTCCGTAACAGACTTGCCCTGAGAGTAGGTGAGCCGGTGCACGTGACAGCACCTGGCACTGGCCTGCAGCAGCGTGAGCCGACGGCCTGGTATCCAGGCGGGGGCCGGGAGAGGGGCTCTGCCCACACGGGCCCGCCCTTCCTGCAACCTGCTGCTGCTGAGTCCCACCTGGGAGCGACCCCAAGGCCCAAGGGGTGCTCTCTGGGCAGTGGGGGATGGGAGCGTGGGGACCAGCTCTGGGCAGGAGGTGGGATGCAGCAAGGGGACAGGTTCGGACAGCACAGAGCGGGCTCAGAAGCCCAGCATTGAGTCCCAGCTCATTCAGTTGTGACCTTGGTCTAGTGGCCTCTCTCTCTGCTCCTCAGTGTACTTTTCTGTCAGATGGGTATGCAGCATCCTGCAGGGCTGCCACGCATCTCAGATAGGTAACCATCAAAGTGCACAGTGCCAAGGATCTAGTAGGTAGGTGCTCAATAAAACTGGCTGCTGCCACCACCACCATCATCGTCATAATTATCCTGCCAAGTCCAAGGTAGCTGTGAGGAAGGCAGAATAGGGCAGTGAAGGTGGATTAGGAATGAAGTTCCTAGACGGTGGAGCATGACAGGCTGTCATACTCACACAGAGCTGAGGTCCCAGTGGTGGGCAGGGGCGCTCTGTCCATGGCCAAGCTGGGCAGGAGAGATGGGGGACTCACCGAGAGCCTGAGCTGGAGAGGGCTGCGTTGAAAGCCACGAGCCTAGAGCCACACTTTTTATCTTTATCTGTGACAGAGAGAGGGTTACAGCTGGAAGGGGGCGGGGTCCCAACTTTGACAAGAGGAAACAGAAACCTAAGATGAGTGAAGAGATTATCAAAGAGTGCCTGGTTGCTCTAAAAAAAAACTTGAGGTTTCTGGGCTGAAAGAAATACCTCCCAGGATTCTGAGAAGCACTGTGAGCTCTTGCCAGCTTAATTCAGTGGGCACTTTTTCCCCCGAACATCTTGCACGGACCAGCTCTGAGCTGTAGGCCTCCGTCAAAGAATCAGCAGTTTAGAGAGAGACGCTGGCCTGCGAGCCTGTGGTAGCATGTGGGTCAGAGGCAAGGTCAGCCCTGGGGGAGGACCGGTGAACCCTGCTGTGGGGTGGTGCAAGGCTTCCTGCCACAGAGATGGCTCTGTCCGGGGCTTTGAAGAATGGCTAGGAGTTCACCAAGCCTGAGGCGGCGGGGGGGTACTTGGCCGGAGACAATGGCGTGTGCAAGGAATGGAGCAGACTGTTGGGGAAATTGCACACGGTTTGTTGTGGCCGTGAAGAGAGGAACAGGAGCAGTGGGGCACGGGGCCCCTGAGGTGGGCAGGGCCTTGAATGCCAAAGTCAGGGTTGGAGCTGTTGTCCTGTGGCTGGAGAGCACTGGCATGGTTAGCACCAGAAGGGTGAATATACACCTTCGTGGGATTGTGGACAGTGGGCAAGCTGCTGTCGGGCCAGGGGTGGGTGAGAGAGCCCAGCTGGCCGTGAGCGGCCCTGAGGAGTCCCAGCTCCAGTCCTGAATGGACGATGACACTGCAGGCTTCTGAGCCCTTAAAGGAGAAGCGTGAGTGTCCGGCGCCTGCCAGCCCAGACTCCGGGGAACGCACCTGCCTGGCTCCTGGCCTCCCTCTGGGCTGGCAGGGCCCGCCTGGCTCACCTCTGTCACGGCACCTGTCACATCAGAACACAACTTCCCTCCCCTGAAGTGGGCAGGGTCTCTCTCTGACAGGCCCGCCCCGGCACAGGACCTGGTGCTCAGCAGGTGCGCGCTCAGGGACTGCCAGGTGACTGAGACCCCTGCAGTAGTTATGCTCAGGTGTCCCCTCCCCTTCCACGAATGCAGGCTCCGCAGAGGCCAGGAAGTGGGCCTTTCGGCTCACTGCTAAATCCCCAGAGCCTAGGACGGTGTCGGGCACAGAACAGGGCATCAGTAGATGTGTACCGAATGAATGAATGAATGAATGAGTGAGTTCTGGACCAGCGCAGGAACACAGCCCGTGTGGCCGTGTGTTTCAGGGGCTTCTGTAACCGGCGTCGAGAAGCACCATACTTCAGGGTGAGGGTGCCGGCCGAACTGGGTCCACGTCCTCACTTTAGGGCTTGATAGCGGTGTGACCTGGAGAAAGTGACTTACATACTCACAGCCTCCTCCGTGTCCCTGCAAAAGAGGGGTCCCTATAGGCTGTGGCAGGGCCGGTGGGGCAGGGTCGGCCCTGAGCCAGTCCTGGCCCGCAGTCTGTTTCCAGGCGTGGTGCCCCGTCCCGTGCTGCCCTCTGGGAGCGACTCTTCGGTGGCAGCTCCGGCACTGAGCCGGCTAGGCATAGGAAAAGCCGGTGCCCGCAGGAAGAAGTCATAATGTGTTCGCTCACTGAGCAGCCGCTATGCGCCAGGTGCTGGGGAGATGGGCGTGAACAAGCCAGGGAGGTCGAGTTCAAGTCCAGGAGAAAACACGTACACCGACGTGCATACCAGGACAGTGTCGGGGGTAAACTCCCGGCTGGGATTTTGGTGGGATGACGTGACGGCCACGGAGGAAAGCCATTTGAGCTGACACCTGAGTGTCCAGGAGATGCTGGCCGTGGGGGAACCTGGGAAAGGGGCCCAGGGACAGGGTCCAGGGTGGGAGCACTTTAGCACTGTGAGAAGGCGGAGCTTCTGGAGCGGAAGTGACTCAGGGATAGGGTGCCAGTCTCGGGGGCTGGGTGAGTGGAGTCCCCATGAGAAGGTGTCAGGCAGGGGAGTGACAGGTTCCCACTTTAAAATGAACTGTGGCTGCTGGGCTGAGAATAAGTTACGGCGGGGGGTGGAGGTGCTGCTGGGTGACCGATGACGGTAGCCAGGTGAGAGGCGGCCATGACTGGAGACGGACAGGTCGGGAGTGTCTGAGAGGTAGACCGCTCACACCTGCCGACGAGTGACAGGAAGAGGGCCGTGGGAGAGAGGGACCCAAAGCGTTCCCAGCCTTCTTGAAGCAGGTGTGCGGACAGGTGGGCCACTGACTGGCCCTGCTGGCGTGTTAGTCCTGATCAAGCAAGACGTCACACCTCAGGGCAGCCACTCAGCTGTGCAAGCAGATGTCAAGGGAAGCCACACGTCCAGGAGGAAGGAGGGACAGACCAACACCAGCAGATTCAGAGGCGTCTGGGCACCCTGGCTGGCAGGCGGAGCACACAGGACGCACCCGGTGTCCCTTGGGCGAAACTTGGAATCACGATGGCTTCTGAACGCACGTACTGCCGTCTGCTCCCTCCCTAAAGGCAGCACTCACAAGGTCAAAGACAAGAGCAAATGAAGGTGATGACACTAAGCACTGAAAAACAGGCGGATGGTGATAACCAACTTGCCAGAACCAAAAGATGTTAAATTTTGAGCAAGTAGTAGGAAAAACTGAGACACCTGAGTCACACCACAGAACCCACAAAGGGCATGGGAATTGATAGCATCAGGGGCCCCTAGGAGTGGGCCTGAGCTTGGGGTTGAAAACAGCAGAACTGGAGGGAAATCTGTTTAAAAAGAGTTAGACCCAGCAAATACCCCCACTCCTCGCGGGCAGAAGGCAGGATGTCGGTCCTCAGAAGATCGTCAAGGGCTGGGGGACACCAGCCACCGTGGGGGCAGAGGAAGCTGCTGGAGACACACTCCTGTTCACTTTCTGAAGGCTGAGCCCCAGCCCTCGCCCCTGGCCAACCCAGGATGCTGCTGGCCGGGCCCACGCCCTGCAGGCAGGAAGTGGGGAGTGTCTTGGGAGCATGTGACCAGCACACAGAAATCTAAAGATGGTTTCCCCACGAATCGGCCCGTGAGTCCACCCAGTGCGGAAGCCCTGCTCGGCAGGCCCCCTCTGTCACTTGGGTCTCGGACAGCCAAGGGTCCACCAGGCACTGGTGGGGAGATGGGGGATTCAAGTCCCCCCAAAAACAGAAGACATGAAGGTAAAGGAAATTGGACCATGAAACAAGAGTGCTATTTTAAAAGGAACATTCAGAGAAGAAAATAAGAATGAAGAAGGAGGGGAGAGGGGGGAGGGAGGGAGGAACCAAAAGATTATGGCAGACATTTAAAAAAATACAAACTGTCCTGGCTGGTGTGGCTCAGTGGATTGAGCACCGGATTGTGAACCAAAGGGTCACCAGTTCGATTCCCCTCAGGGTACATGCCTGGGTTGCAGGCCAGGTTCCCAGTAGGAGGTGTGTGAGAGGCAACCACATATTGATGTTTCCCTCTCTTTCTCCCTTCCCTTCTCTACAAATCAATCAATAAACTATTTAAAAAAAAATAAAGACTCAAGGGAAGAGCGGAAATCTAACATTGAGGGAAGCTCCCAAAAGGTAGAACAAATGTCCTGTCATTCCCTATTTAGTGAGGGGAAAATAGGGATTTTTAGAGAGTGGAAGGCCAGTCATGAGGTTCCACACCAGAATAATAAGTGCCAATAAAGGAAAATGGACACAGAGTGAGGAGATTTGTTAAAGGAAATTCTCAGCACCCAGAACAACGCTGGTTTCCAGTTTGGACTGGGTCCGCCGAGTGCCCAGCAGGAGAGGAGAACCGTCCTGCCGAGACACACGGTGTTGCGAAGCCTTACAACACTGCGTTCGAGGGAAAGATCCTAGAAGCTAAAGCAGACAGTAGAAATGGGGCCTGTGTTGGGGGTCCCCAAGATCCCCTCCAGGTTCAGCGGTTCACCTGGGGAGCCCCCAGGACTCAGCACAGAGTCACGCAGCTACGGGTCGCCACAGGGAAAGGGCACGTGGGTGACGTCCAGGGGCACCAGGCACATGTCTGCCAATGGGGCTTGGATGCGTGTGTGAAGAGCCATCCACCAGGGAAACCCCCGGGACACTTGGCGGCTAGGGTGTTTGCGGTCCCAGAGCTGCCCTCTGCCTGCCCCTGCTCGCATCCCCAACTCCCAGGTGGGGGGCCAGTGGTCAGCCTACACCCTGTGTGTCCAGTTTAGGCACAGTGAGCAGTTCGGAGAGTGCTGGGAACCGCCCCCTGCCAATCCGTTCCAGGTGCTGGCCCTGGGCCTCCTGGGGAGCAGGCTGTCCTAGGTGTCACGGCCAGGCCTGCTGTGTGCGCTCCTCTGCACACAGGAGGATCAGAACAACGTTGCAGCAGTGCCAGAAACTAGAGGTGGTGAAGCAAGAGTCTGGGGCAGATCATTCTGAGCTTGGGGTTCTGTTAGGAAAGCAGGGGTAGAGTTTTCAGACATCCAAGGCCTCCAAACATTTATCACCCATCCCTCCTTTCTCAGAAAGCTGCTAGAGATGCTGTTTTTACCAAGATGTAACCAGACGCAAGTCTGGCTGCCCACTGCTGACAAGGCCAGTATTCAAGAGGCAGGTGCTGGTGGAAAGGAAAGCGGTTTATTTCCAGGTGCCGGCCACCTGGAAGGTGGGGACTTGGGTCTCAGAGCCCATCTCCCCCTCTCAGTGGAGGCAGAGGTGTTTATAAGGAGGGAGGGGCTTGCCAGGTTAACGTACAGACAAGCACAGCGGCCCATTCCGATAGGACAGGGACAGTCTGGTGCCTGTCATCTAGGTTTAGCCATCTGGGCTTCATGTCACCCTGTCTCCGAGGTTGAAGGTCAGCAGACCTCCGGGAGCTGGGATGCCTGAAGCTCGGGTCTGCGTCTTTTGAAGTTAGTTTCTAGGAATCTTGTACAAACATGCTGTTCGTCCACCAGCTTCATCTCCATCAGAGTCAGCACCTAACTAACCAATGTCCAAAGAACGGTGGGGTGGGCTCCCATTTCCCACTGTTACAAAAGTGAGGGCATAATCCAAGGAAGAGGAGGATGAGGGATGTAACACAAGGGAAGCAGGTGACGGGTCCCTGGAGAGTGGGCAGGGAAGCCCCGCGGGTGATGGCTGTGCCTCAGGCCTAGAGGCCGCCCGCCTGTGCAGAGAAGGGAAGGCCCGGAGGCTCTGGGAGTGGCTCCCCTGGGGTGAGGAAGTTGGCGAAAGTGCTTGACCCCATGGAAAAGAGTTACAAACAGAGAGGGGACCAATGAAAAAACCATGGCGACTATTAACTCTGGGAAAAACAGAAAGTTGCATGCCAAAAAGGGAAACAATCAGGGTGTGTCTGTCAGTAGCATCTTCATAGTCAAAATGAAAAAACAGTGACCACTTATCCAGCCAAAAGGATCATGTAATTATTGGAAGGAGGATGGACTGACCTCATGCACTGGTGGGGGCGGGAGGGAGAGAGAGAAAGAGAGGGAGCGCTGTAATTCATCTTGCAGAGCGAGAAGCCAGCATGCACTAGGGACTACTGAACTGTTGAGGCCTGGAACACCGGGAAGTAGCCATCTAGGCATGTTATTTAGAAACGAAGTAAAATTTCTAAAGACTCCATTAAGAGAGTTGAAAGTGGTTGCCTCTCACGAATCCATGTTTCTCTCATTGATGTTTCTCTCTTTCTCCCTTCCCCCCTCTCTAAAGATAAATTTTAAAAAATCTTGGTTTAAAAAAAAAAGAAAGTGGTTGCCTCTGAGAAGCAGAACATTGGAGGGAGGTGGGGCTGGGGCATATTGCTGTGTACAAATCTTGTGGAACAGCTTGAGTCTTTTCTTCATTGATAGAAAAAAATTTTAATTTAAATGTAAATGAAAAGCAAAGCAAAAGCAGGAAAGGGGGTAGGGAGGGGGAGAGAGAAGGGAATCGGGAAGAAGATGAAAAGACGGTAGTCACACTCCCTCCGCCTGGCCTGTCGCAGACGCCACTCTGTCCCCGTGTGAGGTTCTCCCAGCAAGAGCAGCCGGGAGCAGGGGGGTCTGGGAGCCTCGGCACAAAGACGGTGCTCTGCCCGAGCAGGGGACGGTCAGGGTTGCCAGTCAGGTGCCAGGATAGAGGGGGCACTGTACCTGTTGGGGGTCGAGCCGGTGCATGAGTAGGTGAACTTCCATTTCTCTTAAGTCCTGCAGCTCATCAAGTCTCAGAAGTTTCTGAACAAGCTGGTGATTTTGGTGGAAACAGAGAGGGAGAAGACGCAGCGGAAGGAATATGTTTTTGCTGACTCCAAAGTAAGTGACAGGAGACGGTTAAGACTAATCACAGCCCTAGTGTGGACCCTCTTGGTGCACAGAGTGAATGAGGCAGGACTCGAGGGGTCCCCGCCACCTCAGGTGTCAGTTGGTCACAGCTTGGCACCGCGGTAAGGTGTGGGGGGACAAGGGCTCCCAGCACGCATTTACAGGAACGGGGCCCCCTGTGGGTGAAGTGGCAGGGGTGGGCTGGTGGGAGTCAAGTGGGAGGTCCCGGGATGCCCAGAACCGCTGAGAGGGTGGGGAGGACTGGGAGCAGTGATAGGGAAGGGGCTGGGAGAAACAAGGATGTGGGGGCCCAACAGGCGATTGGAAGGCCTGGCCGGGCATCGTGCTGGGCACAGGGGCAAAAGCCAGCGCCACCCACCGCCCCAGGCTGCACAGGGTGGAGCCCCACAGGAACCCGGGGCACCGCATTTGCCCCATGTCTAACTGAAGGCGGGTTCCCAGGATAACTAAATGAAGACTATTAGGGAGCCTATGGCAACAGTCTTCCTTTCTTCTTTTCATTTAGTTCCTTTAATTTAAATTTCCTTTCACTGCACAAGCAATCTGGTCTCCCTGGTGGAAAAGTTACAAAGAGGCAAAAAGTGTAAAATCGCAGCACCCGCATACCACCAGTAAACCTTCCTAGAGGGTGTCTTTCCGAATGGTTTTTGTGTTTTTTGATAAAAATGCGGTGGCGCCATCCATACTGTTTTGTCGTCACCCGGCTTTCTGTACCTAATGTAGGTTGACCACCTAGTCTTGCTGATACCGTGTTTCTGCACCACGGGTTTTGAGCCCTGTGGTGTCCCAGCGTATGGGCCACCCCTGAAACCATTGTGACTTCATCTCCTAAGATTGGACGTTACGGCTGCTTCTGGTTTTTTCTGCATTAAAATGCACGCTGCAGCTCCCGTGATATGGTTGGGCCTGTGTCCGGTTCCGGAATATTCTAGAGGCCGGTCCTTGCCGCCTCACGGCTGGGTCACAGAGCGGCCACTCGCTGGTCTGCGACCCGTTTCCCGCTCGGGGTCCGGGAAGTTCGCCCGGACTAGCGCCCCTCCTCTCCGTGTGCGCGAGGCTGGCGGAGCGCTCGGAAAGCGTGGAGCGCGGGGGGCACAGGCCTGTCTGAGACTGTCTGCCTTCACTCCCCAGAAGAGAGAGGGCTTCTGCCAGCTCCTGCAGCAGATGAAGAACAAGCACTCGGAGCAGCCGGAGCCCGACATGATCACCATCTTCATCGGCACCTGGAACATGGGTAGGTCCGGCGGCCTCCCCTCCCTCCCGGCGCCTCCCCCTGGGTCCTGCTTCCCGCCTCAGGCATCCTCAGAGGGGCGGAGGGAACTGTCTCCCCCGCCCCCGCCCCCCTGCACAGCCGCCCTTCTAGGGAATCCCAACCTTCTGAGACGATGGGTAGGAGGGCGAGCCCTGGGACTCTTGTTCCCCGGGAGCCGCTCAGGGGCTTATGGCGCCTGTCCGAGTCAGAGAGCCCTGGGGGGGAAAGCTGCGCCCCTGGGCTGCGGCTCTTGGGCACCCGCCCGTCTTCCGCAGCTCGCCAAGGGGGCGGGGCTGGAAAAAAGAACTCCTTCCTGGAGTAGCAGCATTGCCACAGACAGACAGAGGGATGGTGCCCAATTAAATTTGAATTCACATAAATGACAAATAATATGGCCTGGCTGGTGTAGTTCAGTGGATTGAGCGCAGGCTGCAAACCAAAGCATCGCAGGTTCGATTCCCAGTCAGGGCACATGCCTGGGTTGCAGGCCACAGCCCCCAGCAACCGCACATTGATGTTTCTCTCTCTCTCTCTCTCTCTCCCCCCCCCCCCCGTCTCTAAAAATAAATAAGTAAAATCTTAAAAAAATGACAAATAATTTTTAGTATAGGTATTTACCTAGAAATATACATACATACTAAATGTACATATTATTTATACACTAATATATGTTATATACCAAATATATAAATGTAATATACTGAATATAAATTTTACGAACTACTTAGTGTAACTAAGCAGCTAGAAATAAGTACTATCAGCCAAATACCAACTATATATTATACTGGATATTGTACTATGTACTTATATAGTAATGCATATTTGTATACGAACTGTAAATTATGCTCAATAATCACCTAGTGTAAGTATTCATTGAGACATGAAAAATAAGTAGATATACGGTGTCCAGTTAAATTTGAATTTCAGAGAAACAGATACTGCATGGGATAAACTCATTCGAAAGACGAATCTCTACTGTTCGTCTGAAACGCAAATGTAACTGGGCATCTGTGTCCCTGCCTGGCCCTGGGCAGAGTGAGGCCCGCCCCGCCCCCCTTCCAGATCAGCAGCCCCGGAAGGAGGGCTGAGCCTCAGCAGGGAGCAGGGGAGACCTGGGGGTGAGGACTCCATGTGGGACTCCTGGCCCACCCGTGGAGTGGAGGATGGGCCAGTCTTCCGGGAGGGAAGTCAGGAGAGCTCTAGACCCCGATTCCACAAGCTGCCAGCCCCTCCCCCACTCAGGCCTTCACGCCCGGATATTCCAGGGGCCGCAGCAGCACTGACTCAGAGCTCGGGCCTGCACCCCGGGGTCTTGCACCCTCCCATGTCTTCTCCCATGTCTCTTACTGACGCTGACGCCCGGGTGCGTGCACGTGGGCTCACAGCCCTAGCCCTTTTTTCCCTCTGTGAGCATGGAGGTCCAGATTTGGCTGGGCATGGTGAAGCCGTCCTGGTGCACAACTCCAGGGGGCCCCCTTCACCCAGGAGACAGTGCAGAGGGACTGGCTGCACCAGGGTGCGGTGGGAGGGTCTCCCTAAGCAGAGACCACCGGTCCCCAGCGTTCGTGCCCCCCCCCATGAGAGGTAGTCGGGAGCAGAGCCCCACAGCTGTCAAATGGCTTGAGTCCTTGCCCTTTTGGGGACTTGGGAGCCAAGAAGTTGAAACTCTGGGGGGAAAGCTTACTTACCCTTTAAGGCCACTGAGAGGAGAAATAAATCTTTCATCATTTCTTTATTGAGCTACTTCAGTGCATTTTTCGGAGTGGGCGTGGAGGGGGTCTCCACACCCTTCCCCCATCTCTGGCCAGCACCCTCACTCACATCTGACCTTGGCCGAGGTCTCTTGTTTGCAAGGAAGCCACAGAAGCCACGGTCTCCTGGCCGTGGGCCAGAGGCCCATCCCAAACCTGCCCACCCACTGGGTCGCCTTGCCCACAGACTCTGTGTCCCCGGAGGGCTGTGCCAGCTACAGTGCAGCTGCAGGGACTCGGCACTGTGTGTGCCCTCGTGCACCCCTAGTGCCAGGCGCCCCATGGGCTCCTCCAGTGTTGCTAGTCTTTGACACTTCACACGATCTTTTTTGTTTTTTAAGATTTTATTTGTTTGTTTTTCAAGGGAGAATGGAGAGAGAAAGAGAGGGACAGAAACATCAATGTTTGGTTGCCTCTCGTGCACCCCCTACTGGGGCCCTGGCCTGCAACCCAGGCATGTGCCCTGACCGGGAATTGAACCAGCGACCCTTTGGTTCGCAGGCTGGCACTCAATCCACTGAGCCATACCAGCCAGGGCTTCACATGATCTTTACAAAGACACTTAACTGACCTGACATCCGGGGGACAGTAGTACCTGGTTCTGCGTCTAAGGCATTGCGTGGGGCGGCCTGAAAGGTTCTCGTGTCTGTGTGATGCCCCGCCCCCAGCGCGTCCCCCAGCTCTGTTTGAATTCTGCTGATGCGCCTGTGACTCACTTGGTGTTGGGTTTTGCTGTTGAAGGTAACGCCCCCCCTCCCAAGAAGATCACGTCCTGGTTTCTCTCCAAGGGGCAGGGAAAGACGCGGGATGACTCCGCCGATTACATCCCCCACGACATCTACGTGATTGGCACCCAGGAGGACCCCCTGGGCGAGAAGGAGTGGCTGGAGATACTCAGAAACTCCTTGCAAGAAATCACCAGCATAACTTTTAAAACGGTGAACAGCTGGCTCCCGCCCTGGCTGGGGCTCGGGGGCGGTGGGCTTTGTGAGGCCGGCCAGGGGCATCTCAGAGTCGTGGGTGGGCTCGGCATATCGGTGCTCGATTTCTAAAAATGCCTGGGTGCTCAGGGGTCCTCCCCTCACCTCCGGGGCCCAAGAGGGGGGCCTGTACTCAGAAACCTAGAGGGCCCGTGAGTGTCCCTGAAAGTGACTGGGGCTCCTGCCTGTGCTTGTAGATCATCTTCTCGTCACCGAAACCTCATCAGGGCCAGCTCTCATCTTTGAGACACGTTGTCCCATCTGCGGGATGTCGTTAGGAGTCCCCCGAAGCCTAAGGGTTATGGACAGGGGACCCCACACCCGGGAGGCGAGGGCTAGGTGTGCGTCTCTCTCTCTGGGGCCAGGCAGGACCCCCCGGCCCAGGGTCACAGCGCTGTCCTCCCCACCAGATCGCCATCCACACGCTCTGGAACATTCGCATTGTGGTGCTGGCCAAGCCGGAGCACGAGAACCGGATCAGCCACATCTGCACGGACACCGTGAAGACGGGCATCGCCAACACGCTGGGTGAGTGGGGCGGGGCCGCGTCCCTCGGCCTGTCCGGTGCCGCGGGGACGTGCCCGGGCTAAAACCCGAGTCTCCCCCATCCTGGGATCCCTTCGGTCCTGGGCAGACCAAGGCGGCCGGTCCCCCAGCTGACACTCACCCGGGTCAACACCAGCACCGGTAGGGCTCTGCCCGAAATGCAGGCTCTGACTCTGCCAGGTTCAGGTGGGGCCCGACTTGCTGTGTTTCCGACAAGGAGCTGGTGGTGGTGTCACACCGCTGGCCCCCGGGCCCCACCTTGCACAGGGGGACCTAGGGTGGGGTTCATGGACGTGCTGCGAAGGGCCAGAGAGTAAATCGTTGAGCTCTGCCGGCTGTGTGTCCCTCCTTGTCCCTACCGCTGTCACACAGAAGCAGACACAGATGCATGCGGCGAATGGGAGGGGCTGTTCTGTAACGCTTGACTCGCCACCCAGGCGGGGGCCTTGGGCCGGCCCCAGGTGCGGGTTGCCCACCCCTGGTCTGACTCTGGACTGATGCGCATGGGATGGCTTTG
The DNA here is from genome assembly GCF_004126475.2 of Phyllostomus discolor. Classification (NCBI taxonomy): domain Eukaryota; kingdom Metazoa; phylum Chordata; class Mammalia; order Chiroptera; family Phyllostomidae; genus Phyllostomus; species Phyllostomus discolor. The sequence continues at coordinate 4,102,978 of NC_040906.2, read as the reverse complement.
GCCGTAAGCCAGCGGGACCAACTGGGGTGCCTCAGAGAGTCGAAATGAGAGCAGAGGACCCCGTGACTGTGTGAGTGTGCGTCTGTGTGTGGATGTGTGAGGGGGTGGGTGTGTGAGCCTGCGTGTGAGTGCGTGTGGCAGGTGCCCCCCCACGGGCCGTGGGCGGAGGTGAGGGTGAGGCCAGCGGTTTCTGGGGGCTGGGGTAGAGCCAGGGCAGCCCCACAGAGAACAGGAAACAGCAGGACTGCTGCAACCAAACGCGGAAAGCTCTCTCAGCGTTTCTGCTGGCAGACCTCGCGCTGCCGCGTCCGCACCCCCTTGTCCCTCCTTCCTTCCTGTCGCGGTGGCTGTCCTGTTGTGAAACCCACGCCTCTGCTGCCTAGGAACCTCCTGGCGTCCTTGTTCGGTGGCTGCCTGGGCTGCCTGCCACCCCCCACCCCGCCCCTCTATCCCTTCCCAAGGAGGCGGAGCTGGCCGATGCCCAAGGCCTTTTTTCTTGTTTTAAAGATTTTATGTATTTACTTCTAGAGAGAGGGAAAGGCAGCGGGGAGGGAGAGAGGGAGAGACACATGGATGTGCCAGAGAGACATCAATAGGCTGCCTCTCACGTGCTCCTGACGGGAGGCCTGGCCCACAACCCAGGCATGTGCCCCACCCGGGAATCAAACCGGCAACCTTTTGATTCGCAGGACAAGGCCCATCCCACTGAGCCACGCCAGCCGTGGTTGGATCAGCCACGTTTCAAGTGCTCGGTACACAGGCTCACCGCCGCTGTGTGGGGCGGGCTGGGCTCCTGGGCAGAGTCACGGGGGGCAGCGCGGGTGCGGGGCTCTGTGGACCCTGCGGCCTCTCGCAGCTCCTCAGCCCTGCGGCCGTAGCGGTGCGCCCATAAAACGTTATTCACGGGTTCCGAAACCTAAAATTTCATGTCATTTTAATATGTCCCAAGATATTCTTTTGATTTTTCCCAACTCTTTAAAGAGGTAACAACCATTTGGGGCTGGGGGTGGGCCCCTGTTTGCCCACCCCTGACCCAGAGGACTCAGCACAGCCCCAGATTCCTGGGCCTTCCCCCAGACTCTCTGAGGCGGCAGCTCCAGGGTGGGGCCCGAGAACGTGCCCGTCCCACACGCTCCCCCGGGGACCCTGGTGCTGGAGCGGACTTGGAGAACCTCTGGTCAAGAAGAGAGTAGAACCGGTGGAAAGGGAGGTGGTCCCGGTGCGGGTTTTGGTTTCCCCGGGAACCGGGAGTCAGCCGGGTGCAAGGTCGGCCCCCCGGCCCCGGCTCCGTGTTCTGTGACTTCTTCCCAGGGCTCCTGGCCGCTTTTCATCGTCCAGCCTGCGTGGCACATGGGGGGACTGAGCACCCCTTAGGGGGAGATGCCAGGATGGGGTGCCCTGGCAGCCTCCTCCCTGGGCCCAACTGAGGCTGCTGGCCATTCTCCTCGCTTTCTTATTCCCTCAGAGGGCTCTCAGCCTCCTCGTCCCTGTCTCCCGTCCCATCTCCTCTCCCAAATGAAGCCACATGGCTTTCTTCCCCACTCTCCCGCACCCACTTCTGCCCGCCTTTCCTCACATTGCCTGCCCGCCACGTGACGAGTCGGCCCCTTTGGCATCGTGACCTCTTTTCTTCCTTCCCTTTAGGGAACAAGGGAGCTGTGGGGGTGTCGTTCATGTTCAATGGGACCTCCTTGGGGTTCGTCAACAGCCACTTGACTTCCGGCAGTGAAAAGAAACTCAGGTAACAGCATTCGTTCCCCGAGAGCCTGTGTTGGGGTGTTTTGTCCAGGCAGACTTCAGCCCTGATTGCGACCGCCCTGGCTGAGGCGGGGACCCCATCCCCTCGGCCTCTGGGGCCTTTTCCCGCAGTGTGGCTGGATCCCCTCGGGAGGGCAGAACGGACATTTCTCGTGTCATTAGCCTAGCGGATAGACACTTGAACATCACTTCTTTCTGGAGTCACGACCCTCCCCTGGCGCACCTGTACAGGCGCCTGCCGGGGGCCCAGTCGAGAAGACAGCCATCTGGAACGTTCACAATCCGGGTCCCACTGAGCTCACGCTCCCAGGGCCCTGGCCCGTGGTCTGTTGCAGCAGGGGCCAGAAACCTGAGTCTCGGCCCCCCTGCTCCCCCTCTGAGCTCCGCCACGGCCGAGCGGGGAGCCCTGCCCTGAGGCGGCTGCTCTGTCGGTCCATTAGGCGAAACCAGAACTACATGAACATTCTTCGATTTCTGGCTCTGGGGGACAAGAAGCTGAGTCCCTTCAACATCACTCACCGCTTCACCCACCTCTTCTGGCTCGGGGACCTCAACTACCGCGTGGACCTGCCCACCTCGGTGAGGAGCTGCCCGCCCAGGGCTGGGGCTGCCTGTTGGGGCGGGGAGCTTCCACGAGAAACAGCAAAGAGACAGACACGCCTTCCTGCCGAATGAGGTGGCAATAGAACGGTATTAAAAGACAGTCTGAAGAAACACAACGTCCCTCGGCAAATTTGGAATAGCCGGGAACTTAGGTTATCGGGTTGGGGTTTCACCCTTGCAGGGTTTTCCCTGTGAAACGGCGGTGCTAAGAGGCGCCAAGCCGGCAACCCCAGGCGGGGACCGGTCTGGTGCAGCATGGGGGGCTCCGGGACCTGAGGGGGGAGGGGCGGCCGGCCGTGGGTGGAGGAGACGGGGGTCTCACGCGGCCCTGCCCCCGCTCCAGGAGGCGGAGGCCATCATCCAGAAGATCAGGCAGCAGCAGTACGCGGACCTCCTGGCGCACGACCAGCTGCTCCTGGAGAGGAAGGAGCAGAAGGTCTTCCTGCACTTCGGTGAGCGTGGCCGGCCGTCTCCCCGGGGCCCTCTGCAGCCTCGCTCCGCCTCCCCTCGGCTCCCGAACCTCCTCCTCGCCGTGGGTGGGGCGGGGCTCCCTGCCGTCCCCCTCGCCGTGGGTGGGGCGGGGCTCCATGCCGGGCGGCGGAGGGGACTTGGTGTCTCCAGACGTGAGACGCTGGGCAGCGACGCTGACCCCGGGGCTTCGTGTGGTTTCAGAGGAGGAAGAGATCACGTTCGCGCCCACCTACCGCTTCGAAAGACTGACTCGGGACAAGTACGCCTACACTAAGCAGAAGGCCACGGGGGTGAGTGCTGCCCGCCCTCCGTCTCCACCCGAAGCTCCGGGTCGGGTCCCGTGAAGGCGATGGGGCTGGGATGAGCGTCCTTGTCCACTAGGCCACAACAAAAAAGAGAGGGGGGTGGAGAACTAGAAATCACATTGTGTCTCCGAGCAAAAACCTGGTTTGATGCCCGGTCAGGGCTCACGCCTGGGCTGTGGGCCCTGACCCCAGTTGGGGGTGTGCGAGAGGCAACAGTTGGATGTTTCCCTTTGTCCTCTTTCTTTCTGCCTTCCCCTCTCTCTGAGAGTAAGTAAATAACATCTTTTAAATTAAAAAAAAGGAAAGGAGAGGCCGGACGACCAGACATCCACACATAAGGAGCTGGACTCGTGGCTTCTATGGTATTTGCCGTCTGTCCGCGTATTTAGGGACTCGGAGAGGGTTAAAAGTGTCATTTCCTTAACTGGGTTCTGAAGCGCATTTAAGAAATGCCCTGTGGTCCAGTCGTTGGCTGGTCTGTGCCCAGGGAGTCCTCGGGAAGCAAGCTTCTCTGCCGGGGGCCTTGTCGGAGCCCCGTGGCCGTGTGAACACGGTAGCTCCCCACGAGGCAGTGCCGGTGCCAGCCCCGACTGGCCACGCAGTGCCAGTGAACAGCGCCTGAGGCCGCCTGGGTTCCCAGGGACTGTGTGTGGGCAACGCTGCACTGAAACGTTCATTCTCGTCCAGCAGATAGGTACTGGGAACCTGTGACGGGCTGGGTGGTCTGCTGCGTGACGGCAGATCAGAGGGGCGTGGGCTGTCGGCCCCCCACCCACCCAAGAGTTGAGAGCAGGAAACACAAGACAAGACAGATGTGCCAGGAGAGTTTGGTGGTGCCAGATGCAGTGAGGGGCAATCAGGGAAGGATCGGGAAAGGTTTCTTTTCCTTTTCTTTTTTTAGATTTTATTTATTTATTTTTAGAGAGGGGAAGGGAGGGAGAAAGGGAGAGAAACATCGATGTTCAAGGGAAACATCGATCAGTTGCCTCTCGCACACCACTAACCAGGGACCTGGCCTGCAGCCCAGGCATGTGCCCTAGACTGGGAATGGAACCGGTGACCTTTCGGCTTGCGGGCCGGCACTCAGCCCACTGAGCCACACCGGCCAGGGTGAGGGAGGGTTCTTAAAGAGGAGCCATGTGTGGTGCCTTGAGGAACAGCGTGGGTTTCAACAAGCAGCCACGACAAGGGGTCAGGGCCCGATCCGTTTCTGGGGAGAGAACTGCTGGGGCAGACGCCGAGGCAGGAGGCTCTGGCGTCCGGCGTCTCCCGGGGGAACCGACCCAGGGAGGCCGGGCCTGCAGTGGCAAGCTTCCTGGGGCCACAAGAGGCCCAGGGGAACGGGGGGCGACCCAGACACTGCCTGCGAGCCTCCTGGGCTTCCCCGGGGCCCAGGGGCACTCGGAGAACTGGAGCAGGGGAGGAAGGCCAAGGGCGGGGGAGACGCCAGAACAGAGAGGCTGCCGAGGAGAAGAGAAGACCCAGGACTGCCGCCTTGAGTGAGGCTGAGGCCTCCCCAGACCAGGGCACCCCCTCAGGGCGGGACCTCTTCTTGTGAGGCGTCCACTCGTGGCCGTGTGGCAGGTTCCGGGGGACACGTTTGGGGCTGGTGATGGGGTGGTCTGGTTGACTTGAGGCGGAGAGCGGGGAGTCCTAGATGCCAGATTAAGGTTTTTTGTTTGTTTTGTTTTTGAATGTTTATTTGAGTGAGACAAAACCGGTGGCATAGGCTGGAGAGCAAGATCTCAAATGTCCCAGATTTAGGTTTTAACCTTTTCCATGGGTACCAGGGAGCCGGGGACCATTCTGTGGGGGAGGCGGCGGGGTGGGGGGGTGGCTGGCAGCGTCACAGAGATGCACAGAGCACCCTAGTCTGCTTCGGTGGGAGGGGCGAGGACGGCACAGGGGACCAGTGAGGAGGCCCAAATGGTGGGTCCAGCTGAGAAATAACTGGAGTCTGAATGGGTGAAAAGAACAATGAAAGTGAAAGAAAAGAAGAAAAACAGGACATATTGATCTGATGGCCATTGATTAAAAACTGGAAAATCAGAAGGTAGAGCTGACTTGGAGGGGGAAAAAAACAGAGCTTATTTTCCGACTTCTGTAAAGGAAAATCTCAGAAAGCCTCCAGGAAGCAGTTAAAATACTAGGTTGATGCCAATGAGAGAGGCCAGGGCTGAGCCACAGACCGGGGAGTTGCCAGCCCAGAGAAGACAAGGAGTGAGTGGAGGGTGAGGGGGGAAGAGCCAGGGGCGGATCCGGGGGTCCTCTACGTTAGGAGACGAGAGGCAGAGGCAGAGACGACAAAGGAGACAGAAAGCATTTGCTCGCGTAGGAGGTGGGAAGACCCAGCAGGCAGCTCGCACCACGGAAGCTGGGGTGAGAGACTTCGTGGTCGGTAAGCGGTGAGACGTGTGAGTGGGGAGCGCGTGTCATTCAGGGGAACCCGGCACGGGGAGCTGGACTTGCCGCTCAGAGGTTTCGGTGGGTCTTAAAGGAACAGGGGGCGCAGGGTCTTGGAGGCCCGATCCCGGCTGCAGGAAGACAGGCTGGCCCATTACCAGGGCTGTGTAGAGGGGTCACTGGTGCAGATTTTCAGGAACGCAGGCATCCGGGGCTCATGCCCACAGGTTCTGACGCAACAGATCTGGGGCAGGGCCCCGCTTTCCACATCTCTGTCCTCCTCAGGGGCGGCCAGGGCTGGGAAGCGCAAGGTTAAGAAGTGACGGTTTGGCGGCACCTGTGAAACGACACCTACCCCGTGATTCAGCCATTCCACTTTGGTGCAGACCCAAGAGAAATTAGTCCATTTGTTCCCCAAAGAGCAAATACAAGAATGGTTTAACACCTTTGTTTACAATGTCCAAACACTGAAAACAGTCCTGCTTCCATCAACAGTAGGACAAACAGACGTGGTCCATACATACATTGCGATGCAACCCCGGCAGTAACGTGAAAGGGCTCCTGTTCGCAACAACAGGAGTGAAAGAAGCCGGACACCAGAGAGTGTACAGTTGGCCCAGGAACAACACATGCAATAGAAAATACACATGTAACCGTGGGCTCCCCCAAAACTTAACCAGTAGTAGCTGACCAGAATCCTTACAGATAACATAAAACAGTCGATTAACACGTCTTTGGTATGTTCTATACTGTACACTTACAACAAACTGAGCTAGAGAAAAAGAAAATGTTGTCAAGAAAATCCAAAGGCAAAGAAAATACATGTATGGTACTGTAGGTATTTATTGAAAAAAATCTGCATTTAAGTGGACCCGCACAGAACCTGCGTCGTGCAAGGGTCCTCTGTGTATATACCATCTGTAAGTTCAAGAGCAGGCCAAGTGAGCCGTTGGAGCCATCAGTCCCAGCGCTGTTGGCCTTGAAGAGGGGATAGTATTGACAAGGAAGGGACAGGGGACCCTCTGTGATGGTGGAAATTTTCTAAATCTTGATCTGGGTAGTGGTTAAATGGGTGTATACGATCGTAAAACTTCCTCGAGCTCTGCATTTGGGATGAGTACACTTCACTCTATGTTGTACTTCAAGTTAAAAAATACATAAATGGGCTGTCCAGGCAAAAACATTCTAGAAAGAAAACTGCTGAAAAGAAGGGAGAGACATAATTGAAGGAGATGGCAGAGATAGGCTCTTTCAGGATGAGCACCTTTCCATTTGGAGGCAGAGGAGAGAGAGCTGGAACTTAAGGAGGAGATAAGGGTATTGATTAAGGGGGATCGGCGTCGTTGCCAGGTTGCTTTGCTTAGTACGCCCAGTGCAAGTGCTGCTCACAAGTGAAACTCAGAGAGGGCTGGACTTAGTACGTACTATTGAACGATTGGATGGGCAGATGGATATGTGGATGGATGGATGGACAGATGGATGGGTGAGTGGGTGAATAAGTGCGTGGATGGATGGATAAGATAAGCAACTGGGAAGATGGATATGTGAGTGGGTGGGTGCATGGGTGGGCGGGTGAAGGAGCAGACGGGTGGCTGGGCAGATGGGTGGATAAGCAGATCGATGGACAGATGTGAGAATAGATGGGTCAGCTGTGACAGCTGGAGTATGTTGTTAAAGCAAGTGGCTGGAGAAGATAAACAGAGCCCGGGTTGGAAACACAGGCAGAGAGTTTCATCAGAGTTAGACAGAAAGTAAAAGAACGTAAAAACACAGGAGATGCTGAACCGGGGAGGGGGATGGGTGAGGGGGCCCAGCGGTGGGCCCGGCTGGTCCTAAAGCGGGGGTCCAGGGAGTCTGAGAGTGTGGGGGCATGCGGCCAGAGAAGGGGCATGGTGCCGTCTCTGGGGAAATTCTGTAAAGAACCAGCAGCGGACGAATTCAAGGGCTGCCGAGGCCACGCGTTCATCTTTTCTTTTACTCACCTGCATGCTTTGGGAGTCGCGGGCCTGTCACGGAGCTTGTGACTTTGCTTCGCAGATGAAGTACAACCTGCCCTCCTGGTGCGACCGCGTCCTCTGGAAGTCCTACCCGCTGGTGCACGTGGTGTGTCAGTCCTACGGTGAGTGGCCTGTCGCAGGTCCGTCCGTAACACGGGAGAGCCCCCCGCGGCCCCGGCCGGGCCGCCTGGAGAAGCGGGTGTGCCCTCTCCCACCTGGGGCAGCAACGGGGCATCTTCCGGTTTGGGTAACATTTGAGTGATGGAGCGCTTTTTAAGAGAAACATAGAGGTGTTTCTTCTGAAAAGGGCATATTAGGTTTGCCCTGTGTGGGAGTGGTGATTCTCATGGATCAAAAGTAGTCAAATGTTGGAAGCTTGTGTGGTTCCTCCTAGTACATACTATATACATACATGTAGCTGGGGAGATTTAAAGATAAGTTAAATGGAAGAAAAAGGCATAATGTGCACTTTTAAAGAAATAAGTATGGGAAGATTATCAAAATGATTAAATAATGATGGACCCTAGAAGTTTACGATAGGCTGAAGGAATTCTTAATCGCTTGAGTGCTTCTTCTGAGAAGCGACGTGTTAGTTCCTGCTATTGGAACTTCTCTGCTCTGCGCACTTAAACATTCAGTGCAGCAGGGCGCTCAGACCCCGAGACTCCCCACAGCTTGCGCTCTGAGATCGATGTTAAAAGTCACGAGTCTTTAGGGGAAACGAGCGTAGGCATATCTGGGCCACAGAGGGGACCGTGTCACACACTGTTACTGGGACCTTTGGGCGTGGTTGTGGGAGGTCAGTGGGAGCACGAGTGCAAAACTTCTGGACGCGTCCATGAGCGTGAGTGATTGCTGCTGCGGGGTTGCCAGCCCTGGGTTGACCAGAAGGCCTTCTCCTCCCCTGCTCAGAAACGGCTTCCCTCCCCTGCAGGCAGCACCAGCGACATCATGACAAGTGACCACAGCCCTGTGTTTGCCACGTTTGAGGCAGGAGTCACCTCCCAGTTTGTCTCCAAAAATGGTAAGTGGTGGGCAGTGTCCGTCCCTCTGTTGTCCACAAAGACGGGGGACCCTGGGGCACCGCCCTCTGGTGGCAGCCGCCAGCGGTCTGCACACACCCCCCTCCTTCCGGCACACCCGTGGCCCAGCTGCGTCACGATTCCAGGCCAAGCACTTTCCTGTTCTCTGCAGCACATACGTTGGCTTTTTAAGCCTCACTTTTTTAAAAGATTGTATTTATTTATTTTTAGAGAGGGAAGGGAAGGGGGAGAGAGAGAGAGAGAGAGAGAGAGAGAGGGAGAGAGAGAGAGAGAAACATCAATGTGTGGTTGCTGGGGGTCATGGCCTGCAACCCAGGCATGTACCCTGACTGGGAATCGAACCTGCGACACTTTGGTTCAAAGCCCGCGCTCAGTCCACTGAGCTATGCCAAACAGGAAGCCTCACTTTTAATACAGTCTTTAAAATGGGGTCAGTGAGTGTATTCTACAGTGGGGTGCATCTGCCACCAAAGACACTTCCAGGCAGGACCCGGATGACCGGTTTTTGGTAACACATTTGGCTTAGTATGTTTTGAGTTTGTCTCTTCTGTACAAGGCAAGCAACTCTGGTTTCCCACTTCGTCTTGCGGTGGTAGGCCTTCTTGTTTAAACGCATTTGTTCAAGTTTGAAAAGTGAGTCCGAAGGAGATTTAAGTCACTGTGAGTGTAGGCAGGTGTGTGGTGGAGAAGACGGGATGCGGATACCGAGTCAGGGAAACACGCAAGTCAGTAATGCTCAGATTTACAGGTGATTTTTCAAATGACCGAGCTCAGCCCTGGTCATTTGGGCTGGGCCACCGTCACCCCAGCAGGGGCCTGGTGTCCTCTCTGGCGTGTCCAGCCCTGGGCCTGGGTGATTGGGGGACACTGTTGTCACTTTCTCCACCAAACTCCCACTCCTGTGGCCAGCGGACAGCCCAGACCTGTTCAGGGGGTCCGCGCAGGCCCTGCACGGGCTGGAACAGCCTGGCCAGCCGTGTCCTTCGTGCCGTGAGGACTCAGGCAAGGCTGGAGCAGCCTTCCTGGGACGCCTCCCCGTGCTGTTGGTCCCCAGCAATGCGACCTACCCGCCTCAAGCGTCCATGACCCATCGTCCTCTCTCCTCCCTAGCTCTGGCCACTCTGGCTTTCCAGAACCTTCCACCTCTTCCCCAGCTCCCATCCATCTCCTCTTTCTCTTCCTGCAGCACCGATGGGGAGGGCCCTGCTGTCACACCTTTGATGAGGACCCTCATAGCATCCTCAGGGTCCGGCCTGCCTCCCCCTGGGGGGTCTCGGCACCGAGCAGAGGCCCACGAACACCCACGACCTGGAAGGTCTACCTAGGCAGAGCCTGGCCTCGGTGCCCTGGCGCTTTAAAAAGGAGAGAAAAGTGAAATGAAACAAGCCAGACAGAAAAACAAGCACTATGTGGAATCACTTCGTGTGGAAACTTGGGAAAACAGTAGCCGATCTCACAGATCGTAGGAACAGAACAGGGCGGTGGTTCCCAGGGGAGGGGCTGGGAGGGAAACGGGGAGACGTAGGTCGGGGGGGTGCAGACCTTCAGCTCTGAGACGAAGAGGTTCTGGGGTCTGCGCCTCAGCCCGGGGTCTGCGGGTGATCACACGGTGCCATCTCACTGCGCGCGTGGAGCTGACGGAGAGTAGGCCTCGAGCGTTCCCCCCACACCCAAAATCCTCGCAAAAATGGGGTGATGTACGGCGGCGGGTGTGTGAGTTGTCCTGATCTTCGCAGTCATTCCCCAACGGGCACGCGTGTCAGCGCGTCACGGCGCACGCCTCACATACACGCAGTCGCGGTTGTCAGGGGCTCCTCAGCCAAGCTGGGGGCGAGGAGAGGACGGGAAAGAAGGAAGGAAGGGAAAGGTGGAGGGGGTGTCTGTCCTTGCTCCACGGTGGCTCGGGGTCTACGTGAGTGGACTGGACTGGACCCCGCTCACAGGCGGCCTGGGGACACGAGCGGAAGCGTCGTCTCTGAACAGCGCTGAGTACAAGTTCCCCGCGCACACTGAGCGGCCGGGCTCGGAGTCAGGGGGGGCTGGGGCTTGGAGTCAGGAGGGGCTGGGGCTTGGAGCCAGGAGGGGCGGTGGCTGTGCCCGAGGAAGGAAGCGCAGGGGCCCCGAACTTGGAAACGAGATGGATCCGGTCTCGGCAGCTCTGCCGCACCAGCTCTGTCTGCTGGAACTAGCAGGGAGACTGAGGCAGCGAGCTTAAGGACATGGCCGGGGACCATGCAGCTCCAGTGACAAAGCCGCGGGTAGCTCTGATCCAGGACCGCGTGGCTCATCCCACACTGTCCCCACCAGTTTGCAGTTCGCAGCAGCGGCTGTTGCCGCCTTGGGGATGCTCCGCCGTGTGGGTGGCGGTGGGGCTTCAGGGCAGCCTCTCTCCCCCTGGACTCTCGCCGTCCCCGGCCCCGGGGGGGGGGGGGGGCAGCGCCGTGCTGGGGGGCCCATTCGAAGCGCCCCATCTGCAGGCACGCCGTGGGCCCAAATCTCTGCTCTCACCTGTTCCAGGCCCCGGGACTGTCGACAGCCAAGGGCAGATCGAGTTCCTCAGGTGCTTCGCCACCCTGAAGACCAAGTCCCAGACCAAGTTCTACCTGGAGTTCCATTCGAGCTGCTTGGAGAGTAAGGGCTGCGGGACTTGCTTCTGCTCTCGTGGCCTCTCTGTGGGTGGTCCTATGCACCCACAGGACTCGTGGGTGCATTTCAGGGAGGGGGTCAGAGAAGTGGGATTGCAGGCAGAGGGTACAGGGGGACACCAGTGGTGTGTGGAGGGGGGTGGTCCCCAGGGGTCTGAGACGCTCCACTCCAGGGACAGGGCCGTCACTGAGGTCATGACCCCCAGCCCCTTGTAGGTGACCGGGGCAGCTGGATCCTTTCCTCGCCCCTCGGGGCACAGTGTAGCCCACACAAGGGTCCCTCCAGGCCCAGCTCTGACAGAACCGGAGGGTCCTGGGCGAAAGTCCAGAGCTCCTGCGGTCCATGCCAGGCCCTGAGCCGCCCCCTCTTCCCCGGGGTCTTCTGCTCTTTCCTGCACCACAGACAGCTCCCCCGGGGGGTCTGGAGCCCCCCTTAGCCAGCAGCAGTTAGCACAGAACTCCCCTCTAGGTGACACCTGCAGGCGTGCTGTCTGAGGCCGTTCCGTGTGGGCAGGCTCCTGGGGTTTCTAGGTCTCCTTGCAGAGATGGTCTGGGGAGTGTTGGTGGTAGTGGGGGGGCAGGGAGGGTGGGGGAGAGCTGGTGACGGGATGGGGGAGAGCTGGTGACGGGACGGTGGAGAGTTCCAGAAATCAGGAAGAAGACCCCTGGCCCCCGGCACAGTGCTGCCCTACCCCCTCCCTTCTGGGACTCCCCTGGGTGCGGCCCCCGGTGAGACCTTCTCCACGTCCAGTGAAGTCTCCAGGTCCCAGTTCACCCAGCAGGGGCAAAGTACTTCCAAAAAGGGTGAGGACTTTTGTGGGGGCGGTTTTTAATAAATTATTGAGATATTTGCATACATCTCTATGGAAACAGCATATTAGGGAGCTTAAATTAGCATCTCAAAGGCTGCCTTCTTGAGCGGCGTGGGAGAGCTGTCGCGTTCCTGATCTCCTTGCCTGCGAAGCTCCGAGTTCCTCATTGCCTGGTTTGTTGCACAAAGGAGACTTTAAGGAGAGAAGTCTGATTCTCCTAAAAATAAATAGACCCCGTTGGCTCATGGCCATCCCCTGCACCAACACAGAATCCCCGGCACACCTGCCCCCCCCCCCCCCCCCCCAGCAACGATGCTGTGGCCCCTGCAGGCGTAAGGGGCAGGACGGCATCTTCGCTGGCCCAGGTGGGGCGGCCCCAGGAACCTACCTGTTCCCTGAAAACCGTCCCCCTTGTCCCCCGACAGGTTTCGTCAAGAGCCAGGAAGGGGACAATGAAGAAGGGAGCGAAGGGGAGCTGGTGGTGAAGTTTGGGGAGACCCTGCCAAAGGTAATGCGAGAACAGGACACCTCCCCGCCCCCCCTCCCAGGAGGGTTTTGCAGCCATGTGGCCAGCCATGCCGGGCAGTGACAGACCCCCAGCCGGACCTGCCCCGAGGGAGCAGGCCTCCTGGTGACAAACACGGACCCGGCCACCAAAGACCTGCCCGCCCATGGGTGGCACTAGCCCTGTGCTAAGGCGGTCTGTGGTGCCCTGCTCAGCGGGGGCCAAACGTGGTCCTGTGTCCAGCAACCCCAGTGTCTCTGAAGGGATTTCAGTCCCCGTGAGGGGTTGTGGGAGGGATGGAGAGGTCGCCTTGGCTGACCACGTGACTTTACAAAGAAGGAAACTGAGGCAGATCCCAGAGAGGTTTGTCCACGGTCACCCGACTTCAGGGACAGACCCAGGACCCCCGTGCCCCGAGACCCCGATTCCCCCGCAGTGAGTGAGTGAGTGCTCCTTTGCCTGGTCGGCCCTGGCTCCGGGGGTCAAGTGCAGGCGTGGAGAGGAGGCCGCGGGCTCCTGTGCGGATGTGAACGCAGAGAGAACTGGAGGTGACCGTGGCCCGCGCGAGCAGAGGGCTACCACTTAAAACGCGCAGGCAGACCTTAGCGGGAACACGTTCCTCCTCACTGCGGAAAGGCACGGCGTTCTCCCTGGGACCCGGGGCGGTTTGGGGATGTGCGGCTGATGGTGAACACGTCTGGCTATGCGCACCGGGCGCCCAGTGGAGGGGAGGGCCTGTGTCTTCGTCACACAGCGAGGGAGGTGGCACAGGGGCAGTTACAAGGCTGGGATGATCTGTCGCCTGGGGCAGGGTCTCGGGGCCTCTCCTGGAAGGTACCCTGAGAGGTGACACCTGAGATGAGTTTTGGAGGATGGCCTTCCACAGCTGGAGGGACCTGTCCTCTCCCAAGGCTGCGGTGGGGCATAGGCAGGTTTCGAGGGGCTGGGCACTCACTGGTGATTGGCACCAGCTCTGGGGCCACACTCACGGAGGCCATGCCGTCTCAGGAGCAGAGGCCGCACCCGAACCACAGTATTCCAGTTCAGGTGCGCTCTGATGGGGGGTCCTCCACGAGGTGGGGCGTGGCTGTCAGACGTCCTGGGCTGTTTTCAGGTTCACCTGCATCCAGGTGGATCTGGGCGCCACTCACCCTCCTGCTGCTTCCCCCAGCTGCCCCCACACAGCATCCAAATGCTTGTTTCTTCCTGTGTTCAAGCCAGGCCAGCGTCCCAGTCCCTGCTGCACCCTGTCCACTTCGGGGACCCTTAGGGTGCTCCCGTCCCCACATCCTGACCGCCGCCAAGACCCGATGCTCTGTCTCTGTCCCCTCCTCTCCACCTGCCGCTGCCTCCCAGCTGTCTCCATGCTCCCGTCTTCTCACCGAGGCATCCAGAAGCTTGATGGAATTTGCTGGAATGCCCGTCTCCTCCTGGCACACCCTCCTTTGTCCGCCAACTCCCTGGTGGCCCACAGGGTGAGCCCAAGCCCTTCGGCTTGGCCCCCAGCGCCTCTCCATCTCCAGCCTCATCTGCTCCCACAGCCCCTCGGGGGCCTGACTCTCTGCTGCCCCCCCCCCCCCCGAGACCCACACCGCCTCTCTCACGGCCTCCACTCACTTCACCCTCTCGAACCCCTTTGAGACGCCTGGCACTCTCTGCTGCCCCCTGCACCCATGGTGAGGGTGCACCCGCAGGCACTCCTCGTCCAGATGTCACCCCCCCCCCCGCTCCCACTGCTCCCCCAGGGGTGGGGCCTCCCTGCATCCACCGCACCGGGCCCTGGGTGTCAGTCAGAGGCGGCCGCCCGGCCGTGAGCGGGAGTCAGTGAACAGAGTGGTTGGTGCGTCTCTGGAACCCCAGAATTCCTCGGAGCACCCACTGCAATGTCCAGTCGTTTGTTCTGGAACTTTCTGTCACTCAGCATGGCACCCGGCCCGAGCCAGGGGTCTCTGTATCTGTGGGTGGGAAGCAAGGGGACAGCCTGGAACAACGCAGTCGGGGACAGGGCTAGAACCTGGGATCTGTGCCTCGCTGCCACAGAGCCACCTACCCACAGGACAGTCCTGACCCACCGGGGGGCTCCACGGGGGCGGACACGGAGGCCTCAGGTGCCACGGTCACGGCAGCCTCCGTCCTGGGAGGGGCTGCGGCTGGAACAGCACCCTGCCCGGGAGCGGGGGCCTGGGGTGGGGGCGGGTGCACGCACACCTGGTTCCTGGTCCGCTTCCCTTTGGCTGGCCTGCCTGGCCCCTGGGGATGGCAAAGGAGGGCAAGGGAGACAGGGACGGTGCGGCGTGTTTGGGGTCTGGCCCTGTCCCTTGGGCCTGGGGTGCAGCGTGAATGGTGGGAGGGGGGCGCAGGAAAGGAAGTTGAGGCCACCGTCGCCTCGCTGGGTATGGAGCACCTGCGGCTTCCTCCCTGCTCTCTGGGCATGGAAGGCAGACTCGGATGTGCTTCATACCGACATGCACAGGCCTGCTTCCTCCAGCACCCCCTGCTCTGGGCTGGCGACCCTCGCCTGCCTGTCCCCGACCCGTCACCTCTAACCCCGTGCCCTTCTCTCTGCAGCTGAAGCCCATTATTTCCGACCCCGAGTTCCTGCTGGACCAGCACATCCTGATCAGCATTAAATCCTCCGACAGCGACGAGTCCTACGGTGAGGGTCCCTTGGGTGCCTCGGGTGCCTTACCTGCTGTGCGCCCGTGGCCTCTGATGTAAGGGAGGCGGTGGCATCTCCGTCACAGAAAGCCCCCCTCGGTTCCCCACCCTACTCTCCTGCTGCTCCTTGCCCCAGGCCGGGGCTGCCAGGGGACAGCCGCTGGTCAGTCGCCCTTCCCGCCGCAGCAGCCACCGCCCCGCCCATGCCCTGAGACTCCTGTGTCCGATTCCGTGCCGGGCCCTTTGCAGGCATTTAAATATTGTGTTCTGGCAAGGCCGTGTGAAGCGGACACTGTTCTCCCAGTTCGTAGATGAGAAAACTGAGGCGCAGCGAGGGCAAGGGGCTTGCCCGAGTCACAGGGGCAGGAGCCAGCCGAGCCCTTGTCTGAACCCAGGTCCGCCCAGCACTGCTCAGCCCTCGGGCCAGCGGCCCCGCCAGCTGTGCTGCCGGAGAGACATCATCCCGTGTAACGCCGTCAGCCTGTCGCGGCTGCAGCCCAGGGTCAGGTCCGCCCTCGCACTTGGCTAGTCGGTGTGTCTGCAGCAGGAGTGAGGGGGTAGGCGGCCAGGAGAGGCTGGGGGCAAGAGCCTGGTCAGGCAGCTGCAGGTACAAGCCGAGGGGCAAACACCTGATCCTCGGGGCACACGGTCACGTGATCAGCTCTCCCTCTCACACACGTGTTGGCAAGGATTAAGGGGACAGACAGGGGCCCACGGTGCAAGTAGTGGCGGTGAAGATGGAGCGGTAGGGTGAACCTGAGAGGTGGTATGAAGGGGCGTGGTCTGGCTTTGGGAATTGGGGAAAGTGGGGTGTCGAGGACGGCCCTGCAGTTGTGGTTTGAGGAGCTGGGGTTTCCGTTCCCTGACCCCGGCCCGCTGAGGTGAGGGGTGGGCCCAGGAAGCCAGCAAGCACGGCCGGACGCGGTGGCGTCGGGGGCGTGGTCAGAGGTGGTTTGAGAAGGGGGCAAGGGCATGATGGCCCATGTGCCCGAGAGATCCAACAAAATAAAAACTCAGCCCTGGCCCTTAGAGCGACTTGGGGACCATCGTGGCCATGATGAGACAGCGTTCCTGGGTGGTTAGGGAGTGAACAGTCAGGGGGGCGGGTTGAGGAAGCGGGGGTCCTTAGGCCAGCGAGAGTGTGAACCTGGCCCAGGGAGAGGTTTGTTTTCGGAGGGAGGAAGTTGGAGGTGCTCAGAGCTGACGGTGGAGGGCTGGGAACAGAGAGAGGCATGGGTGCCCCTGGGTGCTGGTCGCCCGCTGTGCAGACTCGGCCGGAGCCCTGAGATGTGAGGACAGTCACTGCCCTTGTTGCAGAGGTGAGGACAGGAAGTGACTTGTTCAAGGTCATGTAGCTGCTTGGACAAACTGCTGTCACAGTGGCTTTGACGAGCTACAGTGCGACCTTGGACTCGAGCCCAGGCAGCCCAGCTCCAGAATCATGCCTTTCACCCCCTGCCAGGACGGCACTGGAAACAGGGTCCCGGAGCCAGGGCAGGGGGGCGGGCAGAGCCTGGGGTGTCCTGGCTCCAGATCCGAATCTCCTGTCCATCACGTCTGGCATCCGTGTGGATGCCAGAACCCACAGGCTCGGTGGCAGGGACCAGGAACTCGGGTCTGATGGTTCCGTTTCCTCGGTCAAGTACTGTCTGCCTCCTTTGCTGCCTCTCCTTGGAACGCGTGCTCGCAAAGAGCGCGCTGCAATAGCAACAGAGAAAAACACCCACCGGCGGTCCGTCCCCCTCCCCTCTCTCTGCACCGGTCCTTTCTGTTGTGGCTTCGTGCTCGCACCCTCTCGCTCGCGTACGCAGGTTTCTGCCTCTCTAATCATCACGGAGATGCCATTTATATGCTGCTTTCCTCACCTTGTATTCAGTAAGACCCACTTCCGTGATTCTCCCCCATGGTCTCTGCGATTGTCGCTTTTTCACGGCTTCCTAATATTCCGTGGGTGTGCTGTCTCCTCATTCTTAAAAGTTCCCTTTATTACTGTTCCTGCCGGTGATGTTTGTTAGTGTGATCAGTGATGCCGAGATGGATCTATGTGGGGGCGGGGGCATTTCTTATTCTCCTGAAGCTACTTTTTTTTTTATTGTTTGGGGCCATCTCTTTAGGACGAGTTACTCTGTTTGCAGGTCAAAGGGTGTGAACATGGTCGTGATCCTTGGCCCTTGTTATGAAGCCGATGGCCCGCACCGACCTTGCCACCTCCCAGGGCACGTGGGTTTCCCTGGGCCGGGCCGGCGCTCGCTGGGCGTCTCTTCCCTCCTTCTGTTTTGGGCAGAGTTCACGGCCGTGAGGGTCCCTGTGTGCTGCCTTCCTGTGTGTCGCCGACGGCTTCCGAGGCTGGATGAGTTCCCCTTTACTGACATTAGCCAGCTAACAGTTCTTTTGTGTGAAATGACTGTTTGGGTGATCTGCCTCTTTGTCAGCTGGGGGTTTCATTTTGAGGAGTTCCTCGCGAGTTCAATAAAACCCCGCTTTGTTGAAGCTGACTTTCCGTGAATGGTTCCAGTCAATCATCTCGTTTTCTTTTTCTTTTTTTCCCCCTCTGTGTAAAAGTTTTAAACTTTTCTGACCTCTTCCCTGTCAGTCTTATTTTGTCATTTCTGACAGCTTCCAACCGTGCAAAGTTGTCATTCCTTCCAGCCATCAGATTAGGGTTTAATTCTGTTTTTCTGCTGGATGCTCTGTGATTTCATTTCTTTTTCACACCAGCTCGTCTGCGCGGAGCTGGCCTGCTGTCAACTTGGCCACGTTCCCCCAGGTCGCCGGGGCGTGTTTGTCCGCAGGCTGACTCGAGGGTCCCTGCCCTGGCCATCGCTTTGAAAGCCCATCGTCGGTGGCAGAGCTAACTCTCCGGGCCAGATCCGCGGTGTGTGTCCCCTGAAACGGTGGGGTCTTGACCCAACTCTTGTCCCCAGGCGAGGGCTGCATTGCTCTACGGTTAGAGGCCACGGAAACTGAGCTCCCCATCTACACGCCCCTCACCCACCACGGAGAGATGACGGGCCACTTCCGGGGGGAGATCAAGCTGCAGACGTCCCAGGGCAAGATGAGGGAGAAGCTGTACGGTAAGCAGGCTCCACCCCCAACCCCGCCCCCTCCATCCCCACGCCCCCCCCCCGCCCCCCTAGCGCTGAGGGGTTAGCCACGGGAGTGCGGTTCCTCTCGGCAAAGCTGTCGAATCGTCCCTGTGTGGTGGGCGGGGACACGGAACCACAGAGAGTGCTTGGCTGAAGGTCGCACACGGAGGAAGCAGCCAGCCCCAGGGGAAGCCCGGTGCTGGGCAGAATTTGTAAAGGTGATGGGGTCCTGCCTTGCGTGACAGTGAGGCAGGGGGGCTCCCTGCCTGGGGACTGTCCGGCACCCAGTACTCTTGCGGGGTGCTAGGCCGTTGGGGTGCTGCCTCGCACGGACAGGGACCACCCCCTTGCCCTGCGGGAGCTCCTTTCTCTAGCAGGACCTTGAGTGTGAGTGAGGGGACCTCTGCAGCCGTACGCAAGAGTTGGAAGTGAAGACACGTCCCACCTGCCCTTTAAACCCCTGAGGGGGCTGGCTTTGGCACCAGGAGCTCTGGGGGAGTCACTTGTTATGTATATATATTTTTTTAGTGATTTATTTATTTTTAGAGAGGGGGAAGGAAGAGAAAGAGAGAAACATCAATGTGTGGTTGCTTCTCCAGCGCCCCCTACTGGGGACCTGGCCCACAGCCCAGGCACGTGCCCTGACTGGGAATCGAACTGGCGACTCTTTGGTTGGCAGGCCAGCACTCAGTCCACTGAGCCACACCAGCCGGGGCTGTATATTTGTTTTATTAGGATCTGCCAAGAATAATTTGCCCGTTTTATCCCTTGCCACCAAAGGACAAAAGTTGGAAGTGTCCCGTGAAATGACCTGCCTGGGTCCCAGGTGCCAATTCTCCTCCCTCTGGAGCCATGGCAGACAGAACTAATCAATCACTGAACTCCCATGAGGCCTCCAAGTCTCGCAGAGCCCACCTGCCCGGGTAGCTGGTGTCCACCGCCTGGCTCCGGCTGGTCCGTAGAACCCTCCGCCCTCCTGGCCCGGACTCTGCGTGCTGGGTCCTCACGTGCCCTGTCCCGGCCTCTCCTTGCAGACTTCGTGAAGACGGAGCGGGACGAGGCCAGCGGGCCCCGGTGTCTGAAGAGCTTCACCAGCCACGACCCCATGAAGCAGTGGGAACCCACCAACAGGTAGAGCAGGGGGGTTGCCAGGGTTTCCCTGCAGACAATTGATTGGCCTTGCAGACCCAGAACCCAGCGGAGGGGGGGGGAGCAGGGAAACCGAGGGCCCGGAGAGCAAGAGGCGCTGTCCTGCTTCCAGCTCCGAGGTGTCGGGCTGCTAACCTGCAGCCCTGTGGGAATTCATGTGACTTGGTGGAGCACCTACTGTGTGCAGGTTCTGGAGAAACCAAGGCAGATAGGTGCCGCCCCTGACTGAGGCACTCACAGCCCAGACAGAAAACACCTGTGGAGGCGGCTGCGTGGAACGGTGGCCAGGTCCCCCGTGGACGGGTGACGTCGGCAGTCTTGGCCCCGTGGGCAGCAAACCCTTTCCCGTTACTAAGGGAAGAAGTCGCCATAGGCAGGGTAGGGGGACACACACAGGCTGCTCTTGCCAGGGCCAGGACTGGCAATAACGGGACGTTGTAAGAGTCACCTCAGCTCTGGTGGGGCCTCGAGCCCCAGCATGAAGCCAGCGAAGGCTGTGGTGGTCTCTGTGCCCCTGCTCACCCACTGAAGGGACATCCAGAAGCCGCTGCAGCTCCCAGCGTGCTGGCCGCTTTGGTCCCTACACCACCTGTCCATCCGTCCGGCTCTCACCCACGCCACGGCCCCCTCCCCCCCGCCCCGGGGAACACAGGAACTCACATCCCCAAACCATTCCCTCGTCTGAGTCCAACCCCTGGGGGCTGGGGCCGTAGCCATGGGTGCTGAGTATCCCCTTCTGATCCTTTTCTCCGCTATTACCCCATCGACAAAAGCGTCATGTCTCTCACACACACCTTCGGCTCCAGGGTCAGGGTCAGTGTAGGCCTGCAGGTCATTTCCCTTTTCACTGGTGAGAGCGTGAATAGTGCCTACGCAGGCGGGGAACCAGGCTGGCTGAGGGCATGGGCACCGGGAGGGTCGTTGTAACCTGGAAACTCAGAGCTCCGGTATTTCGCTCTCACGATAGATAGCGCTGTCTCACAAAGAGGGACAACGGTTCTGTCCCCAAGAGAGGCGGCACAGGGCTGGTGTCTCAGGTCACCTCGCCCGGGCCTGGGCCGTCTGCTCTGACTGCCCTCTGACTGTGTGTGAGGCTCCAGCCTTGACCTTTGTGCCCTCATCTTCAAATGCCCGCCTGGTCACTTCCATTCTCACGCTCACACCCCAACGTGCACGCTGACACATGTTGGGTGGAACGCCCCGTGTGCCTTCCTCCCCAGCCTGCCCTCCCTCACAGCCACTCGGCCCCACCGGCCTCGACAGCGCTCACTCCCTTCTCCCCGCTGAGCCCCCCGGCGGCCCCTGGAGCGGTTAAGCCCCTCCCCCATCAGGGCCATAGCAGTAACCGTGGTCTCCCCCGTCCTTCCTGCCTGCCTCCTCAGGCAGGCTTCCCCGGCCACCCTGGGCCCGGTGGGTCCTGACGCTCCTGCCAGCCCCGCCCTGCCTCTTCGGTGACTCAGTTGGACTTTGGCACCAGGGCAATGCCAGGCGTCCCAGTCCCTGAGCGGGTCTGGCTGGTCTCCTCCAGCAGACCTGAGCTCCGGGGGAGCAGGGACTGCGCTGCCTCCCTCATAGCCATGTCTCTCTGCCTGGCCCCGGGCCCGGCGCTCCCGGGCCTGCCGACACTGCTGTGCTGTGTGAATGAATGAACGAACGGGTGAGTGGGTGGAGTGAGGGAGCGGAGGACATCCTGAGGAACATCAGAAGACACCGTCCTCAGGCGGGGACTGGCCCACAGCAGGGAGGGGAGGGGAGGGGAGACCTGACGTGGGCCTTCGTGTGTGTCGCTCACAGGGTCCCTCTCTGCACGGGCTCCGGCGTCACCGAAATCATCAACCCCAACTACATCGGCATGGGGCCCTTGGGGCACATGAAACAGGCCCTGTCCCCCGACCAGCAGCCCACGGCCTGGAGCTACGACCAGCCGCTCAAGGACCCCTCCCTGGGGCCTGGGTGGGGGGAGAGCCCTCCGACGCCGCCCTCCCAGCCGCCCGTATCGCCCAAGAAGTTTTCGTCCTCCACGGCCACCCGGGGCCCCTGCCCCAGGACGCAGGAGTCCAGGTGAGCGCACCGCCCCCCCCCAGGCCTGTCCCTTCCCCGGGCCCTTGCTGCTGGGGACCCAGCCCTGGGACGGCAGCTGCAGGGGGGCGGGGGCGGTGTCCGCTTCCATCCCTGACTCATCCCCGGGGCCTGGAACGCCACGGGCACCGGAGAAGGACTTGTCGTCCCACCCCGTGGGTGTGACTGGAAAGGCTTTTTAAATAGAGCATCTTAAAGATACTGTCAAGAAAGAGACTGTATTTTTTTTGCCTTGCATAAAAAAATGTGCACCCACGTTTTTGTGTGCATTCTACACGGGGTCATTATACCCGTGGACCGTACTCATTACACCCGTGCATAATATAGCGTATTTTTCCCTCAAAAATGTGGGCAAAAGAGTGCAAGTTATACACAGCACCATAGGGTGCCCTCGTGTTAAAACTACATTTATTGAAAAATGCGTTTCTAGAACCAGTGAACCCTCGGGCCGCTTGCCGCTCCCCGGAGGCCCCCAGGAGCCACGGTGGGGATGTCCGTGCGGAAGTCCCCCTGCAGCTGCAGTTCCCCTCTCTGCCCCCGGCCCCGCGCTGCCTGCTCCCCCGTGACCGTGCAGCTCTCCCCGCTCTGCTGTTAAGGGCTGTCGGGGAAAGGCCAGCCGAGGCCAGGAGAGGGCAGCTAGCCTGCAGAGAGGGAAGGGCTGGGGCCGTGAAACTTCGGGAAAAGGCAGGAGGTCAGAGAAGGCGGACCTGTGTCTAGAAGAACTACAGGTGTCGGTAGGGGCCGGGGGGGGGGGGGGGGGCGGGGAGCCAGGGAGGAGCCACGGCCGCCCGTCACGTGGGCACCGGAAGCCGGCAGACTCACTCAGCAGTATCATCGCGTGGAGCCGGGCGAGTTTCTAGCAGCCGCGCGTGGCAGAGGGAAATGAGAAGTCCCGGGGCAGAGCTCCACGGACAGCGACAGAAGATGCACAGAACAGCGCCGGCGTCTTGTTCCTTGGTGGCTGTCTTCGCTGTTTGTGACGCTTCGGGGGGCCACCCGTTCCTCTCTACGGACGGTTCTGTTTCTCGGTCGTGCTTTTGGTCCCTTACTGGGACCTAGGGACGGGAGTGTGGTCCGACAGCGTCGCCCTCTTCTCTCTGCTCCCGTCTTTGTCCAGAGGCAGTTTACAGTTTTATTCCTGAAGCTTTTCCTCTGGAAATAAATAGTAAAAGTGGACAGATGAGTGGCAGGGAGGAAGGTAGCTGGCGGGAGGGGGCCGGAGAGGATGAGGAGGGAGGCGTGCCCCGAGCCCACCGCGGCCCTCTCTGCGCCCCCAAGTTCAGAAGGTGTCGGCGGTGTTCAGGAGGAAGAAAGAACGAAAGCGAGGGTAGAGGCCACCGCGCTGGGCGCCGAGGTGCCCGTTTAGCAAAGCTGTCTCTTCGGCAGCCCAGGGAACCGGCCTGTGGACAACCTCCTGGAACAAGGGGACCATCTGAGTGGAGTGTTTCTCAGTTCCCAAAGTTAGCGTGTCTTTGTGCTGAACCAGTTGAGCGTAGCACACAGTTTGGAACGGGGCGGGGCGGGGGTGTTCCCTCCAGTTTCATGGGAGACCGCTTTAGAACGGGGACATCTGTGGGTAGGCCCTGCCCCAGGTGGTGTTTTAAGCTCACCGCTCACCTGGGGGGTGGGTTAGAGGAGTTAGCCCCCCCACCCCTGCCTGCAACCTGCTTAATTGTGCAGGCCCCGGCTCAGCCGGAGCTAAGGCTACGGGAAAGGGGGTGTCACCAGCCTCCTCCACATCACCCCACTATTCCCCTACACCCTAGTAGGATGACCGGCCATCCCGGTTTGCCCCAAGAATCCCACACCCCGGGGAACCCTGGAGTCCTGGGCGCACCTGCACAGCTGCTCGCCCTGGACCAAGGCCGTGTGGTTAGTCAGTCAGAAAGACGGCTGCTCCCAGGCCCTGCCGGCTGCCTCGCTGCTTTAGCCCCAACGCCAGCATCTGATGAGCCAACGCCGGCCTCCGAGAGGCGGAGTCCTTCTGCCGCGGGAAAGAGCTCTGTGCCCTGCATACTGGCTCGCTTACTCCACAGCCGTGGCCTGCGATGGGAGTCGGTTTCCTTTCACCTCTGGCCGTGGAACTAAGGCTTTTTCCATCTTTTTGTGGTTTTCCTAGCCTCCCCTGACCTGACCAAGCTTTCCCCTCGGGCAACGACAGCAGCCCCTCCCAGAGTGGGGACTGAGCTTTGGAACCCCCAGAAGGATTACATCCAGGGCCCCGTTCCCGGCCCCGCCCCTGATTCTCGGGGTGAACCCACTCATGGCTGGGTCGCCAAGAGTGGCTGTCAGGGGCCAGATTGCTCATTGTCCTTTTCTCCTTCTTACCTCTTCGCTAGAAGCTTCTGGTTGGCGCTGCTTGCACGCCCCTGCCCCTTCCTCCCTGGGCCAACTCACAGCCGAGGTCTTCGAGGATCCAGACCGAGGACAGAGGGTGGGCTGAGGGGTGGCTTTCCAAAGTCTTCTTTCAAGGCTCCGACAATCCTCATTATGCGACTGCTTCCAGGTCTTTCCAAAGGGGATTGAGCCAAAAACTGAGTCTGCAGTCGGGCCTCCATCGGCGAGTCCCCGAGGCCAGCCTCCCCCACGCCCCCTGTCATGCTGTCTCCTTGGCACCTGGGCAAGGATGCCATCTTGCCCTGTCCCCCCCAGCCCCCACTGTACTCCCCAAAGAGCCTGTTGACCTTGGCTGCTCAGCGCCTTTGAGCTGGGTGTCAGGACACGTTCTGTGGGTCAGAGGCAGCGTGGTCTGCAGTCAGTGGGTTCCCAGGGACCCACATTTTCTCCACAGCAGCCTCCTCCTTGCAGGAAGCAGGACCCAGAAGACCCCCCCCACCCCCAGGAGATTATGCCACTGGCCACAAAGTAAAATGGGTCCCCCTTCCTGGTGTTCCTGGTTCTCCTCCTTTGCTCGGCAGAAACCCCACTGTCTAGTAAGAGCCCCGAGAAATCAGGAGACCCGCAAACAGCGGCGTGTTCCACTCCTTCGGCCCACGACTGGGCGCTCCCTCCTGCCGTTCGTCAGCAGCAGGCCCACTGGCTCGCTGCTGGCTTCGTCCCTGGCTCCAGCTTCCCTGGGATTGCCCCTGTGACCACGGGGTTTTTTCCCCCACTCTAAGTGAGGCCAGGGAGGAACCGCAGTCCCCAGGACCCCGCTGGGGAGGGCACCGTGTCCGTCAGGAATGTGGGCCTCCTGAGTCCAGATTTTGTCCCGTTCGTGGCTGACTCCTTTGTCAGTGGCTCCTCCACGTCTGTTAAAGGAAACTCCTCGAACTGGGACCCTCAGGTAGCACAGATGGGGGCTGAGGGTGTCTGGTCACCTGTAAGTAAGGCTTCCGTTCCCCAGGGGTCAGAGCCGAATTTGCTAGAGACGTCAGAGAGGCTGCGGGATCCTTGGGGGCGGGGTGGGGACCAAGAGGGCAGGCCTGTAGCAGCAGCGGGGGGCAGGGCTGAGGAGGACCAGCTTGTCCCAAGAGGGCAGAGGGGCTGGTTTTGAATTGGTGGTGCCATGTGAGCCCACTCTTCCCTGTGAATAGGATTTTTTAAAATTTTTTCTTAAAGATTTTATTTATTTATTTTTAGAGAAGGGAAAGAGAGGGAGAAAAACATCAACGTTCAGTTGCCTCTTGTGCGCCCCCTACTGGGGACCCGGCCTGCAATCCAGGCATGTGCCTTGACTGGGAATTGAACCAGTGACCCTTTGCTTTGCAGTCTGGCGCTCAGTCCACTGAGCCACACCAGCCAGGGTCCTGTGAACAGTTTTTATAGGGGAAAAGGTCCAAGTGACAGTGGAGGTTACCTGTGTGATCATCAACTTACGAGTCACACAGCTTCTCTTCCTTTCATGTTTAATTTTGTTTTTAATTGAGATGAAACTCACGTAACATAGATTAATCATTTGAAAAGTGAGCAACTCGGTGGCATTCAGTGGTTCGCAACGTCGTGCAGCTGCCGCCTCCCTCCGCTGCCAAACATTTTTGCCAGCCCCTGAAGCAAACGCCATCGGCCCATGGGATTCCCCCCTGTCTCCTCTTTCTCCCACTGCAGGCCTGGTGACCTAGAACCTTTGCCTCAGGAGGAGCCCAAGCTGGCCAAGCCTGAGATGTTCGAGAACCCGCTGTACGGGTCTGTGAGCACTTTCCCCAAGCCGGCTCCCAGGAGAGAGCAGGAGTCTCCCAAGATGCTGAGGAAGGAGCCCCCACCGTGCCCAGACACAGGGTCCTTGTCGCCCAGCATCCTGCTCTCCAAAGCCCAGGAGGCCGAGTGCAGCAAGGGGGTGGGCAAGCCGGTGCCCACGCCCACGTCCTTCCTCAGTCCCACGCCCCGGCTCCGCTCCTTCACTTGCTCGACCTCAGCCGAGGGCCGGCCGGCCGCTGGGGACAAGAGCCAGGGGAAGGCCAAGGCCCCCGCCGGCGCCCCGGTCCCAGTGCCAGCCAAGAGGCCTGTCAAGCCTTCCAGGTCGGAGCAGAGCCAGCAGGCGCTGCCCACCCCGGCCCCGCGGCCGCCCCTCCCGGTCAAGAGCCCGGCAGTCCTGCACCTGCAGTACTCCAAGGGCCGCGACTACCGCGAGAACACCGAGCTCCCCTACCAGGGCAAGCACCGGCCCCCCGAGGACTCGCCGCTCAGCAGGGCTACCACGCAGGTGCGCTGGGGTGCGTGTGGGAGTGCGTGTGTGTGTGCACATGCAAGCGACACAACCACCATACTGAGGAGTGCATGCACTCAGGCTCATGTTTATGCATGTGCACATGTATGACAACCACTGTGTCCAGGACCTGTGTGCATGGGAGCTCCCGTGCATGCATGGACATGTGTGTGAATGTGCATGATCATGATAACCCAGCCCAGGAGTGGGTTCCAGTAAACAGTGGTGTTGGGAGCTGTTCCATGAGGAAGGGGTGGAGCCGGGATTTGAACCCTGGGCTGTCATGAAGGTCCCAGCTCCAAGAGTGAAAGGGTTATAGGAGGGACTGTGGATAAACTCTGAGCCCGCCCAGATCATTTACATGTCATTAGTCTTCGTACTGAAGATTTCCCAGGATTGTGGACACTTCAGGTGCACTGTTCCCTTCCTTTTTATAAAATAGTTTTCTTTTTTTCTTTTTTAAAGATTTTATTTATTTCTTTTTAGAGAGGGAATGGAAGGAGAAAGAAAGAGAGAGAAACATCAATGTGCGGTTGCTGGGGGTCATAGCCTACAACCCAGGCATGTACCCTGACTGGGGATCGAACCTGCGACACTTTGGTTCGCAGCCCACGCTCAATCCACTGAGCTACGCCAGCCAGGGCTTAAAATAGATTTCTTTTCGAGCAGAACTAACAGTGCTAATAAGACTGTGGAGCCCGACTGTGTTGGGTGTAAGTCCCCCGCGCCCACCTCCTGACCCTGTGCCTTGAGCCTCGGTTTACTCATCTATAAAAAGGGGGCTCTTAGGGGAGCCTGCCTCATAGGTTTGTGAGGAGGCTTCAGTTTTTTTGTACGCCATTACTCTATGCTGTAGCTGACATCTAAGTCGTGTGTGTGTGTGTGTGTGTGTGTGTGTGTGCCATGTGTACACACAACATGATGTGCACGCATTAGAATGTGCTTGAAGTACTTAGAGCCCAGTACTCAGTGTCGGCTCTCTTTAGCGCTCTGACGAAGGAACCCCGACCCAGCGCACCGTGTGCAGGGACCTGGGGACCCTCTGTCAGACCTGGCCCGGTGAGAATGCAACCCTGACTGACCCCTTCTGTCCTTGGCCCGCAGTGAAGCGCCCGGTGAGCTGCCAGCAAGACCAGAGCCCCAGGAGCCGCGCCCCGCTACTCCGACGCTCTCCTGGGACTTCCTGTCGGCCCCTCCTCCCCAGCTTCCTGTGCAGGGCCTCACTCTTTCCAGGAGAGGCCCTGCTCTTGCGCGACCAGTGGAGTGTGCCGGCTCCAGGACTCCGGGACTTGTCCCACATGCGGAGGTTGGAAGGAAAAGCGCACCTGGTGAGCGACGAGCCCCCGGCGCACCTGGGCCCCCAGCGCACCTGGGCCCCCAACTTGATCTCGGTACTTGGGACCCAAGAGCCTCGTTCCGGTCACTGCTTTTGAAGAAAGGAACTGAAATGCTGATTTCCGGGTGGAGATATAAATAATAATAATAATATTAATAATAATAATGGCTGTGTGTATCGAGCACTCACCGTGTGCCAGGCGCCTGCTAAGTGCTTCACAAACATTGTGAGTTGAGTCTTCTTCAGCCGACCAAAACCACGTTCCCGGACCCCCCAGTTCAGAACAGCACGTCCTGAGTGGTTTGGGCAAAGCATTAAAAATTAAGGCCGGTACCCTGCCGGAGTGACACAGGGCCCGGCCTGCAGGTGGCTGAAGAGTGAGTGCTCATTCAGGGTACAAGGAACCTGACCTTGTAGTTGTAGCTTCAGTGACAAAAACTGCTTTAGCTAGAGCCCCAGGGGTTTGGGCAGAGCTGGTGTCCAGCCCAGGGGTCTGCCTGGGTCCCCTCAGCTCTTATTTTGAAGGAGGAAAAGCAGCTCTGACTTTGGTGGGGAGGCCCAGCTTCAGCCCAGGCCTCCACCAGGCCCCGTTCCCCCCTCCCTGCCCTCCCTGCTGTGGGTGACCTCCACCAGGCCACAGGGTGAGCCAGGCCCCCCAGTGCTTGTCTCATCATGCTAATAATAGCAGAGCCTCCGCTGCTGCCCCTGCACCTGAGCTCCCCACCTGGCTGCCCGGGGCGGGGGGCGGGCTTCTCGGCGCCCGGCTCCCAGACGGCAGCCTTTTCTTCGAGCGCTCGTGGCTTTGGGCCCCGCTCCCTCCGTGACTAGAATAGGTCGGTGATGTCTTTCTTTGTGTTGCTTTTCCACGTAACAGAATTGATGTAGGAAACCAAACCCAGGAGGGTGTGTGTGTGTGTGTGTGTGTGTGTGTGTGTGTGAGTGCTGGAGACGGGACACACACCCCGTGTCCCCTCGTCGTGTGTCAGTCTGTGGGACCAATAAAGTGCCTTTCTCACCCAGCTCCCGTCCGTGTGGCAGTTCTTCCTGGCGCCCGACCACAGGCAGCGCCTCTAGGCCGTCTGGGCTGCGGAGCGGCGGCGGCGGGGGGGCAGGAGAGGGTGCTGAGGTTAACTGTGGCCATGGGCCGGCATTGTGCTGGCCAGAGGGGACCGCTCGGACCCAGCCTGAAGTTCCGCCCGAGCCCAGAATGCCTGCAGATGTCACGCGTGTCTGCGTGACTCGGGGCACCTGCAGCCACCCCAATTCTGCCAGTGTCATCCCCTCGCTCACCACCTGCTGTCCTGCACGCCCACGTTCCTCACGGCTTGTGGAAGTGTTGGTCGCTAAGCTCCAACGACAACACATATAAACAACGCTCGGGTCGCAGGCCTCCGGCTCCCAGCGTTCTCGGGCAGCTTGCCCTGTCCACGGGTTAGGGAGAGGCCCCCAGCCCAAGGGGCCAGTGCGGGTGCTGCTTGGCTTCGCCCAGTGTGCCCTGGGGGCCTTGGCCTGGGCTGCCGTCCCCCCCACCTCCAGCTCCTTGGCCCCTGCTCCGGTTGAGACGCCACACAGAGCTTAAAGGAGCGGTGCTCTGGGCAGCCACGGGGCAGCCCGCTCACTGCCCTTCAGCAGTGGCCCCTGGAGACTGGCAGAGACAGGATGGGGCAGCCGCTGCAACCTCAGCCCCTCCCCCGCTCAGACAGGATGCCCGAGCCCGCAGGCTCCCTTCCTGGTCCCCACACACAGAGCCTGACCAAAGTCCCTCGGCACCAGCCTTCTGATGTCATAGGCCGAGGGCCGGGGTGGAGGCACAGCTTGAGATGCCCTGACCTCCTTTAAGCCGATCCCCCAACATCCATCATCTGCCCCTGAGGAGCAGGGCATGGATACCTGGGAGCCCAGTGGCTGCCTGGGTGGGCTGGCATGCAGGGGGGCGAGAGCAGAGAGCTCGAGCTCCCGCCCCCACCCAGAACGGACCTCAGGTCCTCCGCGCCATTTCTGGGGTGAGTGGCAGAGTGGGGTGCACGCTGGGTTCCCTGTCACCTTCGGTCCTGAGCTCCGGGGGCCTGAGCGAGCTCAGTGCCCCTCGTGCCTCTCGCCGAGGCTCCAACACAGGTGCAGCCACGCAGGACCCCGACTTTCTCTCATTTACCCTTTATTCTGATTCTTTCTTTCCTTTGACTCAAACTGGCTGCACCGAGCACCCCGACTCACCCACCTCCCTCTCCCTTGCTGCATCGTTAAGCCCTCAGGACAATGAGGTTCTGGTCAGCATCCAGCAGCCTTAGGAACAGGCTCCTGGGTCCGTTGGCTATAGAGGCAGATTTTCAATCAAACGAAAGACTGTGTCTTGGCCTCAGTGGTGCTTTAGCTCCAGACCTGGGAAAGAGGAACAATCCCCAAAACAGGCCCTGGCGGAGCTGCACAGAGCCGCTCCGTGGCTGAGGTCGGGACCAGACGCGGTGAAGGATCGGCTGGCCACCCGCCGCCCCAGCACCAGCCCGTCTGTAGAGGCCGTGACCTTTACCCCATTAGTCACTGTGATTGATGATGTTTTCCCTCTGTCATCCACCCCCTGGAAGCCTTCGGGGCCAGGTCTTCAAGCATGAGCTGCCTGTGACTCCGGGCACGGCACCATCTCCTCAAGAAATCTTCTCTCTTGGCTGCAAACTCCTGTTGGTGTCGCCTCGGGTTTTGAGGCCCGCAGGTGAACGGCCCCCTTCCGCTGGGCAGCACAGGCTGTGCGAACGCCAGCCAGACTCCGCCTGTCAGCTGACGGACGGCAGGGCCCACCGCAGCGCCTGGGACCGGGGGCAACCCTGGGAGACTTGAGAAACTCTCCCCCTTGTCCTTTTAACCGTCCAGCCCTGCGCCCACTCCTCGAGGTCTCTGAGCACCTCGGTCCCCGAGTTCCGGTTGCCACTGTCCACTGGGGCCCACTCCAGCCAGACTCCTCTGCCATCCCTGCTTTGCTCCCCGTCCTGGGCCTCCCAATCACCCCTACAGCAGGATGAGGAGGGACCCCAGAAACTGCCACCTGTTTACCACCAACGTTACAGACAGTCCCCGACTTAGGGTGGTTCGGTGGTGAAACTTAGGATTCTCTGACTGCACAAAGGTGTGGAAATGATACACATTTAGTAGGAAATGTGCTTCTGATCTTGAATCCTGATCTGTCCCATGGCCAGAGACACGGGGGCCAGCCGCAGCTCCCAGCCAGGTGCGCGACCTCAGGGGTAAGTAGCCGCTGCTGCTGTGTTGCTTGTGGCTTTTGGGTGTTGCATTCTGAGCACCTTCAAGGTGGGCGAGGCGAAGCTGTGGCATTCAGTAGGTGAGGGGTATTAAATGCACCTTCAACCTATGATATTTTTTAAAAGATTTTATTCATTTTTAGAAAGAAGGGAAGGGAAGGAGAAAGAGACAAACATCCATCAGTTGCCTCTTACACGTGCCCCACTGGGGACCGAACCCACAACCTAGGCATGTGCCCAGACCAGGAGCTGAACCAGCAACTTTTCAGTTTGCAAGACAACTCCCAACCGGCTGAGCCACACTGGCCAGGGCTTGACTTGTGATGTTTGCAATTTGCAAAGGATTTGGGGGGATATAACCCCACTGTAGGTCGGGGAGCATCTGTATTTTATGCCAGCTTTTCCTCGCCAGCTTCCTAAACCAAGCAGGCGGACTGTTGAACGAGCCCTCCTCACCAAGGGCCCCCCACTCCTGAGACTGCAGAGGCTGCTACAATTACTTGTTTTAAGAAGCAATTTTTTCCTCCTCTGCGTGATTCCCTGAACGCAGGTTTTGTGCCGACAGGAAGGTGCTGATCTGCAGTGGCTATTCCCTAGCAGCAGCTGGCTGGGCCCGGGCATCCCCACCCTCCCCGGCATCCCCTCTGGCCTGGAGGGCCACTCCCCAGGGACACTCAGCCTGCAGGCTCCTCCTCCTTCCTGGGCTCCAGTTCTCTTTCCGCCCGGATAGGAGGGAAATTAGGGAGCCTTTCAGAGGAGCGCACTCCCACAGCTACCTTCCCTAAGCCCAGCCCACAGGTTCTCCCTTCGCGGGTCCTTAAAATAGCTCCTTTCTCTCCCCAAACTGATTTCCATGGAGACCCAGCTCTCTGGGGGCAGAAGCATGCTCCAGGCAGCAAGCCCGCGCCCCAGGCTTCCCTCCAGCCGGAAGGGAGCCTCTGGGAGGCAAACGCCTGGTCTCACCCACGGAGACCCCCCAACCCCCAAGGACCCTTGTGGGGGCGTCTGCTCCAGGCCAGAACAGCACGGGCCGGGAGAGGCCAGGACGGTCACCGCCCTGTTCTGTCCCCTCTGGGTGGCTGTCTGCGCCCATCAGCTCTCTCTCAGGCCACAGCCCAGGCTTGTCTGCCCCTGTATCCTGGCCTCATCCCCTCAGCATGCGCCTGTTGACGGCTCGTTCCGGGCCTTGGGAGTC
Organism: Phyllostomus discolor; assembly: GCF_004126475.2. NCBI lineage: Eukaryota > Metazoa > Chordata > Mammalia > Chiroptera > Phyllostomidae > Phyllostomus > Phyllostomus discolor. Next base: position 4,071,037 of record NC_040906.2, on the reverse strand, counting down.
CGCGCATTCAGGAAGGAGGCCACGGGCGGGGCAGAGGTGGCACAGCCTGGGCTGCGGGGTCAGACAGAATGGGGTTTAACTGTCTCGTTTGCCATTTCCTAAAAGCATGAACTCACACAGGGCACTGAGGTGTTCTGAGCCTCAGCATCCTCATCTCCAAAGGGGGGAGCGGGGTGCCCTGCGCAGGGTGTGGTTGTGCGACCCCGTGAGCCCTGCAGAGACTCGCTGGGCTGGCCTGGCCTGTGGCACCCGCACTGGCACTGCAGCCCCGCCCTCCCCTGGAACTCTGACGGGGGTGGGGAAGGCCCGGGGCAACCCTGAGGGGGGCAAGGCTGGAGGTGCCTGAGCAGGGCCTTAGGGCTCTGTGGGAGGGTCCCGGCAGGAGGCAGGTAAAGGCCTCCCAGGTGTGGGCAAGGCCCTGACACAGGCAAGGCCTGGCACAGAAATCAAGGGGCAGGTTGAGGCTGGGAAAGCCTTCAAGACATGGGGCGTTGAGGGGCTAGTTGAGGCCAGGTGAACTAGTTGAAGCCAAGGAGAAGCTAGCTGAGGCCAGAGAAATCAGTTGAGTTTAAGGGCACTAGTTAGGGCCGGGGGCCTAGCTGAAGGGGGTAGCTGAGACGGGGTGGGGTTGGGGGTTGGTTGGATTGCTTTAGTCACAAGATCAGAGCCTCTCAGGTAGCCTGAGCCGGAGGCAGTGAACCCTGGGGACACGCAGGAAGTGCTCGCACAGGGACCAGCTGTGCTTCCCGGTGGAAGGGGTGGCAGTGCCGGCCAGTGCTCCTCGCCATTCCGACGCGGTGGCAACTGGGGACCCACACGGAGGCTCTGGGCCCTCGGCAGTTCTGCACCAGCCTATCCCCATAGGGCTCGGCACCAGCACTCCTGTCTCTCCCTCCGCCGGCTCCTTCCGTCTTCCCTCGCCGAGTAAGTGACTCACGGCCCATGCGTCCTCCCGCAGGACTCGAGCGGACAGTGACAGGCTGCTCTGTGCTCAGGAAGGCCCACACTAGGGTGAGGCAGGTGAGGTGCCGGGCACAAAAGGGAAGGGGCGCTCACTCTCAGGTGCCCACCTGAGCTTGCACGGTCTTACATGTGGCACCCCAGTGCCTCACTGGCCTCACCCCAGCCCCGGCCTGCAGAGCAGGTTGTGGGGGGCAGCCCTGGATGCCAGGAGGAGCTGCATTCCTGTGAATGACAAGGGGCCATGCTCCGCAGCCCTGGCAAAAAGCGGGCAGGGGTGGGGGGCAGACAGGTAACATCCTCCTTTGCATGATGTGGAACTGAGTTTTTGTGCATGGGATGTAAACTGAATCTTCATGCCAACTTCCAGCTTATCCCCAGAAACTGTCTTGCTCCAGTTCTTTTTTATTTTTTTTATTTTTAAAGATTTTATTTATTTATTTTTAGAGAGGGAAGGGAGGGGGGGAGAGAGAGAGAGAGAGAGAGACAAAGAGAGAGAGAGAGAGAGAGAAACATCAATGTGCGGTTGCTGGGGGTCATGGCCTGCAACCCAGGCATGTGCCCTGACTGGGAATCGAACCTGCAACACTTTGGTTCACAGCCCACGCTCAATCCACTGAGCTACGCCAGCCAGGGCCTTCCAGTTCTTTTTTAAAGATTTATTCATTAATTTGAGAGAGAGAGAAGGGAAGGGAGAAACACACACACATATACACGTCTAAGAAGAAAAGACAGACAGCAGATACCGGACAGAGGTGTTACCGCAGCTATGGTAACTAACTACACCCGAGGACGTAAATGAGAACACTCCCGAGATAAATAAAAAGATAGGAAATCAAGCAGAGAAATAGACACTTCTAAAGATCAACTCAGAATGCCAGTCCCAGTGAAAATATTCTTCAAAAACAAAGCTGAAATAAAGACATTTTTGAGATCCAAGAAAACCGAGAGAACTTGCTTGTGCCGGACCTGCTACAGAAATGCTGAAGGAATGGTTTCACGCCGGTGGGCTATGGTCATAGGCAGAAACTCAGCTGTTTGGGAAGACATGGAAAGCACTGGAAATGGTAAATCTGTGGATAAATATAAAAGACTTTTTCTCTTAATTTCTTTGAACCGTGATTGTGAAAAGCAAGAGTGATAACGTGTTGCTGTGGTATTTGTGATGTGTGCAGTGGGAAAGGGAGCTATGTGATTCCCCACTGTTCATGGAATGGGGCAGTATTAAGTCTGAATAGACGCGCTACATTGAAAATGTGTGTTTTGATCTCTGGAGCAACCGCCGCAGAAGGGGATTCTTGGGGACCCGGGCTTCTTCCAGTGGCCTCTGCTCCCACATTCGTGTTTCCTGCTTGCGCCTGGCCCTTGACCCTCGTCTGCCCCCTGCTGGGCCCCGCCCAATGCCCTCCTCGCTCCACAAACCACCACCGACGGAGTCCCTGTGTAAGAGAGACTTCCGTGAAAATTGGGGCAATCGATTGTTACTGTGGAATATCACAGCCACAAGTGACAAATAACTGTTTGACGTCTTTATTCTTGAAGGTCTTCCGTCCCCTGGCCACCGCCCGTTCCTCTCTCAGGGGCCGCACTGGCCTTCGCTCCGTGAGAACCCTTCCCAGCCTCACCACTGCGTCCCCTCGAGCAGCCCAGGCCGGCTCTCCATCTCTTTCAGAACCCGTCCTGGCCAGGCCTCGGGGGTTGTCACGTCCCAGGAGCCACCACCCTCCGAGATGCTGTGCTGCAGAGGGACAGCTTTCTCCCTGAAAATCTCCACTCCCAGCTCTTTAACCACTTCTCCTCGCTCCTGCACGTGGGTGAACTTCCGAGCTGTCTGCTGGCCCCCTTCTCTGTTCAACAGAGCTGTGAGCACCGTACCCCAGACGTGCCTCAACCCACTCCCCGGGCCGGGCTGTGGAGCCAAGCACGCGCCTTGGAGACCTCCACCCCCACCCCCGATGGCTGCTGCACTGTGGTACCCGCCTGGGGCCTCCCCCCTCGTGGCTCATTTGCTCACCCACAATATAAATGTAGTAAGCCCTCCCGTGTGCAGGGCACGCAGTGCCTGTCGTATTACACACAGAGCTCGCCCTGAGACTTTTTCAGAAGAAGACTGCTAAGAGGGTAAAAAGTCTTGTCTCCGGGCCATCTTCTCATTACTGAGAAACACCGGGCTACCCAAAGGCCCGCTTACGAAACCCAAGTCTGGTGGGGAAAGATGTTCAACATCACAAATTAGAACCTCCATGCAAACTTGCAATGCGAAATTACAACCACAATGAGATAGGACCTCCAACCTGTCGGAATGGCCGTCGTCAATAATCCAACAGACGAATGGCGGTGAGGACGTGGAGCAAAGGGACCCCTCATGCACTGCTGGGGGGGATGCAAATTGGTCCAGCCACTGCGGAGAAGAGTATGGAGGTTCCTCATAAAAAAAATTAAAAATAGAACTACCACATGACTCAGCAATTCCGCTTCTGGGGGGTTATTTATCTGAAGAAATCCAAAATATTAATTCAAAAAATATATGCACCCCTCTGTTCACTGAAGCAATGTTTGCAATAGCCAAGGCGTGGAAGCAACCTAAGTGTCCATCGATAGATGAATGGATAAAGAAGCTGCAGTACATTTGTACGATGGAATGTCACTCAGCCATAAAAAGAATGGAATCTTACCTTTTGTGACAGCATGGATGGACCTAAAGGGTATTATGCTGAGTGAAGAAAGTCAGAGCAAGACAAATACCATATGATTTCACTTATACGTTGCATCTGAAAATCAAAGTAAATGAAAAAACAAAACAGACAAACTACTAGGTACAGAGAACACAGGGATGGTTGCCAGATGGGACGGGGACTGGCGGATGGCTGGAAAAGAGGAAAGGATTAAGAAGTATAAGTTGAGGCCCTGGCTGGCATAGCTCAGTGGATTGAGCGCGGGCTTCGAACCAAAGCATCACAGGTTCGATTCCCAGTCAGGGTACATGCCTGGGTTGCAGGCCACAGCCCCCAGCAACCACATATTGATGTTTCTCTCTCTCTCTCTCTCCCTCCATTCCCTCTCTAAAAATAAATAAATAAAACCTTTGAAAATAAAAATTTTTTAAAAATTGAAGACCCTAAAACTTAAAAAAAAAAAAAGAAGTACAAATTGTAGTTACGAAATAGTCACAGGGATGTAAAGTACAGCAAAGGGGAGACAGTCAGTAATACTGTAATAACTTAAAAAAAAAAAAAAGAAAAGAATCCCAAGTCTGAATGTAAAAGTATTATTCCAGTTGTCTTTTGATGTATAACAAACCACCCAAGAAGTTAGTGGCTTAAAACAGCGGTGACACTCTCTTTGCTCACAGATCTGCAGCTTGGGCGGGGCTTGAACCCTCGATCACTGGGTGGGCTTGCACCACCTGGAGGTCCATTCGTTCCCAGGTCTGGTGGCGGGTGTTGGCTGTCAGCCGGAACACCTGTGGCCGCACCGCTGCAGTCACACAGGGTCACGTGTGCTGTCCTCTGCCTGAAGGAAGCCCACGTTCCAGGGGAAGGGAAGTAGACTCCGCCTTCTGATGGGAGACCGGTCAGAGAACTCGCAGACGTGTTTTAAAACCCAGTTGGGGGAGAGAAATGGTGACCGTAACTGATGGGCAGCCGGGGGAGGAGTCGTACTGCCCGACACAGAGAAAGCTCCTGTAAACTCCTCACTGTCACCTCTCTCCCCAAGATCCGCGTGTCCACCCTGCGCTGCAGCCCTCAGCTCCCCTGCTTTCTCCATCTCCTCCCCTCCCCTCTCCACCCACCTCTATTTCCCTCTCTGTCCCAGTTCCTGCAATCCCACCCCCAGTTTTTGATCAAGTTGAGTTTAGGTTTTCGTGTTTTCCCTTTCGCCATGGCCCATCTCCATCAGCTTCCTCAGCGGAACCAGCAGTCTTTTGTCCTAGGGAAGGTAGGAGGGGTAGGCAGTCCCCTTTAATATTCTCATGTATACGTGTGTGTGGGTGGATTTGCATATTGCATACGAGGTCTGGCTAGAAAAAGCCCATTCATTGTGAACATAACGAGAACTGTTTGCACGACATTGATGTGACCTGGCGGCCCAGGAGAGTGGCCCGGAATGTGCATATGTGAACAATGACGACTTCACTGTACTAGTCGGTGGGGGTGGTACGTGCCACTGTGTGAGGATGTGGCCGTCACATCCAAAATGACTGAGCGAGCACAGCAACAAATCTGCATCAAATTTTGCCTTAAGTTAAACATTCCTCTGTGGAAATTATTTAGATGGCTCGGAAGGCCACGGCTATGGGCAACTGGTGATTGGCAGCTTCATCACGACCACACGCCTGCTCACATATCATATCTCGTGCAGAGTTTTTTGGTGAAACATCAAATCACCCAGGTGACTCAGCCCTCCTACAGCCCAGATCTGGGGCCCTGTGACTTCTGGCTTTTCCTGAAACTAAAATCACCTTTGAAAGGGATGGGATTTTGGACCATCTATGACACAGGGGGCAAACACAAGGCCCGTGGGCCGAATCCAGCCCTCCACCTGGTTTTATCCAGCCCAGCACCCTGTTTCTACCCAGCGGCAATGCCGAGCTCCTGGCCCCTAGTTAAGAAGTAGTTACACGTGTACAGCCCTAAAGTTACATTTGGCCCTTTGAAGGCAACCGCGAGGCTGATGTGGCCCCCAGTGAACATGAGTCTGACTCCCCTGGTATGAGATTCAGGAAAATACAACGGGGCAGCTGACGGCAATTGGGAGAACTGTGTGAGGTCCCCAGGGGCCTACTTTGAAAGCAACTGAGGCATCATTGTTCTCTGTACAATGTTTCTTGTATCTTGTAGCTTCTTAATAAATCTCTATTTTTCTTATTACATGGGTAGATACCTTCTGGACAGACCATCATATATTTGCAGATTAACCCAGTAATTTAGATAGACTAGACACCTTTGTGTGCACATAACCCATCAATATAAACAGATGCACCTGCGCGTATAGGCAACAGGCACACTCAAGGGAGGGCCTCATGAAAAGACTATTTACGGAGGCACAGGCAGACACAGGAGAACTACCCAGCGGGAAGCCGTCCGCTCCCTTAGATCTGAGAGGGCGAGGCTGCTGCTACCTAAGGCAGGTGGTGGGAGCTGGAGCCAGAAAGAGGGGCCCCTGCCGGCAGCTGCGGCCACAGAGGAAACCAAGAACAAGCGGGAGGCAGAAAGGTGTGCATTGGAGATACCTCGACCTCCCTGTTCTCCTGTCCCTTTATTCCTCTCTGGTTCTTCCATTGGTCAAACCCAACCAGAGGCCAGAGAGCAAGGGAGCCCAGGTGGTGATACTGTCCCTAGGGGTCGGTCTCCGGACACGGACACGCTGGGGAGGGCAGAGGATGGATGGGGAGGTGAGTGGGCGAATGGAGAAAAACGAAGACCGCCCGTTATGGTCGATGGCACTCTTTCAAACTACACACACGCCGGGAGGAAGAGATGTTGGGGGGACCACATGTCCAAACAATTAGGAAAAACACACACTGACAGCCATTGGCATGACAGCCATTCTTAATTGCACGAGCTAATGAAGCAGGATTCTTGGCATGACTTACTCCAGGGTAATTTGTACTTGGCTTAGAAAGCAGGGTGGTTTTTATGACAGATTTTTCTAATTATGTTTCGCTTCTGTTAACACGAGGCTTCGATCCCTCGAGTAAACAGCACCTGATCCCCACGCAGGATGGCTCCAAAGTGCACTGAGCGCCAGGTGGAAGCCAGCCTGGGGTCCGCGCGTCACTGCCAACCACGCGGACGTGAAGGGGAGTCTTTGCTTTGGCTTCACGGGTCCCAGTGTCCGCCGCTGGGCTGTAAAGGCATGAAGAGCAGCTGCGGTGGTCCCCCAAAAGGACTGGCACTGACACTTCGCTGCGTGACAGCATCCCCTGGAGAACTGGTGAGAATGCAGATTCCCGGGCCCACCAGAGTGGTGGATCCCCTGGGTCTGGGTGATGCCTAGGAATCTGAATTTCAATGAGCTTTCCGGCTCCTTCGGCTGGAGGTCGGTGGCTTACATTCGGGGGAAATGTTTCTCAAAGGGCTGGCCACGCGACTCACATACAAAGGAAGCAAGGCGGTGTAAGGGGTGGAGCGGAGGACTGATTGGGGGCCCGCGCTGGGTTCCGGTGCTGACTTTATCACCGATGAGCTGAGGTCACTCACCTCCTCTGCCCTGTGCAAGAAGGTCAAAATGCACTAAACAGCACACCCGGAGGTAACCCCTGCAGAGTGAAAACCATGATCCACACAGAGCGGCACTTCGGTTTATACCCAGAAGCTTCTTGAGCAAGCCTTTCTCGGGGGACAGGGCTCTGGCCCTGCCTGCGAAGGCCGGTGAGCGCCATCCTGCGATGCGGCGTTTCCTACGTTTCGGAAAATTACTGTGCGTCCGGCGGCGCACGGGCCACAGGCTTCTCACCTGCTCTGTCTCGTTGTTGGCACCGTACCCCTGGACACCAGGGTAGTAACAAAAACTAGTAAAACTAGCCATCTCAGACGGTTGGTTCTGGTTCACCGTGTGGCATCCTGAGAGGGAAAATCCGGTGCACACAGCCTTCGTGGTGCAGAAGCGCTCGGAGATGACTCTAAATATAGACTCCCGAGACAGAGGGATTGTTCTGTGTCATTCCCTGGTTTCTTCTGCACAGCCTGTTCTGGGGGCTGGAATACAATTTTTTAATGAAGTCAGAAGGCTAAATTTAAGTGAACCTTTGCTCTCTGTTCGCTGCAACATGCATCCCTTACATTTAATTGGCTGTGGCTCTTGGCATCAGACCTCCAGGCAGCAACACAAAAATCAGACTTCATCATGCAACTGTCTTGGTTATGCCCAGAATCTTCCACAGTGACTCTTCCCTAATCTACTTAACGGATTGTCAGTGAATGCAGGTAAAAAGGGTTTCTAATTGTTCATCTTAAATCACCCTAATTGGACATGAGTATGTGATAATATGTGAGTTGAGGAATATTTTACGTAACGCAATTACTAATCCTAGACGACATATAATAAGCTTCCAGGGTTTTGTTTTTGTTTTTTTGCCAATAAATAGCCTACGAATTCTGCTTGTTATGGGAAATAAATTTGAACCGCAAGCTGTTCAAGCAAGCCGTTCAAAACATTTGCTTAAAACTTGGGTATGAAGTCAAGGGCCTTCGAGGGGCTGTAAAATCCGAACCGGCTCTACGCCCACGCTTCTCAGGCTTATGTATCCATGGGCTCACCCAAGGAGCCCACTTAGAAATGCAGGTTCCGGGCTACCCACGGAGAATCTGACCCGGTGGTTCTGAGGGTGGCGTGAAGTGAAACCCGGGACAGGCACTTTAAAGGACTCCCCAGAGGATGCAGATGTAGCTCGCTGGGGACCAACTCGTCCATTTTTCCTGCAGGAGTTCCTTCTCCCTTGTTGGTACCTGCCCATCCCCTTACCCGGGAGCAGACTCCCCACCCAGGCATCCCCCTCAGTACTGGCCAGGAGGAAGGTGTGTATCCGGGATCTGGGAATGTTCTTTGCGCTCTTGAACTTCTCTCGACCTGACCACATGACAACCGATCACGAGCAAGATAAACTCATGAAAATCTCCAGGTCACCGGCCTCAGGGATTTGCACAGGGTCTCGCACCACGTGCCTTAGGGCCAAACGAGAGCTCACGGTCATATGCATCCTTTACTTGACCTTTACTTGATCCTGGCTACGCCATAGGCTGGGCCTTACGTGTATTTTATAGAGGAAGAAACTGAGGTTCTGGGAGGTTGGGGAACTGGGCGAAAGTCTCACGAGAAAGGTGGGAAACCGAGTCTCCGAGCCATGTCTCCGATCTCCAAAGCCGCTCTTTCCAACGACGTTTGTTAAGAGTTTGGTTACGTTGCCAGGGTGTCTGGAGGTGGGTTAAGCGTTTTACATTAAACAAGAAAAACAGTTACCTCTCCGAATTAATGTTCTATCCAAGAGAAAAGATTCGTTCTGTATTCTACACGGGAAATTACTAGAATCCCAAGAAAAGTCTCCCTCCGTCCCCACCTCCAGACTTTTCACAATGCTTCCCTCTTATGGTCAGGCGCGGAGCAGAAATTCGAGTTGAGCCCTGAGCCCCGATCCCCCACCGCCCCGCTCTCCAGCCCTCTGTCCCTGCCCCAGGACAAGCCGACTGGGCCCCCAGGAGCTGGGCGGGACATTTTGAGAACTGTTCCCCCCACGGGATCAGAAATGGGAGCCTCACAAACCTACCTCTAGAACTTTCAGAACCGACATTTGCAGTCTGGGTGGTTTTGGGGTTTCGCTGGTCTGCTCAGAGTGCCGTTCGGTGTCTGGTGGGGGCCCGCGGCCTGGTTGGTTCATGGACAACCGTTTCCTCCCTGTCTTCACGCGGCACAGAGAGAGGGAAAGGGGGCCTCTCACTCTTCTTAGGGAGGGATACCGACCCCTCTAGCGGTTTAGGGCCCCACTCTAGGACCTCACTGAACTTGAATTATCTCCTAAAAGCCCTATTTCTAAATACAGCCCCACTGGGGTTTAGGGATTCAACACATGGACTTTTTTTGGAGGAGGGGGAGGTGGGTAGGGAGCACAACCCAGGCCACAGCGGACAGATTCAGTAATCTTCCAAGAAAGATGCAAATGGACAGCTTTCCTACTGGAGACAGAAAGCTCTGTCTGAGAAGATGCCCTTTCTTTTTTTTTTTAAGATTTTATTTATTTATTTTTAGAGAGGGAAGGGAGGAAGAAGGAGAGAGAGAGAGAAACATCAATGTGCGGTTGCTGGGGGCCGTGGCCTGCAACCCAGGCATGTGCCCTGACTGGGAATCGAACCTGCGATGCTTTGGTTCGCTGCCCACACTCAATCCACTGAGCTACGCCAGCCAGGGCAGAAGGTGCCCTTCCAATCCTTCTGTGGAGGTGGCACGGCCAGCCCCGGCTCCAGGCCCCCAGATGGTGCTCGGTGGCTGACTCTGGTTCCCCAGGGTCTTGCGCACGGCATGCGCAAATCCGTCTGTCTGTGCACACTTCCTGGCGGCGTGCTTCAGCCGTGAGGGCTCCCCTGCTGGGTTTCGGACAAACCAGGTGAGCTTGGGGCTGTCCTCGGCTGGGCTCCCGAGCAGCAGAGCCCGGGACGGGGCGTCTCCTCCGAGAGACTTACTGGAGAAATGCTCTCAATCCGGGCATCTGGCTGGATGGGCAGGGAGGCAGGGGGGTCTGGGGAGGAAGTTAGGCTGAAGTGTAGTTTCAGGAGGAGTCTCACCTCAGCCTGTCCCTTGCGGAGCTCCAGAACATTTGTTGGGTCATGGAGAGTGTCCCATCAGAGGCAAGGGCACAGGGCACCTTTGCCCACTCCTGACTGTCATCGGCCACCTGCTGGGCATCTCTAGGAGGGAAGGCAGCTCCGGTCAGCAAGGGCAACACTCCAGAGAAGGGGGCGGGGGTGAGCTTTCAGCAGCTGACACCCACTACCACAGGGAGCTGGTCCACCCGCTGCTGCGACAGAAGACTGGGTGCGCTCCAGCGACACCGGCTCCAGACCCTGCCCTAGCGGCCCCTCTGCCCCAACACTCTTTCCCCAGAGCACCTCTGGGCTAACTCTGGCGCCTCCTCTGAGCTTCGCTAGAATCTCACCTTCTCAGTGAGAACCCCTGCACCCCACTGACGGGCACACCTCACCCCCTCCCTTCACCAGCACCTGAGCTCCGCCCCACTTCTTCCTGTCCACAGCGTCACCACCCATGGACACACGGGACTTACTGCCTTAATAATGTGTTCGGGTTTTTTATGGCCTGTCTCCTGCATTGGGATGGAGGCTGTTTCAGGATGGAAATACTGGTTGAGCCTGAGCACCTAGAAGAGTGCCTGGCAAGTACAGGCACTTAAAAAATGCTTGTTGCCCTGGCTGGTGTAGCTCAGTGGACTGAGCGCGGGCTGCAAACCAAAGCATCGCAGGTTCGATTCCCAGTCAGGACACGTGCCAGGGTTGCAGGCCACGGCTTCCAGCAACCACACATTGATGTTTCTCTCTCTCTTTCTCCCTCCCTTCCCTCTCTAAAAATAAATAAATGAAAATCTTTTTTTAAAAAGGTAAAATTAAGAAACAAACAAACAAAAAAATGCTTGTTGAATTGCTCAGTCTCCAAGGAGCCCTGACCCACAGAAAGGAGGCGGTCAAGACCCCGAAGAAATGATTGCCATCCTTTCCCTTTATAAGGGCGCTAGCCAGTCCATCGGGCTGTCCTGGGGCCTACAGGAGGGGCCCCCAAACCCCCAGGGACACACAGATAATGTCATGCTGGGGTCCAAATGAGAGCAGCGTGGCTAGTGTGCCCCATGCAGCTGCTCGACACTGCCCTGCCCAGCGAGGCTGCTGTGCCCAGGGCTCGTCGTTAGCCTCAGACTCGCCCTTCCAGAATCGCTTCGTCTTTGCTCTCCCCCAGGAGGCTCGGGCTGGGAGAACCGTGGCCACCCAGTAGTAATGCCTCCCTTAGCAGGACTTTTCAAAGATGCAGCAATGCAAAGGCGTGGAAGTACTCACACGTGATGATGCTTCCCGAACGTGAAGTGAGGGATTTTCACAGCATGGAGAGTGCTCACTCACGTGTGCACACCCAGAGGTTAGTGCCCACGTCCCTGTCCACGTCCTGACTGCCCTACAGAGAAGGGGTCAGGGACAAGTCCTGAAAAAAATACGTTTAATCATCCCTTCCTAGCCTTCTCCCCAAACAACTCACGGGTAGCTGACGATTCTTGGCTCAGACCAGATGGGCAAAGGGTTTAGGCAGATGTTACCCAGAAGAGAGTGCGTACGAACGAGGAATAAACAAACGGATGGAAAACTGTTTAATTTTATTTTTTTATATTTTTTATATTCTTAGATTTTATTTATTTTTAGAGAGAGGGGAAGGGAGGGAGAAAGAGAGGGAGAGAAACATCCATCCGTTGCCTCTCACGCGCCCCCAGCCGGGGACCTGGCCCACAACCCAGGCCTGTGCCCTGACTGGGAATCGAACCAGAGAACTTTTGGTTTGCAGACGGGCCCTCAGTCCACTGAGCCACACCAGCTGGGGCTAAACTGTTCGGTTTTACAGAAGAAATGCAAATGTAAACAACAGTCAGATAGGATTGTCATCTGTAAAGCTAGAAAAAAAATGGGTCTTATTGTGCTACCAAAACTGCTGAACATTCTACATCATGCGTGGAAATGTCCACGTGGGGGAGGCCCACGGACAGCTACACGGCTGGATGTATTCAGAGACTTCGCTATCTTCCTAGTCTTTCATCCGAGGCAGTCAGGGCCCTGCTGGAGCCCCGTTCTACCGAAAAATAATCTGACGCTGAGGGGGGAAGCCTTCGGAAACCAGCCGCAGGGGTTTAGGCAGGACTGCATGGCAGGGGGAGGGAGGGAGGCTGGTGAGAGTCCCTCCAAACTTTCCTTTGGCCTAACTCTCCTTCACAAGGACCGCTTCTGTAAAGCCGGCCTACTGAGCAATGGCGCCCCTCAAGGACAGACGTGTTTTCGGGCCCTCAGGCCTTTCACAAGTCCCCAGGTGATTGTGTGATGAAGGGCCATTCGCTTTGTCAAAGATATTTCATGAACTCAGGCCAAAGTGCCATTTGCACGGGTTTTCTTTATGTAACCTGACTTTGTGCATGAGCCAGATAATGAACCTGAACCTAGAATCAAAATACTCGAACTATTCTGGCTGGGACACCAAAGCCGACTGGGGCAGGGGCAGATTTCAGAAAACACTGTGTGTGTGTGTGTGTGTGTGTGTGTGCGCGCGCGTGTGCACACAAGGATGACTTTTGCCACACTGACCCCGTGGACCCACACACAGAGCACCGGCGTTTGGTGTCTCAGCTGGGACAGCTCGTTGCATGTACGGTTGCCATGGATTCATATTCCCAGTAATTTCCACAACTTCCCCCCGTACGTCCCTGTTAACCTGGAGTCATGTTAATAACCATTTTATTTTCAAAATTCAGAAATTTAAAACAACCTATGAAAAGATCCTCTGACATCTTATGATCTTCCTTCCCTTTGCACGTCACTCGGTAAAAATCAACCACAATTAGGTGCCTGTTCTGTGTCAACCAGCATGGAATCGTCAATAATAAATGCTTTATTTCTCACAAAAGGCATTCACTTTAAAAAAAAAAAAAAACAGCTTTATTTAACCATGAAACAAGTCTCACCAGAAATGGAATTGAAGGTATTTTTTTTTCTTTTTGTTTTCGTTTTTAAATGGGGAAGCTGCTTAACAGGGTGCCGGCAGTTTCAGTTTCTGGAGCTGGCGGCTCTGTGACAGAGGTTTCCCCGCCCAGCCCCTAGAGACACCTGCCCCGACCTCCTTCCCTTGGGGAAATTCATGGAATGGGGCTGTTTAGTCCCCCAGAGTGGAGCAAATTCCCACCCACTGGTCTCGGAGATGCTGTGAAATCACAACCAGGAATGCAGGGCTGCTGAGGAAGAGGAAGGACGATTTCACCCGTCCCCTGGGCCTTCGGTCTGGCACCGGGGACAGGCAGGCCGAGCCCCACCCTGTGGCACGAGGGGCTGTCACCTCCCCAGTGATGCCAGGGCACAGCAAGACCCTTTTCCCTCCGCTCTGAGAAGCCCCTACTCCCGACCGAGAACCTGGGTTGCACTTGGTGTCTACTGGATACTTAGCAAACAAGCGTGCCTCCCGCCATGCAAGATATTTATCTATCTGTTCGCAACCCTGTCCCACGTGCCTTCTCCGTGGTCCCGCTGCAGAGAACGCCGTGTTGGTTAGACGCCCTGCAGAGCTACGGATGCCTCGTGAGTCGTGGAACAGCCAACAGCGCTGCCTGAGATGGTGGCCCCTCGCTCTCTGTTTAGGGGGAAAGAGAAAATACGTCTAATGTATGGCAGCAGTGCTTTCTACTATCTCAGGTCTAATTCTAATATTGCCGTTTGCTACTTTGGGGTTGCTAAGCTTTTCTCTACCGACGGGTACTGTTATTCAGGAGAGAGTTTAGCTTACACAGAAGTTCGTGGAATCTCAGATCCAGAAACTTTTCCCGAGAAGTTTGGGAATGTGTTGCTGGGTAACGCGCCAAGTCCTTGGTGAGAAGAGCTGAGGGCTGACATCCTCCCTTGTGCTGAGATTTCCAAGTGGAAGACCCCGACTGACTGACCACCAGGGGGACATGACCATTCTGTCTGGTCAGCCCTAGTCGTCTCTTGGGCTTGCCTGCCATATTAGTCAGGGTTATTGGGTGGCCAGTGAACATACAGACCCGACAGAAACCAGCTTCAGTAATGCACAGGGAAGTGCTGGCTCATGTAACCAGACTGGGGGGAGAATAGGGCTGTGTTACTTTCAGGAATGGCTGGATCCAGGGGCTCTAACACTACCAGGATTCTTAGTTTCTTGTCTCCTCTACTTGCAGTGTGTTTTTGCAGACTAACTTCATGAGACATGGGAGGGGGTGGGATACTAGTGGATCCTGATGCACAGACTCAGGTGTCCCAACCAAAGCAGGAAAAGGGCTCCTCCCTCCCAGATCCACTTTTGACATTCCTGCGGGGGACAGGGATGAGCGAGGCTTCCTGTGACCACCCCTGGGACCGATCTGTTGCTCAGAGGGGTGGGAAATGTCACCGTTGTAGCCAGGAGCGTGGGATCTGTTGATGAAAGTTGCGGGGGGTGGGAGCTGGGCAGTCTCAACAAAAGACAGGCCCTACATCTCCCTTCTCCTGGGAACTGTCCCTTCCCCTCGATACAGAAGGAACTGTCCCAGAAGACCGACCCTTCCCCTTTGCTGGGATAGTTAGACATGGGCACTGGCTGGCCCATCGGTCTCTCCCAGGAACTGGGAAGTGGGGCTTAGAAACGCCCACATGGTCTGCGGCTTATTTGTGCTGAGGAGCTGCTGGAGGAACCGCTGTCTTTTACCATCAGGAAGGGAAACAGAAAGAGCAGGGCAGCGAGACAAGAAGGAAAGGAAGCAGTAATACTGAGGGATGCAGGTGCAAAGGGCCGAGCACTCTGACAGGACCCGTGTCCCAGTTCCCTGGTGCTGGTGCCCGACCCCATCCCTGCTGCGAACTCTGGGCAGCAGCCCACACCCTTGTCACCCCACACCCCTGCCCTTCAGGAAGCGCAAACTGCATTTATGTGGTTGGCAGCCAAGCCTTCTGATACTAGCATCCTAGGATAACAGCCATACCCCGGCGCCCCGACACGCAGTGCAGAGCGTGGTGGAACGGGTGGGTTCCCGCACCTGTCCTCCTCTGCTGAACCCGAGCGCTCTGACTCTGTGACATCCTGCAAGTGACTTGACTTCTATGTGTCAGTTTCCTCACCTGTAAGGGGAACCATCCAGAGTAGCTACACGGTTGTGTTGTGAGAACTAAGTGAGTCGATCCACGAAGAGCACAGTGCCTGGCACGTGGAACTCACTCAGTACACATTCGCTGTTATTCCCAGTAGGGGAGGGCAGCAGTGTCTGGGAGACGGGCCAGCCAGGGATGGGGTCCCAGATCGCTAGATGTCGAGCCCTCTGGTGGCGACCATTCCAGCCACTTGGCTGCCCATATGTAGAGGGGATAACAAGGGCTTTCTCTGAAAAAGGTGAATTTCACTCTAATGCTTGTATTGCTCTTCACCAGGATGCCCTCACCAGGATGCACCAGGATTGAGTAACTTAGGAACAAGTACATCTCTTTACAAGTCCTTCTGCTGCACGTGCTCTGGGTGAGCCAAACTGCACTGTCGGCTGAAACAGAGATTGGACGACGGAGGGCGGTGGTCAAGGGCACAGATGCTCAAGTCCAATGACCGGTGTTTGAGCCCGGGTCTTGCCGCTAACTGGCCTGGTGCCCTCAGACAATTCACCAAACCTCTCCTGCCTCGGATTCCTCAGCTGTAAATGAGGGTGAAGCAGCTAACAGTAGCTCACAACGATCCCACTGAAAACAGCTGTTGGGAGGACCCAAATGGTTGCATTAAGTGGAACACTCGGAAGTTTTGTGCTTATTAGTTATCTTCCGCAGAGCCCAGCACCTGTATTTGTCGATAACATGGTTTTATCAACAAATACAGGTTCATTTCTGTGACTTTTTCATGCAGATGTAGTACATGAATAATGTATGACAAGTAGAAAATATACATCAGGCAGAGAAAGTACATGTAACAAAAATCACTAGTAATGCCACTGCTCAGAGACAATACTATTAGTATTTTCCTATATCCCATTCATTGATTAAACAGCATTTCCTGAGCATTTAATATGCAGAAAGCTTTACGCTCTCTTGCTGGAGCTATCATGGTGAGCAAAAACAGAACTAGTTCGTGCCCTGTGGAGCTTACGGCCGAGTGGGCGGAAACACCTTCATCAAGCAATGATACACACGCGTGTGAAGGTGCAAGTGTGGTGTGTGCTGTAAAGGAAAGTACGTGGATGGCAGGGAGATCTGACCTAGTTGTGGGGGTCCATTTTCTAAAGGTTATGAGGCAGTGATTCCTGAGCTGAGAATTAGCTCATAGAAAGTAACTCCGAGAAGGCAGAGGGGAGAGTGTGACCAGCAGGAGCGAGGAAACCCAGAGGCCCGGCTGCAGGAGAGAACACAGTGGGGAGGAGGGAGTCAGGGCGCCAGGGATGCTGACACTGCCTTGCGCACCACACCAAGCTGCCGACTTAGGGAGAGGGCAGGCGTAGCGTAGCTCAGTGTGCTTAGTTTAGAAATTATATCCTCCGGTCCTTAAACATTTTTTCTTGCCAGGGATGCATTTATTTTACATAAATTGGATTTAGAATACATATTGCTTTTATTATGAACTTGTTTTGAAACCATAAAATACGGCAATTTACCTCTTATTGTTGGAAATACAGGTTGTTTTCAGCCTTTCCACTTTTTCTATGGTTTTCTCTGCATGGACATTAGTCCAAATAATTCTTGGCATCAGTTTCTGCAAATGCAATTGCTGGTTCTGCAAATTTATTAACATATTTTCATCATCATCGTGTCTGGAAAATTAGCAAGTTCAACTGTCAAGATCTGATGCTATGGGATGCTCTGGGCTTTCGAGGTTGGTATGACTCTCACATTCAGACCTACACAACCTGCTTCATTTTCTCTGGCGTGTGAGGAAGTCCTGTTTCTTTCTGATCCCCACAGTCCTTCCCTCAAGTTCAGATCACTCAGTACTAGCTGCCAACAAAGTATCCTTTCCAACAGCTCTAGAAGCCTGACTTGTCCTACTCTTGGGCTCCTTGGAAGAGGAAAGGCCGTCTTATCTGTGGCTGAAGGGTCTTCCTCTGGACTGGAGACACACTGGAAACGCAGCCAGTGTCTGACAGTCCTTCCCTCTCCTCTGGCCTCCTGCTGTGCCCAGTTCTATTTCCATGTACTGAGGTCACTACCTTGGGGTGAGGTTCAGATGATTCTAGGACAGACTGAGGTGTTCCCTGCTAGGAGCTAACAGACGCCACTTCCTCCACAGCCTGCGTCTTCCATCTCACGTTTCAACATCTGGCAAACTGGCCTTGTCCTCTTTCAAAGTCCTGTTTGTATCTTGACCTTTAGATTACTTTCTAAGGACCCATTGACCATTAGGCCATGATGATTAACGTAACCAATTGATTCACACCTTCTCGAACTGTTCTTTGCATTTCCTTTCTTCATTGTAAAAAAAAAAATCCTGTTTCCAGGGTCTGGGGTGCGGGGATGCTCTCGCTGAAGCAGCCAGACAGTGCGCAGGCCGTGAAAGGATATTGAGTGTCTAGGTCGAGTGAGGCTTGCCATGTGCCAGGCACAGTGCTAATCGCATTCTATAGGTCACTTCTTTTAATCCCCATGGCAGCCCTGTGGGACAGGTATCATTGCAGTCCCCATTTTGCAGGTTGGAAGCTTTGGGAGGGTTGTCACTCGTCCACAGTCACGCATCTACTACGTGGGGAGCAGCCCCCACTTCTGCTCGTAAACTAAGGAGATAAAGCAAAGGGAGGCAGACCAAGAAAGAAAATGTAAAACGCGGTTAAGAAGCAAAGGAAATGTATGCAGGCAGGCGGATGCGGCCTCTTTCCTGTCTCCCTTCCAACCACGACTGAGCCACCACGAAGACCCAACGCCTCCCAGCGGCCGCCTCTGTCCCCGCAGCGGTTCCAGCCGCCAGAGGGTGTCATTAACCAGCGCCCTGCGCCGGCGCTGACCACGTGCGTGCGTGTGGCGTAAGACGTAGGGGCGGGGAGGCGGGTCTTCCGGCTCTGGCCAAAACCATTTCCGACAGGAGCCGGAAGACGGTGCCGGATGGCGGCGGGGGCGGCCTGCTGCTGTAGGTGAGCGGCGCGGCTGCCCGCCTTCCCGCGCCCGCTGGTCGCCCCATGCTGCGGGCCACGGCCGCCAGCCCCCGCTCGGATCGGCGGCGCTGAGGCGCGGGGCAGCGTGCATCATGTCGTCGGCCCTGCGCGCCGCCGACTTCCCCCGCTGGAAGCGCCACATCTCCGAGGAGCTGAGGCGCCGGGACCGGCTGCAGAGGCAGGCATTCGAAGAGATCATCCTGCAGTGTGAGCGGCGGGCGGGCCCCGGGAGCGGGCGGGCAGACGGGTCCTGCAGAGGCACGTGGGGCGCCAGCGCGCATCGGAGGCCGGGGCCCTGGCGGCGCGCGCCGATCAGAGCCCCGGACCTTTTGTTTAGAATAAAGCGTTCTGTTTCTTTCACGCTACCCTTGGGTGTGACCGTGCATGGTTTCCCTTACTGAGTTGTGTTCTCTTCGTAGGCGGGCACGGTTCACGTTTGTGTTTGGAAATCCCAGCAGCTCGCCCAGTGCTCGTGCCCTTAAATAGGCAGGCTCCAGAAACGGACGCCGACTCGCATTAACTCGCGCGGTCAACATCGTCTTCTGAGTGTCATTGAAATGTTTGGCCTTTGATTCTGCACGCCTCTTGCCCTTATTCCACTTCGGTGTTCTGTGGCTGTTGCACATTTCGAGTCTTCACTTACGTTGAAGTTAGGACATCATAGCACTTACTGTTAGTGAAAACTTCGATACGAAAGAGGTGGTTTTCTTCCATACCCGCTGCAATTTGAGCACTAAAATGTTTGCACCCTTAGATGCGTTTTAATGAGCGTTTCCTAGCTCCCCGTTTTCCCAGTTTTACACAAACTGGTGACGCTTTTGAGATGAGAAATGGGCACACTTCGGTCCCACGGTTTCATCCAGCCCTTGAGGTCAGTCTGATGCGTCCCTCCCGCTGTGTTGCCTGATGAGGTTCACGGTAATAGTAGTTGCCCTTTGTTGAATTCTGATTGTGCCGGTTCCCAAACCCACCTGTACATTAGAGTCACCTGGGGGAGCTTTTAAATAAAATTACAAAGCCCAGGCCACACCCCAGACCAACTAAACAGCAGTATAGAGGGCTAGAACATGGCATCAGTATGTTTTTTAATGCTCTGCAAGTAATTCTTGTGTTTGAGTACTGCGGTGAACATTTGGCAGGTACTGTTTTTACTTAATCTTCCTGAAAATTCTGTGAATCAGGCCCCGTTGTCCTTTTTACCCTTGAGGCGTCTCTCAGGTGGCAGTCCTGCAGGTTAATGGCGGGGCCTAGATTTGAACCCAATTTGATGGCTTCTAACTTGCATTTGCTTTTCTCACTGGGTCCCCCAAGAAATGGCACCTTCTCGCTGAGCCCATCCTCTTAACAAAGACAGGAAGGAAGAGGGATGGTGGCCCCCTGACTGGTGCTGTTTGTTACCAGAAGCACAGGCAGCCCTCTTACTCGAATGTGATTCCTTCTTTGGTTAAGTAAATTCAGGCCATCAGGTGTTTATTGAATGTTCTTTAAAAGCTCATACACATTGAAAGTCAAAATGAGCTGGAAATCTGACTCCACCCCTTGCTGGCCATTTTTTCCACCGGCCTTTCTGAGTCTGGTTTGCTGTTGCATCTATAAAATGGGGGTGAAGCTTGCTCTTCCTGCTCCATAAAATCAAGGCTGTGAGTGTGCTTGGAAGCCATGTGCGTAAGCCAAGTCTGTAAGTGGAAGGTGCCTGTAATCACGTCGGCACAGTGTGAATGTCCTTCTGCAGTTTAAAATGGACACCGTGGTGGGGCGCAAGGATGTCATATACCAGGAGAGGTCAGTCCTGGAGAGGGAATGCACCTTTGGAGAGCTGGGTGCACCTGAAGGGCTGGGAGGGGCAGGACAGCAAGGATGGCGGACGGTCCGCAGCCCAGCCTTCTGCGTCACCCCTCACTGTCTGGCAGCCCGGGTCTCCCGTCCAGGCCCCGCCCCTGAGCCTGAAGACAAAGATGAAAAGGAGCCAGGGGACAGGCGGCGTGGTCCTGCCACCTCCGCCCGTCTCTTTGGTGAGGAGAACTTGGAGGAAGGATGCCTCCGGAAAACCTCACATCCTTGAAAGACCTGACGTGATCACAGGGCCCCCAGCTCCCGTGCGACCTGTGGAAGGTCTTTGGTGCTGGTGAGCGTCCCAGGTGGGAAGCGCGGCCCTGTTCTGCCGAGCTAGTTCCTTCGATGAACGTAGATCAGGAGAGTGTTCTTTTTCTGCCCACGAACTCCACTTTCGGGTGTGAGGGAGCAGCGCAACTCAAGACTCTAAGAGAAGAAAGAGGCTCTTCCTTCGTGAACAGTCACTGGCACAAGCCCTACCGAGCTTTGTTTTTGAGCAGTTGCAGTCTCTGACTCGGAGGGCTTGCAACAGCCCCCACCAAATGTCGCTCTTCTCCGAGTTTCCCTGTGGTCACTTTCTGGCTCTGGTCGGTGTACCCCGCCCACATCTGACCTTGCCAGTCCCCTGTGTGCCTGGCCTTTCTAGCCCTGGCTTTTCTTTTGAGCTCCTGCACTGTGGCCCCTGTCACGTTTGTGACGTCCAGACAGAGAACTAGTTTTCTCCCTTGAGCCCCCCGCTCAGGCGCTCCCTGCCACGGCAGCGTCTTCCACGCGGCTGCCTGAGCAAGGGACCTCAGGGGATCTTTGACCTCCTGCTACTAAATACCTGTTCGTGTCACTGGCTCCTCACCATCGCCGCTTAAGAAAGGTCTGAATTTCTCATCCTGCCCTCTCTTTGCTGGCCCCAGCCGTTGTCTCCAGCCACCTCTCAGACAGCGCTGCTGGTCGGTCCTCCCACCCGGGCCGTCATCCTCACCTGTGACACTGTCGGAGAAGGCCAGTAAAGGATCCCTCTTCTCTTCCTTTGTATGCGTGGACGCTCCCGCACCCGCCCCAGGACACTCATGTCTGTTTCCCCAGGGCCCTGGTTTGAAACCCCATTGCCGAAGGGTAGCAGTAGGCCCAGCTCTCCTGTGTTGCTGAGCGGTGCATAGCGTTTTGTTCTTCCCTCGTGTTCCGGTGCGTTGTTTTTCACTCGCAAGGTAGAAACAAGCAACTGTGGGGGTAGGTTGCCTTCACTGGGGAGAACGTTCTCGCAGGATTGTGTGCGTGGGGTCCTCTGGCCGGGCTGCCCGTGCCGAGGGCAAGCAGCATCTGAAGAGCGTGTGTTCCTGGATTTTGGATAATTGATGTAATTGGTGACAAAGTACAGTCCTTAGTACTTTGATACCTGATAAAAGCGAAACCTACCCAGTCTTCTGGAGTTCCTTTTTGTCCAAATCTTGATAAGACAGTAAGTAGTAAAAAAAGTGTGTATGAGGTTATATAATAAATAACCTGATTTTTCCACCACCCCCCTTTTCTTGGTAGATAACAAGCTGCTGGAAAAGTCGGATCTCCATTCAGTGCTGGCCCAGAAGCTGCAGGCGGAGAAGCCGGACATACCCAACCGGCATGAGATAAGGTATTCTGACACCGTCCCGTGTCATCCGTGTGTCCCCCTTGGTCGACGTGAGTCTCAGTTCAGTTGTCACTTCTCTGACTCGGGAGCAAACCAGGTCCTGCCCCTGCGCTCCAGTCCCGGCAGCTCTTTTCAGATGGGAACCTTGGAAGCCAGATGCCGCATTCTGCTGCGTATAGTGCGCGCTTCTTGCCCAGATTTTTTAGGGAAAAATAAGGATGTGCCTTACGCATGGGCAGTACTAATTCCGTATCTATATACATCTTTTAAATTCTTGTATTTATGCTTATATGTTAAAAGCGTAACTCTAGAAAGCAATAGCGATCCGTTTGCAAAAAAAAATACCTGGAATATGATAATACAAAAAACAAGTATCTAGATATAGAATGAAAATTTGAATTAAAAAATTTAAACATAAGATTCTTTTTTTCCCTGAAATTTTTGGCCCAAATTGTGGGTGCACATTATACATGGCAAAAGACAGTAAATAAAACCATTTTTTTTTTTTAAGGGTAGGGACCTCCCCTCCTTAAAGGGCTAGCATTAGTAAGATGCTGTAATCCAGAGGGATTGCTTAAGGCCGGTCACCCGGCCAGATTCTCTCCAGCCAGCGGGGCCACATTTTCTAAACAGCCAGGCAGCATTCTTGAGCAGATTTACGTGGATCTTGTTAACACAGGATTGCCACAAGTTGCTTCTTCTACAAAACAGGTCTATTTGATACTTTTTAGTTCAGTGTTTTTCAACACGTTTTAGTAGCTTGTGAAATTAAATTAGCGGGTTGCCAAAAACCCTTGTGTGGTTTTTTTTTTTTTTTTTAAGAATGATTAGGAAAAAGGTCTGCATTTTTATAGGAGGGCGAGTATTATCTCATTAAACATGTGTTCACGATGGGGGTTTGACGTGTTCCCAAGGGTCATTTGAGGGCCACAGTCAAAAAACCTGAAAGCCACTCTTCATCAGAGCAGCATAAATGGAATCATTCTAGGGTCTTCTGCCTTCTTTTTCCACGTGTTTGTGTTTGCACATTAAATTTGATAGTTTGTATGGAAACAGTACCATTGCTGCTCTAAAATCCATTCTTATTTTCACATTTAGCATTTTTAAGAACAAGGTTGACAATAATTTGGGGCTTTAAAAAAAACCCAGAAATGTTAGGTGTGGCTCAGCATCTTTACTCCTGAGGCTGAGCGGGCTGTGCAACTGCCTCTCTGCCCCCCCCCCCCCCCCCCCCCCCCCCCCCCGTGGTTCCTTGGAGGGCTGAAGGGTGGGTGGGTTTCCTGGCACACCGGTGCGGGGAACAGGAACAGACAGCCCGGTCCGTCCTTGCTTGCTGACCGTCCAGCAGGGTGTGCCCGGCTGGGTCCTGCGAGGCCCTCAGCGGTACGGAGGATACTGGCCCCAGTGTTCTGGTCGGTTTCAGGGGTAGGGAACGCCGTGTCACCCTCCCGTCTGAATCACTCAGTGGAAGACGCAGAACAATTTCTTTCTACCAGGTTAGACTCTTGGTGATGATGTTCCTGTATTTATCTGTCAGTCAGACTCACTTGCTTAGAAAGGTTCTGTAAGTTCATATGAAACAGTTCTTTTTACTGGATATCACTGGGGCGAGGATTCCATTGGAGCGCCTCCCCCGCCCCGCCCCCCAGTGACTTGTGTTCGTAATCAGGCCTCTCCTGTTATTTTCCACATGTCGTCTGTGGTTCCTTTTTCCCTGGGGGATCACGTCCCTCCCCACACACACTCAGATCTGCAGGGCTGTGGGCTCTGCCCGAAGTCCCCTGTGCATCTGTCCCTTGGTTTACGTTTATTTTGCTGCTGCCTCATTCCCCCCCCCCCCCGCCCCCACCCATCCCCCTTTCGTCTGTCCTCGGTCCTTTCCCTCCTGCACTGTGGCCGCGGCGGGCTTCTGCACCTGGTGTTGGTGGTGCTGGCCTGGTGTTAGGGGTACAGAGAAAACTGAGTCTAGTAGGGTGTGCCTCTTCAGGCTGTGCTTGCTAGTGCGATGAACGTGTGCACAGAAGATGGCTGCCTGATGGGCTTGTTAAAAAAAAAGTCTGCCCTGGCTGGCGTAGCTCAGTGGATTGAGCTCGGGCTGCAAACCAAAGCATCGCAGGTTCGATTCCCAGTCAGGGCACATGCCTGGGTTGCAGGCCATGGCCCCCAGCAACTGCACATTGATGTTTCTCTCTCTCTCTCTCTCTTTCTCTTTCTTTCTCCCTCCCTTTCCTCTCTAAAAATAAATAAAATCTTTAAAAAAAATTTAGCTGAGCACATTTGAGGATCTGATTGGATATAGTGAGATCTGATCTGTGAATCTGGGGCATCCCCTGTAGCGACTGGAAGGGCCTTCGAGGAGTTGGACAGCACGGGAAGTTTTTGTGGGAAGAAGGGTGGGGCGGCGGCGCTACTAACGACCGAAAAGAAAGGCTTATTGCCCCTCCCAAGAGTTTGTATCTTGCAGATTGCCTCTTCCTTCGGGGAGGGAGGAAATGGAGAGGCCCTGAGACAGATCACTTTTTAGATGTTAGCTGAACTTGTAGACTGCTTGGTTGATCTGGAGGAGGTCGAAACTGCAGTTTGATCAGGTGTTAAATCTTGGTTTGAGATTAGGGGCTTTTAGCACAAGTGACGCCCTTTAGGTTTCCTTCTCCTTCCTGCCTCCTTAAGTCTTGCCTGTCTTGTCCTAATGAATCTTAATAGAACTGTATACTTGAAACCTGTATCATTTTATTAACCAGTATCACCCCAATACATTTAATGAGAAATCTTTTAAAGAGTTTATTTATTTATTTTTAGACAGAGGGAAAGGGAGGGAGAAGAAGAGGGAGAGAACATCAGTGTGTGGCTGCCTCCTATGTGTTCCCCACCGGGGTCCCCTCCCACAACCCAGGCACGTGCCCTGACTGGGAATCGAACCAGCAACCTTCGGTTCACAGGCCAGCACTCAATCCACTGAGTCACACCAGCCACAGCAAATTGAATGAAATTTTAAAAACTCTTTTAAAAGCTTTACTTATATCAGTTGACTTCCCTTTTAAGTATTTTAATCCCTTTGCTTACTAAAAAGATTAAAGTTAAATTCTTCAGCCTGGAAATAGTGGATTCCAGTAGTTTTTTAAGTAGGCTTCCTGGACATTTCTTCCCAGCCCCTGATCGTGCATGCGGACCTCAGAGAAGCCTTCTTTAACTGCCCTGCATAGGGCAGGCCCCTGTCGCTCTGTCTCCCATCCAAGCACGGCCCAGGCCTGACCCTGCTCTGCTCCTAAGATCAGACGAGGTCGGGTGCGTTCAGGGTGGTAGGACTGTAGACGGGACCCCTGTCGCTCTGTTCCCCTCTGCTCCTGCTTAGTTTCCCGGCACATCTGACCACGCGCCTTCGTGGGACTGTGTGTTGTCTCTGCCCGCAGCCGACTGCCAGCTGCAGGGGTGAGGAGCTCTGCCTGTGCTGCCTTGTCCCGGGAGCGGTGCCCGGCACGGCGCTGACCCTCGTGTGCTGGACCCGCGAGCAGCCCGCTCGTCTCCCCCACAGTGACCTAACCTTCGTCCCCAACACGCCTGGTGGTCGGGCGGTGGCTGGTCTCCTTCCCGCGTCAGGTTTGCAGTGGCTTGTCGCTCTGCTCGCCCGGGGACCCTGGCCCGCCGTGTCGGCTGTGTCGCCGTGTTCAGGGTTGAAGTTCTGGAGTTCATCGTTCGACTGCCTGGTTGAGGGAGCTTGGGGTCTGATTTGTTTCCCCCTCTCTTTTTTGCGCTTTCTCTTCATCTGCCCGGTTCGGGGAGTCAGTCCGGGACACGATGGCGCGTGGAACGACGGCCAGCTCCAGGAGATGGCCCAGCTGAGGATGAAGCACCAGGAAGAGCTGACCGAGCTGCACAAGAAGCGTGGGGAGGTGAGGACGGCCTCTCTCTTCGCCTGTCGTCCGCTCCGTGGGGGTCTCATGGTGGGGCAGGCGGGCAGCCGCCCGGGCTACATGTGGCATCGCCAGCTCTGTGCACGGGAATGAAACAGCGGGACAGGTGTGAGGCCTTGGCCTCCATCAGTGAGGGGGCGAGCCATGAGGTCACTGCCCGGTGTCACGCCCCAAGGCGGCGTGAAAAGGACGGGTAAAGACACTTGAAAGAAAAGCAGCTTTCTGCTTGGTCCGCTGAAGGCCCTCCTAGTCCCTTCCTAAAGCTTCTGAGAGAACTCGCAGAGGCATGTGACAGGTGGGGGCTGCCAGAGAGGAGGGGCTGGGGGGCAGGCGCATGGGGTAAAGGGGTTGCTCTTGTGGTGACAGATGGAAACTAGACTTCTGGTCTAGTAGACACAGATGTCAAATTATATATAATGTCACACTCCTGAAATGTCTGTGACATTATAAACCAATGTTACCTCGATAAAGAAATAAATTTTTTGAGAAGCTTTTGAGTGAATCCTGAAATTCCAGAAAGAATCAAATCCTGCGCTGTGTTGACCCTGGGTGACATTATGATGGCAAATTATGAAAAGATGCAATTTACAGATCACCTGAATCGATCATTTTGTCAGCTAAAGAGTGCAGAAAGGTAGCCGGGGTGGAGGGGTAGGCAGGAACCTGGCCTCCACAGGACCCCTCGTCTTCCGCCGAGCCTGCCGTCAGCAGGGACGCATCACACGCGTGCCCGTGAGCACCCCCTTGGGCTCCTCTCGGCCGCCCAGCTCATCTCTTCCTTCCGTGGGCCGACCCCACGGGCGCCCTTCCCTCCCTAAAAGTGAAACAGTCCGCCGTTCCTTAGTTTTCAGCCGAGGCCCTGCCGCCCGTGTTCATGAGCCTGCTCTTCCTGCCCACAGTTGGCGCAGCTGGTGATCGACCTGAACAACCAAATGCAGCAGAAGGACAGGGAGATGCAGGTGAATGAAGCAAAGTGAGTAGATTCAACGTCTCCCTCGGGACTGGTCATGGGGTCGCGCCCCTGTTTTCTGTGCTCTGTGAGCAGGGCCGGCGGTGGGCGATGTCAGGTGACAGCCGTGTCGGACTCACGGCGAGTGCCGTTTTGGGCATGCATGGCAAGGGGTCTTCTTCTGCCAGCTGGGGGCGGGGCGGGGGGGGAGGCAAGGACAGTTCCCTCAGTGTTCCAGGTGCCCAGCATACTCCTCGGGAGTACCTCTGGCCCTTGCAGGTGGCCCTGTGGCATTTGCATTTCTCCCCATGGCCACGGGGTGTGGCAGCTGGTGTCGGCTGTGGTGGAGGTGGGGCCAGGATAGCAAGCATGTGACCCTCGAGAACAGGGATGGGTTTGTGGGCAGAATTACTCTCAGTGCAGGAGAAGCCTGGCAGACAAGATAAACAGGGAATCAAGCCTCAGTTTCGTCTGTGTCTTTTCCCTTAATATGCGGAGAGGGGTGCCTAGAGGCCTAGAATGGTGGAGAGCCTCCTCAGGTGTTCTCGCTCGGTGAACAGTAGAGCTGATGGAATGCATGGGGTTTCCAGCCCCGGAAGCCTCCATTGACCACTCGATTAAGCAAAGGCTCCCTCTCCTTCAAACCCTGCTTTTCTGAAAGGTGCTGTAGTAGTCCTTCGTAGTCTGGATGCAGATGCTTGACCGCAGATGCTTCCATAGTCTGGAGGCAGATGCTTAGACTTGACTGCAGATGCTTCCTCTCCTAATGGGGTGTCCCAGGGGTTGGGGCTGGGCTAAGCTGAGTGAGGCGTGATAAAGATGAAGTCTCCTGCACGGTGCCTGGTGTGATGGCTGAGGTGCCCGAGCCAGTACCGCTCGAGCACCGGTCCAGGTCCTCTGGCCCTGGTGCAGGGCTCCTGCGTGGTGCCATCCCTCTGCTGCGTGTCTGCTTTCAGAATCGCAGAGTGCTTGCAGACGATCTCGGACCTGGAGACGGAGTGCCAGGAGCTGCGCAGTAAGCTGCAGGACCTGGAGAGGGCCAACCAGACCCTGAAGGACGAGTACGACGCCCTGCAGATCACGTTCACGGCCCTGGAGGAGAAGCTGAGGAAGACTTCGGAGGAGAACCAGGAGCTGGTCACCAGGTGGATGGCCGAGAAAGCCCAGGAGGCCAACCGCCTCAATGCGGAGAATGAAAAGGACTCGAGGTGGGAAGTGAATCCACGGTGTGTGGGTTCCTTGTTCTGTGAGGTCGCACCTAGGTCTTTGAGAACAAGGAAGCGAAGCTGGCAGCTCCAGCCACAGGGTGGGGGATGCCAGAAAACGCTATTGAAACTAGAAATAGCAAGGGTGGATTTAAAGAGATTTGTATTTATAAGAACACTTTGGCAGCTGAGCAAAGGATTACGTCTCCAAAGGGCTTTCTTTGGCCCAGGCTGATTTTGCCAGTGAATTATTCCAGTGTTTTGAAGAGAAAAGCTAAGTTTTGAGTAATAGAAATATTAAACCAGAATTAGAAAGAGATTGAAATCCCTCCAAGTTTTGTAAAAAACTATTTAGGCCATACCAAAAATCCGATTTCGCTAGTATACAACTTCACATGAATATAGATGTGAAATTCCTAAATCAAACTCATTTTACGTTTTTTAAAAAAGTCCATTGAAGTTCTGCTAGGATTTATCCCAGGAACTAAGAGATGGTTTATTGGGAAAGCAATGAAATATATCTTGTTAGCAAATAAACGATGTGACCACTTTATTAGATCCTGAAATGGCCCTTTGCTCAGAATCAGTTCCCGATCCTGGAAAAACCCCCTTAAACTGGGAACAAAAAGTTTTCATAAAAACAGCCAATAGTGTGTGTAACAGAGGATTCCGTTTCTTTAGGGAAATTTGTGAAAATTCCCCCAGAGAGGCTCCTACAAGCGTGACGAAGGTCCGTCGTCCTGCGTGCATCCCCATCCAAGCCAGGGAGAGGAGAAGGGAGGGCCCCTGGCTGGACTCGGGGAGAAGTTTCGGCCATCCAGCCGGGGAGGGTGCCGAGTGCGGGCTGACGGGCAGGGTGGGGGCGGCCGTGGTGCCCCACCTAGGAAACCTAAGGAAGGTCATCTGAGAAACTGATAATGATGAGCCTTCTCCAGAGATTAGGGCACAGGGTTTGAAATCCCACGTCAGTAGTTTAGGACCTGAAAAGAGTATTGCAGTTCATCTAAAACAGTGAATGAGTGAATGAAAACGAGAGTCTTAGTAACAGCACTAGCCCTACCGAATCACGTACTGAACCCTAAGGTAGAAGTAGAAATGTGACCGTCCACTGTTTACTTTGTGAAAAGTTCCTAAACCGAGTGTCGGTGGACTTTCTAAATGTTAAAAGGAACAGAAATAAAGAGTGGGCTGGGTAAAATTTTTAGATTTTTTACCGTCAAAGAACACAAACAACCAGGACACACTGCTATAAAACAGACATCTCGAACAGCACCCGTGAGGAATGAATGGTGGGCGCTGAGACGGACGGGTCAGGAGAGTGACCGTGGTCAGTAAACCCAGCAGCAGGGCTGTTGGGAGGCAGGGGGGAGGGTGGGGAGGGGCAGTCCACTTGTGCAGACTGGAGGACAGTGGGGTGACTGGGAGGCAGCCTGAAAAGGGTCCCTGCTTGCTGGGCTTCGTCCTGAGGAGGTCACGAGTCTGGTTCCCAAGTGTCGAGGTCACTGGCCATTCACTGCGGTGAGTGAGGAGAAGCAGCGTGTCCCTTGGGAGATCAGTCAATGGTGATGTTTGCATGCAGTGGGGCTTTTGTCTTTCTTGGTTTTCTGTATTTTCTAACCCTTTTCAGTTTCTACCATACTACGAAAAAGTATTTTATATCCTTCCTGTCTGGTGTTGACTGGGAGTGAAATAGCTTGTCCTAGGCCTCGGAGCTCGGAGGCAGCTGGAGGGAGGGCAAGGCTGCGGGGCTGCCTGAGGTGTTGCCCTGCGTGCTGGAGGGGGAGGCGCGGGAGTGTGTGGCTGCTGAGGAGAAGCCCCGCAGCCTCCCCGTGCGTGGGGGGGACAGTGCAGCCTCTCTGGTGGAAGTGGTCCTCTAGAATGTTCTCCCAGGGGTGTGCGCACACACGGACGTGCCATCCTCTGCTTGCCTGTGTACTGTCCTTCCCCTTCCAGCAGCTCCGGTTTACCTGGTTCGGCGTGGTGCACTGCTTTGGGATGGCTGGTCGTGCCCTTGTCCCTGCCTCCCTCACTAGGCTGCGGCACGCGCTGCAGTCCGGCACCTCGGCTGCTGCGGAGCTGGAGGAGTGGGAAGGCCGCCTACTTTCGGCTGTTCTAGAAGGCCGGGGGCAGGTGTTTCCCTCCCCCGTGACCTTAGGGCTGCCCTTGGCCCCTTGCAGACCAGGGCCTTTCCCTCGGAGGAGCGTGGCCCACACGCCGCACACCATTCCAAAATGCTGCCTTTCCCTCGGAGACAGCTCCTAGGGCGTGTTTTCGGCTAGAAACAACTTGTTAAACTGGTCTTTTGGTCACTTGTGTTGTAACTTTTCATCTTCCAGGTGTAAGATTAAGATAGTAACATACTTTTTCAAGCTATAATAATCTTGTTCCTTCCCAAGACTCTGGTATGTCACCTGGAGGACTTTTCCCCATTTTGAGAATTAATCATCTGCTGGAAGCTTAAAGAGAATTGTAGCAGAGTTCTTTTTCTTTCTTTTTTTAAAAATTTTAATTGTTGTTCAAGTACAGTTTTCTGTCTTTTTACCCCCATCCCAGCCCACGTACCCATCCTTCCTCACCTCCCTCCCATTACCACCCCCCCTAATTTTTGTCCATGTGTCCTTTATATTTGTTCCTGTAAACCCTACCCATTCCCCGCTGAAATTCCCTCTTCTCTCTGCTCTGGTCACTGTCAGTCTGCCCTCTATTTCAGTGTCTCTGGTTATATTTTGCTTGTTTCTTTGTTTTGTTGTTTAGGTTCCTGTTCAAGGTGAGATCATGTGGTATTTGTCCCTCACTGCCTGGCTTGTTTCACTCAGTATAATGCTTTCCAGCTCCATCCAAGTTGTTGCAAAGGGTAGGAGCTCCTTCTTTCTTTCTGCTGCATAGAGTTCCATTGTGTAAATGTACCACAGTTTTTTGATCCATTCATTTACTGATGGGCATCTAGGTTGCTTCCAGCACCTAGCTATTGTAAATTGTGTTGCTATGAACATCGGGGTGCAAAGGTTCTTTTGTATTGGTGTTTCAGGGTTCATAGAATAGAGTCCCAGTAGTGGAATTGCAGGGTCAAAAGGCAGATCCATTTCTAGTTTTCTGAGGAAGTTCCATACTGCTTTCCATAGTGGTTGTACCAGTCTGCAGTCCCACCAGCAGTGCACTAGGGACCCCTTTTCTCCACAACCTCTCCAACACTTGTTGTTTGTTGCTTTGTTTATGATGGCCATCCTGACTGGTGTGAAGTGGTATCTCATTGTGTGTAGCAGAACTCTTGACCGGAGCTCACTAGCAGTGCTAGAGTTCCGGGCCAGGGGTGAGACCCCGGAAGGAGGCCAAGGGGAGACAGTAGGGAGCGCCTGCATTTGGGACTGGGGAAGGAGGACAAGAACGGTTTTCATAAAAATGGATATGACCGTTGGCAGCATTCAGACCCTGCCACGGCCGAGACCTCTGGGTCCAGCCCCAGCTAGCTGAAGTCACATGCATTCAGGTGACTCAGGACTCACTGCACCTGCACGTCCTCATCTGTCAAATGGGAATGTCACCACTCGGCCTCCGAGCGTTGTTACGTGGACTGAACGAGTTAACACGTGTAAAATAATAGGACTGAGCCAGGCACAAACATAATAAATTCCAAGTAAATCTTAACTGTTATTCTTCAGGCTCCAGGTGTGTTTGTGTGGGACTGTGGGCTGCAGAAGGCAAACCGAGACTGACTCTGGATACACCTGATGCGCCTTTTCACCCTGTGCAAGCCCTCCGCCCCATCCGGCCGGCCTCCACCGCGCCGGTTCACTGCCTTCTCTAATAGCGCGGCCCTCCCTCCAGGCTTTGCTCCGCCGACGTCCTTCATGACGGGATCCTCACCGCTGTTACCTGTGTGGGTCTGGGGCTTCGGTGTCTTTGCCTAGGGCAGTTCTTATTTTGGATGCAGTGAATGTTTGGGTGTGTCCTTAGAACTGGCTGATTAAGAGCCAAAGCCCCGTGCTGCCTCCAAGCAAACATAAACAATGGGCTTTGTTGTTGTGTTTTTTAAACAGGAGGCGGCAAGCCCGGCTGCAGAAAGAGCTCGCAGAAGCAGCGAAGGAGCCTCTGCCAGTGGAGCAGTAAGTAGAGACACGAGAATCAAAACTGTGCCCTTCTTAATGTGATTTACTCTTTTTAAATAGCTTTTTAAAAAAATTTCTATGAAACCACTGTATAGATTGTCAAAGGAAGGGTAACAGGCTTAAGGGAGAAAATTAAAGAACACTCACTACCTTCCAGAAAGCCATTCCTGTTGACGCTCGTCACGCGCTGCGAGCGTGAGTTCTGACTCCCTGCACCCCTGACAGCCGACAGCCCCGCTGTTTTCTTGTTGGCACCGACCGCGTTCTGCCCCGGCTGGAGCTGGGGCTAGGGCAGGGGCTGGGCAGTGCGCTGCTGGGCTGGCTCTCCTCCTGCTCTCCCGCTCTGTGACTTTAAGGGGACATTGGGGCAAACCTTAGACGCGTAAGTGAAGGCAGGGGCCCCGTGGAACAAGAGGAACAGAATCAGTTGGAGCTTTTCCCGGCCTGGGGTGGGGAGGAGGGTCTGCCTGACAACCAGAGCTTTGTTTTGAGGTGGTGGCTGTTCTGACGACTGAATTTTTTTTTTGTCTCCAGTTCGGGCTGTGTTCTTTTCTATTGAAATATAGCCTGGAATATGGCATTAGAATTACGATCTAGTTTTTTTAACTAGATAGTTTTACTAGAGTTTTTTTAACTCCACAAAGGTGGAGGGGAGGGGTTTAAATTCCGTTCTTAGCCATCTACCAGACACAGGTGTTTGTTGGTGAGAAAACAAGAATGCGCTCACACCGAGCTTTGCTTCAGGTGTCGGGCGTGCGTTTCTTCTGCACTCTCAGATGTGCAAAGGGAACTTCACACGTCTGTTCCCGAAACCGTGAAGTAGATAAATACGTGACCTGGAAGTGAGATTTGATTTAGACGTAACAGCGTACAAAGCGTCCTTTGCCTGCCTCCCGTTTGCCAGCGTGAACAGGTGACGAGGTGTGAGCGATTCGGCCGGTGGAATGTGCAGAACGGGGCCGAGCTGGGGTGCAGACCCAGGGGTTCTGGCGTCCAGGGCCTGTTCTCAGCCTCCGTGCGCCCCTGAGAGAGGCGTTTCTGGGGGAAAGGGCACTTCCGTCTTTGAAGGGTTGATGATCGGGTGCCAACCCCAGTGTTTGCTCATGGCGCTGGGCCTTTGCGGAGTGCCGGTACCTTTATGGCTGTAGAGTTCTACCCGAGAGCGTGTGCATGGGCTCAGCTCACGTTTGCCGCTCCTGCCCTCTCTGCCGGTCTGTCCTCGCCCTGTGGGAGCACGAGTGACCGCCCAGACCGCAGCGAGGAGAAAAGGAAGCCCGGCCTCGTCCTCTTTCTCCAGGCCAGCCCTTGTTGCCCTCCGCGCCCTGGCCCGGGCTGGGCCCGGCTACGTGGACTCCCAGAAGCAGTAGCCCAGGACAATAAGCTTACTTTGACTTGGTTTAACTTGCTCGGCAACAGGTTCCTAAGTATATATTTGCTTTATCCAGATAATCAAGCCTGAAAAAAAAATCTTGCTTTCAAGTTCTTACGAATCCAAAAGTCAGGTGATACAGCCTTGGGTTATGACATCTTACTATTTGACTTCTCTCTGAAGATTGCAACTTGGTAGGAGGTCACTAAGACCAAAATAATGACTTGCCCTCCCCCCTTCCAGGAAGAGGGGGCAAAAGGAGCATTCCAGAGGTGCTTTGGGTCCCGTGGGGTGAGCAGAGCAGAGGCGTTGTGTTCCGAGGACTGGGTGACGTCACGTGAGACGCAGTGGGCTCCCCAGGCGTCAGGAGCACCGGGCCCCTCAACTATAAAGTACCCCGAGCCAAAGTGGGTTGTGTTCGGATTCTGACAGAAAGTGTGAAAAGACTTTCCTGTTTTTTATATTATTAAAATAATATTTAAAATGGTTGTTAAGGCAGCCGTTGACTTCCTTGTGCTGTTATCGGCCCCTTTTCTTGTTCACCGGGACCTTCCCCCCCACTCCATGTCCTGTGCTGCGTAGCCGCCCCTTCCTGTCCTCTGAGCCCCTCCGCCGTCTCGCGGGAGCTGTGTATTGGTGAGGACAGTCCAGTGGTTCGAGGGCAGGGCCCTTCGGCTGCAGACCGGACTTCTGATGGAGAGACTCCACCTTGCTTCTGGTTAGGCGGTTTTGGACAGAATAAACGGTCATTTAATTGCTTTCCAAGTGTGATTTAAAGGACCAAAGGCTCCCTTTTAAGGTTATTTTCTGCTGCAGTTCCGGATTTGGATGGAACGGGTTGGACGTTTAGAGCGTGGCAGTTCCTTTTCCTCCCGCGAACCCTTAACCACGGCTGTCACGGCACAGCGCAGGTGGTGCGTGGGTAGGAGGTGGGTCAGCGTCTGCAGAGCAGGCCCATCGCGGCGTGCCTGCCGAGCAGAGTCAAAGACTCGGCCCCCTGCCCCTCTTTCCAGGGACGACGACATCGAGGTCATCGTGGACGAAACCTCTGAGCACACCGAGGACACGTCTCCCATGCGAGCCATCAGCAGAGCGGCCTCGTAAGTAGCCCCGTCCGGCCGAGAAAGGAGCGCTGGGGCGCGGTTTGACGGCGCGTCGTGGCCCGACAGAGCAGCCCGGCGCGCCCGGGCCTCTCCCCGGCCCCGCGGCCCCTCGCGCACAAGCACAGAGACCAGCGGGCTCCTTGTGCCCCCGTCTTGCACTCGGCTCAACGGGAGGCGGGCAGCCCTCCCTCCTGCTGCCGCCAGCTGAGCAGGGAGGCGGGGCAAGTCCAGCGGCTTCCCCAGAGGTGGACAGAGGTTCAGACCTTGTCAGGCAGGGCGACTAGTTAGGTCATCCTGTTTATCTTACTTGGGCTCCGGGGTTCTTTCGGTTTGGTAAAGCAGGGCTGAAAGAATGGGGACTGGTTATTAACAGCCAGTTAAGACAGTTTCGCTGTCAAAAACATGGTTTCCAGGGAAGCCAATTAATAATGCTAGGGAACCTCGTTTCCTCTTAAAACCTCGAGGCTGGGTTTTCCTCCTTCCTGCCCATGGTCGTCTGGTGGTTTGTACTGCGGTGGGCTTCTCGGCAGGGGTTTGGGAACTCATTGGGAAACGTTCTCAGGTACCTGATTTTGTGGACTGTTTTTATTGATTGATTATTTGGGAAAAATGTTTCTAAGGTTTAAACCTATCCTCCCCTCCTCTTTAGTAAGCGACTCTCGCAGCCTGCTGGAGGCCTTCTGGATTCTATCACTAATATCTTTGGGTAGGTTAGATCTCTTTCACCTTCCCTTGTCCGTAATGTGTGTAAATAAACCTGAGTCTGTGTACGTGATTTATTATAATTCCTGTAAGCACACACTGGAATTTCAGTGGTGCGGACTGGACAGGTGCCTTAATGTCAGCTTTTCATTTGGCTTCTTCCTTTCTCCTCAACTTCTTTCTCTGACCCTTGCTGCCTGGTGACCTCGGCCTTACCCTCTACCGCTAGTCTGTCCGAGTCTCCCCTTGGGGGGCACCACTCTTCCGACGCTGCCAGGTGAAGCCATTACCCACCCTTACTACCCTACCCCGGCATGCGGGTGCGGGTCATTGCTAGTCACGCTGATCACCGCTTCGCTGCCCCCTGTCATCCGTGTCCGTGTGCTAACCGAAACGCTTTGCATGTTCCGAGGGGCGCCGCCGGCCTCCGAGCGGGGCGGTGGGGTGAGCGCTTTGTCCAGCAGCCACGCTCTCTCCGCTCTTTCTTCCCGTGCGTTCAACTCCACCCCGACCGTGGTGTGTGCTGAGGGGGATTGTGACTAGGCACCGAGCGTCCTTAAACTGTTGCACAAAACCACCGGCGGGCTCCTTCCGAGCCGGCAGTTCCGTTACGTCGGGAAGGCTCCCCAGGGGGCTGCTGACCGGGAAGCCGCTGTGCAGGATCGCTCCTCCGTGTTGGGTTCTGGAGCCCGTGAGCGGCAAGCGGAGAGAACAAGTGTGTGCCGCCTGTCTTCCCAGTTGTCGTTGGAGTGAGGACGCTTCTCATGTGGCCGGTCATTCTGTAAGGGGTCCAGAGGGGAAGAGAAGCTACTGGTTAACGAAGGCCTTTGAATCCCTTCTGGGTTTGGCGGACGATCAGCCTTGTGCTGTCCTGCCTGACGTTCTCCTTCCTGTTGCTTCTCAGGAGGCGCTCCGTCTCTTCCCTCCCAGCCCCCCCGGACAATGTGGATACTCATCCCGGTTCTGCTAAAGAAGTGAGGGTCCCAACCACCGCGGTGTGTGTCTTTGTAAGTACGACTGCCCCCCGCCCAAGCCTCATGTGGCAGCAGCACGGCAGCAAACGGGCCCTTTCTCCCGCGGCGGCTAAGCTCTCTCGTGCTTTCTCTGTAGTGCAGGCCTTCGTGCCTGTCGGCTCTGTCCGATGGGGGGAGTCCTGTATTTTGCTTAGCATCAGACGACAGAATTTGTGACAGCCATCCTCCACCATACAGCACTGGCTGAGAGAGAGGATCGGAAGCAGGAGGGATGGGACAAAGGAAGACTAATTAGGGGTGCTAAGACATTAATAATTCGAGCAGTTGCTCTCACCAGTTGCCTCCAGTTTAGAGTCGGAGTCCAGTCAGTGGCCTGTGGTGAAGGGTCAGTAGGGCACTGTTGGCTCCGTGGTTCATGTGCACACCTGTGAGGCTTCCGACTGTTAGGAGCACGTGGTTGGAAGGAGGCGTCAGTTCCTGGCGGGAGCCACTGCACTGTTGGGGCCGTCGGCTGGAGCTCAGAGCTGGGTCCCCACTGGGGTCGGGGTGCAGACACGGCCAGCTGGGGGGGGTGGAGAGTGCATGGTCAGGGCCCCAGAGCACAGGGGTGGACGGACAGATGGGAAGAGCAGGGCCCAGACCACTGGGCTGACTCTGGGGTTGTATGCGGTGCCTTGGAGGAGCCAGCTCTCAGGGGAGAGCAGGACTTGCTGTGAAAACGGGGTGGAATCTTTATGGGGGAGCTGTCAGTTCCAGGCGTAAGGAGGGACTTGAATCGTTAGACATGTGTACACCATGAACTGGCTGAGCCACGGACCGCCTTGGGCGTTGTCCAGAGAGCCCCACCGCGCAGGCCCGGCCGCCTCCCGGAGGTCGATGATGATTGGTAAAAGGTCTGATTGCACCTGACGTCACAGCCCTCCCTCGCCCTCAACTCCCAGCAGCCCCTTTTTTTCCTCCCGTCACATTTTGAGTTGTGTGCACGGGGCAGTGGGGCTGCTGACACTCTGGAATGCTGTCAGAGCGTGTTCTGAGAGTGGACAGTTCACGGCCGACAGCCTTCCCACAGACCCGGCTATCAGGAGGCTGACGAGCGGCAGCCATGGGTGTGACGGTGCGTGATCTCAAGTTTTCAATCTGAGACCTCTTCGGTGGACGTTGCTTTAAACAAAGACAAGGAAGGGAATTGCGTGGAGCTGAGAGGCTTGGTCCCTGTCACACAGCTTTTCAGCAGTGGGACACGGAGGAGGGGTGGGTGGGAAATTGGATTGCTAAAGCAAAGAAAGGACAAAGTGCCGTTAGCATCCAGTTAATAGAGTCACGCTCGAGATAACGTTTTAGCATCTCGTTCAGCCCCAAGCAAATGCGAAGGTGAGGTTTCGTCTTCCCAAGGTGACCTTTGGGGGAAACGACGGATGACCTGTTTGATGGTCTGGTATTAATGGTCCGTGTTTTCCGCGGTCTTTTTGTTTCTTTTTGTTATGGTAATTTCCAAGCAGAAGTGGGGAGTAAAAGAACCTTATTTATTGTTCAGTTTCAGTCATAGGTAACATCCAGCAGTCCGTGTTTTAATCCATGTCTGTGGCTTAAAGAGAGGAGCGTGCACGGACAACTTCAGGTGCTCCCTCTCCCCATTCCTGGATGGGAGGCTTTTCACTCGGTTTCCCGTGTCCTGCACACAGATGCCCCCTTGTCACACTGTGTGTTGCCGGGTGGAAGCCAGACTCGGTAATTCCCCTCTGGTGAATTTAAACTGCCCCCAGGTAACGCCTGCCCACTTCTCTGGAGGGCCCTGTGGCCGGGCACAGGCCTGGGCCATGGGACCCGTGGGTGTGCTGCTTCGTTGGCGAGCGAGCTGAGGCTCCGGGACGGGGGTGGGGGGGGTTGGCGGGGGCCGCACCGCCAGTGCGCACAAGGGCCTCCACGGGTCCCACTCGAGCCCCGCTGTGTGGCTCTGGCACCGCATCCACCCAGGTCCAGGCCCCGAGCTAGAACATGCCCATGTTCTCGAGGCCGTGGCAGCTTCCTTTGTCGGGGAACCCTGCTGTCTGGGACACAGTGTGACAGGCGTCCGTTCCGTCTGGACCGAAGGGGCAGGTGTCCTCAGCCTTACTTGGAAGCTGTTAAGATCATCCAAGACTATATGTTGAAATTTCTTATTCCTAGAAGTAAAATTAATGTGGAAACAAACTTTATTAAGCAGTTAGTTTGCTCAGATTTTGAATCCTTTTTGAGAAGGTTGCACTGTATTTAAGTAAACGGGACTGCGAACTATCGGAATAGAGTGACGACGGAATCTCAGGAAAGCCCGGGCCAGGCGCCCGAGTTCGTTTCCACAGGACCCCTCCCTGCAGGTGTGACCGCGCAGCCCTGGGGGAGACGTCGGGGGCCGGCTCGTCCCCCTCGGGAATGACAGTGCCGGGTCTCAGCGGGTGCTTGTCTTGCAGGACGCCCACGACGGGGAGGTGAACGCCGTGCAGTTCAGTCCCGGCTCCCGGCTGCTGGCCACGGGAGGCATGGATCGGAGGGTCAAACTTTGGGAAGTGTGCGGAGGTGAGACCCCCGGGGGGTGCAGGAGGAGCTGTGTTGGCGGCATCGCCTGACGGGTTCAGGCAGCCTTCGCACGGCTCGTCTTCTCAACACGCAGCACGTGGTCTCGGGGGCCGACCACAGCATCGCTGCCGTCTCGGTTACACCCCAGAGCCAAGGGGGGCTGCCCTGGGTTTCCAGGTGGTGGCGGGAAGTGCGGTGAGTGTGTGTGTGTGTGTGTGTGTGTGTCAGAGAGAGAGAGAGAGAGAGAGATACAATCAGAACATCATCCAAGACAGTACAGATTGTAGAAGGAAAATGAAAAATCAAACAGTTGTGGACTCTAATTAAACTGCACATGAAATTGTGGCTTACGCACTTAATAATACCGTGGGCACAGCCTTGAAAAAACACATTTAGCAACAGCTTGCCAGACGGGGCCCTGAGATCTGCCCTGGTCTTTGATCATTAAGCCTCGTTTCAGACACGGCCTCAGAGCACCGGGGAACGGGACGGCACTGACAGGGGGGAGGGGTGACTGAGTCCGTCCCTTAGAGGTCTGGCGCTGGGGGTGCTGGGGCGTGGCCCAGTTTTGACATTTTGAGATTCGGTTAAATGCACACGCACTTTAGTAAAGCGAGGTCAGAGGACAGGCTGAAGAGGTTTCTGTAGGAACCGCGTTGTCACGTCCCCACGGTTACAGCGCATATGCGCTGACTGTCCCACGGTCAGCGGTGCCCGTGAGCCGGTGTCGGTCACTCCCTGTGGGTCTCACAGTGGCCCCGTGCAGCTGGAGGGGTGGCGTCGCCCATATTCTGAACTCGGGGAGACACTACCAGGTTTACATGGGTGATTCACACGACCAGTAGGTGGTCCTGTGGCAGAGGCGGGACCTAGGGGCTGAGCTGGGTCTTCTGGCTGCAGATCCCTTCTTTTCTCTGTGACAGCCTTCCCTAAGCGATGGGGCTGCCGAGGACCCCGGCAGGGCCCCGCTCTGCGGCTGGAGCGCGAGCGGTCTGTCATCCCGGGGGGCCGGAGTGGACCGTGAGGGCGGCCCCAGCCCGTCTGCCCAGGCGTTGGGTGGCGGGGCAGGGACTCCGTAGGCGAATCCCTGGCCGTAGGAGCCGGTTGGAGCCCCTTAGAACGTGTGCGCTTTCACCCAGTGCCCGGAACACCTGATGAGTGACAGCTGCCGAGACTATTATAACATGATAACAAAGCTGTAAGAATAGAAATTGTATGAGGTTTGGTTTTTTAAACCTAAGCAGATGGCCTGTTTTGACTGTGCCTCGTGAGCAAATACAAGTAACACTAGAAATATGTTGGTTTTACTTCTCGGTCAGTAAAAACGACTGTAAGAAAATTAGAAGAAACCAACATTTGCCGTTTGTGCTGCAAAAGAGGAAGTAAACACTCATCGGAATTAATGCTGACGTCGCAGGTGCCAGGGCATAATTTCTGTTCACACAGTAGAAGCCGTTTGGCAGCGTTCTGTTACAGTCTTCGGGAACAAATGATCCGCCGTGGCCTGGCTGACTGCAGGGCCTCGTCCCACAGAGAGCCCGTGCGGGCCGCAGCTCCGTCCCTCCGAAGGAGGGCGCTCCCCCCCAACCCAGTGGAGCCCCCATCCTTGCCCGTTCCCGCAGAAGCGGGAGCTCCAGTGGGGGTCACCGACCCTCCCCGGGCGCCTTCTACATAAACAGGCTTGAGTGAGGTGCTTGCTCTTTCGGGGTGACTCTCGTGTGTGGGATAACGTTTATTGGTCATTTCCTGCATTTTGGCTGCCTAACAAATAGACCAATTTTGGGGGCATAAGCCAGAGAGATATTTCGTAGAATTTGCAGTAATGATTTTTGTCTGTAAAAGTATAATTGAAATAAAGACCTTCATTAGTGGGTGCTACCTTTTTTGACTCTTGAAAATCTAATGAAAGCTAGGATCTGGGAAGAGACATTCAGATGTGCTAGATTTTGCAAATAAATTTAGAGGTGGAGACCACTGACCAGGTTAACAGCCCCAGCCCCAGTGAACTTGACAGCTCTGTACCCATATCCATGTTACTGTTATTTAGAAATACTAAGAGAT
Organism: Phyllostomus discolor; assembly: GCF_004126475.2. Classification (NCBI taxonomy): domain Eukaryota; kingdom Metazoa; phylum Chordata; class Mammalia; order Chiroptera; family Phyllostomidae; genus Phyllostomus; species Phyllostomus discolor. The sequence continues at coordinate 4,030,340 of NC_040906.2, read as the reverse complement.
TAAGGCTGTTCACGGAAATGTTTCCTACTGTGC